>NC_071670.1:18480000-19680000 GCF_028554725.1 Zeugodacus cucurbitae
CTTACTCCTTCACTGACCATTTCAGGGCTTAATGAGGCTGCCTTAGCATGTACCTCCTCATGTACTGCTGAAGAGTTACTGGTGGTGGCCAACGGCGTGGTTGGTCTTTCAATTGGTACCCCATCCTTTGTTTCACTACCTTTGATTGGAATATTCGCATGCTTTGATTCGCTTTTCGTTTCTGTTTCTGTCTCAACTGTTAGTGGTAAAACAACAGCACTACTTGTAGTGTATACATGACTTTTCTCTAGCTCAATGTCAAGATTTATTTCGTCGGCTAAATCGGGCGTCAATTTTTCCAACTTGATATCTGTTATTGAAATGTCATCTATGGATGATGAAGCCATGCTATCTTTTGAGTCTTCGTCAGGTACGTGAAGTGGTGTAGCAGCTGGATTTTGAGCTGTCGCCTTTAATAGCGTCAAAGACGAACTACGAGTCAATGCGTTCGTTTGAGTATTACCACGTTTACGCTTTGACTCTGTTGTAGTACTACCACTTGCGCTGGAAGTTGTTGATGTGGTCGGTGATGGTGACGGTGAAGCATTCTTTGAGTGACGAGTGGCACGTGTGCTTGGAGAATATTGCAGGTTTGTTTGCTGAGGTTTGCGCACACTCCAACGGCTACGACTACGCGTCACACTGGAGTTTGAGCCTGCGATGCTCGCTTCTGTTGCGGATTCATCGCTTTCGATGGGCTCTGATTTTATTTTCAATGTGTCAATGTCATTATTACTGCTAACCGAATGACTCGGAGGTGGCAACTCATCTTCCGTAGCTTCGGAATCATCTTTGGGCTCGATTTTAATAGATTTGCCAACAGGTGTTTCTGTTACTACTGTGGTTTCCTCATCGCCACGTTTGCGCTTTGACACTGGCTCACTTAATGAAAACGAGTTTTTCTTACCGGCTGTCGAACGACGCGGACGAGTCGATACTGTGGAAATGGGAGGTGTTTCAGGACGTTGTGTGTTTGTCTGTCGGTTGCGAGTTACTCTTGTGTTTGCTGCCAATTCTTGTGCCATAGACTTTCTAGTCATTCTATTTGTTGTTGTTGTAGTTATTGAAGCACTTACAAGCACATTTGGCGTGACACTATCTTTTAGGGAGGTGCTTTCCACTTCGCCTTCATCTAGATTTTTTTCATCAGTAGCTCCTTTGACGTCCTTAGTTGTCTTATCAGTTTCATTGCTTTCTGCAGTATTTTCTTCCTTTGCTTTATCCTTTTCGGCACCTGCTTTTATTTCCCTGCACTCCTTCAATGACTTTCGGCCTTTTATTTGATTTAAACGCCGCACAGCACTACCATCTTCACTCTCACTATTTGTCAATTCAGCATCACAAGCTTCATTGCTGCGCGATTCCTTTCCTTTACCGCCTGACGGTGTTGGAGATATAATGAATAGCGGTGAATTTCTTGTTATGCGTTTTGGTTCACTACTGGCGCGTTTGATATCTGTTTTTAAAGTTTCCGTGTTGGGAGATGAATCCAACGCTTCGTTCATTTCAACATCATCACAAGCGTTAGAGGATACATTCGAACCCATTTCTGTTTTAGTATTAGCGCTTGTACTGGCTGTGACTGGAGGAGCTTTTGGTGTCCCTTTCGGATCTGATTTTGAAGTTGATGATGATGTTTGTGGTGCTGTTGCAGCCGTTGTCGCAGCTGCAGGCACCGATTTGCGTGTCGACATCTTATTTTTTCTAATAGTGCAATGTTGCGACAAAGCTTAATCTTAATGTCTTTGCAATAATTGTAACAATTATGATGTGTGCAATTTATTTATGTTGTTATTTTTTTGGCTGTGAGCGAGAAAAAGCTCTCGCCCCAAAAATTTACTCCCTTTTTACAGGAGCTCAATTTCCGCATTGAGTTTGTAAGCTGAAAAGAAATAAGAAAGTTTAATTTAGTTTAGGACTAATAGCTTCAAAATTTGTAGATAAATAATTCTCTTATGAAAATAAAAAATAATAATTTAACTCAAAAACACTTGCAACTTCCATTAATAGCATTGTACCACATTATTGAACTTTTTTAGCATCAGTACACACACACACTCATACCTCTATAACAATCAACAAGTTGGTTAAGGTTAGTCCTTTGCGTCAAGCACTATAAGCATGCACAGCTGGAAACAACAGCGTACAAAGGTAAAATACATCAAGTGCAAATTAACACTCATACATAAGTTTGTGTACTCCTTAAAACCGGTTATAAAGTTACATGTATAAGAATCACGTACATGTTAGGTCTATTTGATTTGTTACACAGCAATAAAGCAGCAAAAGTGAAGCTGTAGCTCAAATTATGTATCTGTTGGCAACAGGCGACCAATAAAGTTAGTAGCAATGTAAGTAAATACGCACGCGAAGACATTAACAAAAAAAAAACGATATGCATGTATGCTTACTATGTGTCATTTACATAGCCAAACTTTCATAAAAAAATTTCAAATACAGTTTCGCATATTACCAAAATTTCGTTAACAAAATTACTTAGCTGGGTCAAGAATATTGAGGTTGAACATAAAAAACATAACACAAGAACAACCACCGCAAGTGTTAAGTATAAAAATATTAACACACTAAATCTGAAATGAGTTGGGGTAAGTGGGATACTAATCATATTTATAAATTTACATCCCTTCCAATGTATTATATACAAACACTTGTTTGCTTGTGCATACATAGAGTCTTATTAGAAATTTCACTTTTCTATTTGCACTTCACTTCCATAAGCTAGGACAACGAGCTACAAATAAAATGTTAACACAGTACCGATATACTGGAAGGCGATAAACTCAATTAATGTATGAAATGTTAAAGTAAATGATAATTCGACATATATTATAACTACCTATATGCATATACATATATGTATGAGCGAATTTATACAGTTATATTACATTCAGAGTGTTATTGACGCATATTTTTTAAACGTAACACATAATGTTGCGTATACGCCGCCCTGCGAGTACAATTAAGAATTTGTTGTTTCTTTTGGGAATTAAAAAGGTTTTTATATAAAAAATACAGAAATATTAGAAGATATTAGTAAGATTTTTGCCATGTGCTGTAAAATTTTACTTCTGACATTCTTGATTTTTTAACCCATAAACATATGTATTATTATCTACTGTTAAACAAATAAATTTAAAAAATTAATTAATTAAAAATATAAACAAATTAATTAAAAAACAAAAAAAAATAAATTTAAAAAAATTAATTAATTAAAAAAATAAACAAATTAATAAAAAAAAATTAACAAATTAATTAAACAAAGAATAAACAATTAATAACTATTATTTTAAGGAAAACAAAAAAATTATATTACTACAATATGGTATAATCTACTAATATTGACAAAAAGTAAAAATATTCATCTTTTTAAACAGTAGTGTAAAATTGAATTTTTTGTTGTTTACGACATTTTATCGCTTACACAATACATAGTAATAATGTTTTCTAAAAAAACAATAATTCTTGAAAAAATATATTTCCATTACATATGTACGTTTATCCGACTCCTAAACAATCACAACAAATTAAAGCTATATTTTATCGTCTTAACGTTGCCATTGTCACATACAATAAGTAACCATTCATTTATAAGTTACTACAATCATATGCAAAACACACTACTCCATACATACGCACATAAACAAAACAACATGGGAGAATATTGTAACAGGCGTAAACGGGTGTGATAAATAAAAGGCTAGAGCATGCATGAAAAAACGCCATTTTCTTCCGATATTCGCCGGCGTAGTCGTTGTCATCATACTTTGCTCAAGGCAGCCGCAGCAGCAGCAACAGCTGTTCGCCGAAGTACGAATTTTCAATCGCTGGTTATGTTTTGGCTTCCGTCATTATCATATTCGGACTAAACATATACTAAACAAAGTGTATAATCGTTCATAACAAAAGAGAAAACAAAGCCGAAAAGCAGAGAAGAGGAAATATAGCAAAATCTAAAAACGGAAATTGCCGAACGTCACTTCATACATTTTTCTCCGCAGCCAACACTGCTGCCACTGTCATTCGTTGGCAGCTGCGACTTTGTGTACGCCATTTTTTCGTACCAGTTTCAATCTACTCTTCCAACCTCTGCTCTCTTTTATTCAACAGAAATGCATTTGATAATTTTCTTCGACTTTTGTCCTAGTGAAATTTTGAAACATACACAACTATACACGCTTGTACATTAAACTTAACACACTACACGTACGCCTCACAGCTTCATCTCCCATTTGCTATAGAGTTAATCAGAGTTTTCCTCGATATATTTCATGAATGACACTTTGTGCAACCAACGCTGCATTCAAATTAAATGACCAACCGATCCAAAACTCACTGAATAACAACGCTCAGCACAATATTTAAACGCACACACCAATGCTATTTAGCTGTTTTCTTGCAACGCTAGCTCGCGACGAGAAAGCCGAGGCCACACGAGCCGAACAACACTATGGAACACACGAATACGGTGTGCGAATTTCTGCTTTGACTTTTCGCAAAAACTAATGCAATTCAATTACCAATTTCACTCAAGTTTTCCACTTTCCAACCTATCACACTGCATTTCGTCGTACAATACACATTACAAATGAAACGTTTATCTTTTTCTCATCAGCGTATTGCGAGTGTTGGAACTTTATTTTTCTTCTCAACCTCTTTCTACACACGCACATCACACTAAATGCACACTCGTTGTACTGCCGCAAATACAGATAAATTGACAAACTTTAATATAATGAGAGAACGGCAAACGACAGACGGCGGATACGATATGGCAACTGAGCGCAAATAGAATGTGAAAAACAAAACGGAACAAACGAACGAAGAGCGCCGCAAAAACGGAATTAAAGAAATGACAAGCGTGCAGAGAGCGAGAGACCGCGAACCGCACGTGAGATCGCGACGCCGAAGTTAACGTTGACGTCAACGCCAAAGCAACCAACTATTCACGACTATTTGCCATTACAGAAATCAGACGTAACTATAGATAGCGGTGCTGTCACAGCCGACGGCAAAATTTTCCTGCCGACAAAAGCGCCGCTGTCGTCGTCGCTTAATACCTCGTTTGGTCAAGTTAACTTCGCTTCGCCGCCTTCATGTCGTGTGCGTTCGTATGTTCGTAGCTGTCGGGTTTGACTTTTCCTGTCTTCTGACTTCGTTAATATTTGTTTGGTTTGCGTTTGTTTCCTTACATTATTTCTTGTGTTTATTCTCAGCCACTGGCAGTTACTTATTGTTCATCTACACCGTGCCAGCGTCGTTGTTGTTATTCATCTCTATATATTTATTTACTGAGTACAATGTTTTTGTTACTTCGCGCGACATAGTCTGCAGGACTGCAACGACTACATTGATTATAACGACTGTAACGATTCCAATGACTGTATCGTTGGGGGTAGAAAATAAAACTAAACGCTTGCTACACCGCTCACTCGCTACAAGGCAAACGTTTGGCAAAGCAAAGCAAGGCAGCAACTGCCGAAATCTGCTGCCAGTACAACCATCGTCGCTCTCAATCACACTCGTCACGTTGCTCTTGCTACGTGTGTTTGTTGTTGTGTTCGTAAACAAATTCTCATTTTGATGCGCACATTTGCGCTCTGCTCTCTTCGTATTCATTGCAAACACAGCCAGCTGTTCGCTCGTTACCATCGACAACGAGACTTAAACGTCAGCGCCAATGAACGACGCTGGCAGCGCAGTCGTCGGTGGTTGAACGAAGCAAATGCAGACGTATGCATATAAGTATGTTTGTACATATTCGGCATTCACAGCAACAAGCAGCAGTGCAGCGCAGGAAAATGGCCGTTTGGCGTTGGGTGTGAATGCAATTGCATTTCGGGTGTACTTGTGCGTAAGTATACCAAAATTTGCTCCTTTAATGATATTACCGATGCACATGTCGTTCATGGGTGGGGTAATGTGTGTGTGGGCTTTTGCCTGCATATTACCCATGGAAGCATCTTTGTATGTAAATAAGTAAATATGTATGTATGTACATACATATGTATGTACTTATAAATAGTTGTGTACGATAATCTATGCAAAAGTAAGTATGTCAGGTTTCGGGAAAACTTATACATATTTATGTATGTAAGTATTTCCGTTTACAAATTCTTTGACTGAACTTAAATTAATGTTTCGTGTCTTCTACTCTCGTTAATATGTACATACATATGTGTGTATATACAAACATTCCAATTTTTAGAACTAAGACTAGTTTTCTACCACTATATCAGGTGCTCGTTCGATGTTCTGCGACAAAATGGTGGATTTCATTAGGTTTAAGCTGCACGCAAATGACGACTTATTCAGAGATTTACGTGAAAGTGCATAGTACATGTCTTAATAAGGGAATATTTATACCTTGGTAAGCTCATGGTGATGGCAATTATGTATATGCAAAAGTGAGGATAATGGGAGGAATTAAGTATTTTTAGAGCTTGTAGTAGTTGACTAAATGAATATTAATATATATATGTATATATATACAGTGGAACTTCTCTAACTCGAATCACCATAATTCACCAAAAAACTTCGAGTTAGAGATACTTCCGAGTTACAGAAGTTAATTTGTATGAATTTTGACTTCTATTGCCAATTCAATAGTTCGAATTATGGAGAACTTCGAGTTAGAGCAGTTCGAGTTATGGAAGTTTAACTGTATATACATACACAGTGGAACTTCTCTAACTCGAATCACCAAAATCCACAAAAAAACTTCGAGTTAGCGAGACTTTGAGTTATAGGATTTTCATTAAAACACAATTTTTTTCAAAAAGCTTGAAAATATAGAATTATACACAGTTCTATTTATTTACTACGCATAGAGTTTTATTTTCATACGTTAAAACATGTATTCTGCAATTTTGTTGGTTGCACTTTGCTATTATTGTCGCTTGACGTCTGTATCCTATGCCTTTGTTATATGATTTATGCAATCCATAAGTGTAATTCACATTCGCCTCCGTACGATATAGAGGGACTCTTTTAAAATTCTGCCTCAATAGTAAAATTTAAAATTTTGTATTATGCCCTGGTCGAAAAGTTCGATTTATCCAAGGAAATTTGTATGACATTTGACTTCTATTGCCATTTCAAGAGTTCGAGTTATAGAGAACTTCGAGTTAAGGAAGTTTCAGTTATGGAAAGAAATATGTATGAAATTTGATTTCTAAACGCTATTGCCAACTCAAAACTTCAAGTTATGAAAGTTCCACTGTATATATATACATATATCTTTCGTTGCTTCCACCAAGATGTCCTGCATTGAACACTTTCAAAGCTGGAGTGCTTTCGTCCATTCGTAGCCGCTGTCTTGTTATTCGCTGAACTAAAATGTCATGTGTCAATATGTCTGTCAATATTTTTGTCGTACTCGTACATCAGTCCATCCTCTGCAGTATTCGCAGCTTCTAATGTTCAAAGGACCATACATTTTCCGCAAAACCTTTCTCTCGAAAACTCCTAGTACCGTCTCATTGGATGTCAACATAGTCCACTCTTCTGCATCATAAAGCAGGAAAGCAGCGTTGCTGGTTCTAAGATATGCGAAATTACCTACAACTTCAATGTTATGACTGTCAACAATGACATGAGAGTCAAGTTGCAAATGTGCCGATTGTTTGTTTAATAGCAGAAGGTCGTTTACTACCAGACCCATTTGCTTCGCTTTCTTATCTAGTCTGGACAAAACATAACTAACTGCCTTCCCTAAATTAAAGGCGGCAGCGGCAAATGACTGTCAATAAATTCTCAAAACCTTACAATTTGTATGGCGCATACCGAAATAAAGCGTCGATGATGCAGAACGGTTGAAATTTTCTATTTTGACAGAGCGTTCCGAAGTAAAGTTGGCTGCGAAACACGAAGTTTCTTTGTACAATAAAATTTCACAACAACAATTCGAGTAAACATTTTGATATTTCACGTAAAGTTGCCGCTTTTATTTAGGGATGGCGCATCGACGTTAACACTGAGCAGTAAAAAACGTTCCGCCAACGCTTTTATTTAGGGAAGACAGTAACGGTGCGGTTTTTGCTTCCAATTATACGCTCAGTTTACATTGTGATATTTGTTTTGCAGTAATACTAAATTCAGCCATAGCGGCATATAGGCAGCTCCTTTTCGTGCTATCGAAAGCTGCTTTAAATCGGCGAAAATCATGGTAGATTTTCCAGATCCAAAGCTGCACTGATAAGGTCCAATCAGTTCTTTGACGGTGGGCTCTTTCGCACAATACGCTCTTACAGGATCTTATACGCGATATTGAGAAGGCTTAACCCACGGTAATTGGTGCAGATTTTGTTTATACATGAGTGTATATGTATGTGTATATACCGTAGAAATGATTGTAAGACGTCAACTTAATATCTGTGTCCGGCAAAAGAAGATACTATAGTAACAATTTAAATTGTACATATTTATTCCTACACTTAACAGTCCAATCGCATCCATCTGAGATGTTATCTCTGTAACCTAACTACAATAGCTGAAACACAGATTTATGTAGGAGGTGTTCAAAGCGCTTTGTCGATACATGAAGGCTTGGATCCATCTTCTGGGGTTTTTTGGCATTACAAAGGATTTCCCTTTGACGAACGAGCTAAAATAGAAAATTAAGTCCTTCTGTGGCACTGAAAGTTTACATGACAGCTATCTCTTGTGAATCGTTGGGTTCAAATTTAAATTGGCTTTTAAATAAAAATTCAAAACTTAGCCTTGTCAATAAAATTTTGTTTTATAACTCGGTTATAAAGCCGATTTGAATACCCACGGTAATTGGTGCAGATTTTTTTTATACATGAGTATAAATGTATGTATATATACCGTAGAAATGATTGTAAGACGTCAGCTTAATTTCTGTGAACGGTAAAAGAAGATACTATAGTAGCTATTTAAATTGTATATATGTATTTGCTAAAGCTAAAACGAGTATGTTGGGCATCCATATATGGTATCCAACTGTGGGGTACTACTTGTGCAACTAATATTTATCTTATACAGAGGTTCCAATCAAAGATTCATTGAGTAATCACGAGTTCACCATGGCATATTCGCAATGAAAATATCCATTAAGATCTTGGTATCCGTATGGTAAAGAAAGAATTAGAAGATAGCAAAAAGAAATATATGTATATCTAACTCCGAGACCTTATACCAACGCCTTCATACATTCCTGCAATCAAACACGGTTTAACAGAAGATATCTACCTACGTACTAAAACAGCACAATTACTTTCTTGTTGTTTAGCTTTAAATAGATTTAAGGTTTTAAAAGGCAGATACAACAAATAAAGAAATAACACCGCCTAAAGGCAACCAGTCCAATAACATTTACATATGTATGTAGCCTTGCTGTTTTCATCGATTTCGCTTTGACCAGCGCCTATTTAAGTCTTATCACGAATCACACACCTCAACTAGTAGACAGTTCTTTGGAAACTTGAAACTTAAATGTATAGAGAATACAAGACGGTCGATAGAAGACTCTCACATTAAACTACCTCTCTGAGCTTCGAATCAGTGTTTACTCACACGATCTTGCTTGCAGAGAAGAAACTATCAGAATTTGGCAAGACAATGAACTAAATAATATTGATTAGTGACACAATTCTTAAAGTCAAACATGAATGTGAACATATCATATATTAAAAATTAAATTTATTACCATTGTAAGAGTAGTAAAGTATATATAATATTTTGAGAACGATTGGTTGTTTGTAACACCCAAAACTAAACGAGTTAGATATAGAGTTATATATACCAAAGTGATCAGGGTGAAGAGTGGTGTTCAAATCCGTATGTCTATCTGTCCGTCCGTCCGTGCGTCTATCTGTGCAAGCTGTAACTTATGTAAAAATTAAGATATCCGAAAACCGAAAACACATAAAGTGCCATAACTAAGCCATAAATAAAGCTATGGAAATTACTATGAAGGGGCATATTTGGATGTATTTTTTTGGATAAGTGGGCGTGGCCCGCCCCCTACAAAGTTTTTTGTACATATGTCGTAAACTACTTAAGGTATATCAATCAAACTTTCTAAAATCGTTTCCTTTAGGTACTACCTTATACAGTCCAAAAATGGAGGATATCGGATTATAACCACTCCCACCTCCCATACAAAGGTATTGAAAATTACTAAACATGCTTTAATTCAGTAAGGGAAAACACCAGAAACCTTAAATTTCATTATAAAGAAGGTACAGAAGGGCTCCACCCAAATTGGTATACAAAATTTTAAATGGGTGTGGCTCCGCCCATTTATGGGTCAAAAACCATATCTTCGAAACTACTCGACCAATATCAATGAAGCTTGGTTTGTAATATTTTCCTTACATCCCAATGATATGTTGTGAAAATAGGCCAAATCGGTTCACAACCACGTCTACTTCCTATATACCAGAGCTTTGAAGCCGACCTGAATAGTTTACTTTACAATACATAAAGTTAGCATTAGTGAAGATATCGGAACAGAACTTTGCATAAATACTGCATTTATAGTGTGGTAGCCCCTTTCTAAAAATCGCCGAAATCGGACCATAGGTTTTCAAGACCTCATATATCAAACATGAGGACCTCGGTGCTTCTAACCTAATATTATGGTTTCCAACTTTCAATGGACTTTATACCATATATATGATGAATATGTGGCTCAATATGTGTATTATATAATATTAAATAAATAAATTGCGAGAGTATAAAATGTTCGGTCACAACCGAACTTAGCGCTTCCTTACAATTTTTTTTAATTTTTCACTTTTCCTTAAAAAAAGGTAATTTAAGAAGGATAAGGGAAACGTTTACAAAAAATCATACACTTCTAACATTACTGGGAAGGTGGAATATACAAAAGTATATACTTATTCTCCACTATAAAACATATATACATATGTTTGTATACGCGGTTGTCCTATGGTTGAATGAAGATGTAAAGTTGGTAACGAGACGGAGAAATTTTTTTTGATAGTTTGAGGAAACAAACTTAGGAACATCTGTCCAGTAGGTTAGGTTTAGTGGTTGTCTGTCGACAAACCTATGCCTTTGAAAGGCCTATTGTGACACCACCAGGATTGGAATCTGCATAGAAGGTGTGGTATAGTCTCTTCTTCTTTTATTTCTTTACAGCTTCTGCAGTAATTATTGTAAGTTGACTCCAGTCTGCTGACGTGTCTCCCAATCAGACAGTGACCTTTTATCACCCCTACTAGGGTTCTTATGTAATTCCTTTTGCATTTCAATAGTAGAGTACTCTTTATTGGTATCTAACTGTAAGGTGACATGGAGTTTGGCTAGTTTATCTGCTTTACAATTTCCAGGAATATCACTATGTACTGGAACCCATTAGGCGTTCTCTGCTTGGAAGACAATTTTTCTGAAAATACAGCCTCTCCCACTCGTTTGTCTAGTTTGGATTTGTATAGATACTTATCCCTTATCCATCTTTGTCCACATTTCCCTTATCCCACTCCTCCTTAGAGGGGAAGCCTATGTTTAGAGCCGAATTTAGATTCACTTCTAAAGTATTACGAAAGTCCGTGATATTTGGTAGAAACGGGAACTTGCAGTGTGTATTAGAATGTCTCTTGTTGCAAATGCTTAGTAGTAGTTTTTTACTTCATATGTTTTGTATATTATCAATGGTCATTATTAGATGAATTGTCAGCATTGAATGCATTTTTGGTATAAGATTGGTTTATCAATAAATTTACATTAAAAATTTAGTTTACAATAAACATCCTTTATTTTATTAAGTTATCTCACTTATTGTCTGAGTAATCTATAATATTAAATATCAATTACGTATATAAAGAAACAAAAAAACACGAGCGTCACCTAATTCTTCATTGCTTATGAAATTGAAGTCTTAAAATAAATCTTCAACAAGTAAGCAAATGCTAAGTTTGGGTGCGACCGAACATTTTATACTCTCGCAATTTATTGAGGTAATTTTATTAAGATAACACACAATTTGACCCATGTATTCGGCATAAAGTCCAATAGAATAACGAAAATCATCATATATGGTATATCAGGGCTGATGTAATTCGTAAACTGATTTCATTCATTTTCCCCACCAAGCTACACTATATCCAAGACTATATGCTCACTTAATTTTGCTAAGATATCTCACATATTAACCGATATATACAGAATAAAGCCCGCACATAATTAGGTATATGGGAGCTAGGGAACAGAGACACACAATTTGGAGAAAAAAATTTTCTCTGAATTAAATTAAAAT
The DNA here is from genome assembly GCF_028554725.1 of Zeugodacus cucurbitae. Taxonomy (NCBI): domain Eukaryota; kingdom Metazoa; phylum Arthropoda; class Insecta; order Diptera; family Tephritidae; genus Zeugodacus; species Zeugodacus cucurbitae. The sequence continues at coordinate 18,492,266 of NC_071670.1, forward strand.
GTCTGAAAGATTTGTCGATATTTTCGGTGAAAAATTACCTTAAGGCACTGAGTTTTTCATACTCGATATCCGGGGCATTGAAAAGTTATAGTCCGATTTCGACAATTGTGACAAAGTGATGCCACAGATCATATATGTACAGTATTTGTGTAAATTTTTTTTCGCTATCTTCAAACAGTCAGCGCACTCGCGTCTTGGCTCCCACGTCACTGTTGACAGTCATAACTTCGAAGTCGTAGATAATTTCGTATACCTGGGAACCAGTATCAACAACACCAACAATGTCAGCCTCGAAATCCAGCGCAGAATCACTCTTGCCAACAGGTGCTACTTTGGACTGAGTAGGCAATTGAACAGTAAAGTCCTCTATCGACGAACCAAAATCAAACTCTACAAATCGCTTATCATCCCGTCCAGCTTTATGGTGCAGAAGCTTGGACGATGTCAACATCAGATGAGACGACACTAGGAGTTTTCGAGATGAAAATTTTGCGCAAGATTTATGGTCCTCAGAACATTGGCAACAGCGAATACCGCAGACGATGGAACGATGAGCTGTACGAGTTATACGACGACATTGACATAGTACAGCGAATAAAAAGACAGCGGCTACGCTGGCTAGGTCATGTTGCCCGTATGGACGAAAACACTCCAGCCCTGAAAGTGTTCCATGCAGTACCCGCCGGAGGAAGCCGAGGAAGGGGAAGGCCTCCACTCCGTTGGAGGGACCAGGTGGAGAGGGACCTGGCTTCGCTTGGTATAACCAATTGGCGCCAAACTGCCAGAAGGAGGGATACGTGGTGCGCTGTTTTGGACTCTATCTTATCTCTCTTTTTCAGAATAGGAAATCATACATATGTATATACTTATGGTATATTAATATACATATATATTAAACGAATGCTATGAGATTGTTTTGAGGAGCATATTTAAATGATTGTTGGTGTCCACCTTGTTTTGTTTTGCTTATTATTAATTGTATTCCTCAAAAAACTGACAATACGTTAAGAGAAAAATTACTTTCCTTTGTAAATACTCATCATGTTGTCTTATTGCTTCGCAGCTAAAGGTAAATATAGACCCAATGACTATTGGACAAGCATAGGGAAACCATTAGGGGCCTGTTACACCTTCAATATTTATCGTGATATTTGGGTCGCGATTTATATTGAATATTGATGGATTGCGGGTGAATACTTCGAGACTGTTTTATATGACGCAAGTTCTGTTTTCACAAGAAAAAATATTTTAAAAATGTATATGCTTATTTTTTCGTACAATTTTTTATAAAATGTCGGAAGAAAACCGAAGAAAACATGCCTGGCTCTTGTTTTTGCTCCCACAGCAATTCATCATATGCATCCAATATTTGGACATTATCAAAAAAACCTTTGGCAGATGAGTTGCATAGCTCTGGCAAAGATTCAGCGGAAAATATTCTAATTCATTTTCGTTTTATTAGAATATAGTTGATTTTAAAATGTTGGCACTATTGTCTTTCACCAATTCGGACATTTAAATCACTAAATATACTACACCATCAATATTTATCACGCGATCCGAGATCTATTATATGGATTTCAAAATATTTAAATAGTTTGTTATATAGATCGTTATCCATCAATATTGCATGATGTACGTTTAAGAAATATCGCGATACAGGAAATATCACGATAAATACTGAACGTGTAGCAAGCCCCTTACTGGTTATTGCAACAATATTATATATAGAGTATAAAATAGCATGAGTGGGCTTGGAACATAACTTTGGATTCCTTTAATTACAAACATATTTCAGAAGTCACGCATACTACCATAACTCAAATTCACATTAAAACAAGTGAGAATGTTGTCACATGTTTCAAAATTGTTACCAAAAATAGATACAACGTGGTCTCACATGGACGAACTTTAAGAAAGCTTATAGGCGCCTGCTACATCTTCAATATTTATCGTGATATTTGGATCGCGATCCATATTGAAGATTGATGGATTGCTTCGAGACTGCTACATATTCAATATTTATTGCGTCAATATTTATACGAGTCGTGCTTACACAAGAAAGATTATTTAAAAATAGTATTTATTTAATTTTCGTACGTTTTTTATAAAATGTCTCTAGAAAACCGAAGAAAAGCGTGTTTGGCTATTATTATTGCCTTATCTTTGAAAAAAAAGTTAAAAGAAATTATTGGAGTAAACAATGGTTCCTAGATCGGGAAGAATTCACTCATTTAAGGGATTATATACAGTTAGACGGCCGAAAAAAAGTGAATTTTCCAGAAATTTTTCTGAGAAAACTTTTTAATTTATTGATCCAAAAATTTATACACATATTATGGTATCTTTTAACTGTATTTTAAGACTTAGTACTAGTAAAAATATTTATTTGAAAAAGAGCTACAGCTGATCTCCAGGAGCTCCTCTCAAAAAAGACGTTTTGCGGTGACCACTATATCTCGGAAATTAAAAAACCAAACAGATTTCATTAAAATAATGTTAAATTTAGTAATTAATCGAAGGAATAAGCAAAATAAATTTTTTTGACAAAATGGCGGTTTCAAAAAAAAAAAAAAATCGATTCTTCACCGAAATTTCGGCCTTAAATTGTTTATAAAAAAAATATTTATCGGAGAGAAAAAGTTTTCGATTAATTACTAAAAAATATATTTAAGAAGGTCGTGTTAAAATTTGAGACTAATAGGTCTAGCCGTTTTCGAGTAATGTTGGCCACCGACTTTGAAAACACCATTTTGAGAAAAATGCGTTTCCGCTCGGACCTTATACTTCCAAGCACTCTGAAACGCCTTTTCAAATTTGCTTGTAACTTTGAAAATATTCACCGGAACGATATGAAATTTTCTGTGTGTATTCTTAAATATATGTACATTAAGAAAATGAAATAAAAAAAATCGATTTTTTGAAAATTCTAACTGTATATAACCCCTTAAATTTAATGGACAGAATTATTCTATATAAAGAAATTACGGATTTTGAAAATTATTTCCGCATGTCCATTGACAATTTCGAATTCCTCCTGCAGTTAGTTGACCCATTTTTAAAAAAGCAAGACACCGTAATGAGGAAAACAATAACAGTAAGGGAAAAATTAGTACTTACTCTGCATTATTTCGCAACAGGAACGTAAGTATCTATAATTTACTTTTCATTTCCCACCTTGATTATTTTGTTGTAACTATTAGGTTGAGCTACAAAAGTATTACAGCCAAGTGAGGGTGTATATGAAAATATATCTCTTTCTGCTGAATTGTACCTATTAGGTAATACTTCGTATTGCACATTTTCATTAGAAGCATAGGGAAACCATTAGTGGTAAGCTCATAAAGGTAATATATTTACGTTAAGAGTTACCTACTGTTAAAAATTTAATTTTATAAAATTAAGATTATGAAATATTTCAATATGAGCATAAATATATATTTCAAAGTTCCCACCTGTTTGAAATTATTAAACGAAATTGAAGAGGTTTAAAAAATCATTTCACGCCTAGTTCAATTACAGTGGAACTTCCATAACTCAAACTTCTTTAACTCGAAGTTCTCCATAACTCGAACTCTTGAATTGGCAATCGATAGTCTCTATATTCGTATGGAGGCAAAGAAAAAATATGATATTACACTTATGGATTTCATAAATTATCCAACAAAGGCTTGTGATACAGACGTCATGTCAAGAGCCTAACAATAGCAAACTGCAAAAAAACAAAATTACAGAATACATGTTTTCATGTTTGTACATACAACTTTATGCGAAGTAAATAAATAAAAATGTGTATTTTGGAAAAATGTATGTTTTAATGGAAATGTCTATAACTCGAAGTATTTTTGTGGATTATAGTGATTCGAGAAGTTCCACTGTATATATATTTTTTTATCAAAGTTGATACGAATACAAACTAAGAATATATTTATCGAAGCCTCAATATCAAATGTTTATGAACTAAGATATCATGCAATTATAAGGCAGTAAAGTTGAATGAGATTGGCAGATTGTTTTACCAAATCCTGCATTTATATTTCAAATATTTTGTGAGGTTTCTCAGAGTTTATCGGGTATATTCGTGAGCTAATTTTTTTGATTAGAACCCAAATTCTCTATGAAATTATCAAGATGCCTATGCACTTTTGTGGGCAAGTCGTCCAGTCGTAATAACGCAAAACGGTCTAAGATCAAATCTAATGATGTTTTGACACCAAGATTTAAGCCTTGCAAATCCTTAATAATGTTACTGAAGACAAAACTTCGATGATGAAATACATTGGTTTTGTTGAAAATTGCTAATAAATAGTATTGGAAATTTGACAAATCTTAATTCATTCAAATTTCAAAATAAGAACTATCGTGACATCACGTGACTTCCAAATGTAAACAAACCTGACACCTCATCTTTCAAAATATAAACAAACTGAACTTCAAGTGACACTCCAAAACGTAAACAAACCTCACGTGGCCGTTCAAAATGGTTAAGTTTAATGAACTTTTATTGAAGTTTGTTTACATTTTGGCCAAATGACCTTTGGTCTGGATTTGTTTGCATTTAGGTCGAGGTCAATGACAGGATTTTGTTTGGATGTGATCAATGGCCTTTTGATAGAGTGTGTTTACAGTTCAGGTCCGTTGAAATTTTGAAGTTACAAAAAGTCACATAAAGTTAAATTCGTTTCCATTTCGACAGGTCATGTAGGGTCAGGATTGTTTATATATTTAACAGGGCAGATTTGTTTACATTGTGTGGGTTCAAGTGGGGTCCATTTTTATATTATCAGGTGAAGTCAGATTTTTTACGTTTTGATAAGCAACGTGAGGTCAAAATCAAATGTTTCAAATCTACAGTTTACAATTAGATGGATTAAGTGGATACAGGTTTTTTTTCTTTATGAACGATCAATTTTATTTTAATTTTGTGTAAAGTGAGGTGAAGTTTGTTAACATTTTGAGATGTCAGGTTTGTTTACAATTTGAGGACTAACGTGAGGAACGGCTTTTTTACATATTTAGTGGTCACGTGAAGTAATTTCTTCTTTGGATTTTCAGGTGATAAGTTCATGTTTATTTTGAACGAACGATGTGGAGAAGTTGGTTTATATTTTAAAGGATCTCGTAAAGTAAAGAATGTTTACATTTTGAGATGTCAGGTGGTCATATTTATTTGTCAGGTGAACTCAGGTTTTTCTATATTTTAAGGGTCCGTTGAGAGCAGGTTTATTTATTAAACTATTTTCTTTATTCTGGATTTTTATTTGCCGAATATATCGGTTTTTGCGTGAGATAATCTAATAAAAACGTGAATAAATATTTTCGCAACTCTTTGCCTAAAATAGATGTCTGGGTTTTGGCCTAGCTTCAGTGTACCCAATTTTCCAATAGGCGAGACATTTTTTTGTATTCTAAGGTCTTTGATTGTTCCTCTTATCTAAAGTGATCCACATTGGAGTTTAACTTTTCAAAACATGTCCAAGTAATATATATTATATTAAAACCAATTATTAATGATTTTTTTCTGACATTCTCACATTCATATATGTATGCATATATAGTACAACTTGTATGCATAAAAGCTTAAATGTCTATACTATCTTGATAGAGTGAGGGACTTGTGCGTTCCATATATGGGAAAACAATGAGGTTGAATAGTTTGTTGGTAACTCATGAATATTTTTTACACTCGCTTTTATGAAAAAAGTATATAATTTCTTAAAAAAACAAGTAAGGAAGGGCTAAGTTCGGGTGTAACCGAACATTTTATACTCTCGCAATTTATTTATTTAACTTTATATTATATAATACACAATTTGACCCACATTTTCGTCATATATATTGTATAAAGTCCATTGAAAGTTGGAAACCATAATATTAGGTTAGAAGCACCAAGGTCCTCGTGTTCGATATATGGGGCCTTAAAAACCTATGGTCCGATTTCGGCGATTTTTAGAATGGGGCTGCCACACTATTAACATAGTATTTGTGCAAAGTTCTGCACCGATATCTTCACTAGTGCTTACTTTATATATTGTAATGTAAACGATTCAGATCGTCTTCAAAGTTCTGGTATTTAGGAAGTAGGGGTGGTTGTGAAGCGATTTGGCTTTTTTCACAACATATCATTGGGATGTAAGGAAGCTATTACAAACCAAGTTTCATTGAAATCGGTCGAGTAGTTCCTGAGATATGGTTTTTCCCTTTTTGTAAAAAATCTGAGTGCAGCTTCCATCTGCCATTTCTTATGTGAAATTTAGTGTTTCTCACGTTTTTCGTTAGTGAGTTAACGTACTTTTAGTAATTTTCAACCTAACCTTTGTATGGGAGGTGGGCGTGGTTATTATCCGATTTCTTTCATTTTTGGACTGTATTAAGAAGTGGCTAAAAAAACGACTGCAGAAAGTTTGGTTTATATGGCTCTATTGGTTTCCGATATATATACAAAAAACTTATTTGGGGGCGGGGCCACGCCCACCTCCCCAAAAAAATTACATCCAAATATGCCCCTTCATGGTGCGATCCTACATATCAAATTTTATTTCCATAGCTTTATTTATGGCACTTTATGTGTTTTCAGTTTTCGCCACTTTGTGGGCGTGGCAGTGGTCCGATTTTGCTCATTTTCGAAAGCAACCTACCTATGGGGCCAAGAAATAAATGTGCCAAGTTTCATCAAGATATCTTAATTTTACCCAAGTTACAGCTTGCACAGACGGACGGACAGACAGACGGACATACAGTCATTCGGATTTGAACTCCACTCTTCACCCTGATCACTTTGGTATATATAACCCTATATCTAACTCGTTTAGTTTTGGGTGTTACAAACAACCGTTATGTGAACAAAACTATAATACTCTCTAGCAACTTTGTTAAAAAACGAAACTTTGTAAAAAACGAAAAACTTAATTTAGACTTAGGTCTTGACTTGTTGCAAATGCCATAAGCTACTTAAGTTATTAAGTTTCTTCTAAACAATGTTACGAAATAATCTTGATTTACATTAAATTAATTTGCGTACCGTATTTGAACAATAGTAAAATAATAGGTCAATAAACTATGATTTTAATTATTTATTTATCATTAATAAGACTGAGAATTTGCTGCTTCAACGATTTCAGCTATTTTGAAGAAATTTCTTGTTTCAATTGTGGCGGAGTTTGATATATTTGCCTCAATCCTTTCCTAATGAAAGTAATTTCAACTATTTTTGTCTTGAAAATCTGGAAATAAGGTAAAGAAATGTGATAAGGTCTTGTAATATATTCTTAAAGAAAAAACTTTTTGGAAATTTATTATAGCAAAATTGTTTTCATGTTATCTGAACAACTTCTTCGGCACTAATGAAGTAATAACGAATACTTCGCTTGCACGAAAACCGTGGATTTGTAATTAAGTACGGTTTAACGAACAACATGAAGGAGACATATGTAAACTAAAAAATATGGTGAACCTTTCGAAAAATATGAACTGCTGCTACATAAACAGAAACATTCCTTATTGTTGAATTACTACATTTTGGAAGAATTTTGCATATAATATATATGTAAACTCTGTGGAGGGCCAGAGAGCAGCAATTTAAGTGTCATTAAAGAAGAAGAGAAGTTGCTAAGAATAACAATATCAATTTCGAAAAACTGATTGTATTGATTGAAGTTCAGAATCAATTATAATCTCCCTATTCCTACGAAGCGAACGACGATTCATCAAGTTAATAAATAGATATAGAATTTTACGAGTAAAACATACGAAACAAGTAAGGAGGGGCTAAGTTCGGGTGTAACCGAACATTTAAACTCTCGCAATTTTTAGAAGGGGGCTGCCACACTATTAACACAGTATTTCTGCACCGATATCTTCACTAGTACTTACTTTATATATTGTAAAGTAAACGATTCAGATTGTCTTCAAAGTTCTGGTATATAGGAAGTAGGCGTGGTTGTGAAGCGATTTGGCCTATTTTCACAACATATCATTGGGATGTAAGGAAACTATTACAAACCAAGTTTCATTGAAATCGGTCGAGTAGTTCCAGACGCCACTCCCATTTTCCATTTTGTAAAAAAATCTGAGTGCAGCTTTCATCTGCCATGTGTTATGTGAAATTTAGTGTTTCTGATTTTCGTTAGTGAGTTAACCCACTTTTAGTCATTTTCAACATAACTTTTGTATGGGAGGTGGGCGTGGTTATGATCCGATTTCTTTAATTTTTGGACTGTATTAGGAAGGGGCTAAAAAAACGACTGCAGAAAGTTCGGTTTATATAGCTCTATTGGTTTGCGTGATATGTGCAAATATGCCCCTTCATAGTGCGATCCTTCATACCAAATTTTATTTCCATAGCTTTAGTGGCTTAGTTATGGCACTTTATGTGTTTTCGGTTTTCGCCATTTTGTGGGCGTGGCAGTGGTCCGATTTTGCTCATTTTCGAAAGCAACCTTCCTATGGTGCCAAGAAATAAGTGTGCCAAGTTTCATCAAGATATGTTATTTTTTACTCAAGTTACAGCTTGCACAGACGGACGGACAGACAGACGGACAGACAGACATTCGGATTTGAACTCCACTCTTCACCATGATCACTTTGGTATATATAACCCTATATCTAACTCGTTTAGTTTTGGGTGTTACAAACAACCGTTATGTGAACAAAACTGTAATACTATCTTTAGCAATATTTGTTGCGAGAGTATAAAAATTTGATCTCGTATACCGTGAATTTGCTTTTTTAGTATATTACTTCTTTTAAGGTAACATTTGAATTGTTCTGTTATGGGTTTTCTTATCTTTAGCAAATAATTTAGCAAAACAATTTATTTAACTGCAATTCACGGATATTTAACTAATTTTTATTGAAAAACATACTTACCTCTAAGTGAGTACTCGAATTAACGAAAAATTCAATGTGTTCGTTATTTCGAAAAACTACTGTATTGATATGGCTTCATTTCCGACCATGTGGCACATTACCAAAAATTAGTTCAATCGATATACTAATTTACGTGTCCATTTTCCTTTTCTACATAAATTTAATTTGATGTCTACTAATTGTATGAAATACTGCATTTTATATTTCCAAAATTCGCGACAGTATTTAAAGTTCGGTGCCACCCGAACTTTGTTAGTTCGATATTAAGAGATCAGCCATGTTACTGGAATACATACATATATGAATATGATATAAATTCAAATACCGGTCTTGACGGAACCAAATACATATATGCAGTTGAACTTCACTAACTCGAATCACTATAATTTACAAAAAAACTTCGAGTTATAGAAATTTTTCAGAAAGCTGTACGATATACTGTAATTCCCCCCTTCTTAAATTGCAAGACTTTTGAGGCACTTAAGCGGGAAAAGCTCTTAAATGAATCCCGTTTAAGTGCCTCGAGGTACTTACCAAACTTTTTCTCAAATACTTCGATCCAATATTTTTTCTTTTAGAAAGAAAATCACATTTATTTCTTATTAATAAAAAAATACTTATTAATAACAATAAATATGAAAAAAAAACATTACAAAACTATGTATATGTTTTTCTTTTGACAATACACAACGTATTCAATATCAAAAATATTAAAAGGCACTTAAAAGAGGAAATTTGCAAACAATTTTGTATTTGTGGCCTAAATACTAAGTCACTTAAGCGGGAAAGGCACTTAAGCGAAGGCTCTTAATCTGGAAATTTTATATGTAAATTTAGAGATAAAACGGGAAAGGCACTTAAGCGGGGATCACTGTATACAGTTTTATTTATTTAATTCGCATAAGGTTTTTTGCTTATGTACATAAGTTAGAACATGTACATATGTATTCTGTAATTTTTTGACTGAACGTATATTTTTTTCTTATTTGTTTCAATGAAAAGAGATTCTACTTACTTTGTAATAATCGTTAGTTGTATTAACCCTTTCGACCCCGACTTTTTTTCCTGTGGTTTTAAATTTTTTCTCCGTTGGGACCATAAAAGAATGCCAAAAAGAGATTACAAACAAAATTTCACGTTGCCATGCCTTTTATTATGGGCGCTACAGAAGATTGCATGTAAGCAATTGGGCCATGATGGTATACAAAAATCATAAAGCGAAGATTTTGATTTAATGAAAAAATGCTCTAATAAATTTCGAACAAAAATGCATACTCATTTTTTCATTAAATTAAATTATTATAATAATTGGATCAATTCTAACAAACGTTTGCAAATTTCCGTTCACATATTATCAACGACGCTTATGCACTATGTTAAAAAAACTATGTTTTGATTTTCATTCTTAATATATTAACCTATAAGTATCAACTACGATGAGAATTGTCGTTCCGCAGTGGAGAGAAAACAGACTACCTACCTCGCAACGTTGCGATCGACCACAACACGTTCGGCGTGGGATAGATATCGAGAACTGAAGAGGGAAGCGAGACGCATTTGCAGACGTAAAAAGAAAGAGGCCGAAATGCGTGAGTATGAAAAGCTGGAAAAGCTGACCGACATGGGTAATGCTCGAAAATTTTATGAAAAGATGAGACGATTTACAGAAGGTTTCAAGACCGGAGCATTATCATATAGGGACCGAGGAGGTAGTCTGGTAACGGATGTCCAGAGCATACTGGGATTATGGAGGGAACACTTCTCCGACCTGCTCAATGGCAGTGAAAGTACAACACCAGGAGATGGCGAACCCGATTCCCCAATCGATGACGATGGAATAGATGTTCCATTACCCGACCATGACAAAATTCGAATAGCAATTACCCGCTTGAAGAACAACAAAGCCCCCGCCGAGCTATTCAAATACGGCGGCGAAGAACTGATAAGGTGCATGCATCAGCTTCTTTGTAGAATATGGTCGGAAGAAAGCATGCCTGACGATTGGAATCTTAGTGTGCTCTGCCCAATCCATAAGAAGGGAGACCCCACAATCTGCGCCAACTACCGTGGAATAAGTCTCCTCAATATCGCATATAAGGTTTTGTCGAGCGTATTGACGTAACGAACTGATTGGACCTTATCAGTGTGGCTTTAGACCTGGAAAATCTACAATGAACCAGATATTCACCATGCGCCAAATTTTGGAAAAGACCCGAGAGAGAAGAATCGATACTCACCATCTTTTTATCGATTTTAAAGCTGCATTCGATAGCACGAAAAGGAGCTGACTTTATGTCTGAATTTGGTATCCCTGCAAAAATAATACGGCTATGTAAGCTGACGTTGAGCAACACCAAAAGCTCCGTCAGGATCGGGAAGGACCTCTCCGAGCCGTTCGATACCAAACGAGGCTTCAGACAGGGTGACTCACTATCGTGCGACTTCTTCATTCTATTGCTGGAAAAAATAATACGAGCTGCAGAGCTAAATAGAGAGGGTACAATCTTTTACAAGAGTGTACAGCTCCTGGCGTATGCCGATGATATTGATATCATCGGAAGCAACAACCGCGCCGTTTGTTCTGCGTTTTCCAGACTAGATAAAGAAGCGAATCGTATGGGTCTGGTGGTGAATGAGGACAAAACGAAATATCTCCTGTCATCAAACAAACAGTCAGCGCACTCGCGTCTTGGCTCCCACGTCATTGTTGACAGTCATAACTTTGAAGTTGTAGATAATTTCGTTTATCTGGGAACCAGCATTAACAACACCAACAATGTCAGCCTTGAAATCCAACGCAGAATCACTCTTGCCAACAAGTGCTACTTTGAACTGAGTAGGCAATTGAAAAGTAAAGTCCTCTCTCGACGAACCAAAATCAAACTCTATAAGTCGCTCATTATTCCCGTCCTGATGTATGGCGCTGAAACATGGACGATGACAACATCCGATGAGACGACTCTTGGGGTTTTGGAGAGAAAGGTTTTGCGCAAGATTTATGGTCCTCTAAACATTGGCAACGGCGAATACCGCAGACGATGGAACGATGAGCTGTACGATTTATACGACGACATTGACATAGTTCAGCGAATAAAAAGACAGCGGCTACGCTGGCTAGGTCATGTTGTACGGATGGAAGAAAACACTCCAGTTCTGAAAGTATTTGATGCAGTACCCGCTGGAGGAAGCCGCGGAAGAGGACGACCTCCACTCCGGTGGAAAGACCAAGTGCAAAGTGACCTGCCTTCACTTGTTGTTTCCAGTTGGCGCCAAAAAGCAAAAAGGAGGAATGAGTGGCGCGCTCTGGTGGATTCGGCTATAATCGCTTAAAGCGGTTCCTACGCCATATATATATATATATAAGTATCAACTTAAATTAAGTTAAAAAATTGAACACAAACTGGTGAAATTGCTCACATGCAACGTCGGGGTCGAAAGAGTTAATATTCGGATTTAAATATTAATTGTAAAGGAATGCGTTACATGCGAAAACAATCGTTTTCCTTGGCGTTTTAGTAGTCATATTCGTTGGGTCTGACATATTCGGTTCTACAATATCATCAACTGTTATAATTCCGGCTGAGCAAATCTCATTGTACACCACAATATAATCTGTAATAGTAACATTTGATGGGATAATTAATACTATTTCACATTCATAATTCGAAACCAGTTTTAATTTTTGATCATAGTCAATGTTTTGCATTTATGGAAGAAGATTTGTATTAAATTTGACTTCTATTGCCAATTCAAGAACTGTACAATTTATTACTTTTTTTTCTAAAGAATTCGTTCCTCGCTATTTCTACTATAAAAAGAAAAATTATTCGACAGTATCCCTTCTTTTTTCTTTATCCTATTCTAACACCTGACTATACTGAAGACTATTTTGACGACAAATGACTACAAAAATGATAGCGATGCTTTGGAAGTTCGGTTAGCTACCTATAAAAGATATAAATTATAATTAGTAATGAAATCGAATTTGCCAACGGTTTTAATTAATTTAATACTTTTCAACTTGTCAGCCTGTTTGCTATTTAACGAAACAAATTAGAAACAATAATTCATGCGATACAACCGAGAGAGAAACTAAAATGTGGACATGGTGGTATAAAGTCTCAGATTGCCTTCGTGAAAAATTTTATATAATATATGATAGATCTGTCCACAATAAACGTGGAACTAAAGCTAAAATAGTATTTTATTATATGAAAGAAATAGAAGCTATATCCTATGTACATATGTATGTATAAGCATACAATACACCAGATTCACAAATAAAAACATAGCACATATGTATATTTACATATATGTATGTATGTATAAAATCATGACGGGAAATAACTTCCGGCCTCAATGCAGATAATACGCAAACTCAATCTGCACACAAACATATTTACATATATATGTACATTTGTATATTCTTTTGCGTTCATACATTTGTGTATGTACATATTTGTATAAAATCAACGTATTGATCTCATGCGAATTCAGCATTAAAGCTCCCTTTTTGTATAATTCATGTACATACATACACATATAAACTACTTTATATAAGCAATCATAAAAGCAAGGTGCAAGTAAAGCGTTAACCGATCGTGGCAATTTGCAATTTTATGCCCACTTCCCATCGCACATGTACAGACACATACACACGCTTGCTACACTCGCCGAAAAAAACGTCATGAAATGCCAAATGAGATCGCAGCAGAGGGAGAGCAAATGCCGCAAGTGGTAGCTTGCCATAAGTATAAAGTGAGGTATGTTCTTTGCCAAAAGGGCCTAATTTAAACGCAAAAACACACACACCGCAGTAGGCATACATATGTATGTACATATAAAGTGCTGCAGGCAAACCAGCGAACAGCTGCTGCTTTTCAAGCCGGTGCCAAAATACCAGCGAGAAGCATCATTATCAGCGTCAACAGCTACGCCAGCAGTGACGCCTGCGTACACAACTCCAACGGTCGTGTCGCAACGTTGGCTCACAAAATGTCGTAAAACTGTGACTGCCAGCCAGCAACGATCAATAAAGCATGGGATAACAGTAGAAACGCGGCGAAATAGTTAAAACTAAAAAGCTACAGCGCTGACGTTTGCCGTCAACGTTGTGGTTGGCGCTGCCACGGTGCACTGCTGTGGCTGCAGTCACACTGTTGGCAGCGGCGTCGTAATGCGCCACGCTCTTTGGCTGCTTTCGTAGTGCCTCTACTCGTTTGCTCGTTACTTTGTTTTTGCCAGCTGCCTACTGCGAGGCCATATTGGATTTTCGTTTATTGAATTTTTCAGCGACACTTTCAAATGGTTTTTACAACAATTTTCGTCCTTGTTCCACCGCAATTCGCGCAAGAAATATGCGACAGCATGTTTCAATTAACTGTTAATGTGAAACTTTACCGTTAATTGGTACGGTAGGGGTGTAAAATTGCGAGTGAAGTTTGGAAAGTTGCGCAGTTGTTGTGTTTGCGAATTTTTTGTGTCTTTCTCTGCATTTTCGTTGATTCTGGTCAATTTTGACAGCAACAACAAGTTACATAAATATGAATGTGGCGAATTACAAACGTATATTTCGTGCATACTTGCATTCTAGCGTCTATGTATATACATATGTATGTTTAGTAGGTATGTAAGTACATTTTTATATTTGCAGGTATATTTTCGTAAGTGGGAAACGTGTTTTTGGCATTCGCTTTTGTTGTGGGTTTGTTGTTTTTCGTCATTACGCGCTGCCGCTGTGGGTTGTTATTCTGGCCGCTGGCGTTTTTCGTTGTTCCGTTGTTTCGCTGTGTCGCTTTTAAAGCGCTTATTGACGTTTGCTCCCGCGCCGTTGTTGCTGTTTTCCCCACACAAAAACCGTTCGGCTCGTGTAATTGATTTAGCTTCGTATGTTGATTGGTGTTGACGTCGCGGTTGGCGTAGACGTTGACCTCCTCTGTATGTTAATCGCTATTGCGCGGTGAAATGCCGACTCGGTGATGACGAAGATAAGCCACGTCGTGAACGACTATAGAAAAATATACGAGCATGCACCTACACACAAATGTACAAACATATAGAAATGTGTATGAACGCGTTTGCTTATTAATTAAATGGAAAGCAATTAAACTCGGTATAGGAAAGCTTGGAAAATCTTGCATGTCGATGTCTTGAAAGTAATTAAAAAGAGAAAATAGTGCAAATAGTCGGACAGCTTAAACGATGTGCGCTTTAGGCATGTACATGCATACATACATACATATGTACATATACAAATATATATAAGCACAAGTAAATCTACAACTAAAACTGCAGACGTCAGCAATTTATGAAAATTTCTTGTTAATTTTTCATTTCGTCTACTTTATCTCGTTTCATTTTTCATTTCGCCTCTTCCGCTTAGTGCGCACTTTTCTCTTTCTCTTTTGTACCATGTTCGGTGTGACGTGCTTGTTGCCATGAGCTATTACTAGAATAGTTGCGGCGACATTTTGAAATAAAGTGGCGTACTTGTTCTCATACATAGTGTATGTATGTATGCAGTATATATTTATTTATTTGAGTAAAACACGCAGTTGTTGGGGTGAGCTTGAAAATTAGTTTTCATGCGAAACAATATGGCGAACGGAAATTGATTGCCAGTCGTTTGTTGCACAATTGTAGCAAAACATGTTTATTGAAAATCTATACTCATGTAAAGCAACAACAGAAACAACAATAATGGCAGCAACTATGGTCACCTTGACACCAACAAAGTCATTTCGAATGCGCTGACGTAATGTTGTTGAGGAAATTTCAAGTGGTGAAGGTTGTTTATGAGTAAAAGTTGTAACAAAAATTACTTTAAGTACCTACATACATATGTATGTAGGGGGCTCAGTGTGTTAATTATAATTATATTATTATTTTCATGGATAAATTATTACATTAAATTATACATACAATATAAGAATATTTCTGTATGTTTCAGTTTCATATACATACATATGTATAAATTTGGGGGATTTACCGGACACACAAAGCAATGCACAGAAGGTACAATGTAATATGGCTCAAATGTTTAGACATTATCCATACTTCATTTTATAATGCCTTATTACCAATATAATCGCATTCCAGAAAATTAAAGTCGCGTAAAACGGCAATAAGATATGACATCCTTATAGAAATAGCGTGAGCTAAATCAGAAATCTTAAAATGTTATACAACTTAATAATTTCAAAAAATTTTCTTGTCTTATTAAAAAGTGTAATATCTTTAATTCGTTATCAAAAAATATCAAATCAATCCGAGTAATATTCTAAGAGATATACCCATTGGAAATTCCGTTCATCAGACCACGTCAGTACAAATTTAAAACTTTAAACGTGTTTATCTCAAAACTCAATTATTCAAGGCGGTGGACACGATAACTCAAAAAGTTATGAAGCGATTTTGTTCAAATTTTGCATACATATTTGGAATAACATTATTTAGTTAATGAATATAATATACATAATATATTGTTATTATAACTATTTTTTATTTATATATTTCAATATCTGACGAAAGTTTGGCCAAAAAAGTGAGTTTTTTGGTTAAAACACTGTCAAAAATTCCAATTTCAGTATTTTATTTTTTCCTTCGTTCATTAACTAGATCTATCCAAGTAGTATCGAATATTTTTGGTTTACTGATTATATATGAACCAATCATGATTTACGATGTCCACCGCAAGACTTTTTTGAAAAAAAATAGTAAGAACAGAAAGATAAGAATTTCTCAAAATACTGTTTAAACATGTATCTTTGACACCCTGAATTGTTTAAATGAAATATTTGATTGTACACATTTAAAAAATACCCTTGTTTTTAGGTTCTGAAACCCACGTAACCCCATAAAGGTGTAATCATAGAGATGGTGTTGAGTTGTTTTCTCTGGCCTGGTTTTGAGCCAATATTTTGAATTAAGAAAAATAACGAAAATAATTAATTAAAAAAAAATCAAAGCTGAATTATGGAAAAAAGTACAGATTGCATGGAACGCGGTTATTTAAAAGATACGCCAAGATTTAGTGGAATCTAAGCCCAAATAAATAATATTCTGTTGATGAGACCAAACATTATAATTTTTTCTAGTTACAGTTGAACTGGAATTTCTATAACGCGAATATCTCCATAGTTCGAACTCTTGAATTGGCAATAGCGTCTAGAAATCAAATTTCATAAAAATTAATAATAATATCGAGGATTGCATAAATCAAGTAACAAAGACATGGTTACAGACATTAAGAGCCAAATAATACCAGACTACAACAAACAAATGTACATACAACTTTATGCGAAGTAAATGAATATGATGAATATGAAATAGAAAAGTTTGTAACTGAGAATTGCTTTCTAAACAGAAATAAAAATCTGTTTACATCATTCGCGCATTTTTAATAAACTTTACTTGTATTATTTTGCTGTGATATTTTACACTAATTTCGATAATATAAATTTTAATAATTTATCACGAGTTGGTAACAAATTAGTTTTTTACATTACAACAATTTTAATTTTCGCTTTTGTTATAACATCAGTAGTGTATAAGAATACAATTTCTTGAAGAGGTGAAGAGAAATAAGGAACGATTTCATCAACTAACTAACGAATTACTAACCTCTCCCGCTTTTCTCTAATCAGGCATAATTTCGGTATAACAATGTATTATTTAATATATTCACAAAAAATGTATGTTTAATATTATCCAACATGTATGGTATATTTGAGTTCTTCGTAATGCCAAAATTTAAAATCACAGCTTAAGAAGAACACAGCATTTTAATATATTTATTAAGATTTGTTAATTATGGAAGTAGTTAGTCTAAAAGAGGACATCGAGAAATCAATAAAGAAAAGGAGCACAGTTCTCAGCAAAATTGTTCAATACTTTTAAAATTATAACGAGTCTTGCAAATTGAATATGAGCATTTCCACAGAATCGTCAACCAGGACCAAAAATTAAAATGTTAATGAAGAAAAAATTTTTTTTAATAAGATTTTACAAAGATGATTAAATTTTATGAATATAATGTTTTCATAACCTCTCTCTGGTATTTTCATGAAAAATTTGACCTGAAACCTGAAAACTTATTTGTTTTTACTTTGAGCTACTCTACAAGTAATTTTTCTCTTGAGTTATTTTATATGAATAACTTATGTTATGGTTGTACTTTTCCACAAAATCTCTTTATTAAATACCAAATAAGAAGAGAAAAATGCAAAGGGGCCAAACAAAAATCGAATAACGGTAAATTTTTATTTTGCTTATTATCTACGATCTAATCGTACGTTCGCGACCAAAAACGTCATTTATTGCTATTACTTCACATTGAGTGCAAACTGGTGCCTAAAAAAACACGATTAAAGCAAGTTAAGCATCCCTAATCAAAGAACAAAATTACTTTAGGTAAACAGTGCTTCAAACTTTTTATTTCGATTTTCAAAATTTCGTACGTTCGCGACCGTAAGTATTGATTTGTTTCTAAACAAATATTCTAATGAAGATTGTATGACAAACGATTGCGAAAAGTGTACAAAAGATGTAAAAGATATTGTGCCGCTAAAATACTTGTCAAAAATGGAAGCAAATGTTAAATGGTAGTTCTGGAGGAAAGTGAGCGATCGTGTAATATTGACTTGCACTGTTGCTGCGTTATCGGACTTGCTCCATGAACTACAAGTTTAACTGCCAATTTTCAAGCAACATTTCTTTGTAAAGCGAGCACAACAAAATTATTTTGAAAACGTAAGGAAAAATATCACGCCTGTGGTACTTGTCCTACAAATAGATTTTGCGGAAAATTATAGGCTGGTGTGCCAAAATGAAATTCAAAGCGCACATTTCAACTATAAGCAAGTTTCCATTTTTACTTGCGTAGCTTGAATGTTTAATGAAATTAAGTCGTTTGCAGTAATTAGTGATATTTTAAATCACAGCAAAATCGATGTTTACGTTTTCATAACGAAGCTTATTCAAGAGATAAAAAACAGCATGGCGAATTTGAAAGTATTTTCGTTTTCTCGGACGGAAGTAGTAGTCAATTTAAAAATAAGTTTATTGCTTGGATGAGTGGAACTATTTTGCAACGTCACATGGTAGTTGGCAGTTGTGAAAAGAAAAATCTGGCAAATTACGAGAACAAAAAATGTCGTTTTAAACGATCCATTCTCTTTTTACAATTGTGCGCAAGAGCACATTACTGAAATTAAAATTTTATATATTGGAGCTGATACAATTTTCGAGATATCTCCAACTTTATATCGAAAATGGAAGGATATACCGAATATTGCAAGTATCAGAATGGGGCATTCGATTTCCTACGACGAAAATCTTAAGCTATGAACTGCTCGTACGGCCTATTCAAAATATAACAATATTAAATAAATATTTCTTGTGCTTTATATATGTTTATATCTTTTTAATCAATAAAAGGAATATTAGTTTGCTTTATTTAAGAAAAGGTTTCCAAAATCCAAATAAAAACTTGATGGAAAAATCGTACGTTCGCGACCCGTACGTTCGCGACCGGTACTCAACCTCATAAATAAAAAACCAATGGATAAATTTCAGCGTGCAATTAGATATGAGGAAGTTACTTTATTCCAATGTAATATAAATTAATCCTTTTAGAATATTATGTTTCATTTCGCTATTTTTTGCGTTTTTCTAGTTGCACCCAAAAGCAACTTCCATTATTCGTACTTTCGCGATCGCATGTTTGTCGCTAACATATTAAAAAATAAAAATCGAAAGATCCTACCTTTTGCACCAAAGAAAGACCTAGCAAAATGCTATCGAAACATAAAAAAAAATAAGACAAATTTTTGTTTTCCTTGTTTTTTGAACTTTAAATGCGTGCGAACGTACGGTTCGCGAACGTTGGAAATGCTCATATGCAATTGAGCGCCGCAATTTAGAAGACCAATCGTTTGATATAGACAAAATTATTCTTCCTCCGCTTGATCTTGACGAAGCCGATCTTGACAAGATCATTTATTAAGGTTTGATTTGTTGATATCGATGGATGATCTTATTAGTGAATATTTAGAAACAAAATAAGTTAGAAAGTTACCACCTATTTGAAGATTTAAAAAAGAGGAAACAAAACTGTATAGGTTTAAGAATCTAACAGCTTTTAATAAAGTGTGTAATAAATTTTGGTTGTAAACCACATATTCAAACAAGATGATAAAATAAATGAAATATTACCAAACTCGAATCATGAGAGACAAAAAGAGATGATACTATTCTTGATAATGGTTGCTATCCGTTTGACTTTTGAATTTCAAACTAAATATGGATGGGAAATATGTATGTATGTATATCTGTTGATCGGCAAGTGATATACCTAGACATGACAAAATATATATTTAACGATCTAAAAGTATAACTGACATATTTTACTTAATAGTAGAATTGTAATGCTTTCTGTGGAGCATGGAAGCTTATTAATGATGGGCAATCAATAAAAAACATATAATAACGTAAACACACGTTCATAAAATAATGTTTATTTAAGAACATACTGTATGATGACAAGTGACCAGCAGAATGTTGAAACAATAAAATTACTTTGCCCTTTTCTAATTCTACTTATGTAGCTTATATGACAGATGCTAAAGCTTTTTCGTTATATTTTATAAAATTTGTATTTCCTTCGAAGATCTAACTTTGTGCCTTCATATTATCTGTCATATCAGCTTGACAGAAAAGTTTTATACACTTTTAAATTAAGAGGGAAATTTATATCCTGTAATTTCGAACTTCGAAACCAAATATTTAAATTTTGGAAGCTAACTTCGAAAATGGGAGAATGCATTTTTTACTTATGTCCCAATCTCTCCGAAAAAATCAGTTTGATCCAATACCCAGCCGGGTGTTTTACAGTGTTAATGACCTACACTACATGGAATTCAGTGCTTTTGAATATGATCAGAGTGGGCAAAATATTTTTTTAATAAATTTTATTATTTTTGCACCTTAGTATAAGGGGAAAATGTATCGAAATTTGAGATTATTAGATCTCTTTATATGCCTGACTTCCCTTTTATAATTGCTTCGAATCCAATGAAACCTTGCTTGGTAATCTATCCTCAAGTACTTTGATGTTCTATTAATAAACTATCTTCTTCAATATCTCGTGCGAAAACAAAATAAGCGAAACTAACTTTTAATGGCAATCGCCTATTCCATATATCTGGACATACATATGTATTTTTTTGGAAATTTTGTTCTGGTGTTCTCATTATTCTTAATGAATTCGGTTGCGGTCACGGGTATTGTAAGTGCGGTTTTGACGATACGGTAAAATTTCTATTATTAAATGAATAAAATACTTTACAATATTAAACTATTGAAATTATTCAACTGAAAATGTGGAAAATTATTTTAAAATTTTATCAGTACATTCGAGAGTTTTTGTTACCGCACTTTTGAAACTCTTTTTTAAGTGTTTTATTGTTTCAGTAAGTTTTAATTCAAGACCGGAGCATCCTCATGTAGAGACCAAGGTGGTAAACTGGTAACGGATGTCCAGGGCATACTGGGATTATTGTGGGGACACTTCTCCGACCTGCTGAATGGCAGTGAAAGTACAACACCAGGAGATAGCGAACCCAATTCCCCAATCGTTGACGATGGAACAGATGTTCCATTACCCGACCATGAAGAAAATCGAATAGCAATTACCCGCCTAAAGAACAACAAAGCGGCGGGGGCCGATATATTACCGGCCGAGCTATTCACATACAGCGGCGAAGAACTGATAAGGTGCATGCATCAGCTTCTTTGCAGAATATGGTCGGAAGAAAGCATGACGATTGGAATCTCAGTGTGCTCTGCCCAATCCATAAAAAGGGAGATCCCACAATCTGCGCCAATTACCGTGGGATCAGCCTCCTAAATATCGCATACAAGGTTCTATCGAGCGTACTGTGTGAAAGACTAAAGCCCACCGTCAACAAACTGATTGGACCTTATCAGTGTGGCTTTAGACCTGGAAAATCGACAACTGACCAGATATTCACCATGCGCCAAATTTTGAAGAAGACCCGTGAAAAGAGGATCGACACACACCACCTTTTTGTCGATTTTAAAGCTGCTTTCGACAGCACGAAAACGAGCTGCCTTTACGCCGCGATGTCTGAATTTGGTATCCCCGCAAAACTAATACGGCTGTGTAAATTGACGCTGAGCAACACCAAAAGCTCCGTCATGATTAGGAAGGACCTCTCCGAGCCGTTCGATACCAAACGAGGTTTCAGACAAGGTGACTCACTATCGTGCGACTTCTTTAACTTGATGCTAATATAAAAATAATACGAGCTCCAGAGCTAAATAGAGAAGGTACAATCTCCTATAAGAGTGTACAGCTGTTGGCGTACGCCGATGATATTGATATCATCGGAAGCAACAACCGCGCCGTTTGTTCTGCTTTTTTCCGCATGGATAAGGAGGCGAAGCGAATGGGTCTGGAGGTGAATGAGGACAAGACGAAATACCTCCTGTCATCAAGCAAACAGTCGGCGCATTCGCGTTTTGGCTCCCACGTCACTGTTGACAGTCATAACTTCGAAGTCGTAGATAATTTCGTATACCTGGGAGCCAGTATCAACAACACCAACAATGTCAACCTCGAAATCCAGCGCAGAATCACTCTTGCCAACAGGTGCTACTTTGGGCTGAGTAGGCAAATGAAAAGTAAAGTCCTCTCTCGGCGTCCAAAATCAAACTCTACTAGTCGCTTATCATTCCCGTCCTGCTTTATGGTGCAGAAGCTTGAACGATGTCAACATCAGATGAGACGACACAAGGAGTTTTCGAGAGGAAAATTTTGCGCAAGATTTATGGTCCTCAGAACATTGGCAACGGCGAATACCACAGACGTTGGAACGATGAGCTGTACGAGTTATACGACGACATTGACATAGTTCAGCGAATAAAAAGACAGCGGCTACGCTGGCTAGGTCACGTTGCCCGAATGGATGAAAATACTCCAGCTCTGAAAGTATTCGATGCAGTACCCGCCGGAGGAAGCCGAGGAAGGGGAAGGCCTCCACTCCGTTGGAGGTACCAGGTGGAGAGCGACCTGGTTACACTTCGGATCTCCAACTGGCGCCGATCTGCGAATGAAACAGAGGAGAGTGGCGCGCTCTCATCGATTCGGCTATAACCGGCTAAACGGTTCAACGCCAATCACATACATACATACAAGTTTTAATTTTTATAAACGCCTATTGATATAGCTTTTTTAAGATAACACACAATTTGACCCGGCATAAAATCCAATAGAATAACGAAAATCATCATATATAGTATATGAAGGCTGAGGTAATTCCTGAACCGATTTCAATATTAAGCCCATCGTATTTTTGAAAAACTTATATTTAGGTATATACGAGCTAGGGGAAGTTATGAACCGATTTTAACCAATTTTGGTACAGAGACACATTATTAGAAGAAAAAGATGCCCTCTGAATTAAATTAAGATATCTGAGAGATTTATCGATATTTTCGGTGAAAATTTTTCACCCTAAGGCAGTGAATTCTTCATATTCGATATCCGGTCATCGAAAAGTTGTAGTCCAATTTCAAACATTTTACATGTTATGATCTGATACTGATCGCATACAGTAGTTGTGTAAAGATTTATTACACTATCTTCATTGGTTCCTTATGTACATATATATTATAAAGTGAAGGAGTGAGATGGAATTCAAAATTGAGTTTTATGGAAAGTAGTCGTGGTTGTGAACCGATTTCACCCATTTTCCACACGTTATGACACGTGTCAAGAAAATACTATATACCGAATTAAAAATTATCATTAAAATCTACTCTATATATGACTCTATATCTAACGCTTTTATGTGAACAAAACTATAATATTCTCTTAGCAACTTTTGTAGCGAGAGTATAAAAATATTGCAGTTTTGTCTCTATGGCAAGAGGTTGATTACTACTGACAACTATTCAATAGTTGGCAAACGACTTCTTTCTTTCTTTCGGTATTTCATAGATCCCTTTAGAATAATAAACAGCCCAACGCCAAATTTGTCAATAAATTGGACGAATGCTTCAGTGTGGGCAGAACACATACAACATTTGGCATAATTCCAAATCGGAAACGATATCTTAGCATCTTCGAGTAGCAGATCTTGCTTATATCAACATATCTGCATTTGATAATTAGCGATTGGCTAGTGAAAGAATCCATCTACTTTACCAGCATAAATTTGTGAAAAAATCGCAGTATCAACAAAATATTTATTGTAATGCATTTCTCTGGGTTAGTAGAGGATTGGAATAGGATTGTATAGAAGGGGTTTCAAACTATTAAAGCTAAAATCATATGTTTACAAGAAATATTGTCAGTACAATTCTTGTTTCAATCGAACGCATAAATGAGTTCCCAATAAATTTACGAAGTTAACACCAAAACCGACCATTACAGGTTTTCAAAAGTGGAATTTCACAAAACAATAATGCATTGCCAGATCAGTATATTATGAAGATTTTACTAAAGGTAAATGCAATGAAATTTTCTTTGAATTATTAATTTATTTTTATTACTTTTTATATTCACTTAAAGTGTTAAAAGAAACCACAATACTAAAATTGAGAATTTCAGAATTTGAGAAGTAAGTATTTGTATGTAAATAGATTAGCCAGTAACACTTAAACTTATTGGAAATTTGTTATTAAACCAGTTCTAATAAGTAAAAAAGGTCCCTACTATACTACTCAAGTTTATCAAACAAAATAATAAGAATGCAAGAATTCGGTCATAATTATTTGCTTTTTTTTCATTGGTAGAAGGTAAGAATCGTATTTCTACGAACCGATGATGGTTGGAAAAAAATCGTATCATTACAGAGCAAAAATAAGAATAATTTATAGAGTTCAAAGGCTCGGAAATATCGTCAGGGTTTGGCTAAACTACATACATATGTGCATACATACGTTACAAATGAATTCAATATTCGTTATTTATTTAAATTGTTAATGGATTACAATAATATATACATATATAATTTTTAAATATAAAGGCAACCAGAATTTGGAAAATCCTTATTTTAGATGTATATGATCTCGAGGAACATTATTATCAAGAAAATAATAAAAATATTTTTGGTAAAAAAATCCAAAATAGCCACTGAGATCCTGATATTCGGTTTTTAGTAGATTGCGACCACTTTCAGGTGAGTGCCAGACTTAGAAGACACTACTTGTTCAAAGACTTATTTCAATATATTCAATAGTTGTTGATTTAAATAATATCATTAAGTGAAATTATTCGATTGAATTTAAAATTGTGTTACATCGAAGTAAGCGAGGAGCCGGGAGAAGAATAGAGGATACTTTTTATTCAATTCCCGTGACGAGAAATACAATTAAATTTGGTATAAGAACTGACATTGAATAAAAAACGCAAATTGGAAAAGTTATTAGATAAAACATCAGCGTAGGTGTATTTCATATAATTTAAGACAAAACTGATAGAAAAACGAAAAAATTATAGTCGAAACATGAATATTGTCGTTCATTTGATAAAAATGAAAAACAAAAAGCAACTAACAAAAAACGAAATGCATTTAACCGGTTTATGTGTTTATTAGTCAGGTTATGAATGCCAACGCCATATCGTGAATGAATGACGCATTTAACAGCGAAGTACGTAAATATGATCATCTGAAATTAGATTTAGTAGTTACATAAAATGAATGTACCCCTGTTGAATCCCCAAAACAAAAAGAAGTTTATGATACATTAATGAAGGCAAGTGATGAAGGAAATGCTGCTTTATATTTACTGGATGCCCCTGGCAGAGCCTCTGTTCGTGTGAGGTTTAACATTGCGGTTGCTTCTTCTGGAATAGCTGTCACATTGTTAGAATGATGCCGTACGGCTCATTCAGCATTAAAATTACTGTTAAATCTTCAAACTGTTGAAGATCCAACATGTAATATTACCAAATACTCCGCAATGTAACGAACTCATCAGAAAGTATTCCCAACCACAAAAATAATGAAAGGTTGAGTGGACGAGGAATTTTTGGCGTCTAATAATAATGATATATAGAAGACTTCATGAGATCATTGCTACACTTCACTATTATTTATATACTGTGTAATAAACAAAGATAAAGACTACTCAACGGAACGAGTTTGGTGGTAAAAAAACCGATGAACAATGTGATATACGCGTTGATACTCAAAGGTAATTTCGAAGGTGAAGAAGGTACTCATTCCGAGAATCCCGATGATCCCAACCAATATGCCGTTTTAGTTTATACGACTTCAATTTCCGATGCGTCTTGCATTCGAAAAGACTGTTAACAAATAACAAGGCCAATTCATAAAAGTTTGTGGTCTAAATCTAGAAAAATAATGTTCTTCACATGGTCAATTATGTATATGTAGCATGTTCATGGATCGGCAGACTGTCTGTGTCATTTGTACTTGCGCTTGATTATAAAAAGCGAAATACCATGCACCAAAATACATAGCTAATACAAAATTATTAACCCTTTATAGCATCATGTGACAGATATGTTACAAACCCTTTTAGAGGGCACAAAACATAGGAAAATTAATTTTTCTATTTTAAGTATCATATACCAGCACTGTCACACTCCGTATTTTTCAATTTTAAAATTCTCTGGTTTTTTATGTATTGGCATCATTTATAAAACGGTACTTTCTTTTTCGCTATGGTAAAGTTAGTGAATGCACGTGCTTGCAATTACCGAAAAGATAAAAATAAGAAAATTTTGAGTGTTTTAATAAAATATTTAGTGGAAAAGTTCAGGTACGTTCACTATTATGTTTAATTTCTATAAGATAATTCGAAAAATGTTCACTAATACAATATATAGTGAAGTTTAGGTTTGTACCATTTCTGTAACATTGAGTAATAAGGTAATAAGCAAGCGATGGCACGTTCGTCTATTTTATCACTTTTTAGACCTTGCAGTGTCTAATGCTTGGCTCTTATATATACAAAAGTGCTCATAAAGAAAAAAAATTAGAGGGCAATCAGTTGTCATCTGCTGATTTTCGTGTAGAAGTTGCCACGGTGTTGTGCAAATTGGGTACAAAGGGCCCTATGAAACGAAGTTCAATTCCTCTTCGTTTCAGGATACAATCTAAAAAGCATAAGGGCCCAGCCCAACATGTTCCAACTATGGCAGTTTGGCAAGATCAAGTTGGACACTGGCCGGTATGGGCAGAAAAACGAATTCGTTGCAAGCATCCAGGATGTGTTGGAGTATCACAAACGGTATGTGAAAAATGTGTTGTGACTTTATGCTACAACAAGCAAAACAACTGCTTCAAAGAATTTCACACTTCTTAAAAACATGTAAATATTCACAAAATACAAATATTATTATTGAGCTTAGAGACGTTGTTACATAACGTGACATATCTGTCACATACCCTTTTTTGTTGTTTTTCACCCAAAAAAAAAAAATTGTTTAAACTAACTATAAAACACGTATTTCATTTCTATCCGAAATCTATTAGAAACGATACAGTTTTTCCGTTTTTACTTAGTTGAGTTATAAAGGGTTAAAATAATTGATATTGTTAGATTAACTAATCAAAAAATTGACTCAATAAAATCAAAAATCTGCTCATTATTGCCTCTAAGGCGGAAAAAGTTCGCCGCCGGCACAGCTAATAGATAATCATTGAGAGATTGCTCAGACAATGTTCTGAACTAAGTATTAGACGCAATTAAATGCTGATTCCTGATTAGAATTAATTTAAACAGTTTGATGGAGAACTCTGTATAATAATAACGTTAGATACGATATTTTGACAAATATGTATTTATGATATTAATTCAGTCAGTAAAATGAGTAAAATTTCATCAACCTATGGAAGAATTTTGTCATTATATTAAAGCATATACATACATTTGTTTTTTATAACCTATACAATGTTCCAGCTGAGTCGGATGTGGATAGTTAAAAGTAGCCGAAGATCGTACTATACAAGTTAAAGTTTTGAGGTCTAATATTAGATGATTCACTGCCAATCCCATCAAACACATCGTCGTCGGTTCCCCGTGATTCGGCCACGACCGTTTTCTGTTGAGGTGGTCTATATAAAAATAGTTGAAATCGGATAATACGAAGATTATGTTGAAAATTATTTAAAAAAAATGGAAAATGGGCGTGGTGTCGCCCAGTTATGTGTCAAAATCCATATCTCAGGAACTACTTGACCGATTTCAATGAAAT
Organism: Zeugodacus cucurbitae; assembly: GCF_028554725.1. Taxonomy (NCBI): domain Eukaryota; kingdom Metazoa; phylum Arthropoda; class Insecta; order Diptera; family Tephritidae; genus Zeugodacus; species Zeugodacus cucurbitae. Next base: position 18,520,386 of record NC_071670.1, read on the forward strand.
TCTGTATATAATATTTTCTTGACTCCCTGATAACACGGATGAACAATGAGCGAAATCCAATCGGTTCACAACCATGTCTTCTTCTTGACTGGCGTAGACAACGCTTACGCGGTTATAGCCGCGGCCACAACAGTGCGCCACGCATCTCTCCTTTTGGCAGTTTGGCGCCAATTGGTAATAAAAAGTGAAGACAGGTCCTTCTCCACTGGTCCTTCCATCGGAGTGGAGGTCTCCCTCTTCCTTGGCTTCCACCAGCGTTTACTGCATCGAAAACTTTCAGAGCTGGGACACTTTCGTCCATTCGAACAACATGACCCAGCCAGCGTAGCCGCTGTTTTTTTATTCGCTGGACTATGTCTATGTCGTCGAACAACACATACAGCTCATCATTCCATCTTCTGCGGTATTCGCCGTTGCCAATGTTTAAGGGACCATAAATATTCCGCAAAACCTTTCTCTCGAAAACTCCTAATACTGTCTCATCGGATGTTGACGCCGTTCACGCTTTTGCACCATAAAGTTGGACGGGAATGATGAGGGACTTGTAGAGTTTGGTTTTTGTTCGTCGAGAGAGGACTTTACTTTTCAATTGCCTACTCGGTCCATAGTAGCACCTGTTGGCAAGAGTGATTCTGCGTTGGATTTGAAGACTGACATTTATCACCGAAAGTATCGGTAAATCTCTGAGATATTTTAACGTAATTCAGAGGGAATTTTTTTCTTCTAATCATGTGTCTCTGTACCAAAAATTGTAAATTTTTCAAAAATACAGTGGGCTTTATTCCGCATATATCGGTTAATATATGAGATTTCTTAGGCACATTAAGTGAGCCTAAAGTCTTAGATGTAGTATACCTTGGAATAAGAGTGTTCGATTTAGGAATTACCTCAGCCCTCATTACTGTTTATGATGATTTTCGTTATTCTCTTAGACTTTATGCTGAATATATGGGTAAAACTGTGTTATGTTAATCAAATTTCATTAATAAATTGCGAGAGTAGAATATGTTCGGTTGCACCCGAACTTAGTCTCTCCTTACTTGTTATATCTATTTTTATTTAAAAGTTTTAGCTCCTGAGCAACTGTAACAATATTTATATGACTATCAGACTCGACGGTTTCTACTACTTTATCGATTCAGGATTATAATTATTCCCTATTCACTTGTATTTTCGCCTTTATCGAAGAAAAACTGTAAAACATCTGTATTTTCTCTTTGTTGACTTATGTTCAATACTTTAAATACAATACTGAATCAAACAATCACAAAACTGTCTTAGCACGAAATGTTATCTTTCTAACGCCATAACGCATAACCCGATGGCACTTATAGCCTTCTATTGGCAAAATACTGAATTTATATTTGTTGTACTAGACTTAGAGAGAGCAATTCACTATTTTAAGCTTTTATAAACAATTAAAAAATAAATAAATCGCATATGGGCATGCTTTTTATTTTGATTACAATCCTTTAATTATTTTTTATGAGAATATAAGATATTTGAGCATTCCCAGCGATTATTATTTTCCCAAGTCGTCGCGGGCATATACATACATGTATTAAAATATCTACATATATTTGTTTAAGTGTATTTGCTTTCTCGCCAGTCATTTGCTTATGAAGTTCGACATTCTTGTTGTTGCAAATTTATGGCACAATAAAATGGAAAACCAGTTTTAATTTCAAACGAAACGAAAGACATTGGAATGTGAAGAAGTGAAGTACCTGCAGCCTTGGTTACGTGGATTACAAATTCTAAGTGATGCTTTGGTTTCTCCTCTTCAGCAGGATCAAAGGTAGTATATATTTTGTATAACACTTTGCTTTCATTCAATTTTATTTGAAAACAAAAATATTTGTTATTATAGGCTGTTTGCAATGTTTTTAGACACAATGACCACATTAATGTAGAACAACTTATGGTAATAGAAAGTAAACATAAATGGAAGAAATTTGTTCCGATTGTTTGCATTTTATAATTTTTGAAAAGTTTGTTTTTCAGCAAGATGTGTGAAAGAAAATTGTTGGTCTAATGGAAAATAGATTTTGTGTAAATATTTCGCAACTAAAACTAACGAAAAACTTAAGAAGTAAATTTTATATTAATGATAGTAAAGAAGAGCGCACTCAAAAACGGACAATGCATATAGCACTAACCAATACTCTTAGATCTATTTGATCCAAATTGAGTTCATTAAATTATTTTTATATTATTTGTTACAACGGTAACGATACATAATATAAATTTTTAAATTTTGGAAACGGTAGAATAGAACTGACAACTAGAACCTAACATACAAAATAATTACTTGGGTTATTATTAGAGATCTAACGTCTTTTAAATCAATCATCTCGGTTGTTGATGAATTTTAAATTCTCTTGTTATTGCGGGAATGCCTCCACATAATCTGCGATTGCAGCTTCTCTCATTCTTCTGAATTCACTTCGATTATGATATTTGATACATATATGATCATCAAAAAGATCACCGGAAATATTATTGAAGCAACAATTTTGATTGGAATGATAAAAAATCAGATCTGGTTACCACGTATTCCAATAATACCGTCAGAATACTTTTCAGAAGACTACAGTTTCCAATTCGTTTTACATTCGTCTTTAGTATAAGTCTTAAGACCAAACACTATTCTTTTGGATTTAGATTTAGCGAACACAGGATTTTCTCATCGCAACTATATGTTGCATACTCAGAATTCACCAAGAATATTGTTCACAAAATAGTGCTGAATTAAGAAAGTTGAACTAAAACTTTTTCTAATTCAAAATATTTAATATTATGTTATTTATTTAATCTACTTATCTCATAACTTGATAATGCGTCATTCTTATAAACTTTAATGCTTAATGTCAACTCTATACAATTTGTATACTCTAGCAACAAAGTTGCTAAGAGAGTATTATAGTTTTGTTCACATAACGGTTGTTTGTAAGTCATAAAACTAAACGAGTTAGATATAGAGTTTTATATATATCAAAATGACGAGACGAGTTAAAACACGGATGTCTATCTGTCCTTTCGTCCTTCCGTGCAACGGATAACTTGAGTAAAAATTAAGATATTATGACGAAACTTGGTACACATGTACCTTGAGACCTTTGGGCACAATCACCCACAAAATGGCGAAAACCTAAAACACATAAAGTGCCATAAATAAAGTTATAAAATACAAATAAGGAATTTGATATATTTTTATTAAGATAACACACAATTTGATCAATCTATTCGGCATTAAGTCCAATAGAAAAACGAAAATCATCATATATAGTATATAGACTGAGGTAATTCCTGAACCGATTTCACTTATTTTTACCACCAACATACGTTATATCAAAGATTATATGCTCACGATTTACCGATATTTTCGGTGAAAAATTACCCTAAGGCACTGAGTTTTTCATATTCGATATACGGGGCATTGAAAAGTTATAGTCCGATTTCGACAATTTTTTCACAAATGATGCCACAGATCATGTACAGTATTTGTGTAAAGTTTTATTTCGCTATCTTCATTGGTTTCCTATGTATATATTATAAAGTGAAGGAATAAGATGGAATTCAATATTGAGTTATGTATATGGGAAGTTGTCGTGGTTGTGAACCGATTCCGCCCATTTTTCATCTGTGTTGTCAAGGTGTCAAGAAAATATTATATACCGAATGTCATTGAAATCGGTCGAGTAGTTCCTGAGATATAGTTTTTTACTCATAAGTAGGCGATGCCACGACAATTTTCCAGTTTGTAAAAAAATCTGAGTGCAGCTTCTTTCTGCTATTTCTTCTGTAAAATTTAGTGTGTCTGACGTTTTTCGTTGTTAACGCACTTTTAGTAATTTTCAACCTAAACTTTGTATGGGAGGTGGGCGTGGTTATTATCCGATTTCAATTTGTATCATAGTGTATGGAACCGACTGCAGAAAGTTCGGTTTATATAACTTTATTGGTTTGCGAGATATATACAAAAAATCTATTTGGGGGCGGAGCCACGCCCACTTTCCCAAAAAAATTACATCCAAATATAATAAAATATATATAATATAAATTTTACTTTTATAACTTTATGTATGGCTTAGTTATGACACTTTATGTGTTTTAGGTTTTCGCCATTTTGTGGGCGTGGCATTGGTCCGATTTTGCCCATTTCGAAAGCAACTTTCTCAGGGTCCCATGGAACATGTGTACCGAGTTTCGTCAAGATATCTCAATTATTACTCAAGTTATCCGTTGCACGGACGGACGGACAGACAGACATTCGGATTTTGACTCGTCTCGTCACCCTGATCATTTTGATACCCTATATCTAACTCGTTTAGTTTTATGACTTACAAACAACCGTTATGTGAACAAAACTATTATACTCTCTTAGCAACTTTTGTTGCGAGAGTATAAAAATAATATAGATTTGGATGTAAATTTTTTTGGAAAGTGGTCGTGGTCCTGCCTCCAAATAGGTCTATCCTATATATCTCACAACGGATAATAACCACGCCCACGTCTTATATAAAGGTTATGTTGAAAATTACTGAAAGTGCGTTAACTTATTAACGAAAAACATCAGAAACACTAAATTATATAGAAGAAAAGGCTGAAGGAAGCTACACTCAGTTTTATAAAAAATGGAAAATAGGCGTGGCGTCGCCCACTTATCAGTCAAAATTCTTATCTTAGAAACTACTACTACTACCTACCTCCCACATACCTAATTATAAGTTTTGCAGACATCTGGTGGACTTTAATACCGTATATATCGGTTAATATATGATATGTATTTCTTAGCAAAATTAAGTGATCGAATAGTCTTGGATATAGTGTACCTTGGTGGTGAAAATGAGTTAAATCGGTTCAGGAATTATCTCAGCCCTTATATCCTATTTATGCAGATAATCTAATGGACTTTAGAATACATAAATGAGAATTGAGAGAGATTGGTTTTCCTTATTTTTTAAATAATTAGGGACTCCCCAAATAATTTTACTATATTATATAATTTCATTATAAATCTTTCAGAAAAAGCAGTTAAATTGAAAAATATGTATTTTGGAAGCTTGACCGAACTATTAAATTAAAAGGAAAACGTAAATTATTCTTATTTTGGATTTTTTACACTATTCGGAAATTAATAATTATTTAATTTAATCCTTTTCCGAACTTCAAGGTCAAAAATTTGTATATTTGTAATAATGATTATAGCAAGTAAGGGAGTGTTAAGATCGGGTTTAATCGAACATTCTATACTCCCCTATTTATATCAAAATCAAACTGACTAACAAAAATTACTATATTCATTGTCTAGTTATGTTATTTTATATAATTTGTTAGAAACATCTTCTATTTATATACCATATGTATTTTTATATAAACTCAATGGAAGATAGTTTATAAATATGGTCACTATATAAGGTAAGTCCGATAAATTTACTTGATTTATAAATTTTTTGCATCAAGGTACATTTACATCAGGAAAAGATGTTCTCTAAATTTAATTGAAATGCTTCAGTTATTTACCAATATTATCGGTAAAAAGTCAGCCAAGGTCACGGAGATTATAATATATGTAATAATATAACCTATAATTTTCTTGATCTTGGAAGCTTATTATGCAATTATTAGATGATGCTGGTACACAAAGTTCCATTCCGAAATTAAGCACCAATGAAACTTGATTTATATGTATGTTGTAAAGTGGAAGTATCAGATATTATTGAAATTGTGCTACATTGGAAGCAGATGTGGTTGTGAACCAAGTTCGCCCATATTGAAACCCTACCATCAGTACATCACAAAAAGTTATATACTGGATTTATTTGAGTAGTTAAAAAAATCATTTAGTGGCCGACGCCTACCTTTTCAAAATAAATAACCTAAAGACGACCTCCATATTTTGATCCTTTGTATAAAATTTTACTTTGTAGCTTAATTTGTTGCTTTGATATAGCCTTGTCTAGCTTTCGGTTAACGTTAATTTGTATGGCAATAGTGTTATTTCACTCAACTGCAATACCAACTTTCTCATAATGCAAAAAAGATTTGAATTTTCAATTCTTACTCAAGTTATCGCTTGAAAGGACGTATAGACAGAGAGCAGGCATTCGATATTCAACTCAGCTTATCAAACTGCTCAAATTAACTAATATGCATAACACTTTATTTCCGATTACTTTGAGGTGTTATAAACAACCATTCTGCAAAAAAATATTATAATACTCTGCAATATGTTGAAATAGTATAGAAATGTTGTGTATGAATTAAGAGACAAAATTGTGAACCACATTAAGCTATGAAATGAACATATCCTTACTTAGTTGCATTGATATATCTCCCCCTCTAAGTTTTATATTAAATTTTCATACAAAATAGCGAATACTGAGGCTACTTTTTTAAGAGAATAAGACGTTCATGCACAATGAAGGCGTTCATGAATATTTCAGTATTCGTATGCTCTGAGTAATGAGTATGCCGGATGAAATCACAAATGAGACAATGCACCACATAACAAATCAAAGAAAACGACCACATACGATGTGAAGTTAGCTTAGAAATGCTTTCACAGCCACAATATACTCTGGAACTAGCTTTCCGAGAGTCTTTCAAGTTGCTAAGAGAGTATTATAGTTTTGTTCACATAATGGTTGTTTGTAAGTCATAAAACTAAACGAGTTAGATATATCATATGTATATAAAAATGATCAGGGTAACGAGACGAGTCAAAATCCGAATGTCTGTTTGTCTGTCCGCCCGTCCGTCCGTGCAACGGATAACTTGAGTAAAAATTGAGATATCTTAATGAAACTTGGAGCATACGTTCCTTGGGAGCGTGAGAGGGTTGCTTTCGAAAATGTGCAAAAGCGGACCACTGCCACGCCCACAAATTGGCGAAAATCGAAAACACATAAAGTGTCATAAGCCATAAATAAAGTTATAAAATTTGAAACAAAAGATCGCGCTAGAAATTGGCATATGGATGTAATTTGTTCGGAGAAGTGGGCGTAGCCACGCCCCCAAATCGGTTATTTGTATATATCTCGCAAACCAATGAAGCTATATATACCAAGCTTTCTGCAGTCGGTTCTCTTACGTACCCCACTACACAACATGAAAATAGTTGAAATCGGATAATAAACACGCCCACTTCCCATACGAAGGTTAGGTTGAAAATTACTAAAAGTGGATGAGATACACTAACGAAAAACCTCGGTAACACTAAATTTTGCAGAAGAAATTACAGAAAGAAGCTGCACTTAGATTTTTTTACAAACTGGAAAATGGGCGTGGCATCGCCCACTTATGGGTCAAAACCATATCTCAGGAACTACTCGACCGATTCGAATGAAATTCGGTTTATAATATTTTCTTGACACCCTGATGACCCGTGTGGAAAATGGATGAAATTGGTTGACAACCACGACAACCACGACAACTTCCCTACATAACTCAATTTTAAATTCCATTATATTCCTTCACTTTATAATATATACATATGGAACCAATCAAGATAGCGAAATACAACTTTATACAAATACTGTATATGATCTGTGGAAAAATTGTCGAAATCGGACTATAACTTTTCATAGCCCCGGATATCGAATATGAAGAACTCAGTGCTCCATGGTAATTTTTCACCGAACATTTCGGTAAATCTCTCAGGTATCTTAATTTAATTCAGATAAAATCTTATTCTACTAATAGTGGTTCTCTATACCAGAAATGGTTAAAAGCGGGTCATAACTTCCCTTAGCTCTCATATACCTAATTATAGGATTTTCAAAAATACGAAGTACGTAATAGCTTACAATGTGAAATATCTTAGCTTAATTAAATGAGCATATAATCTCAGATGTATGTTGGTAACGAAAATTAGTGAAATATACACTATATATGATGATTTTCGCTTTTCTATTGGACTTTATGCCGAATATATGGGTCAAATTGTGTGTTATCTTAATAAAAATATATCAATAAATTGTGAGAGTATAAAATGTTCGGTTGCACCCGAACTTAGCCTTTCCTTACTTGTTAGAAGTAAATTTAGTAATAATTGAGACTCAATCACTGATATTGAAACCTATTTTGAAGCAAGAAAATTGTCGTGCTATAAAAATGGATTCAAAATATTGGAAAATTATATTTAATATTATGGTTTCTTAGAGTAACTAAAACGTCAGTGCAATGACATCACTTTTTAATCCTGTTAGACACTCAGTGTAAAGTATATTAAAGTCTCGCTAAACATAATAACAACATAAACACTATGTTGTTACATAATTTGACGGTAGCACTTTCTTTCGAGCATTTCTAACTACACACTGTGCTATTATACTAAAAAGAAACCCATAAAATTCCGATGATAAGATAAAAGCGACTGAAAATGCCAAAACATGAAATTGTTCATATTCATATTCATATATGTATGTATACGCATTTGTATTTAAACACGTCTACTGATAATCACTGATAAGGTAAAAGGCAAGCGCAAAAAGAAAGAGCAAAAGGCAAATAGAACGATAATCTCAGACGCTAGTTCGATTCGCTTTCGTAAATTTGTTCACATATATATTTACGCAGTTTATTGCTTTTATTGATTTTCAGTGGAAACAAACATTTATAACAGTAAACTATGAGGTAAGTCTATAACGCTTTAGAAAGGAAATTAAAATTAATATTGATAGCAAGCGATGTACGAGTTTAAGCTGCGGTATTTGGCATAAAATACAGCTTTTATATACATACATATGTATACATATATGTATGTATGTACGTAATTTCGAAAATTCCGGTTTGTATTTATATGTATGAGTCATGTGAAAACGCCAGTGGCTTAATCGTGTCTGTTGCCATGATCTCATGATTTAATTTGTGCTTCTTCATTTGGGTTTTAAATGGCAAATCAGTACAGATTTGAATTTCGGAAAATATATGGAGACAGATTTACTTATCTACTATATGATTTAATTATATCACTAAGTGCATACGACATATGTACATATGTACTACGGAAAACAATGTTGCGTATACGCCCCATTACACTACTAAATGCAATATACTCGTATGTAGATACATGTGTATTGAGATATGTTTGCATTTAGTCATAAATATTTATATATGTATCTAAATGCATATTTACATACATATGTACTTATTCGTTACAATCTTATAAATTTTGTAAGGGTATAAGAAATTTTTAAGGAATCCGTATTGACAACAATATGAAATTGGAATGCATGTGAAATACATATGTATATATACTTATATTAACATACATAACATATCGCACTGGCGAATCATGTTTCACATTTCATTGCTTAAATGAGTCATACAATAATACTTGCCTGACATTATTTCACAATTTTTATACAAATTTGTGCAATTCCTTTGTATGAGTTTTATAATTTCTCATTCAAAGTGATATGATATCATCTTTGCGGATTACAGTATTCATATTAACTGTCTATTTTACTTCCTACTATTCTTGAGAATAAAATTGTATAATATAGCACCAGAACAATTAATGGAAAAAACAACTTTTTCATTACTTTGAATCAATTTGAACGTTATAAAAGTATAACATATAAATAATTTGTTTTGTTAGATCACTTTAAGTTAAGAAACAACTGAATAAGTAATAATTATTTGGGAGTATTTAATTTTACATTATTTGAAAAAATAACTGAGTACCCAAATGTAAAAATGTATCAAAAACGTTTAAACATTATAATATATTTTCGATACCAGAGGCTAAAAAAAATTATGTTTTGGAAAAAATATTGATAATATCTCCGATTATAGTGATCTTCCATTTTATACCTTTTTCTATTCGACTTATTATTGATTTTTATATTACAAGGGCACTTAAGCGGGGATTACTGTATTTATAAAAGATTTTTACTTAAAACGTAATTTTATTGAGGTCCGAATACAGAAAAAGGTCGCTCGGTCTGACCCTCTCCAGAGAATACTGCAGTTGGTACTCGGAACCCAATTAAAACGTTTTCATTGATTTAAGAAGTGTACATTATGTCGACTGTGAACGCACACTCAGAGCTTTCACATACATATGTAACTAAACATTTATACACTTTGAATATATCCAAAGCTATTTTTATACTCTCGCAACAAAAGTTGCTACGAGAGTATTATAGTTTTGTTCACATAACGGTTGTTTGTAACACCTAAACCTAAAAGAGTTAGATATAGAGTCATATATACCAAAGTGATCAGGGTGACGAGTAGATTTGAAATACGGATGTCTGTCCGTCTGTGCAAGCTGTAACTTGAGTAAAAATTTAGATATCTTGACGAAACTTGGCACAAATATTCCTTTGCACCATAAGAAAATGGCACATTAAGTTCGAAAATGGGCAAAATCGGACCACTGCCACGCTCACAAAATGGCGAAAACCAAAAACACATAAAGTGTCATAACTAAGAAATAAATAAAGTTATAACAGTAAAATTTGGAATAAGGGACCGCACTAGGAAGGGGCATATTTGGATGTAATTTTTTGGGGGATGTGGGCGTGACCCCGCCCCCAAATCGGTTATTTGTATATATCTCGCAAACCAATGAAGCTATATAAACCAAACTTTCTGCAGTCGATTCTCTTACGTACCCCACCACATACCATGAAAATAGTTGAAATCGGATAATAACCACGCCCACCTCCCATACAAAGGTTATGTTGAAAATTACTAAAAGTGGGTTAACTCACTAACGAAAAACGGCAGAAACACTAAATTTCACATAAGAAATGGCAGATGGAAGCTGCACTCAGATTTTTTTACAAAATGGAAAATGGGCGTGGCGTCGCCCACTTATGGGTCAAAAACCATATCTCAGGAACTACTCGACCGATTTCAATGAAACTTGGTTTGTAATAGTTTCCTTACATCTCAATCATATTTTGTGAAAATAGGCCAAATCGGTTTTCAACCATGCCTACTTCCTATATACCAGAACTTTGAAGTGAATCTGAATCGTGTACATTACAATATATAAAGTAAGCACTAGTGAAGATATCGGAGCAGAACTTTGCACAAATACTATGTTTATAGTATGGCAGCCCCACTCTAAAAATCGCCGTAATCGGACCATAGGTTCGTATATTGAAGTATGTAACAATTGAGCAAATTTCATATTTCTCTCAACCTTGACTTCGTTGACGGTATTGATTACCTTAATCACAGCCAGTCTTGTTCTTTTGCAAAGTTTGATGTTGATTTATGTTACGCAGCATGATGACAACTCACACTACTTTTAATTGCAAGTGAGCAAATAGTCTGTGGGCTAATTGAATACATCATCCTGGTTTGTAGCTGTGTCAACTCTCCGTTAACGAAATTCTAAATTGTCACATTAAGATCAAAGAGATCCTTGTTTTTTTACCACCAATATAGGTCATTCAATCAGCCATTTATGTTTATTATATTATGGTTTAATGTCAGGAAAAACACTATGAATAAGCTCCTCTTTCGAGGCCATGAAGTGACAGAAACCCGTTAAAAATGTTATTAATCCATCGAGGTTTCAACTGCGTCGCTACCATTTTCAACTATTTCTACAATCGCAGTATGATATTGTTGGAGAAACACTCGTATGTTATTTGTTAATTTGCTATTCTTTATGTGTCGCCACAAATTAGATGATTTTAGGAATGTGATTAGTTCGTCAGCAACAGTTGATCCAGGAATAGTCTGGCAAAAATCACCTGCCAACAGAATCATGGCTTCACCAAAAATATTTTCGTAGTCGCGTAAATCTTTTAAAGTCCTGTGCAGTACCTCCAGCTACTTGAATATCTGGAAAATCTTCTATATAGCGCTTTTTTGTTTGGCGATTTTGCTGACTGGTGTTTTGTTGATTTGCAATTTAGGAGTAGTTTCAAGGCCGGATTGGCGTTTGTCTGCCTACTAAATGGTGCCAAGTTGCCCCTATTTCCCTTATAACTGGGCGTTGAAAATGAGTGAAATCGGTTCAGGAATTACCTCAACCCTCCTGTACTATATATGCTGATTTCCGTTATTATATTGGACTTTATTTCAAATTGTGTGTAATAAAATTACACCAATAAATTGCGAGAGTATAAAATGTTCGGCTGCCTTTCCCCACTTGTTACAAATTCTTTGGCTATTCAATTGAACAATGATAAAAATATTTTAACAAAGCAACAATGACAACTTTCAAAATATTATTATTTTTTGTTTTTTTTTTTATAATTTTGTTGTTAATTCAAATAAAATCATATTCTTGTTATCTTCCTCACAATTTTTCGATATATATTTACTTTCTATTCCTTCCCTGGCCTTCCATAAATATTTCAAAACTAAAATTAGCCAGATCGGTTTGGCCCTTCTAGACTTTTTCGAGACTAACGACACAATTTGTTTGTATGGGTGATTAGAAAATCGTGGATTTAAGAACCATCCCGGTACCTCTAAAAACATTCTAAAAAAAGAATTTGCGAAATCGGTTCAGCGGCTCTCGAGTTATGCGCTTAGCAACACATTTTGCGATTCATTTTTATATTATAGATATTCATCATTTTTATTGTGCAATCAATAATTTCGTGAAATGTTTTGGTTCTTTCGTCCAAACAGCCCATTTTGGAAGTCCACTGGAAATTTATTGTTTTCGCTGCTGATATGATCTGTACGGAAATAGCGATCCACTTACGAATAGTTGTTGTTTTTTTAACAGCCAAATTTTTTTTTAATTATCAACCTTATCGTAAATTGCATGGGAACGCCATTTCCAATGCAAAAATTCGCTGATATCAAGAACTTCACAAATGAAAAATCTCACATTTTCGACAAAATTTATTATTTTTTATAAAATTTTTGCCATAAAATTTGTTCATAAAATCGTTAGCGGGTATCAATAAAATATAAGCATATTTCATTAACAATTTAATTAATTTTAACAACTTTTATGAACGAACTAATGTCTATTAAGTAGTTTTTTGGATTTAATATTATTATAGTTAAGTGTATGTATAATGTTGTGTTGGATTATTTTGTGGTGCAGGGCACTACAAAAGGCTCCACGACTATTGTAACGTTTTCTATGTGGAAGTGTCAGCCAGCGGATCTATTACTTCGGAGTGTAGCATCCTTTAGAGAAAGCGACCAGAGTGTCTTGGTAGCAAAGCGGTGATAATAGCATTGTACTCACACTCTGGTAAAAAAAAATGTCTCCCCTCACTTTTAGTGGCATCACGCTACTTCACGATTATACTACTTTGGGCTACTATCAGCGGAAATTACGGAATTATCGAAATTGTACGACTAATGAGTTTGTAAGACACTTCAGTTTTACCTACAGTGCAATGGGAACAAGTAGGAACTATTTTCTTGTTGTTTACTACTGGAACGGTGAGCCTCAGTTGAGCTGGACAAGCGCTGGTCAGATACTAGCACACGCGCAGTTGCTAGATCTTTCTATGTCAAGGTGAATCGTAAGAGATGTAAGGAGCATAGTTGAAGTTTTTAGCCAAAACTAACACACTCCAAAAAGAAAAGTAAGAAAAAAGTACATTCATTTTGAAAGAAGTAACTTGATGCCCTCAATAACATAAGGCAACCATCGAAATCATTGTGAGAATAGTAAAAGATTATCAAGTTGCTACACAATGTGCGTCCATTAAAATTTATAATTGGGAAGATGTTTCCTTAAACAACATATTTGTGTGTGTGGTTGAAAGAAACATTAATACAGTGACGTTATGGACAAAGGGAAGTAAATGTTTGTTTACAAATATGACATTTAATTTTGTTTATGTCATAACAGACATTTTAAACAAACAACAATAATTGATTTTGTTTGGCATCGGCTCGAGTTGTTATTGTTTTCTTTAGGGCTGAGTATCTGCCGAAAAATTTAAATTTGTAATGCAATGCCTGAGTCAAAATAATAGAAAATGATAACAACGTACAGTACACGAAGATTGAAATTTAATTGAGCTGACCCCGCCGAATTTATATTGTGTTGAAAATATTTATTTGCGATTTTTCTAAATTTTTTTTCGATGTAACGCAGCTTGATAAAAAACAATTGTTTTCTGTTCCGATGCGTAAATGTACAGAGATGATGGTTTTCCAACTCACATATCACGTTCACGGCCTTGTCTTCATTTTCAACACAAATCTCTCGGAATTTGACTTGAATCGTATACAGTGGAACTTCCATAACTCGAAGATCTCCATACCTCGAACTTTTGTATTGGCAATAGCGTTTAGAAATCAAATTTCATACAAATTTCATTCCATAACTCAAAATTTCCTAACACGAAGTTCTCCATAACTCGAACTCATGAATTGGCAATAGAAGTCGAACTTTTCCACCAGGGCATAATACAAAATTTAAAATTTTACTGTCGAGGCAGAATTGTAAACGAGTCCTTCTATATCGTATGAAGGTGAACAACAAATACGATATTACACTTATGGAATGCATAAATCTTGTAACAAAGACTTGGGAAACAGAAGTCAAGAGCCAAACAATAGCAAACTGCCTCAAGCAAAATTACAGAATACATGTTTTAACGTATTTAAATAAATAATACTTTTTACGAAGCAGATAAATAAAACTGTGGGTAAATCTATATTTTACAGCTTTTTGAAAAATTTATGTTTTAATGAAAATTTCTATAATTCGAAGCCTCTCTAACTTGAAGTTTTTTTGTGGATTATGGTGATTCGAGTTAGAGTAGTTCCACTGTAGTTTATGTCATCAACATCGGTATTTTTGACAGCTCAAACAATCGTAGTTACGATAATTTTTGGCCAATGTTCGGATTGATATCAAACCATAAGAAGTATCAACCGGAATTTGTCCTTTTCCAATTCTTGGCAGTTCTTCTGCGGTGCTATCCGCCACAAATACGATGACTTGAGACATGTGTTCAATTCATCCGACGCTGTGGATTTCGAAATACTTCCTCTTATAGTTTGTCAAAAATCGCTTGGTAACAGGAGCATTACGCCACCAAAAAAGCGACGATTATTATTCCACAGAACTTTCATTGAACTCATCTCTTCTCCAACAACCGACGAGGTTCTTATTGCGACATTTGCAGATGACACTGCTTTAGTAACAGTGGGCGAAACCCATCTAGTGCTAATTTAATTATTCAACCTGAGTTGGAGATAATAGAAACATGGATGGAAAAATGGAATGTTAAAGTGAATACTGACAAATCTGTTCACGTAACATTTACTAATAGAAAAGAAAGTTGTCCTCATGTATATATAAATGGCACTCCTATTCCTCAAAAAAATTCTGTTAAATACCTTGTAATGCATCTTGACTGACGACTTACATGGAAAGACCATATAAAAGCTAAGAAACAGCAACTTAAAATTAAGACAAACAAAATGTATTGGCTCCTTGGCTGAACTCAGTCTTGAAAATATAATTAAATTATACAAATCGATCATAAAACCAGTGTGGACATATGGTACGCAACTGTGGGGTACGGTTTCCAAATCAAATATTGAAATTTTACAACGCTACCAGTCTAAAACACTAAGAATGATTGTAAATGCCGTGGTTTGTAACAAATGAAAATATACATAAAGATTTACAAATACGTTACGTAAAAGAGGAAGTAAATAGACTATCCGATAAATACCTTAACCATAAACTAAGTAATTACAATAATACCTTGGCAATATGCTTACTAGATGATACTCAAGAAACCCAAAGACTCAAAAGGTATCATGTCCTAGACTTGTCCTTTAGAAAATAAGTATATATACTAAGTAAGTAATATATTAAGATATATTGTAATAAATGACTTTTGCTGAATGTTAATAGGACAGATTGCAAATAAAAGACTGTTAATACAAAAAAATCTCATACTATCAGTTTACAATACTTCAACACTTTTACTAGGTCATTGCGTTGCAAACAGGTGTTTCGTTGATTTGCATGTTTAATTGATATTTATATTAGGTAGGCAAAACCTTCCGCCTTTTTGTCTTTTAAACGGCTAAAAAAACCTTCTGGACTGAATCAACTCCTGCGATATGCTGTTGAAACGGAACGAACTCGACCCATTTTTGAAGCGGATGGTGACTGGCGACGAAAAATTGATCACATACGACAATATCAAGCGAGAACGGTCGTGGTCGAAGGCTGGTGAATCGTGGTAGTGATTGGTGAGATTGGAAGGGAATCATCCTTAATTCTACCATCTACTGCGAACAACTGGACCGATTGAAGCAGGCGATCAACCAGAAGCGTCTAGAATTGGCCAACAGGATGGTCCACCAGGACAACGCCAGACACACACTTCGTTGCGGACTCGTCAAAAGCTACGGGAGCTCGGAAGGGAGGCTTTATCGCATCCACTATATAGTCCGGACATAGCGCCAAGTGATTACCACCTGCTCCTGTCCATGGCGAACGCCCTTGGTGGTGTAAAGTTGAAAAAAGGCTTGTGAAAAGTGGATGTCCGAGTTCTTCGCAAATAAGGAGGGGGGGCTTCTACGAGTTGGGTATTATGAAGTTGCCGTCTAGATGGAAACAGATCATCGAACGAAACGGCGCAGGAAGGAGGTATTTGCCAACCTGTATATATACACATGTGTTTCGCACACCAAAAGCATTTAGTACATACTTTGGTAGCACCACCGGCCAACAATTTTCATAAGCTTTTATGGAAGCGAAATGTAGTAATCACTTGATACCAGCTTCGGACTATAAGGTGGATGTATAAGAACCTCTCAAATAAGCTTTATTAGCATCTGTCGATCCACTATTGCTATCTGAGGCCTGGCTTTGTCCTTTATTATTAACAAATGACCGATCCAGGGCACTCGCACTTTAACTGTTTACAGTACAGGTCGAAAAGAACTTATTCCATGTGTTTAGCTCCTGGGCGATCGAACTTGATGGTTTTCCATAATGGATCGATATTTTCGACAATTGACATTCCAGAGCATGGTGTATCTTTGACAGAACGAAATCGATCGAAATTTCGCTTGATTGACTGTTATAGACTCATGACATATGCAAACACTACTATAATTTTCAGCGGATGGACATGTCGCTTTTATCAAAGAAAAGCTGTAAAATATGAAATATTTTCTCTTCTGTTCATCTCACGCGTGCTCAAACAATAATAATAATCAATCACAAAACTACATACATACATACATATATACATTTCTTTAATAGGAGATCATATCTTTCTAATGCCTCAGACAGACATATGGTTTCCGTACTACAATGTGTTTGACAATAAAAGCTCTAGAAACCATGTACCAGCACAGTGGCACATATGTAGTATTGTATTGTGTTTACATCCTGCTTATAACTGCAAGCAATCTTAAAATCCATTAAATTATTACTTTTCAACAAATTTTTTTGATATTTTTTTTGATTTCAGTTTATTTAGCATTTAATTTATTTTCTGTTTGACAAAACGTCAGAAAACATATGATTGTGGTCGAAGAGCTTAAAGCATTCGGTGTGTTCAATGCGATCCATTGTAGTACATTTCAGAACACCACATAATTTCAATGGTTTCTAGAATTCTATTGTAGTACGAAACACCAATTGCTTTCAAACAAAATTCGGAACACCGGTGATACACATATGGTCTGTCTCAGGTATAACGTATAATATATGATGATATCCGATCGCACTTAGACAATGCGATATGCACGCTAAAGCTATTTATGGGAAATTGAATTGATTTCTCTTTATTAATATAATATACAAAAAAATAGTTAAATTAATTTAAAAAACATTTTAAATCAAACTGTCAATACAGTACTTTTCGCTTAATTGCACATCAAAATTTGCACAACTTTTCATTCAATTAACCGGAAAACCAATTAACAGATACTCGCTTAATTGAACAATTTGTTCAATTAAAAGAATCCAGTTTAAATGAACAGTTGGTTCAATTACAGGAATCAAACTTATTTGGACCATTTGGTGAATTAACCGATTATTAAATAGTACAATTTAAAATTATTAAATTATTATTAATTAAATTTAAAAATTCAAGAAACTCGAATTTTATCTCAAAACTCGAATTTTGAAGTCAGTGGACACGATTTCCTGAAAAGTTACGAAGCGATTCTGTTGATAAATGTCCACACATCTTTATTACAAATATTTTTCGAGTCAGTATATGGAAAAATTTTACCATAAAAGTTAGTTTTTTTTGTTCAAAATCTATAAACAATTCGGTTTTTAATCTCTTCTTTTTTCCTTCATTCATTAACAACAAATATTTTTGGTTTGTTGATTTGGATGAACCAATAATGAGTTATGATGTCCATGGCAAGAACATTTTTTTGGACACTTCATGAGAACAATATTATTTGGAGAATTAACCGGGGAAATTTAAAAGGAAAATGATTTTTGATGACATATATTATGAACCAACTAATCATTAATATATTAGCTGTAGAACCTTTCATAGATTAAATTTAAGTACATTTCTGTTAGAGTTACGTATAATTTTCTGTTACAAAAATGACATTTTGTGTTTTATATAAATTTGAAGCATTTCATTTTATATTTATATAACTGAATCAAGACTTTTCTATTCCTATATTTTTCTGGTATATTCACTTTTTTAAATAAAGTTAGTTTGAATATTAGCATTTATTATATTATTAACCTAGAAAAGATATTGTATTAATCCTCATCTATATATCAGTACGATCCAAAGTGGTTGTGGGCCAAGTCAAAATCAAATCATAAAACGTCTTATATACTCTTCAGGAATGTATGATATGATTTTTCGCACATCATTCATCTTTTTTCGTTTATGGGTAGTTTTGACCGATATGCTTTTTCGTCAGGTATTTTAGGAGTAGTTCTTGATTTTTGGAGCAAAAAAGATGTCTTTACAAATTTGTCAATGAATTTGGAACAGGTTAAGTAACCTTTATTACCACTATTGTACTCTAAATGTTTATATTTTGATATTTTAAAAGTTGTACTTTTATCTATTGACTGTAGAACGTTTGGTTTTCTTGTAGAACGGCTGTCATGTTGTTTTAAAATGCAATATGTTCTCTTTATTAAAGGGCTTCAACCAAAAATCCCTTACTTTTAGCTTCTGAAATCAAGTTGTTGTACTGAGCTGGGACGTTTACTCGTATTCTATCTTTTCTTCTAATAAGTCTCTTGGCTGTTCCAAAATTACGATCACATTGCAAAAAGGAATGTCCTCGCACCGGAAAGTATTGATATATTTTATCAAAACGATAAAAAACGAAAAAAATAAAATAAAAATGTCAAATGAAAATGACCTTTAATTGCATGACAAAATGTTATTAGTTGGAAGAAAGAAATAAATCCATGATTTATTCCCTTCTTCCAACTTACTTTTTTTTTGACCGCTAGTATTACAATGGCGTTTGACCTTTTTGTTTCTTTTTTCAATCTGACGCGTAGTTTTACGATTGAAAGAGCTAATATGAGTAAAAATCTATTTCGTCAAAAACGGCCTTTATTCTCTTCTTCCAATTGGTGGTTCAATTGCAAACTGCAACAAAAATTCAGAATACCTGTTTTAATGTATTGTAATATAAATTAATGTAATGTAATTGCGAAGTAAATAACTAAAACTGTGGGTATTATATATTTTACAGATTTTGGAAAAATTTATGTTTTAATGAAAATTTCTATAACTCGAAGCCTCTCTAACTCGAAGTTTTTTGTGGATTATGGTGATTCGAATTATAGAAGATCCACTGTATATACATACATATGTATATACATACATATATTGCGTCATGTATAGGGATGGCAAATAATTTTTTTTAATCGATTAAATAATCAAATGATTAATTGCAAGATATAAAAAAATAATTGCAATTAATTGCAATTAATGTAAAAAAATCGAGTAATCGATTAATTCCAATGTTTTCAAATAATACTAAATTGCATAAAGACCACCACCAAGTTTCAGGGCCGAATTTTGTATTATAATGCTCTATCACAGAGTCCGAGACATATCCTAAAAGAGAAAATGGTCTATATTTGAAGTTAAGTAGCACAATGGTATTAAATTTTTCAAAATATGTACAGCAATCTTAAAGTAAAAGAATTGCCTCTTGGTTGAAAGACTATGTTTTGCAACTTTGCGTAAAAATAAAACCAATATTATTATTCAATTCAATTCATTTATTTCAGACATTCAAATTATGTTGGTATATACACAAAAACAAAAACGGAAATAAAATTAAAATATCGTATTAAAAATTCATTTGTCTTAGTATAAATGAAAATATATTTATTGAAGTCAAGAAAATTTATTCTCTGTTCGACCAAGTTTGAAGAAAAAGCAATTTCGATAAACGTTTTGTTGTCAAACGATTGCGTTTTTCGGTCGCAGCTGCACCCGATTTTGAGAAAAGCCGCTCAGCTCGTTCTGAGGTACCAAGTAGATGACAATACTTTTTTGAAAGTCCGTACGGTTTTCATTTCTTCCCAAGCATCAATAGTGTTTCGAAGCTGAAGGGCTTTCATTAATTGGTTTGCTGCTGCAACTCGGCATTTCAATCATGGTGTCAGTGTCATCATCACTTAGGGGAACATTGTCGTTACTCCTAGATTTCAGAGTCTAATTTGTACACATATATTTGTATATAACTAGAAGAAATTTAAAATGTAATACTGATTGCCCCAACTTACCACAATTTGGAGGCTACTGTTGCATGCTTTAATTTTAAATACTGCAACATACTTGATGTGTTATTAGAAAATTTTAAATTTTTGCAACAAAGTTGACATTTAACGTAGTTATTGCTATTTTATTAAAAAAATGTCCACACTTCGCTTTTAACTGAAGCCATTGCTCTTCAAACAACTGAACGTAAAATGCGTTTGACTTAACTGTAAATGCAGTGTTACCAGACATTCATTTGTTGATATTAAACTACGTTGACATATTAGAATTTAACTATGTTTACACCGTTTCCAGTCATTAATGACTGATGCGACCAATTTCGACCCTTGTACGCTAACTTAGATGAACATAAAATGTATTAAATTTCAAAATGCAGTTTGCGATTATTTTGCAATTACTCGAGTAATAGTCGAGTAATTAGAAAAGGTGTTTCGATGCAATTAAATCGTAAATTGAATGAAAATAATCGATTAATTTAATCAAATGATTAATCATTGCCATCCCTAGTCATGTACGAAAGAAGAGATTTGTTTATATTAACCTAAGCTCAGTTTAGGATTTTCAAAAATTCACTAAAACGATGGTGCTTGAAGACTATTCGCAAAGTATCCATTTAAAAATTTAACTAATCAGTAGATTAAGATCCCGATTTTGTTTCTGATAACATTATTTTCAAGACATATCGTCGCGGATATTGGACCTATTGCTAAAGATGATTCCGTTGATTGGGCCAGAAGTCCCCATTTTGTATCAAAATGTCAATAAAAAAATATTTTATACACTCATAAACATGTTTAATGAAGTCTATAAGAGAGAAATTTCATTGCTTTAAAATTGTCAAAATTATCGCATTTCAAAATTATAAATTGACTTAACCCCTTCTTATGATATGCGAAAGGTAATTTTTATATTAAACTAAACATAATTAGAAATTTATAGAGCTTATTTGTCCTTTTTATCCTCTATAACTGCTAATAATTAAAATGAAATGTAAAACAATGTATTTACAGCTAACTACACCTTGCACTTTGACCCCATCATATCGGTGTTTGCGAAACTTGTACAGTCTATTAGTGGAATGAGCGATGAGCTAAAAACCGCATTCAAAACAGAAAGCAGTGAGCTGTGATGTGTTTGCTCATGCCATACACTCGTCGGCAATATTCACAGCTGCAAATCGTGTCAAAAACGAAGGCAATCTAAACACACACTTATATGGATATATGTATATACGTAATACATACGTACATGGTAAGTACAAGGTATATATAGATATGTACGGATGTGGTACGTACCTTTTCGTATGTGTGAAAGTAATGCAAAAACCAGAAATGAAAAAACAAACAAAAACACACCGCACTTAATGGAGAAAAGCAGCAGAAAAATGTACGAACGTATCGCTGGTTGCGGCGCTTTGTTCACATTTTCGCTCGTTGCTACTTCGTCGGTAAACACGACCAGCATCGTGTTTTCTTTTGCAGCTATTAATGCTATTTTTTTTGTGTTTTTGATGGTTTTGGCGATCTGATCAGCAAAGCGAACAGAGTCAACAACACACCAGTCGTCGTGGCAGACGAGCAGCAGCAGCGCAACAAAGCTGCCCACAAAGCTAACAATTCAAATCATGGTATTTCGTTTGACAACCGCAAATACGCCTCATACATACACACATACGGTCTGTAAATACTTAGAAGTTTACATGCTGGCATCTTTGTGCCCAACTTCCCACATACAAAGTACTCATTTAAATATTATTTTCGGATGCGTGCCTATATTTGGCTAGTTGAAATACGTATTTGTATTTGCACTTCAAGCTCACTAAATAATATTCGTGCGGCTCAAATCTGCTGAAATGCTTAAAGCAAACATTTTTTAAAGCTTTTTTGGTGGAAATATCGCAACTTTGCTAATCACTTTCAATAAGAAGATCAATTTTTTTGACTTCAAGTGAGTACTAACACAAGTATGATAGCGAGAAAATTGCGACATGCAATCTCCATAAAAGCGAAATGGGAAGTGGCAACATAAAAACTGTCAATTTTCTATGTAAATTGCAAACAAAATCCTATGAAATGTTGATTCATTTTGATATAAATTGTATTTATTAGTTCATAAAGAAAACAAGTATGGAAGAGCTAAGTTCAGGTGTAACCGAACATTTTATACTCTCGCAATTTATTAATTTAATTTTTTTTTTAAGATAACACACAATTAGACCCATATATTCGACTTAAAGTCCATAAGAGTAGCGAAAATCATATTAATAGTATAAATCAAGACTATACATTCACTTAATTTGTCTAAGATATCTCACGTATTAACCGATTTATTTGATATAAAATACACTTGTTGTTTTAAAATCCCAATATTAGGAATATGAGAACTAGGGGAAGTTTTTTGCATTGACTGATATTTTAGATAAAAAATTATATGTATGTATGTATATAGAATTGACACATGGATCTGGTACCTTGAAAAAGTATAGTTTGATTTGGTTACATTTAAAATAACCACATCTCCAATGTACGGTGAAACCTCTACTTGGGGACACCTCCAATAAGTGAATCCCTCTATTAACTAGACAAAAATTTAGGGACTCAGTTTTACGTTGCATTTTCAGAACAAATTCCACTCTAACTACCGGACACTCTTATGACCGGACACGGACACTTTTTTACTGTTTTTTTATTTTCCTTACTTCTCGGACAATAAACTGAAATTACTGCACGAAAGTGTAAAGAAAACAGTAAAAAACCTCTGATAAGCGGACGTGAAGATCTAATTTTCGGACAACTTCTTCTTCTTGACTGGCGTAGACACCGCTTACGCGGTTATAGCCGAGTCCGCAACAGCGCGCCACTACTCTCTCTTTTTGGCAGTTTGGCGCCAATTGGTAATACCAAATGACGATAGGTCCTTCTCTACCTGGTCCTTCCATCGGAGTGGAGGCCTCTCTCTTCCTCGGCTTCCACCAGCGGGTACTGCATCGAACACTTTCAGAGCTGGAGCACTTTCGCCCATTCGAAAAACATGACCTAGCCAGAGTAGCCGCTGTCTTTTTAATCGCTGGACTATGTCTATGTCGTCGAATAACACATACAGCTCATCATTCCATCTTCTGCGGTATTCGTCGTTGCCAATGTTTAAGGGACCATAAATCTTCCGCAAAACCTTTCTTTCGAAAAATTCTAGTGCCGTCTCATCGCATGTTGACATCGTCCACGCTTCTGCACCATAAAGTAAAACGGGAATGTTGAGGGACTTGTAGACTTTGGTTTTCGTTCGTCGAGAGAGGACTTTACTTTTCAATTCAATTTTCACTGTCAACAGTGACGTGGGAGCCAAGATGCGAATGCGCTGACTGTTTGTTTGATGATAGGAGATATTCAGTCTGGAAAAAGCAGAACTAACGGCGCGGGTGTTGTTTCGAATGGTATCGATATCATCGGCGTACGCCAGCAGCAGTACACTATTATAGAAAATTGTACCTTCTCTATTTAGCTCTGCAGCTCGTATTATTTTCTCCAGCATCAGGTTAAAGAAGTCACACGATTTTCGGACAACGAACAACAATAATTGAAATAAAGTTAGAGTTACTAATTCCGAACGATTGGATGTCTCTTGGGATTATGTGGGAGTGGCTACTAAAGCTTGATATTGACTCTCAGAAGAGAAATGTTTTAATATTCTAACAATCCACTCTCGGGATTTTAAACTAAATAAATAAAGTTGATCTTCCTACCTGTTAATAGTACGCCTGTTTGTCAGCCCCACGATCCGGGCATTATACAGAATTGTATGTATTACTTCAGTTGACACATTTTGACAAGAGCAGAAGACATTTCAATGAAAAAAGTCTCAAAAACTTTTGTCATTTTGGACGCTGCATATTTTATTAAGACTTCATATGAAAACGGAACACAGAAAACAATAGTATTGACATTGACAAAAATGTTACCGAGGAATTATCTGATATCTGGTTGTAGGAGGTTTCACTGTTAGATATTAGCATTATCTTCATAGGTTCTTGATTTATGATTATAAAGTTCACAAATCAGGATGAATTCAAAATTTTGGTATATGGGAAGTAGGCGTGCTTTTAAACCGATTAAGTTTTGGTTCATATAGCTTTAGTGGTTTGGTCAGCCAACTATGGCCCTCCCTTATGGAATACTCTGGTACTGAGGAATATCTGTACCAAGTTTCAATTAGATACGTACATATCTAAATTTTTACTCAAGCTATGGTTTGCACAGAAGGACTGAAGGACAGACAGACATCCGAAATACAACTCTACTCGTCGCCCTGATCACTTATGCGTACAAACAACATACTTATGTATATGTGCAACATGTTGCGAGGGTATGAAAATTGTTGAAATCTCTTCTTTCCGTATGTTTAATACTAACTAAATCTATTAATGTGAATATTTAGATGAAATAATATATGTTTATATATTAATATATAAATTATATAAATTCTAGCTGCATAATAGTTTATAATAAAATAATTAATTATATTTTTTCATAACTAAGAGCTTCTCTAACTCTTAAATATGCCTTAGAAATATGCACATACAGATTTCCATAGCTATTTACGTAAGCAAGTGCTTACGCGCTTACCTGTGCTGCTGCTGCTGCTTGGGTTGGCTACTCGCTGTCGCCTGCATGTTGCATTCAATCGTTATATTCGCCGCTTTTGCTTTTGCCTTTGCTGTATCTGTGTTTCTGTCGCTCTTTCGACTTTACAATCTCCTCTTTTATCGCTTTCGTAAAATGCAGCTGCGTTCTTCGCTAGAAAACAACAGTTGTGCACAATTAGGAATTTTTCATGGCACAACTACAAAAACACATACTCACACGCATACATATATACGCACACATACTTACATCTCTTTGTGGCTATTGACGCTTGTGAAGGTTAATTCACTGCATATACTATGTAGGCGAAGGCTCTGTCGTCTTCGACTATATCGCTACGTTCACTGGCGCTGGCTGGCACCTTCTCCAACTGATTCTCTGTTATCCTTAGTAGTTCAGCAAGTTATCTTGTTACTTGTTGCCACTTCCCTACTTTGCTGTCGTTTCAACAGCATTCTTGTTGCTTTCGCTGACTACTTGTTGTTGCTGTGATTATCATTGAGCACTTGTATTACGTTGTTGTTGTCGTTCTTGTTGTTGTTATGTTGACATGTGTGACAGCGTTTACGTGCTCTTGTATTCTCAGTCGATTGACGCGATACTACTATGTCTCGTATATCTGACGTGCAAGCAAAGTACACTTCGTGGCTGCGTGGCCTCGCCACGTTCGTGTGCATTGGGTTCAACCCGAATGTACAGTTCGTTTATTTTACTCGTCTGCTACTTACTCTATATAATAATATACATACATATGTAGGTATTTTTTTATAATTATCGCTGAGTCGCTTTGTTGCGGTGCGGTGGCTGGCTGGCTCGCCGCTGGCTGACTGGATGGTTGTTGGTAGGCGGCGGACAGGGTGAGAAGTTCAAGCGAAACCTTGAAAATGTTTATTCGCTTTGGCAATTCATTGTTTTTTCCTACTGCTTACAAATAATTTCACTATTTCAGTTTCGACTAGTTTCAATATGGCGTTTTGCGTTCGCTTGCCTCGTATGTTTGTTGTACACGTATGTATGTATGAGTGTGTATTGTTTGACGTTTAAAGTGTTGTGCTCATCCAATTAGGTATTACGAATACGCTTAGGCATTCACAAATATTGCTGAGGTTTTATAAACTTCTTAAATAAATTTGCATAAGCATTTTCTACACAAACGAAAGCTCCGCTTATAAATGCATTAAATACAAAAACAATTATATTTTAAGTAAATCACATAAATAAACTGAATTTTACAGGCATTATATTATTGATCGCTTTGAAAAATAGCTTCCAGTAGAAAAACCATTTTCTCTATAACATTTTAGGTGTATTTTAAAGCGAATCAGCTTTTGCTTTCATGAACGAAAAATTGGAAATTATTTGAATTGAATTGTGATTTTAAATGACAGCTTTTAGTGATTCATTAACCCATTCCCTCCCATTGTACTCGCTTGGGTACAGAAAACTCATTCGATCCTATTGTTCTTACTTGGTTAAAGAAAACATGATCATACGTGTAACAACCTTCTATAATAAAGTATTTGTAAGTTTGTTGACCTTCTCATATTGGTTTGATAATGTGAAGCTTCGAAGTCTGCGTAAAAGGTCAAGATTTCCTTAATTTCAACCTCCCAATTTGAGTGAAATGTTCTTCCTGCGAACTAATTGGTATTTCACACTAACATGTCCTATTTAAAATGGCCACCGTTTCTAGCGGCTCACCGCCCTTCGCCCACGACCGCTTTCGCTGGACGTTGTCGCTGGGTTCCTACTATAATTAATATGCTCAAATACAGATATTTTCGTTCTTAATATGCATGTGTATGTATATTTAACAATTATTGCTGTTATATATATTAAACACATAACATTCTAAAGATGATGAGATAAGTCCAGCCATCGACAGTTCATTGACTCTTGTATATCATGAGCTCACTTGTTAGATGAGTAATCTGTAACTTCAAGAGAACTGGAGTAGAAGATGCAATAAACGTAGTTTTTAGTCTGAGGAGCAGTGAGACGTTCCAAGTGCAGAAGCAGCACATAACAGCAATAAACTTTTAAAGAAATCATAGGATTTCTTTTGATAAATTCGATTGTGGCATTGATGTGGCAAATGTTTAGATAACTACTAAGCATTTCTATTGTAGACAAATTGCACTGTGTCGATGGGATTATGAAGAAATATCCATATTCAAATATTAAAAAAAACAATCATGTACAAAGTTGCGAAAAACTTGTCATAAAGGCCACTTATCTCAAGCATACGGCTGGAATCGTAGAAGAATGACTGACTAAAAGAAAATTTGTTGCATAAATCGGAAATTGAAATAAGAAAACACAGCATATGAGGCAAAGATGGCTTAAAAAGGGACCTTCGGAAGAATGGGTAAAATAAGTTCAGAATATACAAAAGAGTTAATGAAATCTATCCTAAATCGTTTAAGGAAGGTTACCCACCAAAATAATATTACATACAGTGGCTCACAGCTTATTTCATGTGCCTGTTTATTAAACAGAAAGTCTGTAATTTTTTTTGTATATATTATATTTAATAAAAAAAATTAGATACACATTTAGAGATACATTATTTTCAATTACAAACAAAAAACGTTCAAAATTATTTTTTCTTAGGCACAATATTTACAACAAAAACAAAGTACCAAGTAAAACGACGTCACAGCTTATTTTATGTGTACACTTTTACTTAAAAATACATGAAAACTGCTGAGAAAATTAATAAAGTTTTAATTAAATTAATATTTCGAAGGGTAGCATTTTTGCTTTAAAACAGATTAAAGATCTAATTTTTTTGTCGAGAATTCTCCACAAATTTTCAATTACATTAAGATCTGGAGATTTGGTACATGGGGACAGTTCCATATACCCACGGCTGCACTAATTGCGATTTGTGCTTCGGAACATTGTCCTGGTAAAACCTAAAACTATCATGAATGCACAATTTTCAAACACTTTGTACTAATTTTTTTTATTTTAATTAAATTTTAATATATAGTCTTATCCATAGTTTGTTCTACAAAAGGCAAGTTTCTGACATCTGCTGATGACATACAGCCCTAAACCATTATGTGGGCTCAACCATGTTTAACTATACATCGTAGATTCTTCGGATCCATCTTCGTGTTGTGTTTAGGTCAAACGAAAGATTTCCCATCTGAACCAAAAAGATTAAATTTGCTTTAATTTGCAAAAATAACGTCTTTCCAGTATATTTTGTCTTTATTAACAGTGACTTTCAAAACTTCACCCTGAATCTTCTATTGTGCTCCCTAACAAACGGGATGTTTCGACCTATACGACCATCAATATAAGCTTTGTGTAGAATTCTACTTACAGTTTCAGAATTACACTTTTCAAGTACTATTTCAACCTCTTTTGTCAATGCCGGCGTACTTATTGTTGGGTCTTTATTAAGTTTTCGTATTATCCATCTTTCATCAGCTTCTGTAAAAATTTTGTTTGAGGCCACACGACCTTTATCAACCACTCTTTTTTCTCGAACAAAGCGTTGGAAAAAGCACAAGCCTCTTTTGAGTTCAACTTTACATCACCAAGGGCGTTCGCCATGGACAGGAACAAGTGGTAATCACTTGGCGCTATGTCCGGGCTATATGGTGGATGCGATAAAACCTCCCATTCGATCTCCCGTAGCTTCTGACTAGTCATCAACGAAGTATGTGGTCTGGCGTTGTCCTGGTGGAACACTACACCTTTTCTGTTGGTCAATTCTTGACGCTTCTGGTCGATCGACTTCTTCAAGCGGTCAAGTTGTTCGCAGTCGATGGTGGATTAAGCGTCTGGCCAAATGGGAGCAGCTCATAGTGGATGACTCAATCCCGGCTTGGCCACTGTTTGGGACGATTCACCAGCCTTCGATCACGACCGTTTTCACTTGATATTGTCGTATGTGATCCATTTTTCGTCGCCAGTCACCATCAGCTTCAAAAATGGGCCGAATTCTTCCCATTTCATATCGCGTATACGCAGGCGTTGATTCGGTCCAGAAGGTTTTTTGCGTCAAATCATGCGGCTCCCAAACATCAAGCTTGTTTGTGTATCGAGCCTTCTGCAGATGATTTAAAATGGTTTGATAACTAAATTCCATCTCTTGAGCGGTGTCACGAGATGCCACATATCGGTCTAACTTTTCAACATAACATTTGTATGGGAGGTGGGCGTGGTTATTATAAGGATAAGGAAGTACTTGAATGAAATTATTCTAGAAAGTTTGGTTGATAAGGCTTTAGTACTTTACCACTTAGTAGGTGGCGGGGCCATGCCCACTTTCCAAAAAATTACACCCAATATGCCCCTTTCTAGTGCGATCCTTTGTAGCAAATTTTACTTTTGTAACTATTTTAATGGCTTAGTATGCTTACGGTTATCGCCATTTTGTGGACGTGGCAGGAGTCCAATTCCATTTTCGAGTCTTATCACTCACTTTGGTACATTAATCCCCACTTAACATGCAAGACTTTTAAGACACATAAGCGGGAAATAAATGAATCCAGCTTAAGTGCCTCGAGGCACTTGTCAAGCTTTTTCACAAATGCTTCGATCTAATATTTTTTCGTTTAAAATGAAAGTCACATTTATTTCTTATTAATAACAGAAATTTGTATTAATAACAATAAATATGGAAAAAACTCTACAAAACTATGTATGTATGTATATCTTCCTTTTGACAATACTCGGCGCATTCAATGTCAAAAATATTAAAAGGCACTTAAAAGGGAAAATTGCAAACAATTTTGTATTTGTGGCTTAATTATTAAAGGTATTTAAGCGGGAAAGTCACTTAAGCGTGGAATTTTAAATCGTTGTAAATCAATCTTAATGGATTAATTAGCTTATATTTAAAAATGCTATAAAACGCTATTAATTGAACAATTCATTCAATTAAAAGAATCCTGTTTAAATGAACAGTTCGTTCAATTACAAGAATCACTCTTAATTGGACCACCTGGTGAATTAAGGTGTTAGGTGGATTTCAAACTTTGTTTTTTTTTATTGTTAAATAGTGCAATATTAAAATATTATCCAAAATTATCAAATCGATCCGATTTAAATTTCAAGAGATGAACACTTTGGAAGATCCGGCCAAAAAAAACTTTAAACGGGTTTATCTCAAAACTCAAATTTAGAAGTCAGTGGACACGATTTGTCGTAAAGTTGTGAAGCAATTATTTTCAAATTTTCCACACATCTTGTAATAAAGAATTTTTCGAACGAATTTGATCACAAATGTTTTTTGAAATTATACTTCTTATACGACTTCGGAAAAGGTTGCGATAATTGTTGGTTGCGCAACCTATAGCGTTGAACAATTAACGCGAGAGAGAGAGAGAGAGAGTGAATGACAGTAAAGCAGAAAACTTAAAGCACTTGCCATGCTTATGCTATTTGAGCAATTCTTGTTTTTGTAGAACAATGTTTAAATTTTTGGTTGGTGACATATTCTCATGTGTACGCATAAACATATTCACATGTGTACGCACATGTATGATTGTATGCTTGCGCATTATTTTTCTTTCGTTTCTGTTTCATTTCTGCGAATTCTCAACTAGTTTATGTGACTTTTGGTTGAAATACTCTGCGTTGGCCGTTGAAAAGTTAAGACTATACTTCACAGGATCATTTCTGTAGACAGTCTTCATTTTGCTTTCTTTGCAAATCGAAAGTACTAGCACCCGCTATGAGGTCGTTTTATCTGACAGCGTGAGGTTTATGAACTTCATTTCTAATTTTGTCTTGTGGCATATTAGAAATGATGTTTCTTCGATGATCGCTCGGTTACAACGGATAAAACGACTTCTGAGTGGTGATTTTAATGAATAAATTTCAAGGTTTTATACAAATATATATAATAATGCAGTCAATAAGTACAGATTTTTAGAATGAGGCTGCCACACTATAAACGTAGTATTTATGCAAAGTTCTGTTCCTATATCTTTACTAGTGTTTACTTTATATATTGTAAAGTACACGATTCAGATCGTCATCAAAGTTCTGGTATATAGGAAGTAGGCGTGGTTATGAACCTTCTTCTTCTTAACTAGCGTAGAAACCGCTTACGCGGTTATAGCCGAGTCCACAACAGTGCGCCACGCATCTCTCCTTTTGGCAGTTTGGCGCCAATTGGTAATACCAAGTGAAGACAGGTCCTTCTCCACCTGGTCCTTCCACCGGAGTGGAGGTCTCCCTCTTCCTCGGCTTCCACCAGCGGGTACTGCATCGAAAACTTTCAGAGCTGGGGCACTTTCATCCATTCGAACAACATAACCCAGCCAGCGTAGCCGCTGTCTTTTTATTCGCTGGACTATGTCTATGTCGTCGAACAACACATACAGCTCATCATTCCATCTTCTGCGGTATTCGCCGTTGCCAATGTTTAAGGGACCGTAAATCTTCCGCAAAACCTTTCTCTCGAAAACTCCTAGTGCCGTCTCATCTGATGTTGACACCGTCCACGCTTCTGCACCATAAAGTAGGACGGGAATGATGAGGGACTTGTAGAGTTTAGTTTTTGTTCGTCGAGAGAGGACTTTACTTTTCAATTGCCTACTCAGTCCATAGTAGCACCTGTTGGCAAGAGTGATTCTGCGTTGGATTTCAAGGCTGACATTATTATCGGTTTTAATGTTGGTTCCTAGGTATACGAAACTATCTACAACTTCAAAGTTATGACTGTCAACAGTGACGTAGGAGCCAAGACGCGAATGCGCTGACTGTTTGTTTGATGACAGGAGATATTTCGTCTTGTCCTCGTTCACCACCAGACCCATTCGCTTCGCTTCCTTATCCAGGCAAAAAGCAGAACTAACGGCGCGGGTGTTGTTTCCGATGATATCAATATCATCGGCGTACGCCAGGAGCTGTACACTCTTGTAGAAGATTGTACCTTCTCTATTTAGCTCTGCAGCTCTTATAATTTTCTCCAGCATCAAGTTAAAGAAGTCGCACGATAGCGAGTCACCTTGTCTGAAACCTCGTTTGGTATCGAACGGCTCGGAGAGGTCCTTCCCGATCCTGACGGAGCTTTTGGTGTTGCTCAACGTCAACTTACACAGCCGTATTAGTTTTGCGGGGATACCAAATTCAGACATCGCGGCATAAAGGCAGCTCCTTTTCGTGCTGTCGAAAGCAGCTTTAAAGTCGACAAATCGATGGTGTGTGTCGATCCTTTTTTCACGGGTCTTCTCCAAGATTTGGCGCATGGTGAATATCTGGTCCATTGTAGATTTTCCAGGTCTAAAGCCACACTGATAAGGTCCAATCAGTTTGTTGACGGTGGGCTTTAGTCTTTCACACAGTACGCTCGATAGAACCTTATAAGCGATGTTAAGGAGGCTTATCCCACGATAGTTGGCACAGATTGTGGGGTCTCCCTTTTTGTGGATTGGACAGAGTACACTGAGATTCCAATCGTCGGGCATGCTTTCTTCCGAATTTTCGAGCATTACCCCTGTCGGCCAGCTTGTCAAGCTCTTCATACTCACGCATTTCTGCCTTTTTTTTCTTTTCCTGCAAATGCGTCTCGCTTCCCTCTTCAGTTCTCGATATCTATCCCACCCCGAACGTGTTGTGGTCGATCGCAACGTTGCGAGGTAGGCAGTCTGTTTTCTCTCCACTGCGGAACGACAATTCTCATCGTACCAACTGGTTTTTTGGCGTTGCCGGAGACCAATTGTTTCGGCTGCAGCGGTATGCAACGAGTTTGAGATGCCGTCCCACAGCTCCCTTATACCGAGATGCTGATGAGTGCTCTCAGAGAGCAGGAGTGCAAGTCGAGTAGAAAATTGTTCGGCTGTCGGTTGTGATTGCAGCTTCTCGATGTCGAACCTTCCTTGTGTTTGTTGACGTGTGCGCTTTTCTACACAGAGGCGGGTGCGTATCTTAGCTGCTACAAGATAGTGGTCCGAGTCGATGTTGGGACCACGAAGCGTACGCACATCAAAAACACTGGAGACATGTCGTCCATCTATCACAACATGATCGATCTGGTTGCGAGTGATTCGATCCGGGGACAGCCAAGTAGCTTGATGGATTTTCTTATGCTGGAATCTAGTACTACAGATGACCATATTTCGGGCCCCGGCGAAGTCGATCAGCCTCAGACCGTTTGGTGATGTTTCGTCATGGATGCTGAATTTTCCGACTGTTGTGCCAAAGACACCTTCTTTACCCACCCTAGCGTTGAAATCGCCAAGCACGATTTTGACATCGTGGCGGGGCAGCGCTCATAGGTACGTTCTAGGCGCTCATAGAAGGTATCTTTGATCACTTCGTCCTTCTCTTCCGTCGGGGCGTGGGCGGAAATCAGCGATATGTTGAAGAACCTCGCTTTGATGCGGATTGTGGCTAGACGTTCATCCACCGGAGTGAATGCCAGGACTCGACGACGGAGTCTCTCTCCCACCACGAATCCCACACCGAATTTGCGCTCCTTTATATGGCCGCTGTAGTAGATGCCACAAGGACCCACCTTCTTCCGTCCTTGTCCCGTCCATCGCATTTCTTGGATTGCGGTGATGTCAGCCTTTACTCTTACGAGGACATCAACCAGCTGGGCAGAGGCACCTTCCCAATTAAGGGTCCGGACATTCCAGGTGCATGCCCTTAATACGTTTGCAGTGGTCGTCATCAAAAGGGGGGTTTCTCATCCGAGGCCTGTGTTTCTTATTCACTGGTTATTCGTTTTTATGTGGTGGGTCCCAAGTCCTACGCACAACCGCATAAGCGGGATTCGCCTTCTCACTTTAGCTCGCTTCCAGACGGATGTCTGTTGGCTACCCAGAGGATACTTGGTCTAAGACCGGAAGTTGTGAGCTGCTTGAGCCACATGTAAAAGAATCGTTCCTGGCCACTCCCAAGTGAATGGCAGTCAGAAACTTTCCTCACTTACGTGAACTTCTACATATGACTCCATCCTCCCTCGAATCACTATAATCCACAAAAAAACTTCGAGTTATAGACATTTTCATTAAAACATACATTTTTCAAAAATACACATTTTTATTTATTTACTTCGCATAAAGTTGTATGTACAAACGTGAAAACATGTATTCTGTAATTTTGTTTGTGGCAGTTTGCTATTGTTAGGCTCTTGACGTCTGTATCACAAGCCTTTGTTGGATAATTTATGAAATCCATAAGTGTAATACATATTATATTTGTGAACCGATTTGTCCTATTTTCACAACATATCATTGGGATGTAAGGAAACTATTACAAACCAAGTTTCATTAAAATCGGTCGAGTAGTTCCTGAGATATGGTTTTTGACCCATAAGTGGCCGACGCCACGCCCATTTTCCATTTTGTAAAAAAATCTGAGTGCAGCTTCTATCTGCCATTTCTTGTGGAAAATTTAGTTATGACACTTTATGTGTTTTCGGTTTTCGCCATTTTGTGGGCGTGGTAATGGTCCGATTACGCCCGAAATTCGATTCGAAATTAACCTTCTTATGGTGCCAAGAAATACGTCTTCCAAGTTTCATTAAGATATCTCAATTTTTACTCAAGTTACAGCTTGCACGGACGGACAGACAGACATCCGGATTTGAACTTTTCTCGACACCCTGATCATTTTGATATATATAACCCTATATCTAACTCGTTTAGTTTTAGGACTTACAACCAACCGTTATGTGGACAAAACTATAATACTCTCGTAGCAACTTTGTTACGAGAGTATATAAATTGAATTTAATTGCCATTATGTATACATATATCACCAAATTCATCGATGAGAGATATAAAATTGTTCATCGGTAAAGCGTTATTACCGTTGTCAACTGCAGGTTCGCAAGCTTTTGCAGATATTATCGGAGAACCAGTAGAGTATAACGAACAACCGGTTCTCCTTGCGGGAGATTTCAATGTAAATTTCTCATTGCCAGAAGCTGAACCATTACTGGCATTCATCAGATAGAAGTTTTCATTATTCAAATGATCAATGGAAGAAATGATCCTACGACAAAAGGAGGTACGACTATTGATGCGGAATTCGCGAGAAATATATGTAGATAAAATAGATGTAAGACATTTCATGTCGTATTTTAGTTATCATAATCCAATTGTAAATATTATAGATATCAATCCGTCAGAACCCAGAAATGATAATTGATTTGGACTTTGCTTTATAAAATGTGCATAAAAAATTTATAAAATATTAAGTTAAGAAAGTGTTGGTCACTCCACCATATTTTTATCATTTCCCTCTCTCTAGTTTTCTTTCATGCAAAATGATATGCATTTCTTGGAATATCTCTAAGAAGTATAACTTCTTCCGCTCGTAGGGACTCCACGCACCTTTTGTTTTTTAGTTCAAAACAAATAACAACAAAAACAAGTAAGAAAGGGCTAAGTTCGGGTGTCACCGAACATTTTATACTCTCGCAATTTATTTATTTAACTTTATTTATATTATATAATAATTTGAATCACATATTAGGCATACATGTGGGATAAAGTCCATTGAAAGTTTGAAAACCCTAATATTAAGAATATGGGAGATAGGGGAAGTTATGACCCGATTTCACCCAATTTCGGCTCGGAGACATATTTTCGGTAAAAAAATTGTTAGAAGCACTGATGTCCTCATATTCGATATATAGGGTCTTGAAAACTTAAGGACCGATGTCGGCGATTTTTAGAAGGGCGATGTCACTCTTTGAATGCAGTATTTTTGCAAAGCTCTGTTCCGATATCTTCACTAGTGCTTACTTTATATATTGTAAAGTAAACGATTCAGATCGACTTGAAAGTTCTGGTATATGGGAAGCTAGGAAGATATTATGAACCGAATTTCATTGCAATTGATCGAGTAGTTTCGGAGAGGAGATGTGGTTTTCCATAATACTACGTTCGGACCGACATTGAAAACCTCTTGAAAACACAATTTGTGGAACCAAAGTCGTTCTGACCGACTTTTTGTGTTTTCGATGTGTTTTCATTGACAATTCACAAATTTATTTGTTTGTTTACATTTTGAGCAACGAAAATGGTAACTTTTAGAATCTTTAATATTTGTTTATAATTATTATTAACGATCGTGTTTATAGAATCACGACAAGAAAATGGGTTTGAAAAACCAGATAAATATCTTGCGCAACGGTGATTCTTCAAGAGAATTGATAGAGAGTCTTACTATCCAGCACATTTGCCTTGCAAAAAAGCTAGAAGAGTTGTACAAACAACGTTTAATCCTATTAGGTATAATAAAGGAACTTGAGACGCCAATTAAATAATGTTGAACAAAAGTTTGTTTGTTTGTATCTTTCCGACAGATTATGCATCTCAGTTTTAATTTCGGCCGCTTTGTTGCTGCAACTCCACTGCAATTTCTTCTAAAATATGGCTATTTTTTCTGGGGCCGCGAAGAGCACACACCTTATTTTGCCACAATTCAATTTGGAGCGCTTCCTCCCTCTCACCCCAGGAATTTCTTTTTTTGTTCTTTTGTTTTTTTCCATTCTTTTTTAAAATGTAAACAAATATTAACTGGCAATTTGGGGATGGCAAAATATGTCTTCCAATTATATCGTCTAAACTAGACCAGGTATCGATTATAATGAG
Organism: Zeugodacus cucurbitae; assembly: GCF_028554725.1. Classification (NCBI taxonomy): domain Eukaryota; kingdom Metazoa; phylum Arthropoda; class Insecta; order Diptera; family Tephritidae; genus Zeugodacus; species Zeugodacus cucurbitae. The sequence goes on from NC_071670.1 coordinate 18,557,277, forward strand.
TGGAATGTAATAGTATTGTAATAGTATGTTTACATATGAAAATAATCTCGTTCTAAGCTCGTTCAATAATCTAACCATTTACATATAGCCAAATGAGATTATCAATTGTCAAATCTGTTGTATTTGTTGTTGTATTAAACATCTTTCTCTCGCTGCCAGCCATTTTTGTTTACATTTTCATTTGACATTTCTCCTCTTCTTCGCAAAATTATCGATTAAACTAGGAATAACACCAAAAATCTAGTTGTATAAAACGAGATAATTTTATAATCTCGGATTATCAAGAAAGGAATTTTGTATGAGAAATCTCGTTTCTTAATTACAGATTATCGAGTTAAGCTCGTAAATGAAGATAATCTCATTATATGTAAACATAGTATAACGGATTTCCAAAATAAATCGTATGTTTAAATATATATGTCGTAAAATGAAAGACGTAAAATGTGGCGATTTATTTGAGTGACGCTGACGCTGTGTGTGAGTTTCGCTGTGAAATAAAACAAAATTGTGACTAAAATAAATTTGAAACATTTTCAAAAAGAAAGGTGTATTATAAATATATATAAGCACATATGAGGAGACTTTTTGATTAAAGGTTTAATTACCTCAATGTTATATAATGAATATAAAATAGCAATTTATTTGAATCCTTGTCTGAGAAAACTTAACGTACATCCTGTTAAAGTTTCAAGGATTCTCATGTTATTTGTATTTCAGTTATGGTACCTCCGCTAGTTATACTCTCGTAACAAAGTTGCTACGAGAGTTTAATAGTTTTGTTCACATAACGGTTGTTTGTAACACCTAAAACTATATGAGTTAGATATAGAGTCATATATAGAGTAGATTTCAATATATACCAAAGTGATCAGGGTGACGAGGAGATTTTGGTACAAAGGATCGCACTAAGAAGGGGCATATTTGGATGTAATTTTTTTAGGAAGGGGGCGGGGCACGCCCACAACTAGGTTTTTGTATATATCTCGCAAACCAATAAAGCTATACAAACCAAACTTTCTGCTGCCGTTTCCCTTACGTACCCCATAATGTATGTGATTGGCGTTGCAACCGTTTAGCCGGTTATAGCCGAATCGACGATAGTGCGCCACCTCTCTCTCTCCTTCGCAGTTCGAACCCATAATACACCGCGAAAATAGTGGAAATCTGATAATGACCACTCCCACCTCCTATACAAAGGTTATGTTGAAAATTACTAAAAGTGCATGAGTTTTGGATATGAAGGAGGTGTGCAGGAAGCCAAACGACGAGTTGAACTCAAAAAATACAATTAAGATGGTCAAGCATGGAGGTGGAGGTGTCATGGTATGGAGTTGTATGCCCACATCCTGTGTTGGCAATCTTGTTTTTATCGATGAAATTATGACGATTAAAGAAGTGTATTTGAAAATTCTTCAAGAAAATGTGTTACAAAGTCGGGGAAATGGGATTGACTGGATATTTTATTTCCAGCAGGACAACGATCCCAAACATACCGCACACATAGTTAAGATGTGGTTAATACACAGAGTTCCCCATTTGTTACTAACACCTCCAAAGAGCCCAGATGGCAATTCCATCGATCATTTATGGTATTATTTACAAAAACACCTTAGAAAACACCATATTACTTCAAAAAATCAACTTAAAAGCTTGCTCCAAGATGAATGGCAAAATATAGGTTTAGCTTACGCAAAAAATGTATTCACCCCATGTCTGACCCACTAAAAGTAGGTATTTGATTATGAGAATAGCCCACTGCATATTTAAAGAAATTTTGGTCATATTACTATTAAGCTTTTTTTTATGCATTTCCTACTTTTTCGCAGGAGTATCAACACTTGCGGTGCGAATTTTTGAGTTTTCTTTGGTTTTTTGACTATTTTTTTTAATGAAACACTTATAATATCTAATTTTTATATTTTTCACAGAAGATAAAATCTATTTACTTAATTCAATTAAAAAATGGAATTATTCGCAAACTTCTGTGATATATTTTATAAAATGTCTTCGAAATGGTAGGGTATCAAGACTTTTGCTCTACACTGTATGTAGTAAAAACATATTTATTTTCTCCTGGATAGTGTAACCAGTCCACTGTAGCATTTACTTAAGAAAGGAGAAAAATTTCTACGAAAAAAAAGACAATTTCTCAATAAAATTTGGGAACGGCTGCGGAACGGAAGATTTGATAGAAAACAAAACTGACTGTTAACAATCTGACAAATTAAAGTTTAATGAGAAAGAATTTTGGACTCTATGAATACACAGATTGAAAAGAAGAGGTAGGAGTATTCCTAGTATATATTCATCTCCTAAGCGGGGTCTCTGTTTATTCCTTAAGGTACCTGCAGAGTGGACGCTCAAAGCCGAGCCGAGCGCAACGCTGATGAATGCGAGAAATAAGCTTCAAAGCTGTGCGCATACATTTTCGCATTTAAATCATGCAGGTAGCGCAGATTGGAAACCGAGCGTATCGCTGATCAACGCGAGAAAAACAGTTTGGAAGAGTTTTTCGGCGCTGACTCGCGTTCATACATTGTATTTAATCAATAATATAATCGAATAATTTTATTTTAATTCGGACACATTTAAACAATTTTTTTCTGAAACATTTTTTAAATCTTTATGCAAACAACATAACAACAAATTACTCCCGGTATTTAGCGCTGATTCTCGCACACACTCGGCGGTACCAAAAATTTAACAGTGCTGATCGAAATCAGCCTTACGCTAGGCTCAGCTTTGAGCTTCTACTCTGCAGGTACCCTAAAGCTGATTTCGTTCAGCGGTGTTCAATTCTAGGTACCGCAAGGTGGTTGCGAGATTTTAGTGCTGAAGTCCGCTAATAATTTGTTATTACACATATGTACATGTGTACTTTTGCTCTTTAATCTTTTAATATTTGTAAAAAGCCTTTTAAATGTAAATCAATTTATATTCGATTACCCTCTTGATTGAAATCTATAATTATATACAGTGGCTCACAGCTTATTTCGTGTAAGCAACAATTTTGATAATACTGATATGAAATTAATATTTTTTGGTCTGAACTAAATGAACAAATGATGCAATTATATTGATAATTTAGTTTTAAATACAAAACATGTAAACAAATTTACAAAAGTATTCAAATTCAATATTTTATTAAACAAAAACCAAAAACACTCATAATTCATGGGTCACAGCTTATTTCGTGTGTTGATTTTCGTTCATGTGATACATGCAAATAACGGATTCAGAAAACTAACGGTAAATCAAAGTGTGAACTATGAATACTTAAGAAGCAGTTTATGCTCTAAAAACAATGCAGATCAGTTGCAATTACGCGGTATATCAACATGGGTCCACGCACTTCAATTGAAAAACGCGAATTAGTTATTAAACATTTTCAAAGTGGAAAAATGCAAAAACAAATTGCTGAAATGGTTGATTTAAGTTCATCTACTGTTCAATATATAATTCAGCGCTTTGTACGTGAAAATCGCGTGCATAACAAGGGTCGAAAGGCTCCTAATAAAATTTTTAATGAAACGGATGAGGGGTGGATTTCAAAAAAGATTAAAAAAGAACCAATGTTAAGTGTTCCAGCGGTGACCAAAGATGTTGAAATGTTTCTCGGCTAAAAATGTCATCCAGAAACTGTGCGCAGAATATTAAGGGATTCCAATTTTCATGGGCGAACAGCTCGGAATAAGCCCGTTTACAGTTCGCAAAAGACCATTTAAACAAGGACAATGCTTTTTGGAATACGGTTATTTTCGCCGATGAGAGCAAGTTTAATCTTTTTGCGTCAGATGGTAAAACATACGTATGGCGGAAACCAAATACTGAGCTCCAAACAAAAAATTTACGCGCAACAGTAAAACATGGTGGCGGTCATGTAATGGTTTGGGGGTGTATGTCATCTGCAGGCGTTGGTCGATTGGAGTTTATAGACTCCACTATGAATAAAGAAGTGTACCTAGACTTACTGAAGCAAAATTTGCTTCAAAGTGCAGAAGACCTGGGTATATGTGACAGTTTTCGCTTCTACCAGGACAACGACCCTTAACATAAATCTGGCCTTGTACAAACTTGGCTCATTTGGAATTGTCCACACCTCGTCCAAACACCTGCACAGTCACCAGATTTGAACGACTTTTCCACAAAATATTGAAATTTTATTTTTGTTTACTTTTTATAACTTTTTAGTAAGAATTTTTATACCACACGAAATAAGCTGTGACCCAAGAATTATGAATGTTTTTGGTTTTTGTTTAATAAAATATTGAATTTGAATACTTTTGTAAATTTGTTTACATGTTTTGTATTTAAAACTAAATTATCAATATAATTGCATCATTTGTTCATTTAGTTCAGACCAAAAAATATTAATTTCATATCAGTATTATCAAAAATGTTGCTTACACGAAATAAGCTGTGAGCCACTGTATATTTTTTTTTTTACATATTATTATTATATTAAACCAATTTTCTAACCTAATTTATTTAATTAAAATTTAAATTAAAAAATATCAAGATAATCTCATACATACTTAACATTGTAAAAATGAAGGAAGCGATAAACACTACAAAACTGTTTTTCTCGTGTTGATCAGCGTTACGCTGTGCCTTGACCAACTTTCACTCAGCGCTAACTGTGTGATTTTGTATGAAAATGTATGCGCACAGCTTTGACACTTATTTCTAGCATTTATCATCATTGTGCTCGGCTCGGCTCGGCTTTGAGCGTCCACTCTGCAGGTACCCTTAGTACCCACGTTGTAATTAAAACTTCAAATAATTGAACGGCCATTGCAATGCCAATGTTCCACTAACGCATTTAATTTTTTGATTTTGTATCAAACTTTTCGACCAGGGCATAATGCAAAACTTATTATTTTATTATCGAGGCGCAATTTGAAAATAGTTCTTTTGTATCGGAGGAGAACAAAAAATATGATACAGTAGAACTTCTCTAACTCGAATCACTATAATCCACAAAAAAAACTTCGAGTTAGAGACTTCGAGTTATAGAATTTTCACTAAAACATACAATTTTTCAAAAAACTATAAAATCTAGATTTATACACAGTTTTAGTTAGTTACTTCGCATAAAGTTTTATTTAATTCGTTAAAACATGTATTCTGTAATTTTTTTTTGGTTGCAGTTTGCTATTATTTGGCTTCGGACGTCTGTATCCATGCCTTTGTTATATGATTTATGTAATCCATAAGGGTGATATCATATTTTTTTATTCGCCTCCGTACGATATAGAGGTACTCTTTTAAAATCCTGCCTCGATAGTAAAATTTTAAATTTTGAATCATGCCCTGACCAAAAAGCTCGATTTATGGAAATAAATTTGTATAAAAGTTGCCTTGTATTGCCACTTCAAGAGTTCGAGTTATAGAGAACTCCGAGTAAGGGAAAGACATTTGTATGAAATTTGCCTTCTAAACGCTATCACCAATTCAAGTATTCGACTTATAGAAGTTCGAGTTATGGAAGTTCCACTTGGTAATCATCGCCCAACTTCATGGCAACTAAGCCAAAAAAACATACACACATACGATTTGAATGTCAAATGTAAAACGGGACACTTTTTTTGTTTATAATTGGATACATTTTTTTTAATTAATATTTAGTAGCATAACCTTTTGCGGTTAAAACGGCTTGGAAACGTCTTGGCATAGATTCCACTAATTTTTTGCAAATATCTGGTTGGATTTTTAGCCACTCTGCCATTATTGCAGTTTTCAAGTCATTGATTGAGCTAAAACGGTTTTTGTATACACGTCTAGCCAATTCTTCCCATACATGCTCAATGACATTTAAGTCTGGTGATTGTGGAGGTGGTTACAATAATTTGGGACAGTTATGGATTAACCACATCTTCGCAACTTTGGAAGTATGCTTGGGATCGTTGTCCTGGTAAAAGGCAAAGTTGCTCTCGATACCCAATTTAGCTACACTTTGCTTAACATTTGCCTTTAGTATATCAAGATAAGAAAACCTATTCATATTTCCCTCGACAAATGTTAAGTTTCCCACTCCTGCACTGGACATACAGCCCCAAATCATCACAGAACCACCACCGTGCTTTACTGTGGCACGTGTATTTTTACGTTCAAATTCTGTGTTCGGTTTTCTCCATACGTAGCTCCTGCCATCAGAACCATGTTAGTTAAATTTACTTTCATCAGTAAATAAAACCTATAACACCAAATATTTACACACATTTATCACATTAGTTAACTTTAAATTGTCCTACCGTATTCCAAAAACTGTCTGCTTTTGATAAGTATTCTTTAGCAAATTTTAGCCGCTTTGCTTTGTTTCTAATGCTGATAAATGGTTTTTTCCTCATAATTCTACCGTGAAAATCATTGGAACGTAAAACATTACGGATTGTTTCTGCGCACACTGTTTTTTCTAGCTGTTTTTCAGCAAAAAGTTTTAATTCTGGAGCGCTAACAGAAGGATTCAATTTCACTTCCTTCAATATTCGGCGCTCATCATGGGAATTAAGTTTCTTTCCCTGGCCTTCCCTACTTTTTTTGGCCAAACGAAACTCCTTGATATATCGCGTCACAATATTCTGCACTGTGGACCTGGGTTTTCCAGTTTTTTTGGAATTTTCGCGAATTGATAGTCCTTTAGAATAAAGTTTCACAATTTCTGGCCGCACTTCGAAATTTGTTTGTTTTCTACGCGGAGCCATTTCACAAAACACTTAAACATAACACACGATGAATATACAATGAGTATTTATTGAAATTTAAACGCAGAACTTATTTAAGAAATAACGGTGTCCCATTTTGTATTTGACATTCAAATCGTATGTGTGCATGCTTTTTTTGGCTTAGTTCCCATGAAGTTGGGTAAGGGTTACCAAGTTTACGAGGAATTACTAGCTAATATATGTTCAAAATATGTTGCTTACTTTTTATTGAAAAAACTTCGTTTTTACTCAAATTGGAGGTGTTTTTTGTAGCATAGAGCGGTGTCCCATTTTGAGTTTGAGCCACTGTATGTTACACGGAAATTCAACAGATAGGATTGCCAACTGGTTGAATATTTAAAAATTTTATTTCAATTACGTTTTATATTAATTAACTTGGAATACTATTGTATTCCTATTGGGCACATATATATATGTAAATCATTCTCAATTGAATGGTACGCCACAAGGTTATAAATATCAAAATGTTAATGCTAAGTATAATTTGAAATATGTAGATTAACTTAAATTGAAACGATACATAGTGAAAATTTAAATTATAATTTCGGAATTTCAAAAGAGAAAGCCATGGCTTTTATTATATGAACTTATACCGAATGCACACTTTACTGTCATTCTTGCCCTGGACAAACGATAACTAAAATTTGAAGCGCTGGTATTATTTTCAAGTCACCTTGCAGGGAATGGCCTCAGTAAGTATGTTCGAAGAGGAAATGCTTCATCGCCGCCGAACAAAAATGGCGCCTCAAGATCGGAGTTAGGCAGTAACTTTTCACTTGGTAACGTTAAATTCCCATTAATACTTTTATAAATAGCTGATTTTGCAAAAACTCCAGCGTCGCTGTCCTTCCCGTATGATCCAACATCGACCATTAAAAACGATAGTTTGCATCCAAGAGCACTACTGAAAAGTAACTTTTTAATTACCTCAGCCAAATAATTATATGTGCATGAACTTTTTGCAAAAAAAAAATTAAAGATTACAAAATTGCAAAATATTTCTGAGTATGCAGTTTTTTGAGTTTTTTATTATTAATGTGTACAATATAAAAATCAAAAAATTAACAAATTTCAAAATATTTTTTAAACTATAAAACAGAATTGAAGTTTAGGCTAATAGTAAATATTTATATGTATGTACATTTTACTATTTTTACCAGTAAAGCCTATACATTTGAGTTTAACTGAAAGAAATGTTTATTTTAATAGTCAGTAGAATTGTCCTTATATTTTAAAACTAAATTACGCCGCTTAATCAGAGAATTAACTACTGACTGTAGAATAGTTATGTAAATATTGGCAAATTCTTGCTTTATGTCTAATTTAAGGTGATGTACTGTCTCAAACTGCTTTCCGTTTTGGAAAACAGGAGCAGAGAGGTTCCCCCAGAGATCCTCAATAGGATTTATGTTCGAACTCAATGCTACACATTGTAATACTGGAATTTTCCGGTCGTTAAAGAGGTTCTTCGTGTGGATTGAAGCGTTATCCTTTTGATATGTCCAGTGATATGCAATAAATATTGCCAGCAAATTTTATTAACTCGCTGTCCAAAAGATCTACATTGATATTAGCATTCATTTGAGTGAATATAAAACATGAAGATAGCTTTCCACAGCAGCTAAATGCAGCCCATGAAATCAAGGTACCGCTTCCAAAACATCGGAACCGTCGTTCCTGGTGCGAATATCTCCAATATTTCTTGCAATGACCTGGGCCGACCAAATTTAATTTTTTTTCGTCACTAAAGACTGTATTCTATCACTCATCGGCACAGAATTGGTATTTATTTGCAAACATCAAATGTGCTTTATTGTGTCTTTCTTTAGCGTTGGTTTGGGTGCCATGGAGGTGTGTTTCAGAAACTGATTTTTATGTATAATTGGATTGTATTAACTAGGTCCATATTTGATAGCTGCTTATCAAGTACGCAACTGCTAGCTGTTGACTCATCCTTTCGCACCGCTCATCAATGTTGTTTTTCGCCGTCGTACTATACCATAATTAGTGGGGTTTTTAAGAAATTTTGAGATACAGTTCCGATGTCGCCTTTGTCTAGAGCCATTTTGAGACCGCTTTCATGCTTTCCTATGATTATTACTTGTACCTCGGCAGATAAACTAGTACCACGAGGCATTTTAGGCTTAAATTTAAATAAATGTAATAAAATTTTTAATAATTCATTAAGTTAATGCACCTACAATAATTTTGAAAAAAAATTGTAGCAAAAAAAGTTTTTGTTGCGACACTATCAGTAAGAAAGATCCGCGAAACGGATTTTGCACTTATAAATATTTACTATGCAATACCAAGAATGATAGAAGACAAGACATGACAGTCGTTTACAGTTAGCTTTTTTGGGTTTTGAGTTCCTGTTGAGTGACAACTTTCACGACCCCGAACACGCGAGCAAAACAAAAAACGAAAGAAAAATTTACAAATTGCACGGTGGTCCAAAACAATAAAATCAAAACAAAGAGCTGAAATCAAGGCTAGTGCTTAATTATTATTTAAAATTCTAAGTGAAAAATGTATTAACTTGAAAAAGAAGTCCGCAATGGCGGAATTAAACAACACTTTTTCACTTTTCCAACCAACAAAAAAGTTGGCAAAATGGCGAACTTTTTGTAACAAAACATTTAATTTTAATTATAAATATGCATTATTATATTGGATCATTTTATAAATGAAGATATTAAGAATTACGTTCATTGTGATATTTTATCTGCACATTATTCAATTTGGTTCACTATGTTTCACATTTCCGTTTTCCTTTTGACAATTCCTCTGTTGCCTATTCCCATGCGTGGGTCGTGAACGCTTCAGTCTGTCGTAATCTTGTCTTCTATCATTCTTGCTCCACAAACGATTTTAAAGGCAATACCAAGAAATATGATAAAATAGAAGATCAAGAATTACTAAAATCGGGTCATAAAATCTCCTACCTCCCATATACCTAATTATAGGTTTTTCAAAAATACGGTGGGCTATATTTCGCATACATATATGTATTAGTTAATATGTGAAATATCTTAGCAAAATTAAGTGAGCGTATATTGGATATTGTGTACTTTGCTGGTGAAAATTAATCGGTTCAGGAATTACCTCAGTCCTCATATACTTTATATGACGATTTTCGTTATCCTATTAAACTTTATGCCGAATTTATGGGTAAATTTGTGTATTATGTTAATAAAATTTCTTCAATAAATTGCGAGAGTATAAAATGTTCGGTTGCACCCGAACTTAGCCATTCCTTACTTGTTTTATTAATATAACTAACAATTTGACCCACACCCAGCCTGCATTTACTATCAATTTTTAATGGAAAATTACGCATTTTCAATAGAAAAATTGATAGAAAACAGTCAATTTCTATATCAATATTCCTTGTAAATTAACTGTTCCTTTGGGAGAAAATGGTCGAACAAAATTGAATGATTTTGATTGAGTCATTTTCAGGGTCAATTTCCAGTCATTTTATTATAAATTTCGATTGATTTTTCCAGTCAGTTTTCAGTCATCTTATTAATCAATATTAATTATTTGGTTTATTTTTAAATTCAAATTTATTTACATATGTTTTAAATTAATTCATTAACATGTTTTTCCTTACAGCTCAATACAATCCTTTATTTTCAGACAAAGGTAGACGGCGTTTTTTTACTCTTTCGTTTGCATAAACGAAGTGTTTTTGTATCGTTGATCTAATGGCTTTTGAAACACTTCATGGCAAATATCTAAAGAAAGAGGAAAGAAATGTAGTTATTGTTAAAAGAATTAATACAATATAAAATAATATTACTTTTTATTATTGTTGTAACTAAACATTTTTCCGCGCTTGGCTTATCTGCCATGCCCCTCCACGAAAAAGACATTGCCAACTCGTCTGAAAAAATACGCCTGATTGCTGCTCTTAGAAAAGGGGTTGACGCTTCACCCCAGTCTTCTTAATTTATACATACATATGTATGTATGTAGTTTCTATAAATAATTCTTTGTTATACATTTGTAACTGGTAAAAGCAACATAACAAGCATTATACATACAAATTTCTCCAACAACGCTGGCTTTTGTAAAAGCTGTGCTTCGAAATCGTCAAGATCCTTCTTATGGTAAAATGGTAGTTGGTCGAATTGTGGGCTTTGACATTCAGAGGGGTTTCCCCTATTTTCCAATTTAGCCGCAATAACTTCCTCTGTCAGCTTCAACAAATTTATTTTGTTTTCTACCTTTAGCTCCTTCACTTCTGTCTTTAAAGCCCGTACTTCCATCGTCAACTCCGCTATTAAATTTTGAAGAGACTGTTGGTCTGTGCTGTCTAGATTTTGATCTGAAAAACATAAAGTTAAATAAAAATGAAGAAAATTTAAAGTGTTTTATTTGGACTTATGTGCATATTATTTGGCTGCTGTTAGGTTCATATCCATAATTATTTATAGAGCTCATGATGTCAATCAGTTAATTAGTGGTGTGAAATAAAATCCACTTCTAGAAGATTCATTCAAACATATAATCTTGGAAGTTATTTTTTCTTTTGTAAATTCTATTTCCCTATCGTACTGAATGCCAGCCACATAATACAAGTAAAATTTATATGAACTTATAGTTGTGCAAAAGTAAGGTGTTAAATTTTTCAAGACAAGACCGGTGAAAAGTGGAACATTATTGGAATTAATGATTTTTATAATTTGGATAACTTTATTCACAACCAGGCAGAAATTATTTGGAATCATATGGGGTTAAAAAGTCCTTAAATTCGTGTGACGTAATTTATGGCCCCTGGGGCCCTGGGGCTCCCTGTCACAAGTTGTAACATTTTGAACTCACACACCCCCCGCCTGACGTGACGTCACTCATTTTCCAATTTTATGGATTTATCATTAAATAAAAAAAGCAGGTTATTCTATTTATTCTTATATTTATTGAATAATCTTTAATAAAATCAACATTTAGTTAAATATTAAAGTACAGAGACAACGAATCACTAGTCAAGAAATAATAGATACTTAATTATGCTAATTAAAAATACAAAACTTAGTCATCTTGTGTCCATGGACTTTTGACCCACTCCTTTATATCATTTATTATTGGTAAATCAGGCGCTTTATTTTCGTTATGAATTTGGATGTCAGGAACATCTTTCGTATCAACATCTTCTTCTTTCATCCATAAAGCATCGTCATCATTCATTAAACAGAGAATCTCTCGGGCACGTCTAGCCGCAATTATCACTACTTTTTAAATTTTTCCATAAGATGTTAACCTCGTCTTGTATAACTTGTTTTTTCTTATCAGCATAAGCTGCACTGTAGGCATCAAATAATCTTCGGTACAGATTACCTAAATCCATTTTTTTTGTTCATTTTGTAAGCACTTAATTAATTAAAAATACTACAGAATACTACGACTTAGAAATTTATGACTGTTACACGGCAGAAGACAAATGTCAAGTAAACAATGGGAACGAATGGTCACTGCGCCGGCGCGAAGCATGTACGGCACTTGTCAGTCTTGCAAACAACAACAAGCATGCATACGCCGCGGTAAAACCACACCACCGCCGGCAGAAGTAGCCGCGCATGATCGGCGTGGTACAGAGCAGCCAGTCGTCTAGCACCCAGGAGTGCAGCAGAGCGGGAAACGATATTGTCCTAAATTTTGAAATGTGATTTCACAAACCTTTTGACCCCCCCTGCCCCTTGTCACACAATGTCACTTCTGAATGATACCCTCCCCCCCTTCAACGTGTGACGTAATTTATGGATGGCCCCTAAGTTGTCGGATAGAAAAATAATTTTTAAATTTTGGAAAACGTGGTAAACTATCTCAGAAATGTATTTTTTCGTTCAGTGCGTGGTAAACAATTTAAAAACCCGGGATTTTACCAACGAAAACGCGATCTGTCCGTCCATAAATTTTATGAATCCGGGGAAAACGCAAGAAAATAAATATGGTAAAAGGTAACCCTTGAATTAACACCAATATTATGTATCCAGTCGCCTTCAGGCTACTGTAGCCTGAAAAATTCATTCAGTCTGATTGCCAGTCGCCATTTTTTTTGCATATTATCTATTACTATCAACCCTCATTATAGTATCCAAATATGTCAAAAGCAGGCTATTGATAAGGACCAATATTCCGGTCATATATATATATATATATTTGGCGTAGGAACCGCTTTAAGCGATTATAGCCGAATCCACCAGAGCGCGCCACTCATTCCTCCTTTTTGCTTTTTGGCGCCAACTGGAAACACCAAGTGAAGCCAGGTAAATTTGCACTTGGTCTTTCCACCGGAGTGGAGGTCGTCCTCTTCCGCGGCTTCCTCCAGCGGGTACTGCATCGAATACTTTCAGAGCTGGAGTGTTTTCTTCCATCCGTACAACATGACCTAGCCATCGTAGCCGCTGTCTTTTTATTCGCTGAACTATGTCAATGTCGTCGTATAAATCGTACAGCTCATCGTTCCATCGTCTGCGGTATTCGCCGTTGCCAATGTTTAGAGGACCATAAATCTTGCGCAAAACCTTTCTCTCGAAAACCCCAAGAGTCGTCTCATCGGATGTTGTCATCGTCCACGCTTCAGCGCCATACATCAGGACGGGAATGATGAGCGACTTATAGAGTTTGATTTTGGTTCGTCGAGAGAGGACTTTACTTTTCAATTGCCTACTCAGTCCAAAGTAGCACCTGTTGGCAAGAGTTATTCTGCGCTGGATTTCGAGGCTGACATTGTTCGTGTTTTTGATACTGGTTCCCAGATATACGAAATTATCTACGACTTCGAAGTTATGACTGTCAACAGTGACGTGGGAGCCAAGACGCGAGTGCGCTGTCTGTTTGTTTGATGACAGGAGGTATTTCGTCTTGTCCTCATTCACCACCAGACCCATACGCTTCGCTTCTTTATCTAGTCTGGAAAACGCAGAACAAACGGCGGTTGTTGCTTCCGATGATATCAATATCATCGGCATACGCCAGGAGCTGTACACTCTTATAGAAGATTGTACCCTCTCTATTTAGTTCTCCAGTTCGTATTATTTTTTCCAGCAATAGATTGAAGAAGTCGCACGATAGTGAGTCACCCTGTCTGAAGCCTCGTTTGGTATCGAACGGCTCGGAGAGGTCCTTCCCGATCCTGACGGAGCTTTTGGTATTGCTCAACGTCAGCTTACATAGCCGTATTAGTTTTGCGGGGATACCAAATTCAGACATCGCGGCATAAAGGCAGCTCCTTTCCGTTCTATCGAAGGCAGCTTTAAAATCGATAAAAAGATGGTGAGTATCGATTCTTCTCTCTCGGGTCTTTTCCGAGATTTGGCGCATGGTGAATATCTGGTCCATTGTAGATTTTCCAGGTCTAAAGCCACACTGATATGGTCCAATCAGTTCGTTGACGGTGGGCTTTAGTATTTCACACAATACGCTCGACAAAACCTTATATGCGATATTGAGGAGACTTATACCACGGTAGTTGGCGCAGATTGTGGGGTCTCCCTTCTTATGGATTGGGCAGAGCACACTAAGATTCCAATCGTCAGGCATGCTTTCTTCCGACCATATTCTACAAAGAAGCTGATGTATGCACCTTATCAGTTCTTCGCCGCCGTATTTGCAAGACAAAACCGATCCTTTTTCCATGCAAGACATATCATTTATAAATACATTTCGATTACCAAAATCGCTATACAGATGAATAAGTAATTAGAAAATAAGAAATGTATTTTCCTTCAAGCGCGCAGGATGCTTCGGACACAAAGAGAGGGTAAGGTGAATGAATAATAAATATAAATGAATAATAATGAATATAAATAAATAATAATAAATATAAATAAATACATTTTCTCTTGAAGATTTTACACGAAATTTAGGATCAAGGGCACAATCGGCGCAATCAATTGTACTCATATTGGAATTGTTTCACCCCGAGCACAGACGCCACCACTCTATTCTCACTTAATGAATCAGAAAGGATTTTACAGAATTAATATAGAAGCAGTACTTAATGTTCTATGGGCATATCCCAGAAACTGTCTACCATCCAAAAATATTTGAACTTAATCCAACCAATTTTTTTTTTAATGGAGCATTATATAAATTTATAAAAAAAAATATTTCGATGATGACTAATACAAAAATTATTACCAAATCCTACCCTACCTCAGGTCTTTTCAGGTGTTATACAAAAAAAAGTGAAATTTTTTACGTGCTCATCATTGCTTTAGTATTAACATAGATGGTACAATCGAAAGCCATATTGTAATACACTCATTTCTCCTTAAAATTTGTAAAAAAAAATTTCGTTTACTTTTCTGGAAACATTAAAATTTGGTATGAAAAGCCAGGTAAATGCGTTGTAGCGTGCGTAATGGAAAATTATTTTTTTTTTATATTGTGCGTGGAAATTTTTTTTTACAAATCATCTACAATTTTAATTTAAATAAATATTCTGCTTTTAAGAAAAAAAAAATTTTCATTCTTCAATTAAAAACCAAAAATTACAGCATATTCATTTCTGTGGCGTGCGTAACAATTTGAGTTCTCACAAAAATTACAATCACTTCGCTTCTTAAATCTATTCTTCGCCTACTATAATCGTATCGATTAGCGATTATTTTTTTAAACGGTAAATTTCACGTTGTCTCGCCTTTGGTTTCGTTTGAATCATTTGCAATTATCTTTCAGTTTCACTTTAGATTATCGGCATATTGGTACCACAGAAAATTGTTTGTTTACAGTATAATATTTAACAATAACAGTTGAAAAAATGAAAACGGGCGCAGAGCGTATTCGAAAATATCGCGAAAAAATACAATCCAGTGAAAACTTAACACAAATAGAACGTTTAAAAAATGCGAAAAGATTGAAAATTTATAGAAAAAATCTTAAAGAAAAACTTAAAAATGATGATTCATTATCAAAAAAAGTAAAGGCTGACCACCGAAACTGTATGCAAATTTATAGAAAGAAAATAAAGGAACAAAAACAACAAGAACAACCAATAATATCGTTGGATGGTGCATATAAGTGCAAAAATACCCTTTACAAGGCCTTAAAAAAAAATGGAATTAGCGTTACCAAAAGACATTAACAAAAAAAGGAAATTCTTAGAACGCTTACAGAAAAATACTTGAAAGAGGAAGAAGAAGCTCAAACAAAAAATACGGTTGACGAAAATGTTAAAATGATTTATGAGTTTTGCACTAATGATGATATCTCTACGGAAACTGCCGGAAGAAAGTCCACACTTATATCAAAATCAAATAACCTTCCAATATCTAAAAGATTCATGGTTATGACAATTAGAGAAGCATATGAATTGTTTAAAACAACGTTTCCTGGAACAAATATTTCACGTACTAAATTTCACAACAACCGACCAAAACACATGGAATTGTCTAGTAAGCTTCCACATAAACATGTGAGTTTGCCAGTTTTTTTATTGAAAGCTATGTTTGGCATTTTTCGTATGTTCCCATCTAACTTTTAAGAAAAGTGTGTTGTGACGAAACCAATGAAGTTTGTATGAGGAATGAGTGTAATAAGTGCATTAAAGACATTACGGACGCTTTCGTCCCTTTGATTTACATTAATCAACTCGAAGAGCTTACTGAATGGAAGCATTGGAGAGTCGTTGATAAACGCATCATCATTAGTTATACGAAAGGACCAATAACTGATTTGATTAATGAATTGGAATCTCAGTTACCTTCCTTTAAACTGCATACTTACCTTAAAAGGACTCAACAAAAATACTTTCAAGACCGAAAAATATCTATTAAATAAGATGAAGCTGTTCTGCGAGTCGATTTTGCGGAAAACTATAGGCTCCTCAATCGAAATGAAATTCAGTCTGCACATTTTAGTTACTCCCAAGTTACCATTTTTAGTTGTGTTGCCTGGTTGCACAATTGCACAAGATCATTTGCTATTACGAGCGATCAACTGTCACACAATAAATATGATGTTTATTGCTTTCTCCAGTTAATTGTAAAGAAACTTAAGGAACAAGACGCTATTTGGAAGTTATTTTTATTTTATGATGGCTGTGCAAGTCATTTTAAAAACAAGTTCATTTTGAGTATTATAACGTTTTTTAAGAAAAATTAGATTTGACCAACTTTGAGTGGAATTTTTTTGCAACTGCTCACGGAAAGGGTGCAGTAGACGGAATTGGAGCTGTCATAAAGAGAAAAATTTCGCAAATGGTGAAAGCTAAGAATATTGTTCTTAATAGCGCCCATGATTGTTTTAAATTTGCAAAAATTAATATAAATGGTATTTCTATTTTATATGTAAGCAGTACATATATAAAAAATACAACTGCATTTCTTTCGGAGAGATGGGTTAACGTTAAGAGCATTCCCGGAATAAAAAGCAACCATTATTTCTCATTTCTTAATGAAAATGAGCTCGAAATAGCACTAATGGCAGATTCAGCAAAACATAAAAATTATTTATAAACATATATACATTAATAAATTAATTTTTAAACATAAAATATGAATTAAATAATCTTATTAAAAAAGAGTATAAATTGTTTTGTTAAAATAAATACAATTGTTTTTATTTATATACTACTCAAAAAATTTAGCGTGCGTAACGTTGGGTTCACGGCCATTGATAAAAAACTACACAATTTTTTGGCCGCAAGTAAGTTATTTTAGAATTCTCTTATATTCATCTTTCTTTAAGGTATTTCATTTAGTGTGCTTTATTATACAAAATTTGCTAAAAATTACGAAAACATACCTCAACCTTCAAAGATACTTCCATTTTTGTAGCGTGCGTAACAATACTTTGAGATAAAATTTTTCGCAACTTAAACCTGTTACAAAAAATATTTTGATGACATTCGAAAGTACACTCAAATCCCACTAAACACTCTGTATAACTTGAAGGTATGTCTTTTGAAAGACCAAAAAATTGTTATATTTCAATCCGAAAACGCGTACGAATGTGGCGTTCGTAACGCAGGATTTGCCCCTATATTATCCAAACTAATGACCAATGTTTTCTTCAATGTTTATTCATATGTACAGTTTGTCAAGAAACAATTTACACATAGAAAATAAATACACGTTTTCACTTTCCGCAGCAAAATGTATTACTTTTTACTTCAGTTCAACATTTTTTGTGAATCAGGGATGTTTTATAGAGTATTTAAAGAGAATTGATGCAAAAAAAACTGCGAAAGCAAAGCAAAAACAAACCAAGAACAACAAAAAACAAAAATCATTCAATTTTGATAGTGTCAAGAATCACTTTACACACTTCGATTTTTTACTTGTTAAGCACGTGTTATACAGTTAACCGTACTTTACCGTTACCTATTCTTCGTAAAGGCATTTTCAATTAATTTGTCAATTAGTTTGCTTTTTTCGTAACCAAAGTACTCAATATTGGCTTTTAAAAGAAAACATTGCTGTTCGATCTCAAACGTTTTTACTCATTTGGGATTATGGGGCAATAGTTGGACCTCTTCAAACTAAACCTTTTGCACGGCATATTAAAAAGTCAATATTGGGACATTTGCTGCGGAAAGTGAAAAAGTGTATTTATTTTCAACGTGTAAACTGTTTCTTGACAAACTATATGTATTTTCTATTTTGGCAGGTTTGTGATCATCGACTTTTATTCACCGCTGCCAGCTCGAGATATCCCGGGTCTTGTTATGAGTCTGGTATTATTTTGTTTATTACACTTAAACTTTTACTTGCTCTCTTTGTAAATTTAACTTCCTCTAAGTATGAATAAAAAGACATATGCATACATATGTTTAAATAATTCAGTATTTATTATTTATATATTGGGCCTAATCATTGAATCCGCAGCGAATTCGATTTCGATAAGAATTTTCGATCGAAAATTTTTATGCAATCATTCATTCCGTCGATAAATTGCTTTACCACAAAATAAAAATGTCAAACTTCATTGTCGACTGTAAGTTAGGCAGGTTTGAAAAATTAAATTGTCTGGAATTTTTATTTCGTTTATATACATATGTATGTAAATATTTGAAATGGATACAATCGCGTTAAATTTATGTGATAGTGATAGTGAAAATGAAAATTGTGTAAAAATTTGCCGTGAGCGCAGAAATTTAAGAAAAAGTTCAAAAGACATATTGAAAATGGATGATTTTAAGTAAGATTTAAGCTAAAAAGGAATACATAATTTCATTTATATGTATACGTATTTACAGTTTCATCAAAAATTTTGGGGAAACTTTAGTATAGTATCCCCCGATTTCAGGGCTGTAATGGGTATGGTTGGAAAGAGGACGATCTCCAGATTACGAATATATACAGTGGCTCACAGCTTATTTCGTGTAAGCAACATTTTTGATAATACTGATATGAAATTAAAATTTTTTGCTCTGAACTAAATGAACGAATGATGCAATTATATTAAAAATTTACAAAAATAATCAAATTAAATATTTTGTTAAACAAAAACCAAAAACACTCATAATTCATGGGTCACAGCTTATTTCGTGTGGTATAAAAATTCTTACTAAAAAGTTATAAAAAGTAAACCAAAATAAAATTTCAATATTTTGTGGAAAAGTCGTTCAAATCTGGTGACTGTGCAGGTGTTTGGACGAGGTGTGGACAATTCCAAATGAGCCAAGTTTGTACAAGACCAGATTTATGTTTAGGGTCGTTGTCCTGGTAGAAGCGAAAAGTGTCACGTATACCCAGGTCTTCTGCACTTTGAAGTAAATTTTGCTGCAGTAACTCTAGGTACACTTCTTTATTCATAGTGGAGTCTATAAACTCCAATCGACCAACGCCTGCAGATGACATACACCCCCAAACCATTACATGACCGCCACCATGTTTTACTGTTGCGCGTAAATTTTTTGTTTGGAGCTCAGTATTTGGTTTCCGCCATACGTATGTTTTACCATCTGACGCAAAAAGATTAAACTTGCTCTCATCGGCGAAAATAACCGTATTCCAAAAAGCATTGTCCTTGTTTAAATGGTCTTTTGCGAACTGTAAACGGGCTTATTCCGAGCTGTTCGCCCATGAAAATTGGAATCCCTTAATATTCTGCGCACAGTTTCTGGATGACATTTTTAGCCGAGAAACATTTCAACATCTTTGGTCACCGCTGGAACACTTAACATTGGTTCTTTTTTAATCTTTTTTGAAATCCACCCCTCATCCGTTTCATTAAAAATTTTATTAGGAGCCTTTCGACCCTTGTTATGCACGCGATTTTCACGTACAAAGCGCTGAATTATATATTGAACTGTAGATGAACTTAAATCAACCATTTCAGCAATTTGTTTTTGCGTTTTTCCACTTTGAAAATGTTTAATAACTAATTCGCGTTTTTCAATTGAAGTGCGTGGACCCATGATGATATACCGCGTAATTGCAACTGATCTGCATTGTTTTTAGAACATAAACTGCTTCTTAAGTATTCATAGTTCACACTTTGATTTACCGTTTGTTTTCTGTATCCGTTATTTCCATGTATCACATGGACGGAAATCAACACACGAAATAAGCTGTGACCCATGAATTATGTGTGTTTTTGGTTTTTGTTTAATAAAATATTGAATTTGAATACTTTTGTAAATTTTTTTACATGTTTTGTATTTAAAACTAAATTATCAATATAATTGCATCATTCGTTCATTTTGTTCAGAGCAAAAAATATTAATTTCATATCAGTATTATCAAAATTGATGCTTACACGAAATAAGCTGTGAGCCACTGTATAATAGTTACAGCGGAAGACTTATAGTTTTCGAGATATTAGAATTTTAAATATAAAAATTCACAAATTTAATGTGGCGATTTTTCGATTATTAGTTAAGTTTTTATTTATATAATGCACTTATTATACACTAACACTTCACTAAATTGTTTCCACATATTTATTTTATGCCAATAAAGTTAAAATTTGCTTTAAATAAGCTTTTTAATTTTTGCACAATTTTGTTTATATGCACAATAAACAGATTGTCAGATATCAAGTGTTGCCATATCCAAACGAATGAGAACAAAAAAGAAAATATACCTCTAAAGAAAATTATGAAATTAATTTAGCATTTTAATAAAAGAAAGGTGTTTTCAGGCTTATATCTATGATTTATTGCCTCCAATAATTTTGCAAATGGGTCTAAATGCCGATTTGATATATTTTTTCTCCAAATATATTCATATATCAAATTTGAAAAGCCTTCACTATTATTGTAATTGTCTTTTATAAAAAACGTTTAATTACGCGCCATTGCGATTCAATGCGCTGGGTGTGAGTTCCGTCCTCTGCGACAAATGGATTATCTGGGTCGCTATGATTCACGCGTCGGTGCTCATACCCGTAATTGGATAGGCAGTCGTATGACAGTCAGTACAAATTATCGAACCCTGTTCTACATGCCGCTGTATTAAGGGTATGAGCACCTCAGCAGATCTCACATTTTCCGGACACACCTCCAGACGAAGATCATCGCACCCATCCTATATCATCCCTAGGACCCAATGACCTTCCACTCTCCCCCCTAATGTAAACGAATATAAAATAATTACATATGATAAATAAATTCATAAATATATATCATAAATTTATTATTTATTACCTTTGTTGTACTTACGCTTCCCAAATTTGCTCTCGTCTATTTGAACAATTTTACCAGGGCCGCCAATTTGACCCACCGCTATCTGATGGTCAACCTGGTATAATACTACTGCTTCGCGGCAGTAATTATACCAGTCACTTATGGTAGCGCTAGATAAAATTGGCTCCCTGATAATACTGTTCTTTCGAACTTCCGCATGAGAACAATGGGATGCATACGCGTACATTAAATAAAAGACTTGAGGCAGTGGTATTTTCACGTCTTCGAACCACGTACCATTGGATCTTGAATACGCTGATTGTGTGCGGCATACCCCTTTCCGGCAACGGAAAACTCCCACCGTGCAGTTTTCAGACATTCTAACGGCCATTGGGGTCCGATGGATGCGGCATAATTTGCTTTTCGGGATAAGACCCTCCTTTCTGCAAATGCTATCCATTTTTCGCGAGTATCGAAACTTTGTAAAATTTTCGAAAAATTCCACATATTCTTCAACTCAGAGACTCTAAGAACATTAGTTCTTTTCACACCACGGCACGTAGACGCTTCGTTGGAATCTATTTAAAAGTCCTCAGTAATATTTTTAACAATTTAAAATTTATTATACCATATCTGAAGAATTTGCAATCATTTTTTATAATTAACCACGATTTATTTAAATAAAGAAATATGACAAAATATGAACACTAACCGATCGCTTATTTGCATATTTTAATTAGAATTGGCAAAAAAGAATATAATGACATAACAGATAAAAAAAGAAACGGTACTTTGTTTAGTTGTAAAAAGATCCGTTATAAGAAATGGGTTTTTATGAAAGCAATATACCCTCTTTAACATAACATTTTTTTTTAGAATTTCTTTCTGCATTGGCGGCCTTTGGCCGCCCTTCAAAAAAAAAAAACTCTGGCCGAGCCAACACCGGGGATTATCAAAGAGGTGGAATGACAAGTTCTTCCGCGTAGAACTCTAGGTACACTTCTTTATTCATAGTGGAGTCTATAAACTCCAATCGACCAACGCCTGCAGATGACATACACCCCCAAACCATTACATGACCGCCACCATGTTTTTTTTTTTTTCTAAGAACATTAGTTCTTTTCACACCACGGCACGTAGACGCTTCGTTGGAATCTATTTAAAAGTCCTCAGTAATATTTTTAACAATTTAAAATTTATTATACCATATCTGAAGAATTTGCAATCATTTTTTATAATTAACCACGATTTATTTAAATAAAGAAATATGACAAAATATGAACACTAACCGATCGCTTATTTGCATATTTTAATTAGAATTGGCAAAAAAGAATATAATGACATAACAGATAAAAAAAGAAACGGTACTTTGTTTAGTTGTAAAAAGATCCGTTATAAGAAATGGGTTTTTATGAAAGCAATATACCCTCTTTAACATAACATTTTTTTTTAGAATTTCTTTCTGCATTGGCGGCCTTTGGCCGCCCTTCAAAAAAAAAAAAACTCTGGCCGAGCCAACACCGGGGATTATCAAAGAGGTGGAATGACAAGTTCTTCCGCGTAGAACTCTAGGTACACTTCTTTATTCATAGTGGAGTCTATAAACTCCAATCGACCAACGCCTGCAGATGACATACACCCCCAAACCATTACATGACCGCCACCATGTTTTTTTTTTTTTCTAAGAACATTAGTTCTTTTCACACCATGGCACGTAGACGCTTCGTTGGAATCTATTTAAAAGTCCTCAGTAATATTTTTAACAATTTAAAATTTATTATACCATATCTGAAGAATTTGCAATCATTTTTTATAATTAACCACGATTTATTTAAATAAAGAAATATGACAAAATATGAACACTAACCGATCGCTTATTTGCATATTTTAATTAGAATTGGCAAAAAAGAATATAATGACATAACAGATAAAAAAAGAAACGGTACTTTGTTTAGTTGTAAAAAGATCCGTTATAAGAAATGGGTTTTTATGAAAGCAATATACCCTCTTTAACATAACATTTTTTTTTAGAATTTCTTTCTGCATTGGCGGCCTTTGGCCGCCCTTCAAAAAAAAAAAAACTCTGGCCGAGCCAACACCGGGGATTATCAAAGAGGTGGAATGACAAGTTCTTCCGCGTAGAACTACCTTTTGCATTGGCGGGCTTCGGCCGCGCTTCAAAAAAATAACCCTGGCCGAGCCAACACCGGGGATTATCAAAGAGGTGGAATGAATGAATCCCCTTTTTTATTAATTTTTATTCGTTTGTACAATATTTATTATATCTGTCAACCTGGTTATTGTGCATATAAACAAAATTGTTCAAAAATTAAAAAGCTTATTTAAAGCAAATTTTAACTTTATTGGCATAAAATAAATATGTGGAAACAATTTTGTGAAGTGTTAGTGTATAATAAGTGCATTATATAAATAAAAACTTATCTAATAATCGAAAAATCGCCACATTAAATTTGTGAAATTTTCAACTTAAAATTCAAATATCTCGAAAACTATAAGTCTCCTGCGGCAGCTATTATTTATGTATATTCGTAATCTGAAGAATTTTCGCGTCAACAAAAGAGCATTTACATATATTTTAAGGGAATACGAAAATGTATGTAGAAATGATAAGAGACAAGGTTCTCTTTCCGCAAAATTAAAGCTTGCTGCATGTCTACGTTTCATTGCCACAAGCAACTATCAGCATTGCATTGGAAATGACTTCAATATAAATGTGGCCCAATCGACATTCTGTGGATTATTGAAAGAAGTTCTTAACTGTCTTGAGTACGGGCTATGTTCGAGATGGATTTCTATTTACATGACTGACAGCGAAGAATTGGAATCAAAAACCTTTTTTTAGTCAAATCAAAAATTCCGGGTGTGACAATGGCAGTTGATGGAACTCACATAAAGATAATGGCTCCAAAAAGAGATAAACATATTTATTATAACCGCGAAGGATTCTCAAGTCTGAACGTAATGATTGTGAGGCTTTTTTAGTTTTTTAGATATTTTTTAATATACATGTTGAATTCCTTTTTATTAGACTAAGTTAAAAAACATAAAAATTCATTAAAACGAAATGTTTTGAACTAACAATAAAACTTATGGCTTATTTTAATCTACAATTGTCCTGCAGTTTTGAAATATTTGTCTTCATTTTTTTTGTATCGTTATATGTTCTGTAAGAAGATCCATCTTGTTTGTTTTGTTCTTTTTATGTGGAGTACAGAAAATATCGGCATCCACATTCGATTCTATTTCCAGACCAGGAGTCATATGTGGTGTAGGTTCAACCAATTCAATGTCAGGCTTGGAATAAATTGACTCAACTGGTCTCTCGCTACCACTACTTGTTGTAGGAATCTCATCAGGGATATTTTCTATTGAAGTGAGTGGTAAGCATCCAAAACTGTTAATGCCTTTTAAGCCTTTCACTGATGTATTGAGTGACAGTATAATACTCACCTCCTCTTCAAGTGAAATTAAAGAAACTTGACTGAAGGGCCACCACCTTTTCCAGAAATGTATTTTTTACCATTTTTAAAGTTATACTTCTTATACGAGTTCGGAAAAGTTGCGATAATTGTTGCGCGGCATGCAACATTATGCATAAACATACATATGTACATGTTTATATGTCATTGAACAAACACACAAACTTACATTTGTATATGCGTGCACGTAAGTTTGTCAACCACCAAAAATCAAAAGCAATGTTCTACAAAAACAACAAGCGCCAAAAATTTATTTTAAAACAAACCATAATAATACGAGTTGGGGACATAGACCTCTTTGCCTGCGAAAACGCGACACTGATTACAAGTCTGTGACAAAAAAATTACTATTTGCGGTCATTCGTTGTCCGTGGCAACGAAGATTTTATAAGAAATGTACTACAAGTGCACATATTTATTTACACACATATGCATGTGAACAAATTTGCGAACATTATGCGTATGGTTCTTTTGATTTTTTTACTTTCGTTTCTGTTTCATTTCTGCGAATTCTCAACTAGTTTATGTGACTTTTGCTTGAAATTCTCTGCGTTTGCCGTTGAAAAGTTAAGACTATGTTTCACAGGATCATTTCTTGTAGTCAGTCTTCATTTACTTTCTTTGCAAATGGAAAGTATTACTTTTGGTTGGTGACATATTCACATGTGTATGTATTTTATTTCAATAAAATTAAATTTTTAAAATTTCTTAAGGTTGTGGTTCGAGCCTCACCCAGGCATTATTTTTTTTATTTATTTCAATAAAATTAAATTTTTCAAATTTCTTAAGGTTGTGGGTTCGAGCCTCACCCGGGGCAGTAAATTTTTTATTTCAATAAAATGAAATTTTTTTTGAAGTTATACGACTTCGGAAAAATGTGTACGCATATGTATGATTGAAATATGAACATATTCGCATGTGTATGTATAAATATATTCACATGTGTATGTAGAACCATACCACAATTGTGCCGACTTATGTGCTGAACACATAGAAGACGACAAGCGACGAGCGACATCTGTCAAATATTAAAATACACGCGTTCTTATGGGCACAGATTTTTTGACAACAGCACGACTACGCGACAACAGGCTAGTAGTTGTCGTTGTCGCCAAATTAGAAATGTTTCAAATTTTGCCAACGACAATGGCCGCTGTAGAGCTGCCACTAACATGTGAAATGTAAAATTATTCAAAGTTCTCACAAGTATGACGTTATTTTGCCAGCAGAAACGTAAAATAGCTTTGATATATAATTTATAATAGCAATCGATTATTTAAAACAAATAAATAGACTATTTTTACATTTTTTGCACAAATAATTTCACTTTAAACTAAATATGTAAATTTTATTGAAGTGAAAGGTTTCAGTACGGCAACAATGAAATTGCTATTTGATATGTCGCTGCCGTCTTCAAAATGTTCAAGACCCTGGCTTCAAAGCGACATTTGTGATTAGCCGTCGCTACGTCGTGTCGTGTCGTCGTCTTTGTGTTCAGCTCTTCAAGTCACACGTACGCTTACGCTCTATCATTCAGTCCAGGGATAAAGGGATGTCCAACTTATTCCAGTGTGAGAACGCCTCAAAATTTGCGTTTTTTATAACATTTTGCATTATTACCAGATCAGGCAAAATACAAATTTTTGGGCATTTAAATTAAAATACCCAACATTTATTACGGCTAATAATTATTTTACACTTAACGATTAATATAAATAATAACTATTTAAATCTCGGTTAGTGATATTATGGTATATTAAACCAACCGGTTTTCAAACTTTCAGTGGTAAATAAAGTAAATCAATACGTATCAACTGGCAAATAATATTTTTTTTCCATGGAAAACTAAAATCTCGCTGCTGCAGATCACAAAACATTTTTTCAAATACCTTAAAATTTCGCGATTCCTTTTATATTTATTGTTTTAAGTTCTAATAAGTGATCTTGCACGGCGGTTATAAATGTCTCCGTCGCATTATTATCAACATTTCAATATGGCCGTCCCTCTTTTCCAATTGCGAAACGTCAAAACCTCCTCATCTCGACAAACTGTCAAAGTTTAGGTGGTTTTGACGTTTGATATTGCGCTCTCAATTCCAGTGAGATGAGAGTTGTACATCTCTTTATCTCTGATTCAGTCGTTGTCGAACCAGCAACGAGTAAACGTCGCGCATGGCTATTGCCCTTTGCAGAAGTGCCCTACTCGAAATGCCTACTTTTATATATGTCGTTTTATGTTCTGTATTATATTTATGGTTTTAAGCTATTTAAAGACAGAAAAGTTAATGCTTTTGTGTTCTAATATATTTGTTTAAATAATAAAATAACTAAAATGAATAAATGAGCACAAAAATTCATGTTTTATGAAAAAATTAAAAACATTCTTAAAATGTTAGGCTACAGAGTTCTCACTGGGTATTCATTATTTCGTGCTCACCTATACAGTCACAATTCCTCTCGTTTCGACCACTGATGTAGAAGCTGAACCAATACTGGCATTCCTCAGAGAGAAATTTGCATTAGAAATGATCAATGATCAATGGAAGAAATGATCCTACGACAAAAGGAGGTACGACTATTGATACGGTATTCTCGAGAAATACAGATAAAATAGATGTAAGACATTTCATATCGTATTTTAGTTATCATAATCCAATTGTAAATATTGTAGATATCAATCCGACAGAACCCAGAAATGATAATTGATTTAATTATAAAATGTGCATAATAAATTTATAGAATGTGAATTTAAGAAAGTGTCTCTCGCTAGTTTTCTTTCATACAAAATGATATGCATTTCTTGGAATATCACTAAGAAGTATAACTTCATCAGCGCGTAGGGACTCCACGCACTCTTTTTTTTCTTTTTTGCAAACTTAAAATCTGTTCAAACCGAGTTATAGGTTTAGAAAGTAGTTTAGTAGCCGATAATTTACAAATTATGCTTTTTCATACCTTCTTCCATCCAGTTCTATCCTTGATTGGAGGACCTAAAGCGTTAAGAATATCTGATATTTCTTCCCAAAAACTATTCAAGTCGCCTAGTGCTCTCTGCGAAAATCCTTTCGCTATGTGGGGGTGTAACTTCATTTCATTTACTAACACTTCAAATTGTGTTTTGTTAGTGTGTTTTTTCTCTTATCTCTAAAATGTACATAATTAAGTGCGTAATCAACAATTTTTTATACAAATACTTACAAATTTTCCATTTCTTTAAAATTTCTCCAACGCATTCACCAACGGATTCATTTCGATGCAAATTTTTGATATTGCGGTATCAACATCTATGTGCCGCGGAAAGCATTTTATCGCGTCGGTAACTAAGTTCAATTCGATCGAAAATGTGACTATCGATACGGATTCAATGATTCCCACGTAAAATTTTTCGATCGAAACGGATTCAATGATTTTCGCTGCTGTAAATTTCCCTTCAGAAGGATGTAAGCGGACAGAGATGGGATATAAGAAGGTAGGATGGGAGGAGATAAGGAAGGAGGGAATACGACTGGAGAAAAATCAATTAGAGGTGAAATGGGAGGTGATGGTGGGAAAGATAAATCGGTGGAGTAACGAGCAGGAAAAGTTGGAGCAGGCGGCGTGGCTGTTGGAGAGACAGCTGGAGCAAGAGGGGTTGGAGCAGATGATGCCATAAGTACCGGAGCAGGAGCTTGACCGAGGATTGGATCCGTATTTATATACACCGCCGGCAAAACCTGTAAGTATAAAACAGACCAATTATTGCCTCATGTAACAATAGAATACATTATGAATATTGTTTACTTCAAACAAATACTCCTCTGCATTACTCTCCAAACAGTAATAGAGAAGTAATGCAGAGGAAACAACTATTACAACAACAACATTGAGATAAACAGATGAGCGGGACAACACAAATACTCAATTCAACAAA
The DNA here is from genome assembly GCF_028554725.1 of Zeugodacus cucurbitae. Lineage (NCBI taxonomy): Eukaryota > Metazoa > Arthropoda > Insecta > Diptera > Tephritidae > Zeugodacus > Zeugodacus cucurbitae. The sequence continues at coordinate 18,585,993 of NC_071670.1, forward strand.
AAAGTTAAGTAAAAACAGAAACTCAATTTCACACAAAACTCAAAACAATTAAAAACGAATGAAAACAAATCACAAAACCCAACATAAACTTTTGTCAATTTTTAAATTTAAGTGCGAATATCTCGAAAATTATAAGATCAGCTGCAGCTATATATATTCTTACAGCCCTATTCTGAAAACACCTCATAACTGAGGTGAGAGGAAAATTTTGAGAGATTTCTTGTGAGGCATATTTTGTGAAGCTATTCTGGCTTGAACCTCATAAGAAAAAAGCTTAAAAGGTAGGTCACCACGTGAGGTGAAAAGCATTTTGCTGTCAAACAGCTGTTTTTATAAAAATAAAGAACTACACATTTGAAAAGGATAACCAAGAAATGTAATTATTTTTCAAATTCAATAATTTTAATATAAATGTAATGATTTCGATTACTTTTAGGCGTACAAAAATTGAAAGAACAACTCAGGAGTAACTGCAACATTACATTATGTTTTGCAAGCAGCATCCTGAGTTGCAACAGGTGAAGCTAACTCCGACCAACCGTCAAGGGCTTCAAATGCTTTGGTCGGAGTTAACAGATACATTAAATGCTCTAAGGGGTCCGACGCGTACACCAGCCAAGTGGAGAGAGGTAATTTCACATCTTTGTGTTTTTTACCATTTAAAAATATTTTTCTTGTATATAGTCTTCAATGTATTGGAAACATCAAACTTAAAGCCAATTTTGAACCGCTTCCCACTCAAAGTAGAGATCCTTCATTTTTGGAACCAGTAAAACAATATAGCAACAATTAAATTTTTAGCTTTCTTGTCAATCATTTAATATAATTTCACTCAAAACTTCCACATTGTACTTTGTATTATAACGATGCTGGACACGGTAAGGGGGCGCAAGAGACCAGGTGAGCGATTGGTGGCAAGTGGCAAAGATATAGCATCTCTGAGCGATTTATTAATTGCTATTTAGGAAAACGAATAAATTTTTTCGTTATTAAAACACAAGTATATCAAGAAAAATTAAGTTTTGTTTGCTCGTGCTAAATTTGACATAAAACTTTTCCAATTCAATTGCGTGTCCATCAGGTCTCATGGAATATTGAAAATTAAATCTTTAAGCTGCGTTTGTAATGAAAGTATAAATAGCGATCATTTCAAATTGAGTGAAAAAGTACGTGATAGGAGTCTTCTATGGACTCCGTACACATCGGACAATACGGACTATCGTCGTGATGGAATTTGTGGAGATAGCTTCTAAAGCACCCATGTCCACTTAATATTTGGGTCAAATGAAAGTTCAGGTCCCCATGTTGTCTATTTGTCCATGACTGGATGTAAGGGATAAGTCTGTGATTCCACCGTCCTTTGGTTGAGGTTTGCCACCGCTGCTGCCACATTGTTATACTCTTAATTCTCTCTTCTCTCTTTTTTGAAACTGTGGGTTTTGATAGTTCGCTTAATCTTGCGAATTCATCACGCTGGATGTCTATGGGCGGCATACTTGCCAATACTTCAGCAGCTTCGCTGGATATAGTTGTGAAAGCACTTATTACTCTTATTGCTGATAGTCGATGTACCACATTAATTGGTCTGATATACGCTTTTACGTCTAGCGCCTGGGCCCATATTGGGACCACATACAATATTACGGATCTCATAGCTTTTGCAATTAGAAATCGCCGGCTGGAACGCACGCAGCCTTTATTTGCCATCATTTTTGATAGGGCGTTATAAATCTTATTTGCTTTATTTGATGTGTACGCCAAGTGCTCATAGTTTGGGTTATTCTTTCTTCAATTTTTCTGGTGCTTATGAGCAATACTTCCGTTATGTGCTCAGCCAGTTGCAAACTTATGGAAGAGAACCATTCATTGCATTTGATGCGGAGGTCAGCTATGTGCATAGCCACTGCTACTACTATAAGGTCGTCGGCATATGCGATTAATTTCTCAGTTTTTGGTTGTTGTATTTTCAGCACCCCATCATACATTAGATTCCATAAAAGGGGGCCTAAAACCGATCCTTGCGGTTAGAATCCAGCGCTGAACTTTCCAAGGGTCGGGGAACACCCCTTCTTTTATACATGCGTTATACATTTTGACCAAAAGGGCAGGTCTTGAAGTTATAGCTTCCTTTAGAACCCTGTTAGGTATGCCGTCTATCCCAGGTGCTTTGTTTTTCGCTATGGCCAATGTTTCTTCTTCCGTAATTAAGGGCGGTGATTCAGCCGCTTCGTTTTGTCTTTCAATGTATAAAATCTGATCGTGCTTCAGAAATAACGCTTCTACGACTTTTCTCATAAAAGCTGCGCTTTTAGGTTGCTGTGTCTTGTTTTTAAACTTTGACATACATATTTTATAAGCAGTTCCCCATGGGTCTATATTTGCTTCTTCGCAGAGCTTTTCAAAGCAAGATTTTTTACTGCGAGTTATGGCTGATTTCAGGAGCTTCTTGTTGGTTTTAAATGCTTCTCTGAGGTTATATTCGACATCTCTATCCCGGTTGCGCTGTATGCGACGTCTAGCTGAGTGAGAGCCAGAGCTTTCTCAGCGTGGCAATTTCATCGTTCCACCAATATACTGGGCGTCGTTTGTTGTGGTACTTCGTTTTTCTCATTGTTGCGTCGCATGCTGCGGCCAGTTCCTTACGCATTGCGGATACTAAATGAGTGGCATCATCGCCTGGTGCCTTTGCTGCACTCCAGACTATATCAAAGACTTCAGTGTCAAACTCTTTTTTCCTCCAGCTTCGCTTTTGAGAAGTATTTCTACTCAGGGGCTCCGTGTCTCGAGAGAACAACACTTCCGCAATGATAGCCATGTGATCATAAAGATTTGTATATTTATTACGCGGTAGACCACGCATTAAAATCCCCAGCTATTATTATCGGCAATTTCCCTCTAGTTTCTAAGAACAGGTCCAGGAAAAAGTCTTCGAATTCTTTAATTATCGCGCTCGGGCGAGCGTAACAGCTTACAAAAAATATACCATGTATATTAGCCCAGGTGAAACCATTTTGATCTTCTCTGGAGCAAGACTCGAAGGGTTGACCTTTACAGGACCATATTGCTGCCTGCCACTTATGTATGCGATCCATGTGCTTTCCGAGCGCTGAGTGTATTGCTCACTTAGTAGAGCGACATCAATGTTTTTTTCTATAACGGTTTGACTCAGTACATCTTGTGCTGCAACGCAGTGGTTTAAGTTTAGTTGCAATATCCTCATTTTTTAAGAGACTTAGCCATCTCCTGGTACTTGGGGCAAGTCGAGCTCAGGGCCGTATGTTCACCTTTACACAGCATGCAACTCGTTCTTTTGCAACGTGTCCTGCATTCCCGCAATGCGTACAGAGAGATGACCTGTCAATCGGGTTGCTACAGTTGCGTGCCAAATGACCAAGGTAATTGGTTTTGTCTACATTTTTCAATCCGCATTCCTTTTGTAACGCGTTGCAGATTTCTTCTGCGGTAGTTACCTCGACCATATCTTTACATATGATAGTAACATTGTGTGTTTTTGGCTGGATTACAGCCATTTCACCAACTACTCCCTCCAGGGCACTCTGGAACGTATCAGCTCCCTTTTCTCCTTGATTCTTTCAATGACATATAAACATGTCATATGTATATTTATGCATAATGCTGCATGTTGCGCAACAATTATCGCAACTTTTCCGAACTCGTATAAGAAGTATAACTTCAAAAAATCACATATACATATTTACATTCATGTTATCACGTATAATATTATATTTTATTTTATAAAATGATAATTCAGTCCCTTTCAATGGTATTAAAATTATGTAGCTCCGAAATATATCAAATATATATATATATTTCACAAAATTACTTTTCAATATCATTGCATATTTTTGTTTTTAAGGTCTTATTGTCATATTAATTAGTCTTAAATATAAAATTCAGGAATACTATATTGTCTACGGTTTTGGGTGCAAGTCGATTTCTTTTATCAGTTATTAAATTGCCTGCCAATGAAAGTACACGTTCAGACGCCACACTACTTGCAGGTATAGTTAATATTTTAAGTGCAAGTTTTGATATGCGTGAAAAGTTAGTTTTATGTTGCTTCCCCACCATTGAATTGCGTCGAAGTCATTATCAAATTGTACTCTTTCTGTAAAATATCGATCTAACTCATCTTCGATACGTTCCTGCGCGCCCATGTTTGAAATATTTGGAAAAAAGAAGTTCAGGTCATTTGCAGGTGAAGACGTATTTGATGTTGAAGTAATTGGTGAAGATGAAATTTGTGGGGTCTCATTGTGTTCGGAAGTGTAAAACTCAATATTGCCTGATATCTCCTCAATGTAGAAATGCTTCACAGCTTCAATATCGACATCTCTCATAGCTTTTGCTGGAGGATATAAAAATAGTGCTACTTTGTGGTAAATGCTTAAATTAGCAAGCCATATACTGTCGATATATGTTGATATGTTACGTTTAAAGCTGACTATTGCTGGAACGTCGGTATGAACTGCTTCGCATATCGTTTTTAATCGAAAAATTGATGGAAGTACAAAAAATATTGACACAAAATTACACCCCTGTAATTTCTTAGAAATTGTGTAGAAGTATTGGCAAAGAACTAAATAAAGGTTTTAAATCATTTGTAGTCTCAAATGCAGCGTTTACTACGTTAGAGAATAAATAATTAGAACAATGGATTCTCGTGTAGTTTTGCAATGCGCTTTTGATGTTACTTCCTCTATCAGTTACAAATATAACTGATTCGAGGTTACAAATATCAAACTGTAAAAATATGCTGACTAATTTGTTTTGAATATTTATACCCGTTGATTTCTCGAAATCCATAGACTTGATACCCAAAACTATGTTTTTATACTCTCGCAACCTGTTGCACAGAGTATCATAGTTTTGTTCACATAACGGTTGTTTGTGTCACCAAGAAATATAAGAGTTAGATATGGGGTTATATATACATAAATGATCAGGATGACGAGTAGATTTGAAATCCGGATGTCTGTCCGTCCGTCTGTCCGTCTGTCCGTGCAAGCGATAACTTGAGTAAAAATTAAGATATCTTAATGAAACTTGGAACACATGTTCCTTGGCACCCTGAGGAGGTTGCTTTCGAAAATGGGCAAAATCGGTCCACTGCCACGCCCACAAAATGGAGGAAACCGAAAACCTATACAGTGTCATAACTAAGCCATAAATAAAGTTATGAAAATGAAATTTGGAACATAGGATCCCATTAGGGAGGGGCACATTTGGATGTAATTTTTTTGGAAAAGTGGGCGTGACCCCGCCCTCAAATAAGTTTTTTTGTATATAACTCGCAAACCAATAAAGCTATATAAGCCAAACTTTCTGCAGTCGTTTCTTTTAGCCATTTCCTTATACAGTCCAAAAATGAAAGAAATCGGATAATAACCACGCCCACCTCCCATACAAAGGTTAGGTTGAAAATTACTAAAAGTGGGTTAACTTCCTAACGAAAAACGTCAGAAACCCCAAATTTTACATAAGAAAAGGCAGAAGAAAGCTGCACTGAGATTTTTTTACAAAATGGAAAATGGGCGTGGCGTCGCCCACTTATGGGTCAAAAACCATATCTCAAGAACTATTCGACCGATTTCAATCAAATTCGGTACATAAAACTTTCTTGACACCCTGATGACACGGGTGGAATATGGGCGAAATCGGTTCACAACTACGTCTACTTCCCATATAACCCAATTTTGAATTCCATCTGATTCGTTCACTTTATAATGTATTCATAAGGAACCAATGAAGCTAGCGGAATAAAACTTTACACAAATACTGTATTTGAGCTGTGACATCACTTGTGGAAAAATTGTCAAAATCGAACCATGACTTTTCAAGGCCCCTGATATCAAACATGAAGAACTCAGTGCCTAAGGTTAATTTTTCACCGAAAATATAGGTAAATCCCTCAGATATTTTAATGTAATTCATTCCCTCTGAATTTTTTTCTTATAACAGTTTCTCTCTGTACCTGAAATGGTAAAAATTGGGTCATAACTTCCCCCAGATCCCATATACCTAATTATAAGTAATATTAAATTAAGTGAGCGTATAGTCTTCGATACGTTGTATCTTGGTGGTGAAAACGAGTGAAATCGGTTTAGGAATTACCTCAGTCCCCATATACTATTTATGATGATTTTCGTTATTCTATTGAACTTTATGCCGAATATATGGGTCGAATTGTGTTGTCTTTATAAAATTACCTCAATAAATTGCGAGAGTATAAAATGTTCGGTTACACCCGAACTTAGCCCTTCCTTACTTGTTTAAATTGTAACCGTCGAAAAAATGAAGCGTTGTACATAAAAAATGTATGTTCACATAATTGTCAGTCCATAGATCCGTGGTCACAGAAGCATTTCCTTCATCAACAACTTTTTTTAAACAAGATTGATTGATGATTTCGTTTTTCTTCTGCTCAGCCATTTTATAGGTCCTCCGCGAGATAGTAGTTCCATTTGGAATAAAGTCATGCATATTAACATTTTCACCGTATTTCGATCCAATTTTAATAAAAAATTCTGCTAATTTTTTAAACCCAGATCCATCAACGGCAATAAAAGGGCGGCAATCTTCTATTATCCATTGTGAACAGACATTGATAGCGCATTCCTTGTCCTCTTGGCTTACATTTCTTATAACCGCTTCCTGTCCAGAAGTGTTAGCGAAGCATTTCTGACGCATCAACTCGTTTGCGTGCCATTAAACTTTAACAAATGCTTGCATTTTCGACAGTAAACAAACCCTTCCAATGTACTTCCATCGCTCCGTTTTATTTCAGCAAACACGCTCCAAACTGCACTTTTACCTCGTTTCTGCGATAATTTATAAGTACCATTATCAATGTTCTCAATTATTCCATTTTGATCAGTCATGATTTTTTAAGTTGGCTATCAGCTACTCAGCTCCATTGTATAGCAGAAAAAAATATTAACAAATCCTCGTATAACTTATTTTAAATTTAGAACTAAATAGCGTTATTTTATTGTTTTTACTAATTCACAAGATGATATTTACCAAACAACTTATTTACTAAGACTCACTTTTCCGACTTTCTCACTCTTAAATCTGTATACTGTTCAAAGCTTCAAACCAAATTGAACTCGCCTTTGAAAACCTTTGCCTTTTTATCGCTTTTCAAACAGGTAAGAGAAGTACTCGGACAGTAAGCACACTTCTTGCCTAACACAAAACCCACCCACATTTCTTGTATATATGTAATTTTACTATATTTTAATGTGATTTTTTGTGCTATTTTAAAAGAAAACTGAATAAAAGGATAAGAAACAAAGAAGTTTTAGTTTTGTAGTTTTTACGAAGTCACTAGACTCACGGGATTCGTTCCTTTTAAAACCCCTCTCATCTACCTAAGCTCTCCACTTTCTACAATGTAAGATAAAGCTTGCATCTAGGTTTAAGAAGTAATTGAATAATAAATATAAACAATGAGCCACTTATTAGTGAATGTATTCATGAGCCTTTCAACTCATCTAATGGTAAGCAACGAATAGCTCAAACAATTGTATACACAGAAGCAAGCCAAGCCAAGTGTGAGCGATAAGTGATTGTGAGACATATCCACACTCATTATTACACAAGCAAGCCATTTGATTGTGAGAAGATAATATTTTTATTTTTGGGGGTGATTCATGAATTTGAGAGTATAATCATAAGCCAAGTATTCACTGCAGATCACTGGTATGTATACATTTATATTACCATAAAATTCGCCAAAATTATACCTACTCCTTTATTCAATACATACATATTTAGATTACAACTATTTTTAAAAGCGAAAGCAATGTGTACATTCAACTGCAAAAGTTTAATTTAAAAAAGTGTCTAAATAAAAATACTGAACATGGAAATTAAAGTAGATGGTAATAGTATTATTTTTCAGTAATAACAAGTTTTTAAATTGTGCTGTTGTTTTTGGAATAACAAATTTTAATGAAGTGTCTTTTTGAAACAGTTTTGTTGTTCTTTGTTAAATGTATTTGGAGATTTAGTAACGTCAACCGAATGCAGTGACCGGATTAGTGTGTAAATGTTGATACAAGTTGTATATAGTTTAAAATAATTTTAGTTTCAAAGTGTATTTTGTACATCAAAAGTGCGTACCAATGCTATAGTTTTTGCAAATGAACAAATGTAGAATTAGTTGTTGTTGTTTCACTCTCTCTCTCTGAGATTTTTATTTTTTTTTAATTTCTTATCGTAGAAACGTCTCATCAATGCATATTTTCTCGCTCCTATATTTTTGAAATTTGGTGCTCCAAAAATGAGAAAAATGAAATACGAGGAAAACTTCTCGAATTGCAACAAATACGGATTTATTTAATATGTTATTGTTGAGCTCAGATCCATTTATTACAGGTCAATGAAAATTGCCATGCAAAAAGAAAAGCGCATTATTAAAATCTACAATAGAATTGTTGGAAGACTAATTACGTAAAGGAATTTTTTATTGAGGTTTACAACGTCCTTATTTTTCTTCCAATTTATCACATGCTCAGGTATTTTAACGTTAGAATTATATATGTAGAATATGAAAAGTGGGCGTTATAAACTCATATTTAGTTGTTTAAAAATTCCTTTCCCTCTCGTTGTATTGTTTTTATTTTTGTGCATACTAATTTATAATTAGTTTAATACAGTAATCTGCATTAAAAAAATATTGAAAAAAATTAACTAAAATAAACGTAATTTTTTCATGCAAAGTCAAAAAATATGTTTTTTTTTTCAGTGTGTAAAGGCTTTCTTGACATACTGTAAATACATATGTTATTCTTAAAATATATACTAATTTTTCTAGATAAAACATGGTTTAACAATCCGGCAATAGATGGTAAAATGTTTGTCTTTGCTGATGTACCACATTTACTGCAACTTATTCCTAATCACTTTCTCGACGTGGGATATGTATACAAAGAAAAATTGCTAACTCCGAAAACAATAGCACAGTTGCTTGCCTTGGCGTCAGCATCAGACACTTCCATTGTACACAAATTGACGGGAGAACATCTTACGGTTCATCATGCTAGACGTCAAGAAGTGAAGTTGGCAGCGCAGTTATTTTCACATAACACATCAAGCGCTATACGTGGGTGTTAGGCATTGGGGCATGAAATACATAATGCCATTGAAACCGCAGAGTTTGTGGACATTATAAACAATTGATTCGATATTTTTAATTCGAAATTAAACACATACCAATCAGTTCCATATAAAAAGCCTTTTAGAATGGATTTGGTAAACCAAATGAAATTTTTGGGATATGTAGACCATTTCATAAGCAAATACAAGAGCTTTTGGTCGTCAGACATTGTTGTTACTTATTTGAAAAATCGACTCAACCAATATATACTCGAAATTTTTTTTGGAGCAGTGCGGCTAAAGTAAACATTTACTAGGTAAACGCTGAAAATATACCCAAATATATGTAAAATAAGTACTAATATTTTTCATCTAATTAACTAACTTGTAGCCCGCAACACTGAAATTTGCTCGTCTTGTGGAAATGTGGAGCACGACGAAACCGAATGGCTCAGCCTTAATGAAGGTTTGGTGGAAAATTTGAACTGTTTTCTATCAGAAGAGGAATTGGTTTCGGAAGAGTTAAAATTACCTAACGAATTCCCGTTTCCTACTGAAGTTGATGGTGCTAATTTCGATCACTTGTATGAAGATGCATTAGAATATATTGCAGGATTCATTGTTAGGAAATTGACATATACGTGGATAGACGAATTATCGAAGGGAGCCTTAACGAAGCCAACGTTCAGCTTTTTAAAAAATGTTAAAAGCCTTGAAACCATTTATAAAAACTTTAATGGTTACACAATAAATGGCTCAAATAATTTCTTGCAAAAGCTCACCGCTTAATTTCTTGGAATGTATTACACACCTGACAGTAATTTATTATTTGTGAATTAGTTGGTGATTAATTTTTTGCTGTTGTTGATGTTTTTATAGCACATCTTCGTGCATATTCATGTTGTGAATGTTGCACTTTTCCTGGAATTCTTTCGTAAGAGCACTAACCAAAATTGTTGGTATTTGGTCACGTTTTGGAGCCATTAAGCGCTTTACTCGTCCAGTAATTCATAATTTAGGGCCACTTCCTCGCTGGTTCTGGTATTTCCTTATTTTCCTATCAATTTACGAATATCAATAAAGACGAATAAATATGCGATTTTTTTAGTTTTATTTCAAAGATATCAATAAAAAAAACGTATGTAGAAATGTACAAATATTTTTAGTTCAGACTTTTTAATTTTAATTTATTCAAGGTATATGTTTGGGAGTAAACTAAAAATGCTGTTCATAACCACATAAAATTAAAAAAGTTTTTTAAAAAATTATAAATAGAGGCATAACTTTAGGGTTCTATAATCACATTGACTTTAATTAAGGTATACTTGTTGGATGTGGTTATAAAATAATAGCAAAGCATGTGAATATTTAAAGTGCCTTGGAGACGATCAAATAATTGCGTCAAACACTTTAAGTGTGTTGGTGTCGTCGGCTCTCGTCGGCTACACGTACGCTACACCGACTTGTTGTCGGCTCTGTTTGATGAAAATCAAAAATTTTTGATATTTCTATTTGACGGACGATAATTTGATCGTCTCCACTCATGTTTGACAAGCATGAGCTCATTTGCAGGGAAAATGTCAAGCTGAGAGGACTAGAAAAGTGAAGTGAAGCGAAACGGAAAAAATAAAATAAAATTAAATTAAATAAAATAAAATAAAATAAAAAAATAAAATAAAATAAAATAAAAAAAATAAAATTAAATTAAATTAAATGAAATTAAATAAAATAAAATAAAATAAAAAAATAAGATAAAATAAAAAAAAATAAAATAAAAAATAAAATAAAATTAAATTAAATTAAATTAAGTTAAATTAAATTAAGTTAAATTAAATTAAATTAAATTAAATAAAGTAAAATCAAATATAATAAAATAAACTAAATAATATAAAATAATACAAAAATGGAGAAATTTTTTTTCATAATAATTTTCATAATTTCATGCCAATAATAGATAATCATCATCTGACGATGACATGATGACCGTACGTTACGAGCTCAAAACTAAACTGATGTTTGACGTGTTAATTTGAACGTTTGCGGGCAACACACGATTGAACATCACTAACACATATGCACTGTTTGACGCAATTATTTGATCGTCTCCAGGGCACTTAAGATCTTGAAAATATAGAAACCATTTTCTTTTTTTGTGAAAATTATAATACAAGGAAACATCATTTTTAACGTACGTGAGTGAAGAATTAATATGCAGCTTTACAGTTGGTCTTAACCTATAACCTAATTCGAGCCACGTATCAAATGGTGCAGTCATGTTAACAAAAAATATATAACTTGCGGTTCATTATCGGAGACCTGTAGTGGAACCGGTTGCAGTATTTACAGTGGCTCACAGTTCATTTTATGCAGCAGATATTTCCTATTTTAAAACATTATAACTTCCCGACTATAAGGAAAAAAATCCACCAATCACGGTAGTACAAAACAAAGAGCTGAAGTCAAGGCTAGTGCTTAATTATTATTTAAAATTCTAAGTGAAAAATGTATTAACTTGAAAAAGAACTCCGCAATGACGGAATCAAACAACAATAGTACAAAAAAGTCGTTTTTTTACTTTTTCAACCAACAACTTTTTGTAACAAAACATATATGTAGTTTTAATTATCAGCCCTTTTCTCATGCCCTCACAAAAAGCACCACACTCACTACTGTGAGGTTTTTGGATTTTGTGATGATTACCTTATGCTGGAGAAAATTCAAAAGCTCAAATGCTCACAATTTTCTCGAATATCTGTGACGTGTGAAAGCAGCCATCACAATACAAAAATATTTGTGTTTGTTTTGGTTTTTAGCAATATTTGGAAACAAATGTGTAAATATTTGCATGCTATAACGAGCATGGAGGAATTGTTCTTTGAAAAAAGGGCCTCTATAAAAGTTCAGTTATCGAATAATTGTGTTTAACCGAATCTGGAACAACATGGACGTACATACCTTGCATTTTCATTTGTTGAGCGATTTGCTGCCAACCACATCTACGATCCGATAAGGACGCATTATTTTTGTAAAGCAAAGGACACTGATGCACAACCTTTATGAGACGATGATTTACATCCATATTATTTTTATACTCTCGCAACAAAGTTGCTACGAGAGTATTATAGTTTTGTCCACATAACGGTTGGTTGTAAGTCCTAAAACTAAACGAGTTAGATATAGGGTTATATATATCAAAATGATCAGGGTGACGAAAAAAGTTCAAATCCGGATGTCTGTCTGTCCGTGCTGTCCGTGCAAGCTGTAACTTGAGTAAAAATTGAGATCTTGATGAAACTTGGAAGACGTATTTCTTGGCACCATAAGAAGGTTAAGTTCGAAAATGGGCGTAATCGGAAAACTGCCACGCCCACAAAATGTCGAAAACCGAAAACACATAAAGTGCAATAACTAAGCCAGAAATAAAGCTATTGAAATAAACTTTGGTATGAAGAATCTCGCAAACTAATTAAGCTATATCATAAAAGAGTCGTTTCTTTTAGGTACTACCTTATACAGTCCAAAAATGAAGGAAATCGGATCATAACCACGCCCACCTCTCATACAAAGGTTATGTTGAAAATTACTAAAAATGCTTTAATTCAGTAAGGAAAACCACCAGAAACCTTAAATTTCATTGTAAAGATGGTACAGAAGAGCTGCTCAAAAAATTTTAAATGGGCGCGGTTCCGCCCACTTATGGGTCAAACACCATATCTTCCTTACTTGTTTTATAATTCTTTTGTTTTTTAACTTTCGACTGTAAATACGCAATTGTGACAACTGTTTGACAGCAAAATGCTTTTCACCTCAATTGGTGACTTTTTTTTAAGCTTTTTTCTTATGAGGTTCGAGCCAGAATAGACTCACAAAATATACGTCACAAGAAACCTCACAAGTTTTTCCTCTCAACTCAGTTATGAGGTTTTTTCAGAATAGGGCTGTGTAATTATGCATGATTATATTGGATAATTTTATAAATGACGATTTTAAGAATTACGTTTATTGTGATATTTTATCTGCACATTATTTAATTTGGTTCACTATGTTTCACATGTCCGTTTTCCATTTAACAATTCTTCTATTGCCTATTCCCATTCGTGGGTCGTGAACGCGTCACTATGTCGTAATCTTGTCTTCTATTTTTCTTGGGTCATACCATCCGAACCGATAATTATAAAAATAAATTAAGTTCTTTTGTTAAAGTAGATTTTTTTTATATCTTTTTAATGGTACTAGTCTTATTTTTGTATTACTTACAGTCGCTAAGTTATAATGTTTTAAAATCGGAAATAAGCGCTGCATAAATAAGCTGCGAAATGTGCGTCGCATAAAATAAGCTGTGAGCCAATGTATGTACATTAGGGTGGCCCTTATTTTCCAAAGTATTCCGATTCTCGATCGCACCCCCTAGAAATATTCGAATAGCCCAAAAACTAGTATATACAAAGTTTTGGGTCAATCAAAAAAGGTTTAGAGGTTGCGCAAGGAGCTTGAAATCCTGAAAAATTAAGAATTTTTGCCATTTTTATGTCTCCATATTTCAAAGCCACACTATCTGTTTTCCATACCGTAATAAGATCTGCATTTTATTACCTTTCCAAAATTACCGCAATCTTATTTCGTGTAAGCAACATTTTTGATAATACTGATATGATATTAATATTTTTTGCTCTGAACTAAATGAACAATTGATGCAATTATATTGATAATTTAGTTTTAAATACAAAACATGTAAAAAAATTTACAAAAGTATTCAAATTCAATATTTTATTAAACAAAAACCAAAAACACTCATAATTCATGGGTCACAGCTTATTTCGTGTGGTATAAAAATTCTTACTAAAAAGTTATAAAAAGTAAACCAAAATAAAATTTCCATATTTTGTGGAAAAGCCTTTTTGCTCGATTACAGCTTTCATGCGGTTTTGCATTGATTCCACCAATTTTTTTGTATAATCTGGCGATATTTTACCCCACTCTTCCTTCAAAGCCGCTTTTAGAGTTTGGACGCTAGAAATTTGGTGTTTTCTAATATTAATTTGCAGAATGTGCCATACATTTTCAATAACGTTCAAATCTGGTGACTGTGCAGGTGTTTGGACGAGGTGTGGACAATTCCAAATGAGCCAAGTTTGTACAAGACCAGATTTATGTTTAGGGTCGTTGTCCTGGTAGAAGCGAAAAGTGTCACGTATACCCAGGTCTTCTGCACTTTGAAGCAAATTTTGCTTCAGTAAGTCTAGGTACACTTCTTTATTCATAGTGGAGTCTATAAACTCCAATCGACCTTCGCCTGCAGATGACATACACCCCCAAACCATTACATGACTGCCACCATGTTTTACTGTTGCGCGTAAATTTTTTGTTTGGAGCTCAGTATTTGGTTTCCGCCATACGTATGCTTTACCATCTGACGCAAAAAGAATAAACTTGCTCTCATCGGCGAAAATAACCGTATTCCAAAAAGCATTGTCCTTGTTTAAATGGTCATTTGCGAACTGTAAACGGGCTTTTTTATTTTTCTTATCTATAAAAGGCTTATTCCGTGCTGTTCGCCCATGAAAATTGGAATCCCTTAATATTCTGCGCACAGTTTCTGGATGACATTTTTAGCCGAGAAACATTTCAACATCTTTGGTCACCGCTGGAACACTTAACATTGGTTCTTTTTTAATCTTTTTTGAAATCCACCCCTCATCCGTTTCATTAAAAATTTTATTAGGAGCCTTTCGACCCTTGTTATGCACGCGATTTTCACGTACAAAGCGCTGAATTATATATTGAACTGTAGATGAACTTAAATCAACCATTTCAGCAATTTGTTTTTGCGTTTTTCCACTTTGAAAATGTTTAATAACTAATTCGCGTTTTTCAATTGAAGTGCGTGGACCCATGATGATATACCGCGTAATTGCAACTGATCTGCATTGTTTTTAGAACATAAACTGCTTCTTAAGTATTCATAGTTCACACTTTGATTTACCGTTTGTTTTCTGTATCCGTTATTTCCATGTATCACATGGACGGAAATCAACACACGAAATAAGCTGTGACCCATGAATTATGTGTGTTTTTGGTTTTTGTTTAATAAAATATTGAATTTGAATACTTTTGTAATTTTTTTTACATGTCTTGTATTTAAAACTAAATTATCAATATAATTGCAGCATTCGTTCATTTAGTTCAGAACAAAAAATATTAATTTCATATCAGTATTACCAAAATTGTTGCTTACACGAAATAAGCTGTGAGCCACTGTACGTTTCAGCAAGGATTCTACCACTTTTTTTGTATAGTTTACTCCAATTTTATTCAGTTCTGTTTGCAGGACGTTTTTCAAGTCGGCATTATTTCTAATTTGGTATTTTTGCATATCTTGACCCAAAACTGACCTCAGATTCTGTATTATATTCAAATCTGAAGATTGCGCTGGTGTTTATACTACGTGGATAGTTCCAAATTAGCCAACTCCGAATTTGTGCTTCGGATCTTTATATTGATAGTACCGAAAATTATCAAAAGTATTTAATTTCGCTGCATTTTGTAGCAAATCTCGTTTCAAAAACTCCAGATACACCCTCTTGTAAATACATATTACAATCAATGAATTCCAAATTCCCGACACCAGAAGACGACTTGCATCCCCACACCATTATATGCCCTCCACCGTGTTTTACGGTATTACGTAGATTTTGCGGTTGTAGCTCAAAAATTGCTTTTGTCCATACATATTATACATATCTTTTTCTATCTAAACATGTTGAAATTACTCTCAACTGCAAAAAAGACGGTATTCCAGAAGCTTTCAGGCAACCTTGCACTTCGAGTTTTAGCATGGATGTTTGGCTTATTTCGGGCTGTGCGGCCATTGAAATCCAAGGATTTTTTCCACTTCGTTGCTTGTAGCTGGAGCACTTAAATGGGTATTTCTAGTATTTTCCATATAATACAACGGGAATAATTTTCATTAAATATTTTGTTAGGATTTTTTAATTTGCGAACATAAAGTTAAATGATATGCCGAATAGTTCCTTGACTCAGTTTCACCACTTACGCGACTTTTTCCGTCTTTATAATACTTGGGACTGACTCGCGCACTTCAATACTTGTTTGGCGGCCCATTTCAAAATATACTTTACTAATGACAATACTAAAATGTCAAAACATTTAAATATTATTCCAGGATAGCTTACATTTATAACATTATTTATTTTGCATTCAAAAATCCGCACCAAGGTGTCACCGGTAACGATAAACATTTGTGCATCATTTTGTCTGTGAGCTTGTGGGTGTGTTCGTTCAGTAAATATTGCGGCATTGTTACTTTTTATGAGAAAGCATCACGTTCGCCGCGAAAATTTCGGCAACAATGGCAATCAAACGCAACACAAAAAAAAAATTCTGCGTATTTGAAATGGAGAACGAAATGTAAGTAAACTTCGCAATATTTGATATTTAATATAGAATTCAATGTAATTTAAATATTAAATATTTCTTTTTGTTATTTTTAGAATAAAATTAAGTTCAGCTAAGTCCAAATTGTTGGTCAGGTGTCGACTGGACATGGAGCATGAGTTTTCTTGCGGCAAAAGAAAAAAATCGGTTCTTTGGGGCAAAGTGTTGGACAATATAAAGACTGAAGCTCCTGATTTAACTGCGACAAAAGAGCAACTCCAAAGAAAATTCCTCAACATGCTAGCAACTTACAAAAGAATAAAAAAGCGGAATAGATCAACAGAATAAAGATTTTAAAGAATAACGTTCTGTGAAAATTATGCTCGCAATATTGCTGCAGACTATCAGCTGAGTATCAGCAACAGAGTATCAAGTAAGTAACAGGGTTGCAATATTGCGGTATTTATTGTTCAACTCGAACATACCCTGTATTTCAGTATACGAACATGTTTTTATTACCGCTAGTAAAAAATAAATAATTTTTGAGTTTTTTTTATTTAAAAGATTAAGCATACATACATATGTATATGTATGTACCTAATCAATAAGTTAGTAAAAGTTTTTAATTTCAAAATATAACCATATTTTATTAAGCGATTCTTTATGTCGCTGCTACATCAGTTTGGTTGTGAGCCACTGTAAATTTATCTTAACATTCAGAAGCAAGTCTGCGTGCAAGCGTACAAAACCTGGTTCTCGACAGCGGCTGATTTCTTTTTCAACAAGATAACGATTCAAAACACAAGTCGTACCCTACTCTAACAACTTTCGTTCCTTGACATCTATTTTCAAGGTACGATTTAAACCAATTTAATTCGACTCCTTGAATCCAATATTTATACATCTTATTTATGGAATATTTCCCTCTATAGTTTCAAATACTCCCTTAAATGCAACTGTATGTCGATTTTTGTTCACAAAACTAGTTCTTTAATCGTTTTTAAATTTTTTGTGCCTTTTAGAATTTCGTATGCAGCGGCTTTTATAGTTATTATTAACATTATTTATTTTAGTATTGTATTATATTAACATACTTCTAATTTTGATATACATATATTTGTATATTTCCCAACTCTAATTTGTATTTTAAATTTTGCTACTTTATACGCGTTAATTTTTTTCTATTTTAAGTTTTTTTATACCCTGAACAGGGTATATTAAGTTTGTCACGAAGTTTGTAACACCAAGAAGGAAGCGTCGGAGGCCCTATAAAGTATCAGCCCTATTCTGTGCACTTTACAAATTCAACAAATTTCTAATTTGTAAAAAATTGAAATTTATCAAGCATTTCGTATTCTGTGTCTAAAATAAAAAGCTCTTTTCTTTATAAGTTGTTAAGAAGTAAAATACTCTTGACAAATAAAATACATATGTATCTCGCTTTGGATAGTTGTGAAAGTGAATTGGTTGCAATGGAGATATTTTACTTTTGTCGTTAGTTTTATACAAAGAGGAAAAATATGAACATGTGGATGGCTCGCGTTATTGATATAAAAAAATGAGGATAATGAGGATAACATTGACGAAATTGTTTTCTATATATTGCATGCGATTACAGCTTAGCAAATTTTTGCCAACAAAGAACAAAGTTTAGATTTGGTAGTCCCCAAGGAACTGAAGCTAAACATAACAACCAACTAAATCAAAATTGCATTCCAAACAGTTTAAAATATATTATAAAGGACATATGTATATGTATTATGTTATGAAGTATTGTACAGCTTTGCGGGGGAGCAAAAGACTATGGAGGAAAAGTGAATTTATAGGCTATGCCATTTGATTATCAATCAACTTTATTTACGCGCGGCACTCCCTGTTTGGTTAGGTATAACCCTGTCATCTATAGAGAGTAAATGGAATTGTGAAACCACACCAAATACTTTGCATCAGGTCTGAAAGGCTTCAGTCGATATCTCGACATCAGAATCGGATAGATAGGCTGATAACTCTTTGGCCAATACTAAACCAAACTTATCAACGAAGCCACACTGAAGAAGGCTCAGTTAAAACAAACACTCATCCAAATAACGGTCTTTTGTATGAAAAATAGTGCCAGCATGGAATATTTGCGCACCCTAAGAAAAGTCTAGACCAAAAGCAATGGATTTATTGTGAAATTGAAGTTAAATTATTAACTATTTTGCAGCAAATATTGAAATGTATTTGAAAACTTACGTTGAAAAATTATTCAAATCAATTTTTCTATTCAATTCGAATATAACTGGACAGAATCAGCTGTTTCTGTTTACATTATTTTGTTTCCCACACGTGTGGGGAAAAGCTATGCGTACAGAAGCTTTTTATTTTATCAAAATTGTCACAGAATACAAAAAAAGTTCTTACTTGATAAAAATCTGAAAAAATTTTAAACTTTTTTGTTATTTTGTCAAGTGCACAGAATAGAGCTGTATATATGTATATAAATAATCAGTATGTTGAACTGAGTCGATTTAGCCATGTCCGCCTGTCTGCCCGTCCGTCCGTCTGTCTGTCTGTCTGTATATATACGAACTAGTCCTTCAGTTTTTAAGATATCGTTTTGAAATTTTGCAGATGTTATTTTCTATTCAAGAAGCTGCTCATTTGTCGGAACTGTCGATATCGGACCACTATATCATATAGCTGCCATACAACAAAGGCTTGTATGGAAAACTTCCGCATTTTACTACATATATATATATTTGGCGTAGGAACCGCTTTAAGCGATTATAGCCGAATCCACCAGAGCGCGCCACTCATTCCTCCTTTTTGCTTTTTGGCAACTGGAAACACCAAGTGAAGCCAAGTTACTTTGCACTTGGTCTTTCCACCGGAGTGGAGGTCGTCCTCTTCCGCGGCTTCCTCCAGCGGGTACTGCATCGAATACTTTCAGAGCTGGAGTGTTTTCTTCCATCCGTACAACATGTCCTAGCCAGCGTAGCCGCTGTCTTTTTATTCGCTGAACTATGTCGATGTCGTCGTATAACTCGTACAGCTCATCGTTCCATCGTCTACGGTATTCGCCGTTGCCAATGTTCTTAGGACCATAAATCTTGCGCAAAATTTTCCTCTCGAAAACTCCTAGTGTCGTCTCATCTGATGTTGACATCGTCCAAGCTTCTGCACCGTAGAGCAGGACGGGAATGATAAGCGACTTGTAGAGCTTGATTTTGGTTCGTCGAGAGAGGACTTTACTGTTCAATTGCCTACTCAGTCCAAAGTAGCACCTGTTGGCAAGAGTTATTCTGCGCTGGATTTCGAGGCTGACATTGTTCGTGTTGTTGATACTGGTTCCCAGGTATACGAAATTATCTACGACTTCGAAGTTATGACTGTCAACAGTGACGTGGGAGCCAAGACGCGAATGCGCCGACTGTTTGTTTGATGACAGGAGATATTTCGTCTTGTCCTCATTCACCACCAGACCCATACGCTTCGCTTCTTTATCTAGTCTGGAAAACGCAGAACAAACGGCGCGGTTGTTGCTTCCGATGATATCAATATCATCGGCATACGCCAGGAGCTGTACACTCTTGTAGAAGATGATAGAAGAGGGTACACCCTCTCTATTTAGTACTGCAGCTCGCATTATTTTTTCCAGCAATAGATTGAAGAAGTCGCACGATAGTGAGTCACCCTGTCTGAAGCCTCGTTTGGTATCGAACGGCTCGGAGAGGTCCTTCCCGATCCTGACGGAGCTTTTGGTGTTGCTCAACGTCAGCTTACATAGCCGTATTAGTTTTGCAGGGATACCAAATTCAGACATCGCGGCATAAAGGCAGCTCCTTTTCGTGCTATCGAAGGCAGCTTTAAAATCGATAAAAAGATGGTGAGTATCGATTCTTCTCTCCCGGGTTTTTCCAAGATTTGGCGCATTGTGAATATCTGGTCCATTGTAGATTTTCCAGGTCTAAAGCCACACTGATAAGGTCCAATCAGTTCGTTGACTGTGGGCTTTAGTCTTTCACACAATACGCTCGACAAAACCTTATATGCGATTTTGAGGAGACTTATACCACGGTAGTTGGCGCAGATTGTGGGGTCTCCCTTCTTATGGATTGGGCAGAGCACACTAAGATTCCAATCGTCAGGCATGCTTTCTTCCGACCATATTCTACAAAGAAGCTGATGTATGCACCTTATCACTTCTTCGCCGCCGTATTTGAATAGCTCGGCCGGTAATCCATCGGCCCCCGCCAGTTTGTTGTTCTTCAAGCGGGTAATTGCTATTCGAATTTCTTCATGGTCGGGTAATGGAACATCTATTCCATCGTCATCGATTGGGGAATCGGGTTTGCCATCTCCTGGTGTTGTACTTTCACTGCCATTGAGCAGGTCGGAGAAGTGTTCCCTCCATAATCCCAGTGTGCTCTGGACATCCGTTACCAGATTACCTCCTCGGTCCCTACATGATAATGCTCTTGAAACCTTCTGTAAATCGCCTCATCTTTTCATTAAATTTTCGAGCATTACCCATGTCGGCCAGCTTTTCAAGCTTTTCATACTCACGCATTTCGGCCTCTTTCTTTTTACGTTTGCAAATGCGTCTCGCTTCCCTCTTCGCTTTACTACATATCTTCACGAAATTTGCTGTGAGTTATTGTTCATAGAAATAATTTCATCTTAAACAAGTAAGGAAGGGCTAAGTTCGGGTGTAACCGAACATTTTATACTCTCGCAATTTATTGATGTAATTTTATAAAGACAACACAATTCGACCCATATATTCGGCATAAAGTTCAATAGAATAACGAAAATCATCATAAATAGTATATGGGGACTGAGGTAATTCCTAAACCGATTTCACTCGTTTTCACCACCAAGATACAACGTATCGAAGACTATACGCTCACTTAATTTAATATTACTTATAATTAGGTATATGGGATCTGGGGGAAGTTATGACCCAATTTTTACCATTTCAGGTACAGAGAGAAACTGTTATAAGAAAAAAATTCAGAGGGAATGAATTACATTAAAATATCTGAGGGATTTACCTATATTTTCGGTGAAAAATTAACCTTAGGCACTGAGTTCTTCATGTTTGATATCAGGGGCCTTGAAAAGTCATGGTTCGATTTTGACAATTTTTCCACAAGTGATGTCACAGCTCAAATACAGTATTTGTGTAAAGTTTTATTCCGCTAGCTTCATTGGTTCCTTATGAATACATTATAAAGTGAACGAATCAGATGGAATTCAAAATTGGGTTATATGGGAAGTAGACGTAGTTGTGAACCGATTTCGCCCATATTGCACCCGTGTCATCAGGGTGTCAAGAAAGTGTTATGTACCGAATTTCATTGAAATCGGTCGAATAGTTCTTGAGATATGGTTTTTGACCCATAAGTGGGCGACGCCACGCCCATTTTCCATGTTGTAAAATTTGGTGTTTCTGACGTTTTTCGTTAGGAAGTTAACCCACTTTTAGTAATTTTCAACCTAACCTTTGTATGGGAGGTGGGCGTGGTTATTATCCGATTTCTTTCATTTTTGGACTGTATAAGGAAATGGCTAAAAGAAACGACTGCAGAAAGTTTGGCTTATATAGCTTTATTGGTTTGCGAGTTATATACAAAAAACCTATTTGGGGGCGGGGTCACGCCCACTTTTCCAAAAAAATTACATCCAAATGTGCCCCTCCCTAATGGGATCCTATGTTCCAAATTTCATTTTCATAACTTTATTTATGGCTTAGTTATGACACTGTATAGGTTTTCGGTTTCCTCCATTTTGTGGGCGTGGCAGTGGACCGATTTTGCCCATTTTCGAAAGCAACCTCCTCAGGATGCCAAGGAACATGTGTTCCAAGTTTCATTAAGATATCTTAATTTTTACTCAAGTTATCGCTTGCACGGACAGACGGACAGACGGACGGACAGACATCCGGATTTCAAATCTACTCGTCATCCTGATCATTTATGTATATATAACCCCATATCTAACACTTATATTTCTTGGTGACACAAACAACCGTTATGTGAACAAAACTATGATACTCTGTGCAACAGGTTGCGAGAGTATAAAAATTGTTCAGATCGGTTCACTATAGCATATAGCTGCCATACAAACTGAACGATCGGAATCAAGGACTTGTTTTTTTCTTACGTCTTTAGATTTGCTTAAACACATAGTTACTAAAAGAAATGCACCTGTGAAGGGTATATTAGCTGCGGTTCAGCCGAAGTTAACGTTTTTTCTTGTTTGTAATTATTATTGAACCTTTTTTGGTTTTACTGTATTTGTTTATGATCGTTTCATAATAACTATAATAGTACATTTTTTTACTTAACCCTCTCTTGCCCGATTTAAAATTGGCGGAGCTAACATTTTTTTAGGACAGATACATATGTATATATCATGTGCTGAACACATATGTAGAAGACGACAAGCGACGAACGACATATGTCAAATATTAAAATACACGCGTTCTTATGTAGTTGTCGTTGTCGCTAAATTAAAAATGTTTCTAATTTTGGCGACGACAATGGGCAACTGTAGAGTTGCCACTAATATGTGAAATATAAAATTATTAAAAGTTATAACAAATATGACGTTATTTTGCCAGCAGACACGTAAAATAGCTTTGATATATCATTTATAATAACAATCTATTATTTAAAACAAATAAATCGACCATTTTTAAATTTTTTGCGCAAATAATTTAACATTAAACTATTTTCATAAGTACATATTTATGTAAATTTTATTGAAGTGAAAGATTTTAGTACGGCAACAATGTAATTGCTGTTTGATATGCCGCTGCCGTCTTCAAAATGTTTAAGTCGCTGGCTTCAAAGCGATATTTCTGATCTGCCGTCACCACGTCGTGTCCTATCGTCGTCTTTGTGTTCAGCACTTTGGTCTTAACTCCAATATGAAGTGATAAAAATTTAAAAGTCCTATGTATCCTGATTCATTAGTTACAGAATGTTGCTTATAGACACAATTTAATTATTATACCCTTTTCTCATGATTTTTTTTTAATAACTATCTTCTCTTTACTTAAATATTTATATAGTTCACTTTGTTTTAAAAGAAAACAATTACTTTTATGTTGGTCAAAAAAATTTAAATTACGAGAATTAGCAGCCGGTAGGTACAATGTTGCCTATAGGCAGGTATGCTATTATAGAATTTAATTTATTTAAAATGTTACGAAAGTCTTTTAAATAGATTGAAACGAGCCATCGACCAACCGAGGCGTAGTTAGGAAAAGTAACGTTTTTACTGCGTTGGAGGAGAAAGGAATGTGGAATATTGGAAAGATATTCCACACATTTGATAAACGAGAAAAATGTATTGCTTTTACTGAGGAGCAGGAATTGATTCCGAATAAGAAGTTATGTCGTGTGCACAAGACTACTATGGCAGTATCGGTAGCAGACAATAGTGCAGTCAGAATTTTTCGATGCCGGAAGGGCACTTGCGTACGCGAGCAGGGTAGCGAAGGTTACTTGGTTTGAGAATGCTAAAATCCCATAACCACAGGTCTTCTACAGGGAGCCAGTTTTATCATGCTCTACCATATGCGACCACCGTTTCGCGGCAGTAATTGTACCAAATCGAACAACAGGTAGCGGTGGGAAAAATTGGCGGACCTGGCAAATGAAAATACAACACAATAAATATATTATTAATTACGTTACATAAGTACTTATTTTTGTTTTCTATTTTAGGAAGGAGAGTTGAAGGCCACTGGGTATTGGGGAATGGTAGAGGACCGTAGCGATGATTTACGATTGGAAGTATGTCCGGACAACGTACGGTCTTCCGAAGTGCTCATACCCTTAATTCAAAAGCATGTCGCAGAAGGTACAATAATATGTACCGACTGCTGGAAGGCGTACGGCCAAGAATGATAGAAGACAAGATTACGACAGGCTGAAGTGTTCACGACCCACGAATGGGAATAGGCAACAGATGAATTGTCAAATGGAAAACGGAAACATAGTGAACCAAATTGAATGATGTGCAGATAAAATATCACAATGAACGTAATTCTTAAAATCTTCATTTATGAAATTATCCAATATAATAAGGCATATTTATAATTAAAATTATATGTTTTGTTACAAAAAGTTCGCCATTTTGCCAACTTTTTTGTTGGTTGGAAAAGTGAAAAAATTCTTTATAGACGACTTTTTTGTACTATTTATAATTTTAAATAATAATTAAGCACTGGCCTTGACTTCAGCTCTTTGTTTTGGTTTTATTGTTTTGTACCACCGCGCAATTTTGTTCTGCTCGCGAGTTCGGGGTCGTGAAAGTTGTCACTCAACAGGAACTCAAAATCCAAAAAAGCTAACTGTAAACGCCTGTCGTAATCTTGTCTTCTATCATTCTTGCGTACGACTGCTTGACAAGCCACGGGTATGATTACCGTCGTGTAAATCACAGCGATCCGGACAATCCATTTGTAGCCAATGATGGAACACGTAGCCAACGCATTGAGCCCCAGTGGCGGGGTTCGTCTTAATTTTTGTAAAATAAATATGCAGAAACAATGTGGTGAAGTTTAAGTGTAAAATAAATGCATAATATTAATAAAATATTCAATATACATACATATATCGTGAAAATTCAAGATAAAAGTTGCACTCTTTTCAACTTTAAGTCAGAATATCTCGAAAACTATAATATATGTACATACATATATATATTCTTAATCTAGAGAACCTTCTCTTTCCCCCTCATTTTAAATACCTCGTCTAGTCGGTAAAAGTAAATTCACGAAATCGGAAGGAAATTTTGAAGCGCGTGCTATGAAAAATAAGAGTGCTATGAAATATAAGAGTGTACAGCTACTGGCGTATGCCGATGATATCGATATCATTGGAAACAACACACGCGCCGTTAGTTCTTTTTCCAGACTGGATAAGGAAGCGAAGCGTATGGGTCTGGTGGTGAACGAGGACAAGAGGAAATATCTCCTGTCGTCAAACAAACAGTCAGCGCATTCGCGTCTAGGCTCCCACGTCACTGTTGACAGTCGTGGATGAATGGTTCGAAATGAATGGAGTGCTCCAGCTCTGAAAGTATTCGATGCAGTACGCGCTGGTGGAAGCCGAGGAAGAGGGAGACCTCCACTCCGATGGAAGGACCAGGTGGAGAGGGACCTGGCTTCGCTTGGTATAAACAATTGGCGCCAAACTGCTAGAAGGAGGGATACGTGGCGCGCTGTTTTGGACTCGGCTATAACCGCGTAAGCGTTGTCTACACCAGTCAAGAAGAAGAAGCTATGAAAAATAAGGAAATTTAATTTCGATAATTTTTTTTTTCAATTATTTCAAAAATAAAAATTATTTCAAAATTTAACAAAAGTTATTAGTTGTGAAAAAAGGAAAATATACGAAGGAAATTAACACCTCAATTGTGTAAAGCTACTGGCGAATAATCGCCATTGTAGTAGCCTTGACAACTGAGTCTAGATTTTTTATTACGATAAGCTATTTATCTGAGTTGCCAAGAATACGCAGATCACAGCCATGAGTTTACATTTTTGACAATTATTTTGAAAGTATTTGGCAGCATTGTTTAAATGTGAGTGACGATTTGTGCAGTTAAAATTACAAATACGTGAACAAAATTAATTTATTTGAATTAAAATAAAACAATAAATATGTTGAGTAGTTATGAATTATTTTTCAGTCGGGAGGAAAGTGCGAATGTCGCATTAATTCGACGGCAAATTAGAGATCGTTCCAATCCTTTGGACCTTCCACATGTGAAGTAAGTCAATGATTATAATACTGTTATTTGTTTGCTATATTTTCATATAGATTCAAAAGCTATAAAGGATAACAAAAGAAAAGCATTTACATACTTGTTGGAAGAGTTATCTCAACATTTTAAACCCAACTACCGGTCAACTGCTGTCCCTCCAATTTTAAAGCTCTGCGCAGCGCTACGATTCTTTGCAGAAGGTAGCTACCAGAAATGCCAAGGGAGTGATTTCAACATAGGAATATATCAAACCACAATGTCAATGATTCTGACAGAAGTGACAACCTTGATGCAACAAAAAATATGCCCAAAACATATAAAATTTGATATGAGTGAAGAAGTGCAATAAAACCGGATTCCCTGGTGTAATAGAATGTGTGGATGGACACATGTGCACATTTCAGCACCTAAAAAATAACTACAACATCTATATATTAATAGAAAGATTTATTACAGCATAAATGCGTTAATGGTACATACTAAGTAAAACTTTGTTCGTTTTAGAAATTCTAATGAATCTTTTGAAATAGGTTTGCGATTACAAAATGAATATGCCAGATATCCTGGAGCCTCACACGATGCCTTTATTTGGAATAGCGGCACATTAAAACAACTTATTTCTAATAATGCAGGTGAAAACACTAATAACTGTTTTTTACTCAACAAGTAAATGAAATAACTAAAACAAATATTGCTACTAAGCGATGCTGGATTACCTCTGGAAACATTTCTCATGACTCCGTATCGAGTTGCCGAAAGTGGAACTCCAGAGAGTCGATACAATAAAATTCACTGTAAGGCCAGAAACATTATTGAAAGAACTTTTGGAGTTTTAAAATCTAAAATTTCTACATACAGTATGCCAAGAAACAGTTTACACAAAGAAAATAAATACACTTTTTCACTTTCCGCAGCCAAATTTTTTACTTTTTACTTCAGTTCAACATATTTTTTGAATCAGGGATGGTTACTTACAGTGTTTCAAGAGATGTGATGCAAAAAAAGCTGCGAAAGCAATGCAAAAACCAACCAAGAACAACAAAAAACAAAAATCATTCAATTTTGTTAGTGTCAAGAAAAACTTTACACACTTCGATTATTTGACTTGTTAAGTACGTGTTATACAGTTAACCGTACTTCACCGTTACCTATTCTTCGTAAAGGCATTTACAATGAATTTTGTCGTGTAGTTTCATGAGAAATCTGAATGTTGCACTCTTCCTAGAACTCTTTCGTAAGAACACTGATCGAAATTTTTGGAATTTGGTCAAGTTTTTGAGACATTAAGCACTGTACATGTCCACTTATTTATAATTTAGGGCCTTTTTCTGGCCTTGGTTCTTGTATTTCCATATTTTCCGATCAATTTTATCCATTTTACACTATTTAGAGGGTTAAAGAAAACATTGCCGTTAGATCTCAAACGTTTTTACCCCATTGGGGATTATGGGGCAATAGTTGGACCTCTTCAAACTAAACCCTTTGCATGGAATATTAAAAAGACAATAATGGGTAATTCAGGTATGAAAAAAAGCAAAAATTAATCACCAACTAATTGAAAAATTCATTGTAAATGCATTTACGAAGAATAGGTAACGGTGAAGTACGGTTAACTGTATAACACGTGCTTAACAAGTCAAATAATCGAAGTGTGTAAAGTTTTTCTTGACACAAACAAAATTGAATGATTTTTGTTTTTTGTTGTTCTTGGTTGGTTTTTGCATTGCTTTCGCAGCTTTTTTTGCATCACATCTCTTGAAATACTGTAAGTAACCATCCCTGATTCAAAAAATATGTTGACCTGAAGTAAAAAGTAAAAAATTTGGCTGCGGAAAGTGAAAAAGTGTATTTATTTTCTATGTGTAAACTGTTTCTTGACATACTGTATATTTATCCTCCGAAAGTGGACTGCATTATACACCCGAAAAAGCAACGGCAATTATGAATTCTTGTTGTGCTATTTACAATATCGGACGTCGTTTCGATTTGAATTTTGCAGAACACTGACATTAACGATGATAGTGGAGAGATTGATATAATTCCAAAATTTGTACCCATGACAACTAATCGACTAGCTCAGGAAATTAGAAATAATTTAATGAATTTCTTTACCTAACAATGATCTAATTTTATTGAACAGGAAACAAAACCCTCAGTTTCAATTATTAAAATCTATCGCATCTATTTTGTATTTTTATTAAATAAAAAATAAAAAAAATATCACATTATTTTTAAAAATTCATTAATATCTAATAGCCAATTCATTTACAGGCATATATCACATTATTTCAAAAATAAATATCTTAACAGCTAACAGTCTTTTATAGTTAAACTTTCTAAACTTCTTCGTTTTATAGTTCACAGTCATCCTATACACTAATAATAATATAAAAAAAATTAAAATCTTAAATTATAAAATAAAACTTAAACAAGTAAGGAAGGGCTAAGCTCGGGTGTAACCGAAAATTTTATACTCTCGCAATTTATTTTTTTAACTTTATTTATATTATATAATACACAATTTGACCCACATATTCGTCATAAATATTGTATAAAGTCCATTGAAAGTTGGAAACCATAATATTAGGTTAGAAGCACCGAGGTCCTCGTGTTCGATATATGGGGCCTTAAAAACCTATGGTCCGATTTCGGCGATTTTTAGAATGGGGCTGCCACACTATAAACATAGTATTTGTGCAAAGTTCTGCACCGATATCTTCACTAGTGCTTACTTTATATATTGTAATGTAAACGATTCAGATCGTCTTCACAGTTCTGGTATTTAGGAAGTAGGGGTGGTTGTGAAGCGATTTGGCTTATTTTCACAACATATCATTGGGATGTAAGGAAACTATTACAAACCAAGTTTCATTGAAATCGGTCGAGTAGTTCCTGAGATATGGTTTTTCCCTTTTTGTAAAAAATCTGAGTGCAGCTTCCATCTGCCATTTCTTATGTTAAATTTAGTGTTTCTCAAGTTTTTCGTTAGTGAGTTAACGTACTTTTAGTAATTTTAAACCTAACCTTTGTATGGGAGGTGGGCGTGGTTATTATCCGATTTCTTTCATTTTTGGACTGTATTAAGAAGTGGCTAAAAAAAACGACTGCAGAAAGTTTGGTTTATATGGCTCTATTGGTTTCCGATATATATACAAAAAACTTATTTGGGGGCGGGGCCACGCCCACCTCCCCAAAAAATTACATCCAAATATGCCCCTTCATGGTGCGATCCTACATATCAAATTTTATTTCCATAGCTTTATTTATGGCACTTTATGTGTTTTCAGTTTTCGCCACTTTGTGGGCGTGGCAGTGGTCCGATTTTGCTCATTTTCGAAAGCAACCTACCTATGGTGCCAAGAAATAAATGTGCCAAGTTTCATCAAGATATCTTAATTTTACCCAAGTTACAGCTTGCACAGACGGACGGACAGACAGACGGACATACAGTCATTCGGATTTGAACTCCACTCTTCACCCTGATCACTTTGGTATATATAACCCTATATCTAACTCGTTTAGTTTTGGGTGTTACAAACAACCGTTATGTGAACAAAACTATAATACTCTCTAGCAACTTTGTTGCGAGAGTATAAAAACTCAAAACAGTTATATATACGCAGTCATGCTATGCTTAGTTCATATATTCATTGCTTAATTGGAAATCCAATATTGTTACTATCCCAGCAGATTTTAGGATGATCGTTTGAAACCTCCTGGATTAATCCTTTAGGAGATATCCTATACTCCCTATTACTCCTAATACTCGTGTGTAAATACACGTAAAATTGTATACTCGTTTTTAACATTGCATGTCATTGGAACGCGAGTACTCCTTTTAACCTCCTAATGGAGATCTCTATGATTACTCCTAAAGGAGATCTCTATGATTACTGCTATAGGAGATCTCTATGATTACTCCTAAAGGAGATTTCTATGATTACTGATATAGGAGATCTCTATGATTAATCCTAAAGGAGATCTCTATGATTACTACTATAGGAGATCTCTATGATAAATCCTATGTTGTTTTCAACCTGCAATTACTTTAACACAAACAAATTTTTATAATTTTATTTTTTATTAAAGTTTTTTAATTAAATGAATGTACATGAAATCTATTATTTTTTTATATAATAAGTGTTCCTGTAGAACTGAGCCTTACATTTGAGAAACGCCTTTTTGATCTTTGCCTAAAAATCAGGGTATGAGTAATCATCTTTTAAGGCCTCTAAAAATTAAACTTGTTAAAAAAAAAGATGACATGAATTGAAATTATGTATTACCGTAAAGAAATTTATTGAAAAGTGCATAATTCTTCAATGCAACTTTTTTTTTTGGCTCCATCCCAATTCACTTTTAAGAGCAGGGACTCCGCAATCACTTCATCCAAAATTTTTGATAGGGGTCTTTTTGAAAATTTTTGCTTCAGATACGCCACCTATAATAAACTCAAACTGTTAAGTAACATCTTATCAAATGTATTTTATCATACTCACAATTTTTGCTTATTCAAAAGCAAGGATTCTGAGATGCTAAATCATTCATGTTTTTAATAGGAAATATCATTAATTCAATCTTCATCGGTGGAAATATGTCTATAATCCGCTCCAGGAGTATAGTGTTCTGCGCCGATATTTCCTCCAACTTCCGTATTCCTTGTTCCATGTTTTTCAATTTCATTCATCATTTTCATTTTGTGTATTATTATTTTGTTTTTTATATACATTATTTAATTTTTTATTCACTAGGCGTTTTAAATGCCTTTTAGAGTACATTTAATTATCAATTTAAAATATTTAATACTCAATAGATATAAAACACTTACGTCTGCACGCTTTAAAAAACACAGTTGAAATGAACAATTGCTTGATTATTTCCCGTTAAATTGTAATTTTTGAAGCAAAAGTACGATTTTTAAGCTACGAAAATTTAAAAAATCTCCTTTATTGCTCCTAAAGGAGAACAAAAGGAGGTCAATACTGAAATGAAGTAAAAAAGAATTACAATAGAAGTATAAAATCTCCTTTTTGCTCCTTAAAGATGACAAAAGGAGGTCAACACTAAAATAAAATATAAAAAAACACAATATAAGAACTAAATTAAAAAAATCTCCCTTACTGCTCCTAAAAGAGGTCAATAGGAGGACTCCTTCATTCCTCATTTCAGGAGATCTCGCTTTTAAATCTGCTGGGATGTTTACAATCATCAGCTGATACAAATACATTCAAGCAAAATGTAATTATGAATAACAGGCAGGAAAATTGATCCTGACTTATACTATGTTTACATATAACGAGATTATCTCCATTTACGAGCTTAACTCGATAATCTGTAATTAAGAAGCTAGATTTCCCATACAAAATTCCTCCCTTGATAAACCGAGATTATAAAATCATCTCGTTTTATACAACTAGATTTTCGGTGTTATTCCTAGGTTTATCGATAATTTTGCGAAGAAGAGGAGAAATGACAAATGAAAATGTAAACAAAAATGGCCGACAGCGAGAGAAAGATGTGTAACACAACAACAAATACAACAGATTTGACAATTGATAATCTCATTTGGCTATATGTGAACGGTTAGATTATTGAACGAGCTTAGAACGAGATTATTTTCATATGTAAACATACTATAAGTTATAACTTCAAGCAATCTTAAAATATTATTGTCCAATATAATTATTACATATTACATATTATTACATACATATTACATATTTTTCACATATTTTTTTTCAAATTTTGTTTTTTGATTTCAATTATTTTTGAATTTAATTTATTTTCTGTATGTCAAAATGTCAGAAAACATATGATTGTGGCAGAAGAGCTTAAAGCTTTCGGTGTGTTCAATGCAATCCATTGTAGTACATTTCACAACACCACAAAATTTCAATGGTTTCTAGAACTCTATTGTAGTACGGAACACCATTTGCATTCAAACAAAATTCGGAAAACCGGTGATACACATATGGTTTCTGAAGCATACTACAATGTATACTACATGTCTGTCTCAGGTATTAAATTGTACATTTTTTCTGTATATTAAGCCAACTTGTATACATTCTTTTCCACTTTTTTGAGGCCCTCGGTCAATTGGTCATTATTTTGAGATGCTGAAAACGAAATGATACTTGAAGAAGACGATATTCGATCCGATGACCAAATAGAAGGCGTATTGTTTGAAGCAGATTACCAGGAGGAGGAGGCAGATGAACGGCGTCTTGGTTCGCTGGTTTCAAAAGACAACACTACCTGGCTTTCCAATCTGCCTAATCAAGCAATTCGATTGATTGCTCATAATGTGTTTCGTGCTGTTGTTGCCAATTCGTGCTACCAAAGGACTCATCGAGTTAAGTGTATTTGATTTGATTTTCACCTCATCGATGTTCGAACAAGTTCTAATTGATACTAACGCGAAAGCCGAAAAAACCTTTCAAAAGTGGAATGAACAAAACCTCGACGGAAAGAAGAGAATGTGGAATGAAGTGACAATTGTTGAATTCATATCAAAAGCATGAAGCGGTTTGTTACTACCGTGCTGTAATGTCAAAATCTCGGCTCAAGGAAATTTGACGGTTCATTCGGTTTGATAATGAGCGTACTAGAGCTGCTCGATTAGCAAACGATAAGGGTGCTCCAATTTCTGCATTATGGGCTCTAATGAACAACAATCTTCGCCGCTACTATCAACCATCAGGAGACGAACAACTATTTGCATATCGCGGAAGAACTAGATTCACGCAGTACATACCATCAAAGCCTGCAAAGTATGGCATACAAGTCTGGTTCACATGCGATGCAAAGTCTTTCTATAACTGCGAGATTTACACAGGAAAGGCATCGAATTCTAGTCGTGCAACTAATGTAGGAGAGAATGTCGTGCAAAGACCGGTTTACCCTTGGCAAAACACCGGAAGAACCATAATCTGTGATAACTTTTTTACTTCAATGAATCTGGCTAGGCATTTGATGTCGAAAGGGCTCTCTCTTCTTGGCACTGTTCGTCAAAACAAAACATTTGTGCCAAATGAAATGAAAGCAGATCGCAAACGAGCAGAACAGTCAACAATTTTGGCTTTCTCGAATCAAAATTTCCGTTGGTATCTTACGTGCCAAAAACGGGAAAAGCTGTTATACTACTATCCAGTACGCCCTGGACAAATGCTATTGTACCTGAGAAGAAAAACATGCCACAGTATATGCTTGACTACAACGCTACCAAAGGAGGCGTCGATGCAATGGACTAAATGCTTTCTGCATATTCCATTAAACGGAAAACTTTGCGTTGGCCTTTAGCAATGTTTTTTAACATGCGCTCTAGCCGAATTCATTTTATATTTGGAAAACAACGACCATATTCAACAAACAGACAAACGACGAAAGTTCCTGCGACGCCTTGCAAAACAGCTTTTCATGCCAGCAATTGAACAGCGCTCTGAAAATCCAAGGGCATTAGGCCATGCTCCAACACGCCTGGCTATTGAAATGACACTCGGTAGT
The DNA here is from genome assembly GCF_028554725.1 of Zeugodacus cucurbitae. NCBI lineage: Eukaryota > Metazoa > Arthropoda > Insecta > Diptera > Tephritidae > Zeugodacus > Zeugodacus cucurbitae. Next base: position 18,619,779 of record NC_071670.1, read on the forward strand.
TCTCCTGTTTCCGGCACTATTGCGAACCACTTGCCTGATATTTCTAACGACTTTCAACCTATGCTTTTGTCAAAATTGTGAAGCTGGAAAGCGTAAAACGCAAGATTTGCAGTTGTGTAAAAAACCTGTATGTGACACACATGCCACAACATATACTTTGGGTAAATGTTGTACCAAGAATGATATTTAAACATTTTCAACTTAACTATGTATCTAAAAATCATATATTACTTAATAAATATGCATTCTAGTATAAAACTCTTCGTGCCAGTGTTTTTGTTCATATGTTGACATACATAGTTTTCCATACAAATACAAAATTGCTACAAATGTAAACTTCCGACCGCCAACGTAAGTTTACAATCCCGAGCACAAAAAGATTAAACGCAGCCTTATTTTTCATTTTACTGCATTCTCTCTTTTATCAATGACTTGCTTACAACAAATTCTACGTTATATTGCTTGCTAGGCTAATGGAAGTTTGTTTATAGCGCAAAAACCGGGGTTCGTTGTTGTTGTTATTTTTAATGCAATTTTTTTTAATAATACGATAAAAAATAGGTAGACAATCGTTTAAACGCACCAACTAAATGTCTCATATTTTCATATTTATTAAGTTCTCAATAATTTATTGGGCCTCCATTTTTATACCCTCGCAACATGTTGCACAGAGTATAATAGTTTTGTTCACATAACGGTTGTTTGTGTCACCAAGAAATAAAAGGGCTAGATATAGGGTTATATATATATAAATGATGACGAGTGGATTTGATTGTCCGTCTGTCCGTGCAGGCAATAACTTGAGTAAAAATTAAGATATCTTAATGAAACTTGGAACACATACATAACTTGGCACCCTGAGGAGGTTGCTTGAAAATCGGTCCACTGCCACGCCCACAAAATGGTGGAAACCGAAAACCTATACAGTGTCATAACTAAGCCATAAATAAAGTTATGAAAATAAAATTTGGAACAAAGGATCGCATTAGGGAGGTGCACATTTGGATGTAATTGTTTTTGAAAAGTGGGCGTGACCCCGCCCCCAAATAGGTTTTTTGTATATAACTCGCAAACCAATAAAGCTATATAAACCAAACAATCTGCAGTCGTTTCTTTTAGCCATTTCCTTATACAGTCCAATTAAAGAAATCGGATAATGACCACGCCCACCTCCCATACGAAAGTTGGGTTGAAAATTACTAAAAGTGGGTTAACTCACTAACGAAAAACGTCAGATACACTAAATTTTACAGAAGAAATAGCAGTAGGAAGCTTCACTCAGATCTTTTTACAAAATAAAAAATGGGCGTGGCATCGCCCACTTATGGGTCAAAAACCATATGTCAGGAACTACTTGACAGATTTCAATGATCGGTATATAATATTTTCTTAACACCCTGACAACACGGTTAAAAAATGAGCGCAATCGGTTCACAACCACGACTACTTTTTTTATAACTCAATTTTGAATTCCATCTGATTTCTTCAATTTATAATATATTCATAAGGAACCAATGAAGATAGCGGAATAAAACTTTACACAAATAGTGCATATCATCTCTGGCTACATTGTTGAAATTGTAGAAAACGGACTGTAACTTTTCAAGGCCCCAGATATCGAACATGTTGAACTCAGCGCCCAAGGATAAATTTTAACCGAAAATATAGGTAAATCTCGGAGCTAATTTAATGTAATTCAGAGGAAATTGTTTTCTTATAATAGTGTGTCTCTGTACCAAAAATTATTAAAATCGGGTCATAAGATCCCCTAGCTCCGATATATGTACCTAATTATAGGTTTGCAAAAATACGGTGGGCTTTATTCCGCATATATGTATTGGCTAATATGTGATATATCTTAGCAAAATTAAGTGAGCGTATAGTATTGGATATAGTGTACCTTGCTGGTGAAATTGAATGAAATCGGTTCAGGAATTACCTCAGCCCCCATATTTATATATGACGATTTTCGTTATTCTATTAAACTTTATGCCGAATTTATGGGTAAATTTGTGCGTTATCTTAATAAAATTTCTTCAATAAATTGCGAGAGTATAAAATGTTCACTTACACCCGAACTTAGCCTTTCCTTACTTGTTATTAATAATTGCAAAAATACGATTTGGCATCGAATTCACTAAATTTGGATGTTGCGTAAGGTCAAAATCTTTCCAAGCGTCTTTAATACCCAACTTGAGCTCTAATACCGTCCTATAAATATGCCCTTGTGTTTTTTGTCCATAAATTTTTCGGGATTTGTATTCCCAAAGGTTCTCCACCGGATTCAAATCAGGACAGCACGCAGGCCACTTCAAAAGTGGGATATTGTGTTCCTCAAACCATTTTAATGACTCCTTGGAAACGTGAATGGCAGCGTTATCCTGTTGAAAAATGGCGTCTTCATCTATTTTTTTCCAAAGTTACTTTTTGACATACGTACATTGCTGTTACGTAAATCGTGCCAGTAACAACTGTATGAGTCTGGGCCATCTAAATTGAATTTTTTTCATCGGAAAACACAACATTATCCCATTCAGTTGTCCACTGCATGTGTTCCCGAGCAAAATCTAGGCGAGCTTGTTTGTGATGAGGCTTGCACGCAAAATCGGCCCACTACCACGCCCACAAAATGGCGAAAACCAAAAACCTATAAAGTGCCATAACTAAGCCATAAAATAAGCTATTGAAGTAAAATTTGGAACAAAGGATCCCACTAGGAAGGGGCATATTTGGATGTAATTTTTTTGGGGAATTGGGCGTGGCCACGCCCCAAATCGGTTATTTGTATATATCTCCCAAACCAATGAAGCTATATAAACCAAACTTTCTGCAGTCGTTTCTTTTAGCCATTTCCTTATACAGTCCAAAATGTAAGAGATCGGATAATAACCACGCCCACCTCCCATACAAAGGTCAGGATGAAAATTACTAAAAGTGGGTAACTCACTAACGAAAAACGTCAGAAACACTAAATTTTACAGAAGGAAGCTGCACTCAGATTAAAAAAAAAAATGGAAAATGGGCGAGGCATCGCCCACTTATGGGTCAAAAACCATATCTCAGGAACTACTCGACTGATTCGAATGAAATTCGGTATATAATATTTTCTAGACACCTTGATGACACGTGTGGAAAATGGATGAAAACGGTTCACAACCACGACAACTCCTCATATAACTTAATATTGAATTCCATTATATTCCTTCACTTTATGTATATATAGAACCAATGAAGATAGTGAAATAAAACTTTACACAAATACTGTATATGATCTGTAGCATCACTTGTGAAAAAAATTGAAATCGGACTATAACTTTTCAAAGCCCCTAATATCGAATATGAAGAATTCAGTGACCCATGGTAATTTCTCTCAGGTATCTTAATTTAATTCAGAGGAAATACTTTTCTTCTCATAGTGTGTCTCTGTACCAGAAATGGTTAAAATCGGGTTATAACTTCCCCTAGCTCTCATATACCTAATTAAAGTATTTTTAAATTGGGTCAATTTGTATGTTATCTTAATAAGAATATATCAATAAATTGCGAGAGTGTGAAATATTGGGTTGCACCCAAACTTAGCCTTTCCTTACTTGTTTATCATATTATTAAAAAAATTGCATTAAAAATAACAACAACATCGAACCTAGGTTTTTGCACTAAAAAAAACTTCCGTTAGCCTAGCAAGCAATATAACGTAGAATTTATTTTAAGCAAGTCATTGATAAAAGAGAGAGAATAAAGGAAAACGAAAAATAAGGCTGCGTTTAAACGAGTGTCTGTCACTGTATATTTACTGCGTTTCCGCTTTCCGATACTGGCAGATCCGGGGAATCATCCTCGAGGTATTCCATATCATAATTTACATTGCCAATAGTTCTAAAAAATAAATTATTAGCTTATAGTGTTTACATATGAATATAATCTCGTTCTAAGCTCGTTCAATAATCTAACCGTTTACATATAGCCAAATGAGATTATCAATTGTCAAATGTGTTGCATTTGTTGTTGTATTACACATATTTCTCTCACTGTCGGCCATTGTTGTTTACATTTTCATTTCACATTTTTCTTTTCTTCTCAAAATTATCGATAAACCTAGGAATAACACCGAGAATCTAGTTGTATAAAACGAGATAATTTTATAATCTCGGATTATCCAGAGAGGAATTTTGTATGGGAAATATTGTTTCTTAATTACAGATTATCGAGTTAAGCTCGTAAATGGAGATAATCTCGTTATATATATAAGCATAGGTATATTTACCCACCGCCTGGAATTTGTGACACTCTCCATGAAAGACGTAGATTCTAAGTATTTCCACGTTTTCTTCTGTGATTCGGCACTACTTCCACAAGACCTGCCTACATCGCTCATAGCAGTCACGGAGACTCTTCCACTCCATTTCTATTAATGAATTCGAAGTCAGAATTTTATTTAGTCTCTATAATTTACTTCAATTTTGTGCAGATTCCAACTTCCTAGTCCTTCTTTCTAAGGTTTTTATAATCAACATGGCCAAGGTCATAAAGAAATGTACGGTGACGCACTTATTCGATTAAAGCTCCATCGAAATCCATAGATAATCCCGAAATATAACATTTTAATTGCAAACAAAGCCTAATTTAATAATTAAATTTAAAATTTGTACCAATTAAAAATAATGCGCAGTGCTACTCAATAATGCTGTTTTGTTTTGACAACAACCTTCCATTTTCGATGTAAACAATTTCATTGTGGTCGTACTAACATCTTTTCTTCTTTTTCTTGACTGGCGTAGACACCGCTTATAGACGAGTCCACAACAGCGCACCATTTATTCCTCGTTTTGACAGTTTGGCGCGAATTGGTAATGCCTTCTCCACCTGGTCCTTCCAACGGAGTGGAGGTCTCCCTCTTCCTCGGCTACCACCAGCGGATACTGCATCGATACTGCACTTTCAGAGTTGGGGCGCTTTCGTGCATTCTTTTTTATTAGCTGAACCATAGCTAAGTAGTCGAATAACATATACAGCTCATCATTCCATCGTCTGCGGTTGCCAATGTTTGAAACAAAAAACTCTTTGTGCCGTCTCATCGGATGTTGACATCGTCAACACTTCTGCACCATAAAGTAGGACGGGAATGATGAGGGACTTGTAGAGTTTGTCTTTTGTTCGTCGAGAGAGGATTTTAGTTTTCAATTGCCTACTCGGTGCTTAGTTGAATCTGTTGACAAGAGTGATTCTACGTTGGATTTCAAGGCTGACATTATTAAATTATTTTGTCAAAGTGACATTTTATAACATATAATATAAACATTTATAATTTAGCGACAGTGACAACTGCAAGACTCTAAACTCTAAATATGTAGCTGTGTCCATAAGAACGCGTGTATTTAAATATTTGACAAATGCTGCTCGTCGCTTGTCGTCGTCATATTCAGGACATGAAGAAATAACGAAAACGAATAGTCGAGGTTATTAGGAGGAGGGATGCTGTACCAAATACTAAAAAAATTTTGCAACAAATAATTTTATTTTGCCTGTGTTATGTATTCAATTGTTGAATACCGAAAATACATATACGAGGGTTGCTATATATATTTCTGGCCTAATAATGAAAATAGGAATATTTATCAACGAAAATGGTTGTATTGTTTTTCAAAATATTCTCCATCAAGATTTATACACTTTTGCATGCGATTGTCAAATTGTGCGGGATCCAACGAGAACAAACCTTTTTTACGGCCAGGTGTTCATGCAATATCGAATGTATGCTGGTGGGAGAAATGCATAGGCATGCCTCTATCTGAAGGTATGTTACATGACGGTCTTGCATTATCAGTTCACGTACGGCATCGATGTTTTCTGGTACAACGGCTGTTTTTGGACGACCTTCACGGAATTCGTCTTTGAGCGAGCGTTGCCACGATTGAATTCGTTGTACCAGTTTTTCACAGTGCTATAGGATGGTGCTTCATAGCCATACAAATATTTTAGTTCATCGATGCACTCTTGTCGCGATAATCCACGTCGAAAGTTGTGAAAAATGATCGCACGAAAATGTTCACGAGTTAATTCCATTTTTTGGCCGAGATGAATTCCCTGTAAATAAAACAATTCACGATTAAATGACAAAACGTTCTGAGTGATGTTATGCTAAAAAATGTCAAACTTTACAATGGAAATGTCATTATATTGGCTATATGTATCTATAATATAAAAATGAATCGCAAAATGTGTTGCTAAGCGCATAACTCGAGAACCGCTGAACCGATTTCGCAAATTCTTTGTTTAGAATGTTTTAGAGGTACCGGGATGGTTCTTACGGAGAGAAAAATTAGAAAAATTGCCTGAAAAATTCTTAAATCCACAATTTTCTAATCACCCATACAAACATCGTTAGTCTCGAAAAAAGTCGAGAAGGGCCAAACCGATCTGGCTAATTTTAGTTTTGAAATATTTATGGAAGGCCAGGGAAGGATTAGAAAGTAAGTACATATATATCGAAAAATTGTGAGGAAGCTAACAAGAAGATGATTTTATTTGAATTGACAACAAAATTATAAAAAAAAAACAAAACAAAATATAATAATATTTTGAAAGTTGTCATTGTTGTTTTGTTAAAATATTTTTATCATTGTTCAATTGTATAAGGCTTTGTCGATAGCCCAAAACAATTTGTAACAAGTAGGGAAAGGCAACCGAACATTTTATACTCTCGCAATTTTTTTATGTAATTTTATTACACACAATTTGAAATAAAGTTCAAAAGAATAACAAAAATCAGCATATATAGTACAAGAGGGTTGAGGTAATTCCTGAACCGATTTCACTCATTTTCAACGCCCAGTTATAATGGGAATAGGGGCAACTTGGCACCTGTTAGTAGGCAGACAAACGGAAATTCGGCCTTGAAATTACTCCTAAATTGCAAATCAAAAATCGCCAAAAAAAAAGAGCTATAAAGAAGATTTTCCAGATATTCAAGTCGCTTGAGGTACTGCACAGGACTTTAAAAGATTTACGCGACAACGAAAATATTTTTGGTGAAGCCATGATTCTGTTGGCAGGTGATTTTCGCCAGACAATCAACTGTTGCTGACGAACTAATCACATTCATAAAATCATCTAATTTGTGGCGACACATAAAGAATAAAGGGTATGCTAGTCGTTAATAAAAAAATTTAGTTCTGTGAGTTATTATGTGTTTGTGTTTCCTTTTTCCACTAAAACAAATGTTAGTTTTTTATATAAAAATGTTTGAAGTATGAAGTAAATAAAAGTGATTATCTAAAAAAACTGTTTCTTCTTTGTTTTGTGCAATATATAGCCACTCTTTGTAGTGCTTGTTTTTTTTTCTCCGAGTGTACATAAATTAAATGAAAATACTATATATACTTATATATTTACGGCTGGTGTTAATTGCTCTTATTATTTCTTCAGCATCAATTTTTTCATTAGTGCCTCTTAAGTAATTTTGGTTTATTTTTTTTCGACGTAAAAAGTTATGTACACTTTATCGGATGATTAATTTAGTTTATGTAGTTCTAAAAAAATTCGAAAACAAAATGACAAAATTCGAAAAGCGTTTTCAACTTTTCCTCGAGCGTGAGAGAGTCTATAATTAAAAATCACTTCTGTTTTATTTTGGGACCTGTGATAGAATGATCTGACAATCCCCCGTTCGTCCAAACATCATCATCAACAACTCATATGTTGCGTTTACCACCGCCATTAATATGATGTAAACTAATATTTTGTAATTTTAATTAGAACCAGTTCTTTAGAGTTTTGATATGCTGGTATGTTTTCCAACGATTGCACCAATACAGTAGGGAAAATCCATTCAGTAGGTATTCCATTCATTCTCGTTTTCCTCAAAAGTACTTCCACTGGTTAGGAATCGGAAAGTAAGAGATAACCACATGATAGAAAATATTGGAGTTACTTTAATCAAAACCTGTTCAAAGACGAACTCATCCATGCGATGGAAGTTTCCAATTTTTTTTCGATGATAGTTTAAGCTCTTTAATTAATTTAATTTATTTGCCCTAATTTATTTATTTTTTTTTTTAAATTCATCACACACATTTTTTTTAATTTCCTTTCTTTTGTTAATTTTAAAGCCGATTCTATCAAAGTATACAACACAAAATACACTGCACATATTCAACGCTTACTTCAACAATAGTGACTTATACTTACAAGTCTGTTGGTGACCTATAATATTCATCAATATCCTTGCCATCTTTATCCAAACTGTCATTAGAATACTCCTCACCTTCATCTTTGTCATCTTCAATATCATTATTACCGTTATTTACACATTCATCGCTAATGATTAAATCAACGGCTTTTTCATGGTACATTTTAAACGTTTCTTTTTTAGCAGCCTTCGCATTCTTGAAGTTACTGGATCTGAGTTTAATAAAAGGGAATGATACTTACTTTAATGAAATTTCCAATATTTTTTCAAACCTTTATTCTGAGCTTCTTGTGTTTTCTCCGATAAGCAAGAGACGAATTGTCAAAAACATTGCGGTATTCGTGTTTGAAGTATTTATGGAAATTGGGGGACATGTTGTACCACGGACATGACTTAACAAACATTTTTGCTGTTTGTCTTGAAATTTCTTGTTATTGATTTCATACCCAATAATTTAATTTACATGCATCACTAGAGTCACTAAAGAAAATTTCTTTTCGACCCGTATTGAAGAGGTTCTAAAATATCTAAAGCTTCCACTGGACTCTTCCGCTTGGCGACTATTTATAGATAGTTCAAAACACAGTTTAAAAGCAGTTTTACTGCACAATGGAAATCAGCATCCATCAATACCGGTTGCGTATTCCACAAAAAAGGAGGAAGCATACGCAAATATTTCAAATTTCTTAAATAAAATTGAATACTATAAATATAAATGGGAAGTATGCGCAGACTTCAAAATGATTGCAATATTGACTGGAATGCAAACAGGATACACAAAATATATGTACATATGTATATGCTTTCTTTGTAAATGGGATTCACGTGCTACCAGCAACCATTATCATATTAAATATTTCGAAGGACGTAAAGAAAATATTATTGGTGACTTAAATGTAATCCATGAATCTCTTGTCCCAAAAGATAAGGTCATACTTCCACCGCTGCATATTAAGTTGGGCGTGGTGAAAAATTTTATTAAAAGCTTAAATACACAAGGATATGCTTTCAAACGCATTCAAACAATTTTCCCAGATTATCTGCAGCAAAATTAAAAGAAGGTAAAATACGGTTTTAAGAAATAATTTATTTCATTTAATGTAAACTACCTTTTCTAGGAATGCTTGTTGGATCCGATATAAGAAAATTATTACAAGATGAAGAATTTTATGGTCATCTGTCAGATATGCAAAAGACAGCATTTGACTTTATGCAGCTGGTTATATCAGAATTCCTTGGAAACTCAAAAGCACAAAACTATGCAGAAAATGTTGAAAGCATGCTAATCGGTTTTAACAATATTGGCGTTAAGATGTCACTAAAGCTGCATTTTCTGCACTCTCATCTCAATTTTTTTAAAGAAAACCTTGGAGCGGTTTCAGATGAACACGGTGAAAGGTTTCATCAGGATATAAAGGTATTGGAAGAAAGATTCAAAGGGAAATCCCAAACTGTAATGCTTGCTGAATACATATGGGGATTGTGCAGAAACCTTGACACATCGGAACATTCACGTCAAGCTAAATACAGGAAAGCATATTAAGTTAAACTTTAATCCATTGTCCTACTACTGCTGAAGCAAAAAAATAAATATGTACATACTATAATAAACCACTATTAAAACAAAATAATAATTTTTTATCAATCGTAAAGAGCTTTATTTACAACAATGGTGTCTTTGGTGACCCCCACTGAAATTTTCCGCCAAACATTTTCGTAGAATATTTTAATCCTTAAATGTCCTTTTTTAAAGGATATTTTTTCATTTTCTCGAAAAAAGGGTCAAATTGACCCATAAAGAAACCAGTTAGAGGGTTAAGATCTTCCACAAAAATAATCCTCATACAATTCCACAATACAACTCTGACTATAAGAATTCTCTCAGACATTAACTTACAACATTTTTCCAACGCTTTTAAAGGCTTTCTACACATTTTATTTTGCCCTTCATTATAGTATAGCATCACTTTAGTCTCGTCAAAGAAGCAAGCATCAGTAAAATCCTAATTCCAGTGAAACACAGTTGCACTGGCTTTGTTTGACTTGTGTCAAAACACTTTCATGACACATTAAATATTGAAAGTTTTTGAATTTATGTTTTTAAAATGTACTATTTTTGTTGAATTTTACCTTTCTTTTTCCGTTTGCATATCCTTTCAAATATTCCATATATATAACTATATAAAAAAACTTAAATTCTTATTAAAATACAGTGGAACTTCCATAACTCGAACTTTTGAATTGGCAATATCGTTTAGAATTCAAATTTTATTCAAATTTCTTTCCATAACTCAAACTTCGATTCGAAGAGAAGTTCCACTGTATGCCATTTACTTGCAAAAAAAATTGCGAAAACGATATTCTTCTTGACACACTGAACATCTTCTTGAAATGCTGTACATATGTACATACATGCACTTCTATTGCCAATTCAAGAGTTCGAGTTATGGAAGTTCACAGTATGTATGTATAATTTTTCCTTAAAACAACTAAAAAGAAAAAGATTCACAAAGACTCTCACAGTTTTGTTTCAAAGAAGTTTATAAAGTACAGTTACTTAATAAAAGTTACCAGAGGCATGTTAATTGATGGTATTAATATTCACTATTGACAAAGATTGCCAGGTTGAAGTGACATACATATATACATGAAATATTATTTTATTAATTCTTCCAAATACATACATAGGTACTCGTGAACATGGTTTCTATAAGGGTTCATTCTTCGAAGAATTAATCACTTTCGCAAAAAATCTGAAATAAATAATGTCTTATTACAGAAAAATGTGCGAGGAATTCTTCCACAAAGTATTGTAGGCAGATACATATGTATGTATGTATCTATGGGTGTAATTAAATATGGAGCGTACGCAAATACTTACGTAGACTTATATATATGTATGTATGTATACATAGAATGTACATGCGTAAGTCGGTTTCCAATACTATTCTAAATTTTAATTATTTTATTTCATTAAACACAAACTAAAACTTAAATATTATTAAACAATATTCAGTTAAATATAAAATATAACTCAAACAAAATAAATATTTTTCTACGTTCAGCTTGTATAATATAATCTCTACACTTTCTTTTCATTACTTTCAAGAAGTTTCATGGCATTTTACTGATATGAAAAAGTATAAATATACAGCAATATGTATGTATGTATGTTTCGATGTAGACACAAAGGCACATTCGGGTATGTATGCGATCGTGCTTACAAACCATACGGCAAAACGCTGGCTGCGATGTGAACGTTGACGTCAGTGCTGCTCACAACGCTGTCAGCGTAGACGTTAACGTCGCCGCTAAATGTCTCTCAACTAATGCGAGTATCGTTTGTATTATCATGTTTTTACTATGCATTTCGCTTTTGCCATTTTCTAGACGCATAGAATGTACGTAGAATGAGAGAATGGACGGCAATCAGTTCGTTATGCCGCAAAATCTTCAACAACGACGCAGCAACACAATTAACTTGTCAAGCAGTTGGTCGATTTATGGTTGGCTTCGTTCGGATGGTTGGTCGGTCGGCTGTTCGTTCGTTCGCTGACTTACTAGTAGTTCGTGTGCTCGTTACTTTTTCTTGTTATTATTATTAGTACGAAGGAAGGTGCGGTGGGTACAGAAATACGTAAGAATGTAAGTGCTTGTGTACACAAGCATACCGTTCAATCTTCCGAATGTACTACATTGGAGGGGTTCGGGGTGGCTGGGGCTGGCGTTTGTGTTGGTGGAGGCGCAATGGTGTGGCCGACGTCACTGCCACTTGGCACGACACAAATTCCTAACTGCCTACGCACGAATTTCGATTTGTACGTTTGGTAGGAACTTGAATATACGAACAAATAATAACGAGGATTGCTATGAAGTTGCCAGTTAGATCTTTCCTCTTACGGCTTGAGAATAGCTTTAATACGTTCATGCATAATTAAGAGCCGAAAACTACATACATATGCAGATCTATTTATAGTTTTTGAATTTTACTTACATGGTATTTGTATTTCCAAGACTGAAATCGACCTTATATAAAACTTTAAAGCTTTTTGAAAGTATGTATTCATATTCTTCATACAAAAAAACCACAATTCCTATCAGTTTTACGTCCGAAGCGTTCTGTCCGCAATCACTATCAGCTTCATATGTACTACCTTTAAAGGTCTATGTCCTAGTCCTAATAAAGTCTATGAACTGCGATAAGCATTTTGCATGTTTTTTTTAATGGCGTTTTCTTTTCTCAAAAAAATGGAACATTTATTCTGCCCTGATACGAAGACGTTTATTTGTCCTTTTATTATGTAAAAAATAAACATTCAAAGAGGTAATGCAGCATTTGTATAATGTTGAAATATAAAGAGACAGCATTTTTATCGAGAAGAGAAAACGCTATAAGTATTATCATCATAACTGATGTTTTTTTTAAGTGTAGTATTCAACGATGCAATATTTTTTTTTTTGGAGTTGATCTTTTCGACAGCTGTTACTAGATTTGTACTCAGTTTGGTTTGCCAGTTCATAATTAACAGACTTAATCCGGAGTAACCTTTTTGAATATGGTCAAAAATTGGGTCACTCTGTTGGAATTTATTCGAACCAGTCGCGACGGTCACTTGCCCGAAATCATTATGCTTGGCCATAACATTAAATTATATGCATTTTATTTTGTATTGAAAACCACATGACTAAAACAACACTCTCTATTCGTTTTTGTAGTGGCTAAATAGTCTTTGGCTTAAATATGTATATCCTTGTCTTAGACAATAAACCTTAATTGGATTATAGGTAAATTTCTTTAAATGCATGCAATCGTATCGTAATTGTAGAAAACATCACAAAACTATTGAAGAACGTTTACAAATACAAACAACATCACCTATCTTGAGACCCAGCATTCATTATTGGATAATATTCGACCGAATAAACCACGTCCACCACTCAGTAAAGAAAATAAAGCTGCCGTAGCTGAGGGTGTAAAAGAAGACCGTGGAGATTCCGACTATACGAGATACGACTTGGCGAATTTTACGTCGAAATCTTGGATTGAAATCGTACAAAATACAGCTGGTGAAAGAATTGAAGCGGCTCGACCTCCCAAGCGACATCACTTCGCTCTATGGGCCCTTGAAAAGATCCGACGTTTTCGAGCCAAATTCTGTTCAACGATGAAGCCCATTTCTGGCTCAATGGGTATCTAAACAAGACAAAATTGCCGCATTTGGGGCGAAGAGCAACTTGAAGGGATTCAAGAGCTGACATTTCACCCAGAAAAAACAACGGTTTGTCGTGGTGGAATTATCGGTCCATATTTCTTCAAAAATGATGCCGGTGAGAACGTAATCGTCAATGGCGACCGTTATCACGTCATGATAACCGACTATGTGAAGTGCTGAACACAAAGACGACGACACGACACGTCGTAGCGACGGCTAATCACAAATGTCGCTTTGAAGCCAGCGTCTTGAACATTTTGAAGACGGCAGCGACATATCAAATAGCAATTTCATTGTTGCCGTACTGAAACCTTTCACTTCAATAAAATTAACATATTTAGTTTAAAGTGAAATTATTTGTGCAAAAAATGTAAAAATAGTCTATTTATTTATTTTAAATAACTCGATTGCTATTATAAATTATATATCCAAGCTATTTTACGTTTCTGCTGGCAAAATAACGTCATACTTGTGAGAACTTTGAATAATTTTACATTTCACATGTTAGTGGCAGCTCTACAGCGGCCATTGTCGTTGGCAAAATTAGAAACATTTCTAATTGGGCGACAACGACAACTACAAGCCTGTTGTCGCGTAGTCGTGCTGTTGTCAAAAAATCTGTGCCCATAAGAACGCGTGTATTTTAATATTTGACAGATGTCGCTCGTCGCTTGTCGTCTTCTATGTGTTCAGCACATGATGTCTGAAATAGAAGCTCATGATCTTGGAGACAATCAGTTTCAACAAGACGGCGCCACTTCACACACATCGCATCAATCAATGGATTTACTGAGAGAACACTTCGGAGAGCAGATAATTTCACGTTTTTGACCGGTCGATTTGACATCAAGATCGTTTGATATCACACCGTTAGGCACCTGCTACACGTTCAATATTTATCGTGATATTAGGATCGCGATCCTGTATTGCTATATACTATATTTAACGTTTAGCATGCAATATTAATACGATCCACAAAATATTTAAATATTTTGAAATCCAAATAATGGATCGCGGATGGCATGATAAATATTGAACGTGTAGCATAATTTATGATTTACAAGTCCGAATTGGTGAATGGCAATAGTGCCAAAATTTTAAAATCTAAAAATCTAAAAAAAATTATAATAAAATGAGCGTGAATTACAGTAGTTTGCCGTAATAACGAATATTAGTTTTAACGAAAACCGCTTATAACGAACAAGCAATTTGAAAAAATTCAAAAGAAATGTGCAAATTGAAAAAAAAAAATTGAATTTTATAAAAAATCTCCATTCCCCATTTTGGGAGAATTTATTGGATTTGAATTGTTTTGTTATGGTTTTTCATTTTTTGACAAATTATTTATTATTTAACTAATTTTTATTGAAAAACATACAGTTTGTCAAGAAATAGTTTACACATTGAAAATAAATATACTTTTTCATTTTCCGCAGCAAAATATATTACTTTTTACTTCAGATGAAATCTGAATCTGATGAAATCTATCGTAGCATGATTTGGCGCACAGTTTCACTTCCAGTAATTTATAATATAGGACCCTTTCCTCGCTTTGGTTCTAGTATTTATTTTCCGATATTATTTGGTATTTTAGATATGATAAATAAATACTGTATTTAACCATCCCTGATTAAAAAAAAATCATCTGAAGTAGAAAGTAATATATTTTGCTGCGGAAAATGAAAAAGTGCTAAGTATTGTCAAATGGAATATGTATGTATATGTTTTGTTAAGATTTATCTTCCATATTTATTGTTATTAGTAAGTGTTTTTGTTATTAATAAGAAATAAATGTGACTTTCATTCTAAAAGAAAAAATACTAGATCGAAATATTTGAGAAAAAGCTTGGTAAGTACCTCGAGGCACTTAAGCTGGATTCATTTAAGTGCCTTTCCCGCTTAAGTGTTTCAAAAGTCTTGCATGTGAAGAAGGGGCACTTAAGCGGGAATTACTGTATTTAATTTCAATGAGTAAACAGTTTCTTGACAAACTGTACCTCTAAGTGAGTACTCGAATTATCGAAAAATTCGATGCAACGAACAGGCCTGACAATTAATGGGTTCGTTATTTCGGAAAACTACTGTATAATGTTTACAGTAGAATCTTTGCCAGAGCTTTACAACTAATCTGCGAAGGGTTTTTTTATAAAAAGGCCAAATATTTGGTGCATATTGCTGTGGTGGCAAGAACAAGGCCAAACATGATTTTTTCTATTTTCTTCCGACATTTTTAAACTATTTTTTCTTGTGAAAACATAACTAGCAACTATACGTTCAACATATATTACGTCAATATTTATAATAATATATGTATATTTATAATAATATTGACGTAATATATGTTGAACGTGTAGCAGTCAAGAAGTAATCCCTCGCAATCAATCAATATTCAATATACTTAGATCGTGATCCAAATATCACAAAAAATATTGACTTAGACTTTTTTCTGTGGGGATATGTAAAGTCAAGAGTCTATGCGGACAATACCGTTTCGATTCTCCAGTTACCAGTCGAAAGCTCGAACGAGTTATGGAAAATTGGATTCAACGGATGGAGCATCTTTTACGTAGCCGCGGCCAGCATTTGAAAGAGATAATCTTTAAGTAGGTAGTAATAAAAAAGTAGAGAACCTCGAAATGGATTATGCTTTAGTACATGTAAGTATATACATATGTATGAACATTAAAGAATTGTACGATTGTTGCTGTTTTATGTATTTTAGTACATATGTGTGTACATATATGTACATATATTTTATTGTGCATCTTGTATCTACAAATAATACTTAGGCTAAAAAGTCTTCGGCCTTTATTTTGCAACATAGTATCCATCCAGAATAGCCCACTTGTTGCGTTTTTTTCAACAACCCAGAGTTACTGAAAATAGAAAATGGTCTTGATACGACTTATGATCTGTCAAAAAAAGGCTATTAAAAAGTACCTATGCTTGGATCACCCTTTATATCTACATATGTAAACAGTTGAATTTATCAGAATCTACCGTGAACCGATGAAAGACACAATTTTAGAGTGTTTGCATATTATGCGTTCTATAAATAACATTTTAAACTCTAATCATTGGAATACAAGAAATATGCATACAAACAAAAGAATAGCATACCAAATATTCAAAAATTGTGCAAGTATTTTTTGAATTAAAACATACATATGTACATATGTAGCTTAAACGAAAAATGTTCTACAACATTTGATTAAAGAGAAAATGTTGATTTGCTAACTCAAATACTATAATTAATAACAGTGTTTTCAGTGCCTTATTTATTGCCTTAATTATTAAAATTTGGATCCAACAACAAATTTATCTTACAAGAAGAACTGATTAAGGCTTGCGATCAGGCTACAGGATGGAGTTCGACATCGACCTGAAGAAGGTGCCAAACCGACGAATAATCACCGAAGTGAAGAACAACATGCTGAGTACAAATTTTCTGTATATTAAAATCAGTAGAACTACAGTAATCCCTTAAGTAATCACTTAAGCAGAAAAAGGCACTCAAATGAATCCCGCTTAAGTGCCACGTGGTACTTACCAAGCTTTTTCTCAAATAATCCGATCTAATTTTTTTTCTTTTAGAATGAAAATCACATTTATTTCTTACTAATAACAAAAATACTTACTAGTAACAATATATATGAAAAAAAAAAAACTTACAATGCTCAACGCATTCAATGTCAAACAAGTAAGGAAAGGCTAAGTTCGCTTGCAATCGAACATTTTATACTCTCGCAATTTATTGAAGAAATTTTTTTAAGATAACACACAAATTTACCCATAAGTTTGGCATAATGTTTAATAGAATGAAGAAAATCATCATTCTGAATTCATTCATTTTCACGACCATATATCTGAGACAATACGCTCACTTAATTTTGCTAAGATATCTCACATATTAAACAATACATACTTATGCGGAATGAAGCCCACCGTATTTTTGAAAAACCTATAATTAGGTATATGGAGAAGTTATGACCCAAATTTAATAATTTTTGGAACAGAGTCACAATATTAAAAGAAAACAATTTCCTCAGAATTACATTAAATTATCTGAGAGATTTACACATATTTTCACGATCCCAAGGAATATTTGTGGCAAGTTTCGTGAAGATATCTTAATTTTTACTCAAGTTAAAGCTTGCTGAGACGGACAGATCGGATTTCAAATCTAATCGTCACCCTGATCACTTTGGTACATATATATTACTACGTTTATGCTTCATTTCTACACGGTTAAGTGCTGAACATATAGAAGACGACAAGCGACGAGCGACATCTGTCAAATATTAAAATACACGCGTTCTTATGGGCATAGATTTTTTGACAACAGCACGACTTCACGACAAAAGGGGTGAAGTCTTCGCTGTCGCCAAATTAGAAATGTTTCTAATTTTGCCGACGACAATGGCCGCTGTAGAGCTGCCACTAATATGTGAAATGTAAAATTATTCAGAGATTATACAAGTATGACGTTATTTTGCCAGCAGAAACCTAAAATAACTTTGATATATCATTTATAATAACAATCGATTATTTAAAACAAATAAATCGACCATTTTTACATTTTTTGCACAAATAATTTCACTTTAAACTAACAGCCCTATTCTGAAAAAACCTCATAACTGAGTTGTGAGGAAAAATTTCTGAGGTTTCTTGTGACGTATATTTTGTGAGTCTATTCTGGCTCGAACCTCATAAGAAAAAAGCTTAAAAAAGTCACCAATTGAGGTGAAAAGCATTTTGCTGTCAAACAGTTGTTTCAAAAGAAATAAATTTAAAATAAATACAAATTGATGTAAAATTTGTAAACAAATGAAGCAAATGAAATTGCGTATTTTCAGTCGAAAGTTAAAAAACAAAAGAATTATAAAACAAGTAAGGAAGATATGGTTTTTGACCCATAAGTGGGCGGAACCACGCCCATTTACAATTTTGTATACCATTTTGAGAGCAGCTCTTCTGTACCATCTTCACAATGAAATTTAAGGTTTCTGGTGGTTTTCTTTACTGAACTTACTGCATTTTTAGTAATTTTCAATAAACCCTTTGTATGGGAGGTGGGCGTGGTTATGACCCGATTTCCTTCATTTTTGAACGGTATAAGGTACTACCTAAAAGAAACGACTCTAGAAAGTCTCCTTGATATAGCTTAATTAGTTTGTGAGGTTTGTACAAAAAACTTAGTAGTGGGCGGGGCCACGCCCAATTCTCCAAAAAAATTACATCCAAATATGCCCCTTCCTAGAACAATCCTTTGTGCCAAATTTTCGGTTATCGCCATTTTGTGGGCGTGGCAGTGGTCCGATTACGCACATTTTCGAACTTAACCTTCTTATGGTGCCAAGAAATACGTCTTCCAAATTTCATCAAGATATCTCAATTTTTACTTCAAGTTACAGCTTGCACGGACGGACGGACAGACGTCCGGATTTGAACTTTTTTCGTCACCCTGATCATTTTGATATATATAACCCTATATCTAACTCGTTTAGTTTTGGACTTGCAACCAACCGTTATGTGGACAAAACTATAATACTCTCGTAGCAACTTTGTTGCGAGAGTATAAAAATAACCTGGGTGTAAATCATCGTCTATAGAGGCTGTGCGTCAGTGTCCTTTGCTTTACAAAAATAATGCGTCCTTATCGGATCGTAGATGTGGTTGGCACGCTCAACAAATGAAAATGCAAGGTACGTCCATATTGCTCCAGATTCGGTTAAACACAATTATTCGATAACTGAACTTTTATAGAGGCCATTTTTTTCAAAGAACAATTCCTCCATGCTCGTTATAGCACGCAAATATTTACACATTTGTTTACAAATATTGCTAAAAACCAAAACAAACACAAATATTTTTGTATTGTGATGGCTGCTTTCACACGTCACAGATATTTGAGAAAATTGTGAGCATTTGAGCTTTTGAATTTTCTCCAGCATAAGGTAATCATCACAAAATCCAAAAACCTCACAATAGTGAGTGTGGTGATTTTTGTGAGGGCATGAGAATAGGGCTGTAAATATGTAAATTTTATTGAAGCGAAAGATTTTAGTACGGCAACAATGAAATTGCTGTTTGATATGTCGCTGCCGTCTTCAAAATGTTCAAGACGCTGGCTTCAAAGCGACATTTGTGATCAGCCGTCGCTACGTCGTGTCGTGTCGTCGTCTTTGTGTTCAGCACTTTATATTCTACATGGGTAAAGCCTATAGGCATAAACGGCAAATACTCTACTCGAGGTGAATTCTGAATGGAATTAAATTGAGGATTGCCACGCAATATTTTTTTAATTTTGAAATGTTTTCAATATTAGCAAACAATAACTACATCTTAGAGTGCACTTATTTTATATATCTTTTATTCAAGTTCTTCACACTGACTTTTATTAAGCTAAAAAATTAAATTATGGAAGAAAATATTATATATTTTTCTAAAATTTTTGGTAAATAATTAAATTTTTAGCGAAAAATTAGCAATACGGTAACCCTGTATATGGAATTTGTCAAAACGATATACACCGGCACAAAAAGCAGCTTATTTGAAGTTCAACTTAACTCTAAATCCGTTTATGCACCCGAGTTAAGGCGTCTACATACGTAAAGAAAATGTGTATATTCTATCCGAGTAGATCATTTAACTCGTGGTGAAAAAGTGTTTATGCATGTAGGTTGAACATATGTACCCGTGTATAATATAACCGTGTAGAAATGCAGCATAAACGTAGTATATGACTCTATATCCAACTCTTTTAGTTTTAGGTGTTACAAACAACCGTTATGTGAACAAAACTATAATACTCTCTTTAGCAACTTTTTTTGCGAGAATATAAAAATGTCAAAGGTACTTAAAAGAGTAAAATTGCAAACAATTTCGTATTTGTGGCTTAAATATTACAGGCTTAAGCGGAAGCTCTTAAGCTCTGCGTCATCCTGGTTTGTAAACGCATAAAATTTGCAAAATCTCATCGGTTCTTTATTTGAAACGTTAGATTGGTTCATGACATTTACTTTTTGAAGATAATTTCATTTAAATGTTGACCGCGGCTGCGTCTTAGGTGGTCCATTCGGAAAGTCCAATTTTGGGCAACTTTTTCGAGCATTTCGGCCGGAATAGCCCGAATTTCTTCGGAAATGTTGTCTTCCAAAGCTGGAATAGTTGCTGGCTTATTTCTGTAGACTTTAGACTTGACGTAGCCCCACAAAAAATAGTCTAAAGGCGTTAAATCGCATGATCTTGGTGGCCAACTTACGGGTCCATTTCTTGAGATGAATTGTTCTCCGAAGTTTTCCCTCAAAATGGCCATAGAATCGCGAGCTGTGTGGCATGTAGTCCAATGATTCCACCAGCGTACAAACCACACCAAACAGTGCATTTTTCGGGATGCATGGGCAGTTCTTGAACGGCTTCTGGTTGCTCTTCACCCCAAATGCGGCAATTTTGCTTATTTACGTAGCCATTCAACCAGAAATGAGCCTCATCGCATCTCATCTCATCTCATCGAACACATTTCGAACCGAACACTGATTTTGGTAATAAAATTCAATGATTTGCAAGCGTTGCTCGTTAGTAAGTCTATTCATGATGAAATGTCAAAGCATACTGAGCATCTTTCTCTTTGACACCATGTCTGAAATCCCACGTGATCTGTCAAATACTAATGCATGAAAATCCTAACCTCAAAAAAATCACCCGTTAGCTGTGTCAACTCTCCTGGACCGAAATTCTAAATTGTCGCATTAAGATCATCAATATCTTTGTTTTTTTACCACCAATATAGGTCATTCAATCAGTCATTTATGGTTATCATATTGAGGTTTCATGTCAGGAAAACTTCTCTTTCAAGTCAATGAAGTGACAGAAATCTGTTGGAAATGCTATTAATCCATCGAGGTGTCAACTGCGACCCTACCATTTCCAACTGATTCTACAATCGCAATTTGATATTGTTGCAAAAACACTCATATGTTAGTTGTTAATTGGCGATACTTTATGTGTCGCCACAAATTAAATGACTTTAGGCATGCGATTAGCCCGTCAGTAACAGTTGATCCAGGAATAATTGGAAGAGTCTGGGGTAAATCACCTGTTAACAGAATCCTGGCTCCACCAAAAACGTTTATCGACAATCAAGATCTTTTAAAGTCCTGTGCAGTACCTCCAGCGACTTCTTGAATATTTGGAAAATCTTCGTTATAGCGCTATTTTTGGCGATTTTGCCGACTGGTATTTCGTTCATTTGCAATTTAGGAGTAATTTCAAAGGCCGAATGTGCCGTTTGTTTCCCTACTAACAGGTGCCAAGTTGCCACTATACCCGTTAACCTTGGTGGTGAAATTGGTTCTGGAATTACATCAGCCCTCATATACTATATACGATGATTTTCTATTGGACTTTATGCCGAATATATAGGTCAAATTGAGTGTTATCTTAATAAAATTACATCAATAAATTGCGAGAGTGTAAAATGTTCGGTTGGACGTGAACTTAGCCTTTCCTTATTTTTTACAAATTGTTTTGGGCTATCGACACAACCTTATACAATTGAACAATAACAAAAATATTGTAACAAAGCAACAATGACAACCTTCAAAATATTATTTTTTTGTTTTCTCTTTTTATATTTTTCTTGTCAACTCGAATAAAATTCTCTAATTGATATCTTCCTCGCAATTTTTCCATATTTACTCACTTTCTAATCTTTTTCTGGCCTTCCACGAATATTTCACGACTAAAATTAGCCAGATCGGTTTGAACTTCAACAACCAATAACTTCCCGATTTTAGAAAATTTCTTCGCGGAAAGTTAAAAAAATTTAGGAGTGGACCACCCTTAACATTTAGGAGGATGAAAAATAGATGTTGTCCGATTATACATATAAGTATATACATTTTGTCATGTTAGAGACAAATGTTTCCAGGAGCAACATTCTCCGTGCACAATCAGCAAAAAATTGACCGTTTTTGAGTGCAGTTTCGTATTAATCCGGGTTTACAACTATTGCTGGTCGAACGCCATAATCAGGTCCAGGGATAAAGGGATGTCCAACTTATTCCAGCGTGAGAGCGCCTCAAAATAAGCGTTTTTTATAACAATTTGAATTATTGCCGGACCAGACAAAATACAAATTTTTGGGCCTTTAAATTAAAATACCCAACATTTATTACGGTTAAAAAAAATTTTATACTGTATTTTTAATATAAAAATTACATATTTAAATTTCTTTTAGCGATATTAAGGTACGTTAAAATTGCTTGTTTTCGAACTTTCACTAATAAATAAGGAAAATTATCACTTGTCAACTGACAATTGATAATTTTTTTACAATTTTCCATGAAAAATTAATTTCCCTATGCTGCATATCATAAACAATTTCTTTACCCTCTTTTAAATTTCGCGTTTACATTTATATTTATTGTTTTAAGCTCTTATAAGTAATCTTGCACGGCGGTTAAAAATGTCTCTGTCGTATAATTTTTTTAGCAACATTTCAATATGGCCGTTCCAGTTTCCCAATTGCGAAACGTCAAAACCTACTGATTCCAGTCAACTGTCAAAGATTGGTAGGTTTTGACGTTTGTCCGTGCGCTCTCACTTCCAATGAAAATAGAGTTGGACACAGAGATAAAGAGATGTACAACTCTCATCTCACTGGAATTGAGAGCGCAATATCAAACGTCAAAACCACCTAAACTTTGACAGTTTGTCGAGATGAGGAGGTTTTGACGTTTCGCAATTGGAAAAGAGGGACGGCCATATTGAAATGTTGCCAAAAAATAATGCGACGGAGACATTTATAACCGCCGTGCAAGATCACTTATTAGAACTTAAAACAATAAATATAAAAGGAATCGCGAAATTTTAAGGTATTTGAAAAAATATACCATAATATCACTAACCGAGATTTAAATAGTTATTATTTATATTAATCGTTAAGTGTAAAATAATTATTAGCCGTAATAAATGTTGGGTATTTTAATTTAAATGCCCAAAAATTTGTATTTTGTCTGATCTGGTAATAATGCAAAATGTTATAAAAAACGCAAATTTTGAGGCGCTCTCACACTGGAATAAGTTGGACATCCCTTTATCCCTGGTTGGACATCTCTTTATCTCTGATCAGGTCTGTGCAGAATTAATTATGTATTTATAGGATTTATGAGCGTATGCCAAATATTAATACATCCGCAGAATTTAAAATGTGGACATCTGTGTCGTTTTTTAAGAATATTCCATTGTAGTTTTCCAAATAAACAAAAGGTAAATGAGAGGAACCATTTTTTCGGATGGTTGAAGTATATATTTTGCTTATCATATGTCGGCCACTGATAGGCCTCTTGAACATACTGTGGTAACGGTCACCCGGTCAGTCTACTCCTGAGTTATGGGGCATCAATTTAAACCCTATCTACAGAGAGACGATGACAGCTAACTGATATAATTGATAGGTTCTGAAGTACATTTGATTTTATAACAACAACACGAGATCATGAAAAACTTGGGATAACTGTGGAGTAACAATTGTTTCCATATCGAGGTCGAAAACATTTCATCTGACATTAAACCAAACAAATTATATAAAAATCTGGTTTGTATGTGATACCGAATAAATTGTATAAGAAAAGAAGCAACATAAATACGGAACAATAACGAACGGATATCTAGGTGAGAATGTTGTCCCAAAAATGGTAAAAAATATGTATAGGGGTGCTGGTCAAACAAAATATGCTGATAATTGCATCGAATTCATATGTACATTTCCACAATTCCGGCACAATTTGAGGGGCGCCAAATTTTTCAGAATGTCAAAATTTTAAATTTAACGACAATACATTTTAAGGATTTATCCTGATTTTTGTATATAAATTTACAAATATATTTCTATGAAATAGAATGTAATTCATTTTCTGATTACATTTTTTATACGTGAGTGCAATAATGATAAAAAATGTTTTATAACAGAAATAATTGAATATTGATAAGCTTTTTCTGACGAATTTTCAAAGCTATGTTGACTTGTTGTATCTTTAGTAAAGTTAATCTTACAAGTAAGCCGCTTCTAAAATTGCACAATGTTTTCTTATTTTATTTTCAATGATTCCGGTGTTTCATACATATATGAATTGATATAAGTATTTATTTAAAATTCATCTTTTTGTTTGTAAATAAAAATATTTTTATTCTTAAAAATTATTTCTATAGAATCAAATAAATGAATATATTCATTTTATAGCCAATTTTGATAAATAGAAACAATTTGAAGAAAATAAAAATTTAATAGCATTGGTGTTTCATTTTCGCAATATTGTGAATTATATTGACGAAAATTAACGAACTTTTATAGCTTAAAGAAATAATTCGTAATTATTGTAAAATGTTATTAAAATTCAAGAATATATTTATGTCAATATATACAGACGTGGTCACGCAAATAGCACACATAGTCAATAGAAGCAATAAGAGCTTATACAATTGACATAGTTCTTTAAAAGGCTAAAAAGGGCTAAAAATATCATTATTTGTTTATTAATTTACCCATTTAAGTAAAAAATAACAATTAGCAATTCACGAATAATTAATATTAATTGAAAAACTTGAGCTCCCTCTAAAATGCCTTGGACATTCAAATAGCACAATTTACCAAACCTGCAAAAATTATGTGAAATTAATGAAATTTAATCAACGATTTGGTTCCATAATATATTCACGTTTCTAATACTTGGTACTATATCCCCGATTTTGCATTACGGTATTACATCTGCGTACCATACTTTCTACAAGCTTCTCACACCTCTCCTTTGGGATGGAGTACCAAGCTTCCTTAATACCTTCCCACAAATGTTCAAAATTTGAGAAATTTTCAGCCGCAATTTTAATTTTAACGTCGTTCCATAGGTTTTCTATGGGATTAAGGTCAGGGCTTTGCGCTGGCCAATCCAAAACATTTATATTTTCTTTCATAAGCCAATCCTTTGTGACCTTCGCCGTATGCTTATGGTCGTTATCCTGTATTAAAGCAAATGGTTCCATTTCGTTCCTTAATATGTCTAAATATTGATACCGATCCATTTTTCCGTTAATGCGAATAATTGGACCCACGTCTTCCAACAGTCTTCCGCGATATATTTAATCCATATGATTTCCTGCATTATTTGTATGGAAGACTTAAACGGGTAGGCCTTGCTTTTCCGGATTATGGCTCCATCTTCAGTAAATGTTGTCTTTCGCGATGGTTGGATAATGCAAGCAACATGTCAGGTTTATATTCAGGAGTGCAAACACGAATCAAAACAACTAATCCATTAGCTCTTTAAATTTAGTGGGAACTTGTGCAGCTGAATCTGTTACCGAAGCAGTTGACTTTGTTGGGAAATTTTAAGACAGCATACAAGTTTAAGACTTAAAAGAGTGGCCTAGAATAATTGTTGCACTAAACTTTATTGGTGAAAACAAAGATGAAAAACCTACTACGCGAGCTGAAGCTAAGGGACTGCAGCAAAAATTACAACATCTAGAAACAGCAATTCTAGTCATTGTTTGGAATGCAATTTTGGATCGCTTTAATGCTGCGAGTAAGAAGCTTCAGGATTCTCAAGCTGATAAGAATATATAGTTCTTTGGCATTATTTCTCAAAGATATGAGAGATAAACAATTTTCTGATTATGAAAAGAAAGCCAAAGCATGTTCAGGAGAAAGTTCTTTTTCCACCTTGAGAAGAGTCAAAACGTATTTACGCGCAAGTATGGGCCAAGAGAGACTCAATGCTCTAGCACTACTGTCAATTGAAGCCCAACTAGTTCAAGAAATTGATTACAACGACATAATTGATGATTTTGCTCAGACGAAAGCCAGAAAGAAGATATTTAAAAATCAAGTTATACATTATAGTTTAAGAAAACTGACTGTTATTTATGTTGTTAATATTTATTTGTATTGTTTAACAAATATACTTTTATGAAATAAATATTATATATTAATAATATGAACGGACTCAAAGAAATAAAATTTCATCCTTTAAAACGGGCGCCTAATCAGACAGGGCCTAGGGCGGCAAAATACTTAATCCGCCACTGGATATACAGTTGAACTTTCAAAACTCGAACTTCTATAATTCGAAGTTCTCCATAACTCGAACTCTTGAATTGGCAATAGAAGTCAAATTTCATACAAATTATCTTCCATAACTCGAATTGTCTCCAACTCGAAATATTTTTGTGGATTATGGTTATTCGAGTTAATACTATGTTTACATATTATCCAGATTATCCAGAGAGGAGAACGAGATTATCTCCATTTACGAGCTTAACTCGATAATCTGTAATTAAGAAACGAGATTTCCCATACAAAATTCCTCTCTGGATAATCCGAGATTATAGAATATCTCGTTTTATACAACCAGATTTTCGGTGTTTTTCCTAGTTTTATCGATAATTTTGCGAAGAAGAGGAGAAATGTCAAATGAAAATGTAAACAAAAATGTAATATGTGTAATACAACAACAAATGCAACACATTTGACAATTGATAATCTCATTTGGCTATACGTAAACGGTTAGATTATCGACCGAGCTTAGAACGAGATTATTTTCATATGTAAACACTATAAGGAAGTTCAACTGCATTTGCACTTACTTAACTCGTCATTGGATGCTCATTTTACTATTTCTTTAATTTAACCAATACAAATCCGCACCTCCCCCCCTCCCCCCCGTTTTAGAAACGCGATAAAATGAGTCTTGTATTACTCAACCAAGGGTGCTCTTATATCAATATCCTTTCTTGATCTCGTAGGAAACTAAAGTATAACACATAGCGCCTATAACTATGCTACAGAAAAGTAACAAGAGGCAAATGTTAGATTAAAGAATGTATATACATACATATAAATACTTATTTAAAGGGGGTCAGATCCCGAGAATACTGCGTTGAGACGGAAGCCATTTTAAGCTCTATTAATGTAATAATGTCATCGTTTTCATTGGTTTGTGAAGACAACAATCTTTTCAGGTGGCTGGCGCATCATTCCACACTTTAGTTTCGGTTCATCGCATATGCTTGACTGACTGTGAGTTCGACTTGTGAGTAAAATGATGCAGACATGTTTCATTCATTGATACATACTGATATTCTGGTTCATATTTATTATATACAGGAAGAAGGAATTACTTTGACAGTTTGAACGTTCATTTCGACTATGAAACATCATTTGCAGTAGAAACGCAACCTTGTTGCTCTTCGAGCGAGATTGGAATTTTATTCATTTTCATCCAACGATTTTTAAATTGAAAATCTTTCTTTGAATAAATCTGTAAGTATGTACATTATTTTTTCTTTATTTATTTTTTTCATTTAATCGATTTTGTGTAACTGTTCAATTGTTTTCGCCAAAAACAGACGGTATTATGTAGGAGAGTTCAAAAAATTGCTGAACTCTCTCTGACCAATTTAACATATTCTTCCGTGTTTAGTATCAAAAGGCAAATTGTACAAAAAATAAAGCATTTATTTCAATTCCACTGGAAACAAAAAAATATTTTTCTCTAATAAAAATCAACAGATATTCACAGTACACATATTTGGTGTGTGCATGCAGGTATAGTATAATGTATGTATTAGTGTCTAACTGTATATATGTAGGTTGTGTGCGTTCAAGCGCTAGGTAAAAGTGTGTTCATGTGCGTTAGGTTTACTTTAGTTGTAGTTGTAGTCCATGATATCAGAAATAAAGCATACACAGCTCACTCCCACATCGGACCACACTGTTTGCTATCACTGCTGCCATCTTGTTTCCGTTCACTTTCTCTTGGTTCCGCACATCCAGCACTACCACGGTAACCACATCAACCAACATCTTCATCACCATCGTATTTGCTGCTATACGTTACGCATCACATGTGTGTATGTGTGTGTGTGTCGGCGCCTCAGTCGGCATTATCCAGAATGGCATCGATCAGCGCTACCACCTTCTGCCGGAAGCGGCGGTTCTGTTTCCCGGACATTTCCTTCAGAAATGGATGCAAGCTGTTGAGAAATGATTGATCAGCATCAGGTGAGGAGGGCATTAAACATTGGCGATGATGTTCATTTTTACTTTTAATCCACTCGGCAAACTCCGTCAGATCGACGGCGGATGTGCTACGCGGCGTCGCTTGCGTATCCGTTGCTGCAGCGAAAGCGCTACTGTTTGCCGCATTACCGCTGCCACTGTTGACGCCACCACCAACGCCAATGGCACACGCACTCAAAGTGTTGACTGCCGTCGCTGTACATCGTCCATGTTCCGGCGTTGTGGCGCCCTGCTCCGTTTTGATGGCGGTCGGTGCCGGCATGACGACTGGTACTGGTATGGCGCACGGTGCTGTCATTGGTGGCTGCACTTGTATGCGTTGTTGTTGTTGCTGTTGCTGTTGTTGCGTCGCTGTTACTGTGCCCTCGTGTAGCGACACTACAACATCCTCCTCGGCTATAGCGACTTCGGTGCCGTTGGAATCTTTGGTGTCATCACTACTGACTATGGGCAATGGTATGTGATTGATGCGCGTCATCGGCGGCTGCGGTGTCATTTTGCGTTGCGCAATTATGCTCGGTGTCGCATTGACGTTCTTTAGACGCGTTTTTGTGTAGGGTATTAAGAATTGCAGATATTTGGAGAGGTAATATTTGCGTTTGCCTCGACCAGTACTGGTGCGTGATAACTTCAACGAACGCAGGAAACTGCTTCGGATGGTACGCCATCTCTCTCGACAATTGCGCACTGCAAAGGTAAGATTAAAAGAACAATTACATATTTACTCAAGCAGTCAAAAACTAGTCAAATGAAATACACAACGAAGAAGAATTAAAGGGTAAATAAGTCTCGAATACGACTTCGCTCCCCATAAGTTCGGGATATGAATCTCAAAAATTACAAAAGAAGGTGCTATACCTATGAAACATTCCTTAAAGTATACTTTTATGATTTACAGTACAGAGTAGCGCTTCCAAAGAAATACAAGTAATAACCTCTCATACAATACCTTCTTTAGCGCTTGAATTCCTCGAATAAATTCTAAACTCCGTCGAATTTGGTCTACAATGCGGCTTATTAGTACGTTAAATTCACAGTTGTCCAAAAAACGTTCGTCTATAAAGCATTTACTTCTCACTGATGAAGTGCGGATTTTTTGATTGATCGAGATAGCGGACACTACAAAGTTGGCAAGAAATATGTTCCAACATATATACATATATTAAATAAATAAATATTTCGGGTTGCGAAGTGTGGATCAGAAGACCAGAAAAAAAGGTTTGAAGAAAAAACTTTAAGAACTTTATTCACCAAAAAAGCCAAGCCAGACCTCAAAAAAATGCTCGATTGAAATGTAGCGCCCATAAAAAGGTAACCGAGGTAATACTAAGAGTAATTTTGAAGGAAATAGGTACATATGTCTTCAGCTACAGGAATTATATCTAAAAGTTGTAAATTCCTTAGGAAACAGCAAATGTAGTGGATTTTAGAGGTCTCTTTACAGGTTGTAATATATACATATTATCAAAAATAAATGGTTATTTTGTCCCAAAAGCTTTTATTGGTTAAATCGTGCCCAAAGGGAGTAAGACAGACTAAAATATCGTTATCCGAAGAGTCAATATTTCTGTAAAAAACATCTTCATTAAGCTATGAAGATCTAAACATTTATCTCTATCCGTCTACCGAACTCAACTAGATTATTCCAAGCGGAAGTACCGGGAATAGAGAAGGCCTGTACATAAAGCTCTATTGATTAACTACGAGAGGAAACATAACAATAAACACAAATAGCCAGGTGGCTGGCCTTGTCGTTGCCAATGACTAATTTCAGTATAGTCTATAACTGCAAGAAGACATTGAGCCACTGGAAGACAAACTTGATCTTGATTCTCGGCCAAAGGAACATTTTCGGTAACGAAAAAGCAAACGAGCAATGGCAGAAGCCTTTCTAGAGGAATCCGAGGCGGAGTTAATACCATACCCGCTAAGAACGATCAGGAGAGAGCTCAACTCACAATTTAAACAATTAGCTGAGAATATATGGAAAAATTCAACCAATTCTTAAAATAACTAAACAGATATGGCCAAAATAGGATAAGACAAAAAAGGACTAGTATTTTCAGACTTTCATTGGCATTTGGAGAACATGTGATAAAAATGGGTAACAATAACACTTGCCGCGGCTGTGAACTTGAAGGGAGTAAGGAAAGAATTTTCAATTCTCTCTGTGTATGTTCAGCCCTATCGCAGAACAGACACAGAATACTTGGAATGGATGTCTACTAAAAGCATATCGGAATAAGTAGCTTCGAAAGCACAAAAAGCAATGAAAAACTTTAACGCCAAAATTCAAAAAGTTAGTGCAAGAAAAGCTATGGGTTTGATCTCATTACCACTTATTACCAAATTCAGTGGTTGAAATCACAGTGGGACAGATGCAGTTGATTCATGAAGTAGCATGATGGCTACAGTACTTGTGCAGTTATTTTAACACATTAAGTTTAGGTTTTAAATTTAGCTCTCTTAAACTTGATTAGTGTGAAGCATTATGCGAGTATGCAGCATTATATAGGTACAATTATTTCCATTTATAAATTTACAGTCATCCGGAAGTGTAGAGAGATTCTTAACATTATTCACACAAGTTGTTGCGAGCGTAAAAACCTACATAACCTACATACCTACATATAAAGCGAGAAAAGTGTATGCAATAAGAATAAGTTGTATCGTATACGAAGCTTTTTACTACCCCGACTTTAAAGTGTACCAGTATGCCCATATGTATATACAACTAGAATTGCACAGCTGATAAAAATCCCGATCGTTAGCACTTTCGCGCTGAGATCAGCTATGAAAGTTGCGATAAAAAGCACAGGAAGCATACAAAAAACCTATTATCGGAACGGTGATTCAAAGAATGCGCACACATATGCGGGTATGTAAATATGTATTTTAATATCATCTACTACACATTTTCTTCGAAATTTGCAGTAAACTTCAAAATCTCAAAAACTTTGCGTAGTTGAGAGCTGCTGTTCTATTGAGTAACGGCAAACGCGTTTTCTGCAATGCAAATAAACACCTAGAAGTGCTTGTAACCGCAACAGAAAATCGCAATAAATTAAAAACAAATTAAATGCTCGTGCACAAATGCTAAAAGCAAATAACGAAACAACGCAATACGAGCGCAAACGGCAAACAGAGAGCGCAAGAGCATCAACGATAGAGCGTAGTAGAGTAGATTGTGGCAATAGACGATTGTACTCATTACAGACACACACTCACATGAGTACTATATATGTATATTGCATGACAAAAGCTCCGAGCACAGCGAATGCCATTTACGACACGACCGAGGCATGCAAAGCTTCTGCAGCAATTGCAGCTGGCGTGCCAACATTGGGAGCAGCACCTTGCTTCGCGTCGCGTCTCACCTTTGTGCGCACCATGTCGCACATGCAAATGCAGCAAAATACGGCAACAAGTAAACAAACCGATTGACTGGCGACTGACGAAGCGACATGGTGTGACGCCCCACACATGCACACAGCCACACAAGCTTGCGAAAAGCGAATCAGAAAAAAAAAATCACAATAACAACTTTGTAAGAAGTTGGGGGCGCAGCTTTGGGTAACGTAACTGAGCGTATTGAGGGCGCTGCCATTGCCAACTGACCAACGTCATGCATGCGCGCGCCTCTGTGTGTGTGTTCGTGCGTGCCTGTATTGTCTACAACAGCGCGCGACAATCATCAAGTTGCGTACGTCAAATGGTGTTGCGGTTGGGTTGGGGTGAGGGGCGGTTGGTCGCGACACGAATGACGAGCGGCGAGTGGAAGTGCAGTGCAGTGCATTGTAGTGTGTAGCGCATGCATCGCGAATGCGAAAGCGAAAACTTTGAAGAACGAACGGCACGCAAATCTACGCTGCGCTCTGCTCTGCGGCTGTTGTGAGCTGTTAGCTAGCTAGCTAGCTGGCTCACTATTACTACATAGCAAATGCGAAAAAGCTCGACCGCATGAACACGCCAATGAGACAACAAGAATAACAACAACAATCACAAGCGAGAAAATGCATACACAACAATAGCAACAAAATGCAACGCAAATTATTATAATAACAATATGTAGATATGTATTATGTATGTACAACAAAAATAAATAGAAACCACAATGCTAGCAAGCGCACATACACACACTAACTACAACAATTATGGTTATTAGCAATAAAGACGAAATGGGAGCAGCTGCGACGGCGCCAGCCAGCCAGCAGACACAATCATTGCCTACATACCATTATCTTTTGTCTCATTGGCCACCTCCTGCCAGGCCTTTTGGGTTTCGTCCTTCTTGCTGTACGCTGGCAGCGTTGAGTTCCAAAGGCACGGATGGTTTTCCACCAATTGTACAAAGCGCACATTGAGGACGGGATCATCCTTGCGCGCCATGCTGACAGCAGACGTCGCAACACTGGATGCGCGTCGCTGGCGTACAAACGACGGACGACGACGACGAGTGTGTTGACGACGCCTGATGTTGATGTTGATATTGATGGTGTTGTTGACGATGTTTATGATGATGATGATGACGATGTTGTTGTTGATGATGACAACGTCTGCCGAACACTGTACACTGACCGCTCGTTGGCGCAACGTATACGCGCGCGCCCTGTGTCGCACCTGTTATCGTCGTAACACCACAATATATAGTTCACCAATTGAAGCCACTCAGACGACAACGACGACAATGACGGCGGCTGCCCTCGTTTGCATTGATGGTGCAAAGTGTGGCGCGGTGCGGTGCGGCACAGATAATAATTGTATGCACGTGTGTGTGTGTATGTGTTTTTGCAGCGTTTGTTTGTAGTTGTATGCGACGCGAAGAATTAAATAGTGTACGACGGTGCAGTAAAATCAACTTGACTGAACGAGCGTTAAGCGAAAACTGAAAAAGCTGCATTGGCGACAGCGGCGCCCCAACAACGACGACTACTACTGCAATCTCAAATGGCAACAGCAAACGCAAATGCAACGACAACAGCGGCACCATTCAGTCAGCACGAAGAACGCGCCGTAAGCCAAAATAGTGCCACAGTGTGTACGTTTTGTTGAATATATGAGAATGTTCATTGTAAATATGTATGTACTTCATTGTCGTTGATCTGAAGGACATAATTTATGCAAACAGACAGCGTGTGCATATGTTTACAGTTAATAGATTTATTGACTCGTTTTAGTAATGAATTTGATTTAACTTTTATAAAAATTGTATTGCCTAAGAAAAAATTGTCTATACATAGTAGCTTCCAGGTACTATGCCGAAAACCTTTATCTTGGCGCGTTCTAGCCCATTAAGCATATATTCTTGGGAGTATTCCTGGTTAGTATCTGCGCTCAATAACAATGTGAATGATGAATCTGGTAATATCAACATAAAGCTCAATCTTTTAATGTAAAAAAGTCAAGGAAACTTTTCACGTATTTCTTGATATTATTGTAATACTTATCTTGAACAAAATACAGTTGAACTTCCATAACATGAAGTTCTCCATAACTAGAACTCTTGAATAGGCAATAGAAGTCAAATTCCATACAAATTTCCTTCCATAAATCAAACTTTTCGAACAGGGCATACTAGAAAATTTAAATTTTTACTGTCGAGACAGAATTTTAAAATTTTTTTGCAAAACATTGACGATGATTAAAAATTAATGGAAACTGATTTCGATTTATGGATTAAATGAATTGAAAAAAATACGTACTTTTTACTCTTCCTAATTTACTAAAGATAAACGCAAAAACTGGAAATTTTGTGGAAAATATTAAAAATTGTTGAAATCGGGCAAGAACTTTTCAAGGTCCCCTATTTTGCACATATAATTCTAAATTTTTTTAACGAAAATATTGGTAATTATCTCCGGTGTGCTTTATACTGTAACTTTTAATTGAGATATCTTAAGGTAAATAAGAGAATGGATTATATTGGGTACAGTTTAGCCTAGTTTCGACAAAGAGTGAAAACGGTTCAGGAATTACTCCAGCTTTCATATACTATACATAATGATTTTAGTTATTAAAAGTACATAATTAAATTGCTTTAAGCCATTTCAACATATTCCATCTGTTCTGGGACCATCCATGCTTTATGCTATAATATTGACCGTATATTTACCTCACACCGACCCACTGTGCACTGCCAAAGTCACCGTCGGCGTCGTAAATGCAGTTAGAGTTATGTAGGTGTTTCTACGTGCAAGCAAACACTTGCGCTGCGCAGCAAAAGTTGCGAGTATATTGTGTGCACCCCTTTGATGCCACCGACGTCGCAAAAGCTTGAGAGAATGCAAAATGCTAAATATGACGTCATCGGCAAACAACTAACTGCGCGTTGCATTTACTGTAAGCATTTATGAACCCAAAAGCACAATGGCTAAGGGAAAAAGTTCGCAACTGTTGGTTGGGATGGTGGAGGGTTGTACGAAACTTGTGAAATGGGCAGAAAATTGAACTCACGACAACACGTCGGTCGGTTTCAATTGTTGGCGAGAGCTAAACACCAAGTAAAGTAGCCCACGTATGTTTTAGTAGCAATCGTGCTAATTGCATTCACTTACTTGACAGTGATCGCATTGGCCCATAGCAGCACTAACTGCAGATCTTCATGCAATGGACGTCTAAAAACATTTACATCTGCGTCGCGTAGCCGTTAGAACTTTTGCAATGATATTGCATTTTGCTGCGTTTTTTGCACTTATTTTTAGTAAAGTCTACGCTTTGCATTGTAAGTACCTTACGAGTTGTGCCGAATGCACTTCGGCACATTTACCTGCATACACATGCATATGTATGTACGTATATGGCTGAAATGCCAGCGCAAGCTTCGGTGTCGTGTGACGAATATGCATTGGAAATTATTATTGTTTTTTTTTTTTGTTAGAACATACATACATATGTACGTACTGTCGATTTTGTTACATTTTGTGTTGACTTTGTATTTCGCATTTTCTCCGTTCTTTGTGTCTGTTGTTTTTTTTGTGAGTACTCATTTGAGCTTTCGCTGGTAAAAGTGAAAAAGTGGCGTACAAACTGAACTCAACAGCAAACATACATACATGCGTGTATGTATTTTGGTGCTGTCCCATTGCACGTGTTTTCATTCACCGTTTGATGAAATCGTTAGAAAAGTTTCTACCCACATGTTCACATTACTCTAGTACGCTAGCACTCAGCTGGCCCAAGTGCGCTGGCAAAGTAAACTTTTTCTTCTAAAGCTCAGTGGCACTCATAAAGATCTCTTGATTTTTTCAACTCATGCGGAAACAAATAAAAGTTTCAGGTTTTGTATCAGAAAATTGTTTCTAACAAATGACATATCGGTTGAGGTCAGAGGAACACTAACATTTAAAGCATTTTCTTCTCTCGTTTTTTTCAATTGAGAAACTTTTTGGTTTGGTACTATTGGTAACAATTACACGGATTTAGCAATATTTCTAAAATCCGTCAAACCAATTTAGGCACATCTTTCGATTGTGAAACCGCTAATTTTTAAATAATTAATTCTCTAAGTGGTTAGATACTAACCGATGAAGTTGGAGATAAAGGTATCAACCAACCAACCATCATTCCAAAAGTCCTTGAACATCTGATGCAGATCTTCAAATTTCGTTTCCCAATTCCCTGAGACCCAGTTATCTTCGCTTTGTCCGGAAAACACGGACGGACCGGTGCTAACCCGGGGCTACGTAGGCTACGTACATTCCACAGTTCCCAACCAAGGACCGAAGTGGCTGCTAACAGATAAACGGCGCCGTTGGTACGTTCGACTCCATTATAGTATAACGAAGACAAAAACGTATTATTGTAGTCGTTGCGAATCCCTGGTAGTGATATTTCAAATCTTACAGCCTTAAGCGCTAAATACACGACACGAACATTTCCGCGAACATTCCGCAATCTTGTTCGCAGCTTTGGCCATACACCATACGAACTTTTGGCCGAACATTAGTTCTCTTTCAGACAGCGATGAATACGGACAACAATTGTGCTGCTGCAATATTGCTCGCTGTGGCAATTAAGCGTAGAAAAAAGAGAGAAGATCGCAAAAAAAAAATTTGGTTCAAAGAATGGTTTAAAAAACGAGCAGTTCTTGGACAAAGTGAGCTTATTAAAGAACTGGAATTCACGTCACAAAATGATTTTAAAAAGTACGTTCGTATGAACAAGGCAACATTTGACCAACTTTTACAAAAAATTTTGCCACTCATAACGAAACGGGATACAATAATGAGAGAAGCGATTCCCCCTCATCACCGCCTTGCTTTAACTTTGCGCTTTCTAGCTAGTGGCAATAGCTTTGAAGACTTAAAATTGCGCAATTGCGCCCCAAATGATTGGGAAAATAGTTACAGAGACTTGTGATGCCATAATAAGTCAATTGAAAGATTTTATTAAGGTAATTATTTATTTATTAAATTATTTATTTTCGACCAAACAAGAAAAGTTTCATGTGTACATATGTGTGTCTGAAAATTATTGGTTTTTGAAGTAAAAATAAAAATAAATTATTCGTTCTCTTCAAACGATGCAAAGAAATTTTGTAAGTTTTCTACCGAGCTCGAATTAATGGCGTTTTGTGTGACTTGAGGTGACATTCTACTACTGTTTATGGACGAGCCGCTACTTAAAGGAGTCGGAACTCTTATTGTATAATTATGCATGTGTTGGGGCACCGCGTAGTTAAGTTGCGTAGACGTGCGCATTGGGTATTGCGGAATGACATTTGGTGTTAATATTTGACTTGGGTTAAACACATTTTGGATTTGAATCGCGTGTCCAAATTCCAATGCTCCCAAGCAACCTTGAAATAAAACATCTGATATGATTTTTCGCGCAATCGTTTTCTGGGAGGCCTCCATTTCACTATACTGCGAAGCCCACGATTGAGCCAAGGAGTCACCTTCTGTGGGTTCGCGGCTGTTGGCAAGTCTCTCGCATGCAATTTTAATAAGTTTATCTTCTTCAGAAACTTTTCTTTTGCTTGGTCGAACAGTGAATTCCTAAAAAGAAAGATTTATAAGTTTTTCATTACTTTTCAGCTTCCACAAACAGAAAAAGATTGGAAGGTAGAAGCGAAAAATTTTGATGCACGCTGGAACTTCCCAAATTGTATAGGCGCAATTGATGGACAACACGTCAATATAATAAATCCACCTGGATCTGGATCTTTTTATTATAATTATAAAAAAAAATTTTCCATCATTTTAATGGCAGTGGTTAATGTTAATTACGAATTTTTGATGGTGGATGTTGGCACAAATGAAAGAGCGTCTGATGCCGGCCTTTTTAGCGAAACAAAATTTTTTTCATCTCTAAAAAATAAAACATTGAAAATTCCAGACCCTCAGCCGCTTCCAAACTGCGAAGAAAAACTACCATTTGTATTCGTAGCTGACGATGCTTTTCCCCTGTTAGAAAATATCATGAAGCCATTTAGCCACAACACACTCAAGGAAGAAGAAATAATTTTTAACTACAGGCTTTC
Organism: Zeugodacus cucurbitae; assembly: GCF_028554725.1. Taxonomy (NCBI): domain Eukaryota; kingdom Metazoa; phylum Arthropoda; class Insecta; order Diptera; family Tephritidae; genus Zeugodacus; species Zeugodacus cucurbitae. The sequence continues at coordinate 18,657,740 of NC_071670.1, forward strand.
TCGGGCGAGAAGAATTGTTGAAAACTGTTTTGGCATTTTAGCATCAAGAATTAGAATACTCCTACAAACTATTAATTTATCATCAGAAAAAGTCACGAAAATTGTGTTAACCTGTTGCTACTTGCATAACTTTTTACGCAGGCAAAATGAGGAGACGTATTTTGAAGGTGGATTCGATGTTGAAGAAACAGATCCTGGAGCGATAGAATACGCCGATTGGCATAATGACCATGGACTTACAGCTCTTCAAGCTTCAAGTGCAAAGAATGCATCCAATTTAGCAAAAACTATTCGAGAAAAATATTGTAATTATTTTAATGTAGTGGGAACAGTTCCGTGGCAGAACAATATATTAAATATTAGAAAGTGAATAATTTACGAAATAAAAACAAAATGAATGTTTGTGTTCACAAAAAAAAAGACAATAATATTTTGACTTTTTTTCTTACCTCAAATGTGTTTGTATTTTCATCCTGCATTGTGGTAACGCCTGCCAAAGGTTCTTCTTGATCTTTCAAAAAGCATAGCAAATCATGGCACCAAAGAGTAGGAACATATTCATCTTCAGCACCAGCACCAGACTTCAAACTATCTCTCTTTTTTTTCGATTCACGCCGGTATTGCGCCCGCAAACTAATTATTTTTTTTATAACTGTATCCTTTGTGGCATCAGGATCCACTTCTTTTAATTTTTCGATTAAAACCGCATAATCATTATTCTTTTTAATTCTATTACAATAATCTTTGCTTTTCACTTACCACAATGATGACAAAGATTTGTACATTTCAATAAATTCACTCAGAAATTTTTTACTGTCCATTTGACTTTTCCGCGCACGTCTGTTCTGTTCAGAAATTACTACGAATATGAGCTATTTCGCCATACACGCACGAACAGTTCGCGCAAATGTTTGCCAAAAATTAAAATATTTTGATTTTTGGCGAACATTTGCGCGAACTGGCAAACACCACCATACACGACAGAAAAGTTCGCAGAAACATGACATAACGGGAATGTTTGGCGCTTTACTGTATAACGGGTTTTATGTTCAAGTCAAACAAACGGATTTTTCTTCGTATGGATAACTGTTGAGTTTTCCATATGTTTTGACCATTCCAAATGTTTCTTTTGCTTTTCCTATGGGATTACTTATATCCTCAGCGGAATTATTCAACATCTTCTACATATTCTCCAAGTATATGCAGTGGATTTTTTTGTCAGTGTTCAAACACATAATTTTGGCTTTTTTGAGATTTATTTTAAGGCCTGCTTTTGAGGAGACAAAAAACACCTTTGTCACACGCCTCTTTTTACAGGAATACTGTTACCAAGTTGGCTATCGTACAATCCCTTTATAAGTGTAATGAGGATATCCAGAACTCTCTTTACATATTAGAGCTCACCATACCGCACGGTGGCATGGCTTGTCGAACGCTTTCTCAAAGTCTATGAAAGCGACATACATATAGTGGGGAGCGTCACCCCCCGACAGTTCTACGATTATTCGAAGCGTCTTTTCATGGTCAACACACGACCTTCTGGGACGGAAGCCGGTCCGTTCATTTCTAAACTCTTTGTCTAATTCCACAGATAGCCAACTCTTATAATATCAGCGATAACTTTATTGTGACAGCTTAATAGGGTTATTCTCCTCCAATTATTGCACATTGTAAGTTCACCATTGTTTTCGAATTTTAATGAAGTATTATTCTCTTAACTCTTCAGTGAGCCTTGAACAGCCAGAAATGTTTAACGAGGAGCAGAATCAGAGAGGCACTCATTAGTGGATCTACTTTGATCACTTCTGGAGGTATGTTGTCGAAGACACGAAGCTATAAAATAAATAAGTTGGCGAAGACTTAAGTTTTTATTTCGGTTCTCTAAATAAGCTACTTACTTCTAATTTGCATTTTTTTGTGAATTTGCATCCGCATTTGCCGAATTCTGTTGCAAATTTGTGGTATAGACTGTGCAATTTTTCAGGATTTCATTTGCCAAACCCAACATCCTTGAAACATTGAAGTAAATACAATTCTTATTTTTTATTCTTAGATATAATTTGATTTATTTAATAGCCCATATTTAACAACCCATTGCCCTCGGAGCGCTCACTGAGCGCACATTGAGTGTACGTGTGAAACACACGTACTTGCAACCATTTTTACGTGCTGAACACAAAGACGACGACACGACACGACGTAGCGACGGCTAATCACAAATGTCGCTTTGAAGGCAGCGTCTTGTACATTTTGAAGACGGCAGCGACATATCAAACAGCAATTTCATTGTTGCCGTACTAACATCTTTCACTTCAATAAAATTTACATATTTAGTTTAAAGTGAAATTATTTACGCAAAAAATGTAAAAGTGGTCGATTTATTTATTTTAAATAATCGATTCTTATTATAAATGATATATCAAAGCTATTTTACGTTTCTGCTGGCAAAATAACGTCATACTTGTGAGAACTTTGAATAATTTTACATTTCACATGTTAGTGGCAGCTCTACAGCGGCCATTGTCGTCGGCAAAATTAGAAACATTTCTAATTTGGCGACAACGACAACTACAAGCCTGTTGTCGCGTAGTCGTGCTGTTGTCAAAAAATCTGTGCCCATAAGAACGCGTGTATTTTAATATTTGACAGATGTCGCTCGTCGTTTGTCGTCTTCTATGTGTTCAGCACATTACACCATAGACGCGATGTAAGGTCAGTTGCTTGCTGACAGCACAGCGAGCAGGACGCATGGTCAAAGATGACATGATACGAAACTCTTTGTTTTGTGAGAGCTCTGTCAAAATCCAAATTTTTTATAACATTTGGCAGTGATGCCACTACCGAAGAAATCAGATTGGGTATTTTGGAAATAAATTTTGGGTGTTTTGCAGTTTCCACACTACCACAGAGGTATGCAATTAGCGCGTTACCGATGTTATTTTTGGGTGTTCGGTTCCCCAGTAGGCCTATATCACCCATATAACTATATACATATATACATATTAAAAATCAATAAATAAGGCAATTATATAATATATAAAACAAAAACAAAACGATTCATAATAAAATATCACAAAAAAAAAATGATATAAAATAAATACATTTCATTATAAAATATAAAAAATAAATAACAATTCATTATAAAATACAAAAAAATAAAGCAAACCAATTCATTGTAAAATATCACAATTTTATGAGAAATGTATTATATACAAATATTTCTCAATAATATAATGTAAACGTAAACAAAATTCAATTTTACAACATTACAAAAAATCTTAAATACTATTATTTACATAAAAATACATATTTACAAATAAATAAACAATCGCAAAAAGGCCTGAAATTTGTCAGAATCCAGTTATATAAAAAAAGAATATTTACACAGAAGCCGAAGAAAAACTAGGAACCAAAAAAAAGGGTCTCGAAAATATATTTAAAGATCACAAACAAAATCTACATATGTGAAACACATAAAATTTTGTTTTTAAAATGAGGCGTGCTAAGGTCCCTGTTGAAAAATTTTAGTGTAAAAAATATTCTAATTCTAATATATAATGCTAGTATAGTGTTACTGTCGCTATTATTACAACATGTGTAGGGGCTGACATGTTTCATTTTATCAAATAATAATTGCCCTACACCTATCCTGTGACAAGTGCTATCGAATTCTCTTATACAAATTACCTCTATTTCTTTTAAATAATTCAAAAATGCCTGAGGCGGCTTAATCAAATTGCACCTGTCTGTTTGCCTTTCTTGTGTGAAGAGGTATTCGGGAGAAATTTCATCTCCTAAGTATGGTAAGGGTTGTGTACAAGTGTGTGTCTTAAATATTTTTAAATATAAATAGCCGCTAAAATATGCAAATGCATTTTCTTTCAAAAAATCAACCTCAACATCATCTACTTCTGAATAACTTTCTAACCCTATGCGGTTGAACGAATGTTCAGGTCGTGGAAGTCCTTGGAACTCTTGCCACGACAAGTCCTGCACTAAACGGTCATTACACACACTTTCTATTAAATTATTAGAAATAGTAGGAGAAAAGCTTTCGTAATGGGTTAACGGTTCACAGTTTCCGTTGGTCACTATATTAGCATAACGCAATCCCCATGACTTCCTGAACAAATTACAAAACATGTAAGGTGTTATCCTCACACATCGACCACCGCCTCTCCTTATCTGTCCAAAATAATTTTCTAAATTGTCTTGACAAAGCCGTCTCGTTTGTAGATGTTGGAAGCCTGAGAGTGACAAGAATCGCCACAACCGTTTCAAACTATTTATATTAAGGATCCAACCCTTAAGGTAATTGAAGGAGGAAGTAATGTCAGCCCCGGTGTCATCGCTAACCCTAACCGTCTTTAAAAGTTTAACAGCCTCATCTAAAAACTGAATTTGCTCGGGTGTTGCCGAAAAAACTTTCTTACTGGGCAAAATAGCTTCAAAATTACTACTATTAAATATATCAAATAACCTGTTAATAAATAAAATATATTCTGCCGTATTACAAAAACTAGGGGAAGGGCATGTTAAACGACCGGAACTATAAACGGATAACATTCCGGAAGCGACTGTGTCACTGAAAACTTGCCCTGCAAGTTTGACACTCATTTTTTGAAAATTATTAGGGGAAATATGAGCATCTGAAAGTTTCGGTGCACAACGAATTGGATTTTGGGAGTCTTTATTATAAAAGTGCACTATATCGGACCAACTTATCGGAAGAGATTTAAAAGATAATTTATTTTTAGAATTTTCGAGACAATTTCTCGTATTTTTCAAAAGGTGGGGGCAGTCATTAAAAAAAAATACCTCTTTGCCATTTACCTCAAAGTATGGATGCTCTATTGAAACTCCTAATACCCTAGCTAAATTAAGAAAATTAGATCCCTGATCACAAACAAAACGGCAAGGGTTAAGGCCTATTCTTTGTAACTGGGTAATGGCCTCAAAAATATATTTTTTGGCAACATCCCCTTTACATGAACCATGGACAATAAAATAAGATAAGGGATGAGACCAAGGCGTTCCACCAATACCTTGGACCATCAGAGTCATTGCACTATTTCCTATTCTACTAGTGCGATTTTCGTCACCATAATCCTCTACTCCTACAATTTTATCATACTTGGGCAGGTATTGCATATGACTCTTAAGTGCCATTTCGTCACACAAAATCGACACGAATTTTTGGTCCTCACTAAAGCCCCGACTTCTTAACTCTAAACACCTAATACTACTGCTGTTACATCCTGGATCACGAGGCCATTCCGAAACAAACTCGTCAAGAGTTCTCTCATCCGGAAACCTAAGGATTGGCTTAAGGTGTCTATAAGCTAGAGGTGAAAGGAAGTATACACCTAAAGCCAGTGTTTTAAAATAGCTGTCGTATCTACGACCTTTGGGATTTCTATTAATGTTTTTCGTACTATTGCGCACTATGGCGCCTATTTGTGGAGGAAAATTATTGCAAAAGTGGCCTATCGCATCAAAACCCTCAACTCTTTTTTTAAATTCTTCATCTAATAGCTTATATTTCCTAGACAAATCTTCTAACTGATATTTTAAATATGTTATAACTCCTGATACCAAGCTTAAATTTGTCTGCACTCCTATTTCTGTAAAATTACCTACTTCTTCCTGGGCTTCTTCTATTATTGGTGTTAATAAATTGTTCGAATCCCCAAGGGATTCCGAACCGCTACTTCTAGGAAGGAAATCTTCCGAACCCAATTCAATAATTGAATTGCAAATAAAATTTCTGGATTCTGAAGTGTTTGGTAAATGCGAGTCCGGAACAGCATTTATCCGAAGCTTTTTGTTATTTTTCATTTCGTAGGAGAAGTGCCGATCACAGGCATACAGATATTTATTTTTGCTTTGCCTAACACCCAACCGGTTCAGCCAAATTAAATATCTAATTTAAAAAGTAAAAAAGAAAAAAGCCCTACACCTTACAAATATAATCTTATATATATTTTTAAAAAATTTAGCTATTATCTACTTTTTCATCTAAACTTTTTTAATTAAGTAAAAATATTATTTCTATTCAAAATACAATAATTAGCATCTAAAACTGAAATTACATTTTTACAATCCGAACACTATTAAACGTTTCCTACATACTACATGTAAAACTAAATATTTATTTTTTAAATATTAATATTAATTCAATTAGTATATAACATATTATAAGAAATTACTATTTCAATGCTAGAAAAATACTTTTTTATATTATACTACTATATTATTTCATTACAATTTAAATTTGAAATATATATTATTTAATTATATTAATATTCGAATATTACTTAATTAAATTTTAAATCAAAACTACTAATTATTTTCAAATTGGACCAACCTGTCTTCATCCTTTTCCTTACAGGGAAAGTTGAAATAATGCTGTCCGCCCTCGCATCCAACCACACACTTCCTAACTTTAGGCATTTTTGCTGAAAATATACGTACACTTTATTATACACTATAAACAAACTAAATAATATATTTCACTACCGTTTCTTTTGTAATATTATATAGTAGCGTTTCAGTAATACCGACGTTTGACTTTTTAAATAATTGTATAAAAGCTTTTTTCAACGTCAAGTGAACTTTCGCACTGATTTTCTCAATAGTTTTAGCGGGATTATTTCTGGCATCCCGCCTTTTCTGACATAAGCTGTCAAAAATTCCTTCAACTCGCATTGCTACCAACTGAAAATGAGAGATCAGGGAATTCGGTTTGAGGGAAAATGAGAGAGTTTCGTATCATGTCATCTTTGGCATGGTGGATTGTACGCACGCATGTGTGAACACAAAAGACAATGCTTTTATATATATTATTATATTTCTATTTAGATTATTAATTTTTTTTTATTATTTTTGCAAGTCAGTTAATAATTTATAATTAATAATTGTATGTTTAACTCGAAGTAGTACTATCGATTTTTGTTTTGCAAAAAATGTAATTTACATAAAGTTTACTGCTTTATAATGTTTTCATACACATTTCTACGCAGTAAAAACAATTGATTGTATGTGTTAAGCTAACGTACACTATACAAATGATTGTTAGGAAACCAGTATTGGTCCTAATTTCACCAGTAGCACAGAACTCTTGGTCAGTTGAGTAGCTCTCAACACGCATACACTCTCACAAAATAAATTGTTTGATTGTATAAGTTTGCCGACCACTGATTTAAACCTTCATCTTCCACTAAATCCATAGGTATATTGGCAGTTGTACTGCAATTGTGCCCCTGTTCAATAACATTGTGTGCACATAATTGTGTTGTCCGAATACCATCTGCGATTCGACGGTCTATAAAATCACTATAAGCATCTCGACACAATGGGATCGGACGAATGCGCATACGTGCGGCAGCCACTATGAGTTGACTATTGACACCTAGAAAGATGAGATATTATTAAAATTCATGGACTTGCAGCGATAAATAAGCAAACGGGAACGCCACTGTCCAATTCCACCAAACCGATATCGTTGTATACAACAATTGGTGAATACTCAGGATGGACATGAATGACTTTGATTTAGAGTAAATATTTAAAATGTTTCTAAATATGTACATATATATAATCATCCATAAGTATATTTATACTCTCGCAACAAAAGTTGCTAAGGGAGTATTATAGTTTTGTTCACATAACGGTTATTTGTAAGTCATAAAACTAAACGAGTTAGATATAGGGTTATATATATCAAAATCGTCAGGATAAGGTCAGACGAGTTAAAATCCGGATGTCTGTCTGTCCGTCCGTCCGTCTGTCCATGCAACGGATAACTTGAGTAAAAATTAAATTATCTTGACGGAACTTGGTACACGTGTTCCTTGGAACCGTAAGGAGGTTGGTATTGAAAATGTGCGAAAACCGAAAACATATAAAGAGTCATAACTAAGCCATAAATAAAGCTAGAAAAGTGAAATTGGTACAAAGGATCGAACTAGGAAGGGACATATCTGGATGTAATTTTTTTTAAATGTGGCCGTGCTTTCTGCAGTCATTTCTCTTACGTACCCCATTACACACGCCCACCTCCCATACAAAGCTTAGGTTGAAAATTACTAAAAGTGCGTTAACTTACCAACGAAAAACGTCAAAAACACTACATTTTACAGAAGAAATGACAGACGGAAGTTGAACTCAGATTTTTTTTTTACAAAATGGGAAATGGGCCCATTTATGGGTCAAAAACCATATCTCAGGAACTACTCGACCGATTTCAATTTTTCTACATAATACTTTCTTGACACTCTCATAACACGGATGGAAGATAGGCGAAATCGATTTACAACCACTCCATATAACTCAATTTTGAATTCCATCTGATTACTTCACTTTATAATGTATACATAAGGAACCAATGAAGATAGCGGAATAAAACTTTACACAAATACTGCATATCATCTGTGGCTTCTGTGGCTTTACTTGTGAAAATAATTTCCAAATCGGACTATACACTATATATGATGATTTTCGTTATTTTATTGGAAATTGTGTGTTATATTAATAAAACTATATCAATAAATTGCGAGAGTATAAAATGTTCTGTTGCACCCGAACTTAGTCTGTCCTTACTTGTTTTACTTTGATTCTTTTCACCACCATTGTGCTATTTTGTGCCAGATCATCATGGCGTGTAATACCTACATGGACTACTATTTAACGATATTACGGTTGTTTACACATTGAGCCGAGGTTAGCACGAAACGTTTATCTATCAAAGCGCCACTACATGGAAATTCGACAGGCTTGTCTAGAAAAAAAAAAATCTTGCAGAGTACCAATGGGTACTAGGGTTTAGGGTTTTTGATGTTATTCGTTAGTGGGATAAATTTTAGTAATTTTCAACATAATATTTTCGTGGTGTATGTTGGGGTACGTAAGGGAAACGACTGCAGATACTTTAGTTTGCATAGTTTTATTGCAAGATATATATAAACAAGTAAAAACGCTAGCGCCCGTTACGCCAACTATTTATTGCAGATCGTTAGTTTTTCATTGGCAGATGGTGCGCTTTTGATCCTTGCAGAATTGGCATTGGAGTAGTGTGCAACATGATTTTTTTATTAAAATCTAATATATAAATATTGCACTATTATTATATTCTATATTTTTTTTCCATTTTTACTTGATTTCATTAAAATGCGTTGTATTTTCAGGTAAATTGAATTTTTGAAAAATAAAAACAAACAAGTAAGGAAGGGCTAAGTTCGGGTGTAACCGAACATTTTATACTCTCGCAATTTATTTATTTAACTTTATTTATATTATATATATAATACACAATTTGACCCACATATTCGTCATATATATTGTATAAAGTCCATTGAAAGTTGGAAACCATAATATTAGGTTAGAAGCACCGAGGTCCTCGTGTTCGGTATATGGGGCCTTAAAAACCTTTGGTCCGATTTCGGCGATTTTTAGAATGGGGCTGCCACACTATTAACATAGTATTTGTGCAAAGTTCTGCACCGATATCTTCACTAGTACTTACTTTATATATTATAAAGTAAACGATTCAGATTGTCTTCAAAGTTCTGGTATATAGAAAGTAGGCGTGGTTGTGAAGCGATTTGGCCTATTTTCACAACATATCATTGAGATGTAAGGAAACTATTACAAACCAAGTTTCATTGAAATCGGTCGAGTAGTTCCTGAGATATGGTTTTTGACCCATAAGTGGGCGACGCCACGCCCATTTTCCATTTTGTGGAAAAATCTGAGTGTAGCTTTCATCTGCCATTTCTTATGTGAAAGTTAGTGTTTCTGAAGTTTTTCGTTAGTGAGTTAACCTACTTTTAGCAATTTTCAACCTAACGTTTGTATGTGAGGTGGGCGTGGTTATGATCCGATTTATTTCATTTTTGGACTGTATTAGGAACTGGCTAAGAAAAACGAATGCAGAAAGTTTGGTTTATATAGCTCTATTGGTTTGCGAGATATGTACAAAAAACTTAGTAGGACGCGGGGTCACGCCCACTTCCCCAAAAAAATTACATCTAAATATGCCCCTTCATAGTGCGACCCTTCATACCAAATTTTATTTCCATAGCTTTATTTATGGCTTAGTTATGGCACTTTATGTGTTTTCGGTTTTCACCATTTTGTGGGCGTGGCAGTGGTCCGATTTTGCTCATTTTCGAAAGCAACCTTCCTATGGTGCCAAGAAATAAGTGTGCCAAGTTTCATCAAGATATCTTAATTTTTACTCAAGTTACAGCTTGCACAGACGGACGGACGGACGGACGGACAGACAGACATTCGGATTTGAACTCCACTCTTCACCCTGATCACTTTGGTATATATAACCCTATATTTAACTCGTTTTGGGTGTTACAAACAACCGTTATGTGAACAAAACTATAATACTCTCTTTAGCAACATTTGTTGCGAGAGTATAAAAACGTATTTGTGGGCGTGGGCCTGGCCCTTCCCCAAAAAAATTACATCTAAATATGCCCCTTCCTAGTGCGATTCTTGTACCAAATTTTACTTTTATAACTTTATTTATATTTTGTGGGCGTGGCAGTGGGCAGACGGACAGATGGACAGACATCCGCATTTCAAATCTACTCGTCACCCTGATCTCTTTGGTATATATGACTCTATATCTAACTTTTTTAGTTTTAGGTGTTACAAACAACCGTTATGTGAACAAAACTATTATACTCTCTTAGCAACTTTGTTGCGAGAGTATAAAAATTGCCCAAGATTCAGCAAATACGTACTTTCCTTGAATTCTTGATTGTGATCCGTTCTCTTTCGTTTTCGTGTACTTTCAGAATCCATTTAAAAATAAAAGGAAACTAAAATTAGTTAAACTTTTCTTTCAGACTCCAAAAAACCAAAATGAGTGGAAATCTATTGCTGGAACTTCATTGCATTGGAGCAATAGACGGCAAGCATGTCGAAATTATAAAACCATCTGGACCGGGCTCATATTATTACAATTTAAGAAAATCCTACTATATTGTTATGATGGCAATCGTTAATGCGAAATGTGAGTTCTTAGCAGTTGAAGGTGGTGCCAACGGAAGATCATCTGATGCTGGAATATTCGCTCAAAGCAAATCAAAAGATAAGTTTGATAACAATGAATTGTATATTCCTCAAGCGACAATAGTTCCCATGAGTGAGGAAGAATTTCCATTTGTTTTTATTGGAGATGATGAATTTCCACTTATGGAGAATTTAATAAAGTCGTACTCAATTAAACCTAGAGGAAATTATTTTCTATTACAGATTATCGAGAACTAGAGGCATCGTTGAAAACGCGTTCGGAATTTTGAGCAGCCGATTTCACATTCTTGCAAATAGAATACATTTGAATCCCCCAAAAGTATCGAAAATGGTTTGGCCTATTGTTATCTACACAATTCCTTAACACGGAAAAATCTACAGCAATATATGACAGCATCGATGTAGAAAATGTTACCACAGCACAAACTCAAAACGTATTTCAGCAAAGTACTTGTGAACTTTCAAAATTAAGACCGCTTCAAGGGGCAAATGCAACAAATGCTACGAAATTTGTACGTAATAAATACAAAGAGTATTTCAACACAGTTGGATCAGTTCCATTACATAATAAATTATATCCAATAAAATATTAGGTTGTCAAATATCTTCCCATTTTTTGCTCTTTATTCAATGCATTATAAAAAGTGTTACAGTGACCGGATTAAGTTCAAATATGCGCCGTTTCGTTCAATAATCTGTTTCCATATAGACGGCAACTTCATAATACCCTCTTCTTAGAAGCCCCCTCTCCTTATTTGCGAAGAACACGGACAGCTATTTTTCTATGTCCGGACTATATGGTGGATGCGATAAAACCTCCCATCCGAGCTCCCGTAGCTTCTGACGAGTCAGCAACGAAGTGTGTGGTCAGGCGTTGTCTTAGTGGAGCAGTACACCCTTCCTGTTGGCCAATTCTGGACGCTTCTGGTCGATCGCCTGCTTCAAGCGGACCAGTTGTTCGCAGTAGATGGTAGAATTAAGCGTCTGGCCATATGGGAGCAGCTCATAGTGGATGATTCCACTGTTTGGCCACTGTTTGGGACGTTTCACCGGGCTTTGACTACGACCGTTTTCGCTTGATATTGTCGTATGTGATCCATTTTTCGTCGCCAGTCACCATCCGCTTCAAAAATTGGTCGAGTTCGTTCCGTTTCAGCAGTATATCGCAGACGTTGATTCGGTCCAGAAATGCGGCACCCAAACATCAACCTTTTTTGTGTATCTAGCCTTCTGCAGATGGTTTAAAATGGTTTGGTGACTAACTTCCATCTCCTGGGCGATGTGACGAGAGGCCACATGCCGGCCTAACTCGATGCTTTCCATGATTTGATCGGTATTCGTTGTCAAAAGTCTTCCGCCGTCTGGCTTATCCATGGTGTCGTTTTCACCCGCTCTGAATCGTCGAAACCATTCCTCCGCAGTTCGAAGTGATACGTTACCATCCCCCAAAACACCATTAATCTCACGGAACGTTTCTCTAGCGGATTTGCATTAACGAAGGAGAACTTTAAAATAGCGCGAATCACGGCGTTAGTGAACTCCATGTTTACACATCTATAACTAAAGCATGTTCGCGAATAACGTCGTAAGCGACAGATTTAGAAATATTCAGGAAATGAAATAAACGTTTAAAGCTTAAAGTTTTATCAATTTTGGATTTTTTTTTTATTTTTTCAATAGTAATCTGTCTATTTAGAATGAATAAATTGAAATAAAAAAATAATAAAATAGTTAAACTAATAAAAAAAAACGAAATTAAACTCTTTAAATGGAAAAACGTTTTATATCCAAAATTAAATGGATGTTAATACGTTATTCCACTATGCATAACATATAGTAGGATAGCGTTTGAAACGTTTTTCCGTCAACGTATTTGGAAAGTAAAGGTTTCAAAACCAAAAAAAATGTATTTCAGTAATACAAACAAACAAAGAAGGTTATAAACAAAACGAAAAATCTTTTATTTCAAATAAATTTAAACGATATTTCCGCAAAATGTAATTCACAACGGATATGTAGTAAATAGTATAGAGTATCAATATATATATTGGTTTATCTTTCATGGCAACTGTTTATAAAACTGTGTAAAGTTTTCTGGTAAATTCGACGCCATTGCCAGAAGGTCCTTCTTCTTTTCATCACTTACTTTTATTGGATCATTCCTGAGCATTGGCAAAGTATAATTCGCATAATTTCTGGTTTTTTTTTTTTTGCGCAAATTAGTCAAAAGTCCATGTTTCTTCTATATTATACTGCTTACGCATTCTAAGTGTGTTTGGATCGTCTCTAGAAATTTGTATCCACTTTGCAGTAGTTATTTTGCACAAAGGATTTCTATATAAATTTTTGACTAGCATTTCGAAGTTTTTAAATTCATATGGAGTCATTTTATGGAACTGGAAACGATTCGAAGGCCTTGCAAAATGAATCCTATGACACACACCTGCTGGTGTATAAAGTTGAGCTGTTTTTTTTTTTCTTTTTTTTCGATAAGTGCAAAATCCCGGTCGCATGGCAGAAAGCTGTGCCCTGAAGTAAGAAATTTTTGATTCACTTCAGAAAAGTATTTGGTCAGAAGGCTGTGGCACAAAGCAATCATAGTCCAGTTGTTATTTTGTCCAACGAATCTATCGGACCATATAATCAATTTTCTAATTTGATCAGTTTCCAGAATACTGAATTTTGTTGTAATGCAAGGGCGAACACAGGGGGGTGTTAAAATGCATAGAGCTAATGCATAGCTTTTCCCCACTCGTGTAGGAAACAAAATAATGTAAACAGAAACAACTGATTCTGTCCAATTATATTCGAATTGAATTGAATTATTTTTTAACGAAAGTTTTCAAATACATTTCAATATTTGTTGCAAAATAGTTAATAATTTAACTTCAATTTCACAATAAATCCATTGCTTTTGGTCTAGACTTTTTTAGGGTGCGCAAATATTTCATGCTCCGAAGTTGGCACTATTTTTCATGCAAAAGGCAGTTATTTTAACCGAGCCTTCTTCAGTGTGGCTTCGTTGATAAGTTTGGTTTATGATTGACCAAAGAGTTATCAGCTATCTATCCGATTCTGATGTCGAGATATCGACTGAAGCCTTTCAGACCTGATGCAAAGTATTTGGTTTGGTTTCACAATTCCATTTACTCTACATAGATGACAGGTAAAAGATGCTAGATCTTTTAGAGTTTGTCAGGATTCGATTTATTTATTATTAAAAGATTATATTCCATACAATATTGTTTATTATTAGATATTTCAATTGCTTAAATATATTACTCGTTTTTTAAAGTTAAAATAAAATGAAAAATAAAAATAGACCAGTCTCGAACGATGCTGACGCGACACTCTCTTTTCTCCGACGACTCTTCCTGGGTTGTTGGTGCGCTCGTTCTTTTGTGTTGCAGGGATGCAATTATGCGGTTTACCTTACAGTCGGCCAATCCTGATTACAGGAGTCGACCTCGACTCCGACATCATTATCAAACCCATCGAAATTCGGCAAATTACACCATGGCTTCAACTTATCAGATGCATAGATTGATGTATAATGTCGTTGTTTTCGTTTCGACCCTGGTATATCTTCAACGAGATACCTGTCGTGGCCAATCACCTTGGTTACCATGAACGGACCTTTGTATAGTGGCTCCAATTTGCGAGAACCACCAGTACTAACAGGCTCATTCTCGGCGAGAACCAAATCACCAACGTTATATTGTGTAGGTTTCCGATGTTTTTCGTTAAAACGCTGTTTAGCTTTTTCTCGCTGCTGATTAATACGACTTACTGCTTCAGTTTGAATTTCGTTCATCTCGTCATTACTCGTAACATCATCTTCATGTAAAGCTAATATTAATTTATTCTGAAGAATATCTCGAGGCTTGTAATTGAATAAAAGTTCTTGTGGAGTTCGCTGAGTTGTTTTGTTCTTTGTAGTGTTTAGTGCCCACTGTATACCTCTAAGTTGATCATCCCAGGTTTTGTCGTCTTCCGTCGACGGAAGTAACATACCCAGTAGAGTTCGGTTGGTACGCTCTGCATGTCCGTTTGCGCGCGGAGTTCGAACAGCATTCAAAATCTGTTTAATATCATTATCGTTGCAATATTGTCTAAAATCCTGAGAAGTAAACGCTGTTCCACGATCGGTTACTATTCGTGTTGGCACTCCGAAATAGCTGCTTACTTCGTTAAGTAATGTCAATACATGTCGTGTCGCTGTGCTTCTAACAGCTCGTAATACTGTAAATTTCGTGAATGAATCAACGAGGACTATTACGTGTTCGTTCTGCTTCTTGGTACGAGGAAAAGGTCCTAGATGATCGATATGTACCGTCTTGAATGGTACAGGTTCTATCTCGTCATAATGATACGCTCCTTCTATTTTGCCACCCCGCTGTTTATTATATGCGCATTCAATGCACGATTTCAAAAATGTCTTTACAAAATTACGCATTCTAGGAAACCAAAAATATTTATTTAATTCTTCTAAAGTCTTTTCTGTACTAAGATGCTTAACTTTCTCGTGCACGCTCTGTACAATTTTGTATCGCATTGATTTTGGTACTACCCATAGCTTGTTACTTTTCTGCTTTCGATAAAGTCTTCCGTTTTCGATTTTGTATTCATCATTAGTAATTTTATCACCGCTGGCGAGTTTTTCTACAATATCTCGAATATCTTTGTCTTGATGCTGCATACTGTATATCCAGTCACCTACGTCTAAAGTTGTTTTCGCAATCTTCAGAGACGCTGTATCGATTTCTTCACCTTTTTCATATGGCATTCTGCTGAGAAAATCGACATGCTCCATTCTTCTACCTGGTCGGTGTTCCAATTTTACAAGAAAGTCTTGAATACGTAGCCACCAACGTGCAATTCGTGGTATCAACTCACGTTTGTGCATTGCTGTAGTAACCGCGCTACAGTCAGTCACAACTACGATCTCTTTCCCTTGCACATAATACCTAAAACGCTCTAGGCTGCTCACCACCGCCAGTACTTCCAGCTCATAGCTATGAAAGTTTCGCTCGCTGTCTGTCGTAGATCTGCTGTAATATGCAACTGGTTTCCAGTCGCCGCCTTCTCGTTGTAAAAGTACACCCGCAATACCAACAGAGCTAGCATCAGTATGAATCTGATGATCTGCCTCGACACGATATCCTGTCATCAATGGCTTCGATGTTAACGCTGTTTTCAATGCTAAAAATGCTTCTTCTTGTTTTTCTGCCCATTGAAATTGTTGACCTCTACGCAGCAACAAACGTAACGGCTCACTTATAATCGAGTAGCCTGGTACAAAGCGTCGAAAATACCCGCTAAGACCAAGAAAACGTCTTACATCTGTTATAGATTTTGGAGTTGTAAAACAATTTACGGCAATTGTTTTCACAGTACCTGGACTTATGCCACCTGAATGAAGTTTGTGCCCTAAAAACTCGATCGTCTGCTTCATAAACTCGCATTTTTTAATATTTAATGTTAAATTAAGTTCGCGCAATGCCTTAAAAACACGTTTAAGTTTTTCATACATCTCGGTGACGTTACTGCTACCTACTAATATGTCGTCCATATAGTGGATCATGTCACCAGGTCGAGTTCTATCTTTGATATTTTGCATTAGCCGCTGGAATACCGCAGGCGCGTTTCTGAGGCCAAACGGCATTCTCTTAAACTCAAACAAACCTTCAGTTGTTATAAACGCTGTATACTTGCGACACCCTTCTTCTATTGGTACCTGATAGTACCCGCTGTTTAAATCTAGTACTGAAAAATATTTGTATCGCATGGCTTCGCTAAGCCTTTCTTCAATATTTGGTGTTGGATAAACTTCTTTTATCGTATGCTGATTAAGTCGCCTAGTCGACGCAAAGGCGTTCACCCCCAGTTTTCTTTTTTACTAAAATAATTGGACTTGCGTATTCGGATTTAGATGTGGCAATTATATCGCATGCCAAAAGTTCTCTAATCATTTCGGTAACTAAATGCTTCTTCGGCTCCGGCACCCTGTACGGTTTTTGAGCTATTGGTACATTCGTTGTCAATTCGATTTTCATTTCCGTCGCGTTAGTCAAGCCAATATCAGTAAGATTTTCCGCAAAAACGTCTGTGTTATCAGCTAACAACACTTGCAAGTCGGCTTTTACATTTATATCGTCAATACTGCTAATAATTTCGCTGAAATCAGTTTCTCGATGCTTAAGTTCTACCTTTGTAACCTGCGTAGAAAATACGAAGTCGTCGTTCTTTATTTCTGCAACAACATCTGCGTTTTTAAAAATATCTTGCCCCAAAAGCACGTCCATTGTTAATATATCATCATCAACAATAAACAAATTGACGATTAAAACTACATCATCAACAGCCATGTTCACGTTGATACTCTCAGTTGAAGTACGTTTTCCACCGCAAATGCCTATTATTTCTACAGCGCATGGATACTTCTTGGTATTTAAATTTGTTACAGCTGATCGTCGTATCATACTACATTCACTACCAGTATCTACGAAAGCTACTAACGCCTTACCGTTTACGCTGATTGGTTTTTCGAAAAACTTAGATGGTTGATGTATGTGTGTTTTCTTCACAGCTACTGCTTTTTTACCACAATTTTCTGGTTCGTTACTTCCGTGGAATTTATTACAATCTTTACATTTACGCGGTTGCCTCGGTTTTGGACAATTCCGCGCGATATGTCCACATTCTTTACAATTATAACACGTTATGCCTTTTGTTTCGATTGTATTCCGGCGCATGTCTTTTGCACTGTCTTTACTTCGATCACTCGTATATTCATTTTTAAGTTGCTTTGTCACAGTTAAGTTTTGAAGGTAACTTTCAATTGTTTCGCGCATATCTTTTAACGAATTAAACTTCAATGCAGCTATTGCAGTCTGCAATTCACGGTGTTTCAATCCGTCGCGAATGTATTTTATAATTGAACTTTCACTCAGGCCATACCGTCGGCCTAGTCCGCTCATTCTAAAACAATACTCTAAAATCTTTTCGTTTTGCATACGTGTAGTACTTGCCATTTTATAATGTACTTGCGCTTCATTCAATTCACAACCGAATTCGCTTTTTAATGCTTTCGCCAAATCAGGCCAATTGGAATAAAATGCTGGTGCTGCGTCTAACCACATACGCGCAACACCTTTTAATTTTCCATACACGGCTAAGAGTAAACACTTTTCGTCCCAGTCGTAAGCACTTATGGAACTGTCCACTCTATTTACAAATTGTGTCACTGTTAGTGAGTTATCAGTAGTTGGGTCAAACTCAGGAATTGTCTCTGCAATTTCCTTTACACTGGCACTTCGTCCCTCTGTTCGTATTGAATTCTGTGGTGTAGTAACTAAACGTTCTTCATTTACATTTTCTCGCACTGTATCATTATTTCTTTGCTGCATTTGACCAGCAAAACTTTGCATAGTCGTCATCATATTCTGCATCATTTCACGCAAATCATTTACCTGGCTTTGTAAATTAGATTCTGTTTCGATTTCGATTTCATCACTACCTAAGAAATCATTTAATCGCATTATCAATTCCGCTTTTGAACCCGATGTTAGTAAATTATTATTACGTAGTTGCTCCTTCAGTTCGTCAACTTTCAAAGATGCTACTTTTACTTTCATTTTGCGTTTTTTTTTTTTTTTTATTAACAAATATTCTTATTGGATTTTACTTTTCACAATTAGACAATACAACACACAATTGTCACTGTTTGTCTTCTTTTGTTTTTACACTTTCTGTATGTATCCGTTTCGCAAACTCTCGTCCATTCGTACGCGAGAATGTAATTCAAACACAAACCGTCACTTGTTTTTTTTTATTTATTTCTCTCTCTCGTTTCACCGAACGCTTGTCCGTTTGTACATGCGCAAATGCAAACCTTCGTTTTTCTTGCTTTTATGCCTCGCCAACTGCTCGTCCATTCGTACGCGCAACAGGCAAATTACAAAACAATTATGTCTACGTTTTTAAATGCAAACCGCCGGTTTCGTTTCTATGCTTCGCTAATCGCTCGTCCATTCGTACGCTCGATAGGCTAATCGCAACAACAATTCTGTTTGATTTCAAACGCAAACCGTCACCAACATGACGTTCTTGCCACACTTGCTCTGCTATGTTCAAACGCACGACCACTCGCATGTGCGACTGCTCAAACCGATCACAACAATAACACACACATGTGAGGCTATGAGAAGCATCTCACTTCTGAACTAAAAGATGCTAGATCTTTTAGAGTTTGTCAGGATTCGATTTATTTATTATTAAAAGATTATATTCCATACAATATTGTTTATTATTAGATATTTCAATTGCTTAAATATATTACTCGTTTTTTAAAGTTAAAATAAAATGAAAAATAAAAATAGACCAGTCTCGAACGATGCTGACGCGACACTCTCTTTTCTCCGACGACTCTTCCTGGGTTGTTGGTGCGCTCGTTCTTTTGTGTTGCAGGGATGCAATTATGCGGTTTACCTTACACAGGGTTATACCTAACCAAACAGGGAGTGCCGCGCGTAAATAAAGTTGATTGATAATCAAATGGCAGAGCCTATATATTCACTTTTCCATACCAGATCCTCCATAGTCTTTTGCTCCCCCGCAAAGCCGTAGAATACTTCATAATATAATACATATACATATGTCCTTTATAATATATTTAAAACTGTTTTGAATGCAATTTTGATTTAGTTGGTTGTTATGTTTAGCTTCAGAAAAGTTCCTTGGGGACTACGAAATCTAAACTTTGTTCTTTGTTGGCAAAAATTTGCTAAGCTGTAATCGCATGCAATATATAGAAAACAATTTCGTCAATGTTACCCTCATTATCCTCATTTTTTTATATCAATAACGCGAGCCATCCACATGTTCATATTTTTCCTCTTTGTATAAAACTAACGACAAAAGTAAAATATCTCCATTGCAACAAATTCTCTTTCACAACTATCCACAGCGAGATATTTTATTTGTCAAGAGCATTTTACTTCTTAACAACTTATAAAGAAAAGAGCTTTTTATTTTAGACACAGAATACGAAATGCTTGATAAATTTAATTTTTTTACAAATTAGGAATTTGTTGAATTTGTAAAGTGCACAGAATATACCAGTTAGATTGTATATGGATAGTATTAAAAAGTTGTGGGAATGTAGGCCAATTAAAAAACCCAGAAAAATGTAAACTGGACTTTGCCTTATAACTCTGTGGCTGCTGAACTGGAATTTTTTAGATGTAAGGAGAATTGTGAGTCGCAAATGGACTTCTTTTGAAAATTAGTTCTGAACTGAAAAGTCACCAATAAGGTTTCTATTATTTTTTTTAGAGTTATTATACAGGAAAATCATAATACAGGAAAAATAAAAACTCATTTATTATGACTTTCAGTTTTCGTTCCATGAGCAAACTGTTGTGAAATAAATTTAAATTAAAAAAAATTATGCTATTTGGGGCATTCTCTGGAAAAAAAGCCACTTGAAAAAAAAAGTTCTTTATTTTCTTTGGCAATGATATATCTTATAGTACGTGTAAAACCTAAAATAAAACATATGGTTTTAGGTCTGTGTAACGCGGGGTTGCCATATTATAAGGGGCCAAAGTTTTTTATAAAAAAAATTTTCGAACCGCCATAACTTTAAAACTAATGAACAGATTTTAAAACAACATGTGACTTTTTTGTACAGAATTTCTCACACTTTGAAACTGTATATCGTAAAATTTTTTAAAATTAATATTTCATAGCAAAAAATGAAAAATTTTTTTTTTGGAATTTTTAACAACTTATGCCCCCTTCGATTTTTTCGAAAATATCTTAAAATGTTCCTTATTTCATCACTTTTTTACCCCCCAAAGGGAATTTTGAGACAGCAATATTTGTATAAGCTACAAATAAAAAACCAACTCAGAACATGATGAAAAATCATTGATTTATGCACTATTATTATCAGAATTTAGCGTAACCCAGGATTAACGACGTGAACATAGCAGACATTTAATCTCTTTTTGTTTTTTTTTATTTTTTAATATTTTTTTTTTAATTTTTTTGTATTTTTCAAATTTTTAATTTTTTTTGTTTGTGTTTTTGGTTTTTGCTTTTTTTTTTAATTATTACGTAGATTAGATTCAAGTACGTGATAATTTTAAATAAAAAAACGCTGAGGTCCCGATGATTTCGTTGCTGAATTTAGAATGTGGAAAAGGTTAAAAATCTTTTCTTCAGATTAAATTTTCTAACTAAAATTTTGAATATAGTTTCAGGAACTGGTTAAATCAAACAAAGAGATCCAAAACTTTTTTAGACGCGTTGAATTGTTGCGATGCAAACATTTTCAAAACAGTGCATCGTTTTTTAAAGATTGGAGCAACAATCCCTATATCTGTCGCTTCAAGTGAACGCTCGTTTTCCTCACTTCGCAGGCTTAAAAAATATTTAAGAAATAAAACTGGAGAAGCACGCCTGAACGGAATGGCTCTCTTGAATATCCATAGAGATATAGATGTGACGGAGGAAGAGATTTTAAATGTTATGGCCCAAAATAAGAGATGATTAGACTTCAATTTCTGAATAAAATAATGAAACATTGTCTTTTACTTGTACAAACTTTGCAAGTATCACTTCTTGGGAAACCAAATCGTAGTTTGTGTTCTGTATGAAAAATGTGCTTATATGTGTTGTATGAAATTTGGCTATCCGGATATTTAACTTTGTATAACTCGTACATTGTTTTAATATTTAAATTGGGGTTAAGACAATTTTTTCGAGATGTTGAACGACCATAGTGACTTTCTTGGCTGGGAAAGCTTACTATGTGTTCATCAACGCTCAGTTTTTCCTGTTCTATGATTTTGTGGGGACGATTTTCATGTTTTCCTCGCTGATCATCAATGTTTTCCCATATTTTACTTTTTCAACCAAAATTTGAACTCTGCGCTGCGTTACCTTCATATTTTAAAATTAAGAGTAAAGTAAAAATCAACAAAAAACAACAACAAGAAAATATTTACCTCAAATGTGTGACAAAACCTTTTTTTGCACACTCTCTCTCTTTTTCCGTTTGAAAGCACCAAAAAATAAAATACTGTTGTATTTCGTATAGAACTCCTCTCTTCAACTCTTCTTCTTTTAGGCTCGCTCAATTCTAGAAGTGAGGATAGAAATAAACATTGCTCGTTATAATTTTTGCTATAAAAGTTATCAAAAAGGTTCTTCATTTGTTCAATATCAAGTTTTGCACAATGGAAATTACAATGGCAATCAAAAACCATAGTTATAGTTCAAAATGTATATGAAATAAAAATTATGTACTTAAAACGTTTTTCCACTAAACTTGCTTTGGGACATTTTTTGCTGGTATAACTTGTTTTTTTCTATTAATATAAGATTGCCCACTATTTCTTAGCTTTTAATTATTGAAATCTTTCCAATTTTCTAAATTTATTTTCCTTTTGGAGCCTCTAACACACTTATCAAGCACACGAGGACACTTACTTTTTGCCATTGTACACACAATAAATAAGTCACTTGAAACGTTATTCCACTGAGTGCTTGTATTAAAATGCGATTTGAATACGAACAAGTGCAATAATATGCCTAATTTTGATTTGGATTGATAAAAGAGAGCCATTATAACAGTAATCTGCAAAAAAACCGGTTTTGAAAAAATTTTCGCTTACAACGTTATTCGCGAACATGATTCAACTGTTGAACGCAATATCTAAACTAATCATGCATAGCGTTATTTTGTAGGTTCTGTCAAGGCCTAGATCAAGATGTATATTATTGCCAGATACGAGCTCTGTAGCGCTTTATACATTCTAAATAATAAGCCTTACTCACCACGTTTTTAAGTTAAGATCCACTTCTGGTGTCACCGAACATTTTATACTCTCGCAATTTATTTATTTAATTTTATTATTATAACAAACAATTTGACCCACATATTTGGCATATATATCGTATATAGTCCATTGAAAGTTGGAAACCCTAATATTAGTTATATGCGAGATAGGGATGTTATAACCCGATTGTACTCATTTTTGACACGGAGACATATTATTAAAAAAAAAATATTCCCTCTGAATTTCTTCAAAATATCGAGAGACTTACCTATAGTTTCGGTACAAATTTTGTTAGAAGCACTGAGGTCCAGAGAACTGCAAAAATCACTATTTTCTTGATTTACTCATACGCGAAATTCTTCATTCACTTCAACTCACTGAAAAAAACAGAGTGATGAGTAAAAATCAACTCATTTTGCCGTACACATCATTCCGAAGATTTTGAGTCCTCGGTTCAAAATTTCTCACTCAATTCAACTCACTGAACAAAAGTCAGCGTTCAATAAAATGAACATATGTTGACGAAAGCATCATTCTGTTCAATTTGAGTTGATCGATTATGAGTAAACGATTGGCGACAAGACGGCACGATGTGAGCGTTACGACTGCATGTACCGTAACAATTTCTATGCAGTTTGTTGTTGTAGCTTGTCTTGTTCTTCTTCTCACATTTCATCTGTGCAGAAAAAGTGCCGCATGCTGCGCGCATGAGTAAAATCATACGAGTTGATTTTTGCGAGTTGAGTGTTGTTCTTGTTCAAAACAATGATTGTTGAACCGAATGAGCAAGCGCCCGAAATCATTATATTGAACACGAGCCGAACAAACTCGGAGTGGAACAAAAAATCGCACACAGACGAGTGAATTTAAAATCAACAACGAAAATGTGAGCTCAGGCAAGTTTGATCGGCTGATCCGAACAGTGTGATTATTCGGCTGTTGAGCGCGTACGAATGTTTTTCATTCAGCAAATGCCGTTCTCTGCTGAGGTCCCCATATTCGATATGTAGGGTATTGAAAACTTATGGACCGATTTCGACGATTTTTAGAATTGCGATGTCACTCTTTAAATGCAGTATTTTTGAAAAGTTCTGTTCCGATATCTTCACTAGTACTTTCTTTATATATTGTAAAGTAAACGATTCGACTTCAAAGTTCTGGTAAATGGGAAGTAGGCGTGGTTGTGAACCGAATTGGAGTATTTTCACAACACTACATTGGGAAGCTAGGAAGATATTATGAACCGAATTTAATTGAAATTGGTCGATAAATTTCGGAGATATGGTTTTTGACCTATAAGTGGGCGGAACCACACCCATTTAAAATTTTGTGTATCATTTTGAGTGCAGCTCTTCTGTACCATCCTTATGAAACCATCATACAATACCATCTTTATAATGAAATTTAAGGCTTCCTTACTGAATTAAAGCATTTTTAGTAGTTTTCAACATAACTTTTGTATGGGAGGTAGACGTGGTTATAATCATAAGGTAGTACCTAAAAGAAATGACTCTAGAAAGTTTCCTTGAGATAGCTTTAGTAGTTTACGAGATATGTACAAAAAACTTACTAGGGGGCGGAGACACGCCCACTTCCCCAAAAAAATTACATCCACATATGCCCCTTCATAACAAATTTTACTTCAATTGCTTAATTTATGGATAAGTTATAGCTCTTTATATGTTTTCGGTTATTGCCATTTTGTAGGCGATTACGTCCATTTTCGAAAGCAACCTTCTTATGGTGCCAAGGAATTTGTGTACCAAGTTTCATCAAGATATCTCAATTTTTACTCAAGTTATCGCTTGCAGAGACGGACAGACAGACATCCGGATTTCAAATCTACTCGTCACCTTTATCACTTTGGTATAGATGTTACAAACAACGGTTAGGTGAACAAAATTATTATACTCTCTTAGTAACTTTGTTGCGAAAAATGTAAAATGTAAGTTCTTCGAAAAATGTCATATGCTCGCCGCTCACGCCACAGGCAAAAGTTTAAAGCATACTAATTGTCAAATCGATTGCTATTGGAGTTGGGAAGTTCTTTGTGTGGACTTTTGATATTTTGATATTTCATTTTCAAAATGACTCCAAGCAGGCAGTTCGATCTGCTAAAGCGCATGTTCGAGCTATTGAACAGTTTAAAAATGAGCAGAGTATAAAAAAGTGAATTATTCGAACTACAGTAATCTCCGCTTATGTGGCACTTAAATTCATTCCGCTTAAGTGTATTAAGGTACTTTTCAAACATTTTCTCAAATAATTCAGAAAAATTGATATTTCTAATCTCAAAAGAAAACAAGTAAGGAAAGGCTAAGTTCGGGTGCGACCGAACATTTAATACTCTCGTAATTTATTGATATAATTTTATTAAGACAATACACAATTTTACTCATATACTCGGCATAAAGTCCAATAGAATAACGAAAATCATCATATATGGTATATGAGGGCTGATGTAATTTCTAAACCGATTTCACTAATTTTCCCCCACAAGCTACACTATATACATACAAGACTATATGCCCACTTAATTTTGCTAAGATAACTCACATATTAACCGATATATGAGGAATAATGCCTGCACCAGGTTGTCCAGGATTCACACTCGGCGTTACGTAACAGCTATACAAGTTTATGCCACAGATTGTAGCACGCGTGTCGTAGGTTTGGTCTGTTAGCGGCTTATTTTGGAGTGTTTTTTCCCCACAGGTCCACACGGCAGCTTTGTTCGTTTGATCAGAGATCCAATTTGCGGTACCTATGTTTTTGTATTGTTCGCTGATAATTGATACGCCCACTTTGTGCTGAAACACCGTTTGGGTAAGTAAATCTTGCGCTGCTTCGCAGTGGTTGAGGTTGAGTTGCAAGACTATCATATTTTGGCCCATTTGCACGCTGCTTGGTACAGAGGGCACTTTTTACTACCAATTTGGTGGTCTGTACTCCCCCTTCCATTCTTTTTACACGCGTCACAGGATGGTTTCTTATCGCATGTCTTCGCAAAGTTTCCTTTTTCCCCACATTTAAGACAGGACTGGCTTCTGTCATCAGGGTTGCTGCAAGTTCTCGCCAAATGCCCATATTCCAAGCACCTATAGAACCTTGCCTCTAAAAGTGATCTTGCCTGGAGAGCAGAGAGGCTTAGGACGGCCGTTTGCGTGCCCGCGTATGCAGTTTTGATGCTTTTAATAGCAGCAGTATTGTCAAAGTCGCCAAGTTCCTTTACCTGGGTACGAATTGCGTTACTAATATCTTCTTCAGATGCTATCTCGTCAAGATCCTTAAATTCCACTGTTATTTCATGGGTAAATGCTTTGATTTTTGTCTGGTTCCCAAGAACTTTACATATCTCCTTCGTGTATTCGCCTGAGTCTTTCATTTGAGCTTCTTTTAGTTCCAGCAGCATTTCGCCTTTGGCCGTCTTTCTAATTCGGGTTACATTTTCACCCAGCTTTTGAAGAGCATCTTTTTTTCACTGCCCTTAGGATGTAGCTATAGGACAGGTCTCCTGTTCGTGATATAACTATAGCATCAGGGCGTGGTGGATGCTTGTATGCCTTCTTCTTTTTCTTTTTGACCTCGGTCCAGTCAAATTTTTCCTTTAGTATTCCTTTACTAACGGTGATTGTTTTATCATGGTCTTGTTTTTCTTCAGTGGCGTTCTTCGTTTGACTCGCTATTCGTCACGGGATATTTTCGGTGTTATATCCGTGATCGGG
Organism: Zeugodacus cucurbitae; assembly: GCF_028554725.1. Taxonomy (NCBI): domain Eukaryota; kingdom Metazoa; phylum Arthropoda; class Insecta; order Diptera; family Tephritidae; genus Zeugodacus; species Zeugodacus cucurbitae. Next base: position 18,684,363 of record NC_071670.1, read on the forward strand.
GGCATGTTCAGAATGTGCCTCCTTTCTTTCAACTTATTGTATTCTTCTTGCGCTCTATTATATAGCTTTCCTATATTGCTTAGGAGATCCTTGAGATTGTTGTTGATGGTTCGCTGCGGTGGACGTCAGCTTCTTGATATCCTCTTCCAGTTGCTTCATGTTGTCTACACATGTTTCCACTAAGTTAGCCTGTGGTGTGCTATCTTGCAACGCTGGGGGCGACTATCTTGCTCTCATTGGCTTATCCACGCTGAGAACTTTTGTGGGCGATCTACCAAGTCTTGGGGCTCGTCTGGGAGGAGCATATCTCTGGCTCCTTGTTAGTACAATAATTTGTGGTTTCAGTTCCACTACCCATTATTGAGGCATAGATGCTGCTATTGTTGTTTCTTAAATAAGTTTCCATTTCCTTCTAGTTTGTTTTACCAGCGCATCATGTACAGGGGGCGGGCCGAAATAGACAGGAACGGGTATCCCTTCGGTGTCTATGCTCCTACCCCAGTTCCCTGAGGCCTGTCCTTCGCTTTACCAGTCCCGGAAACTACGCACGGACCGGCGCCCGGGGCAACGCAGGCTACTAATCCTACGCCCAAAGCACACTTCTTGACCAGAACGTATTTCTGTTACTGTTAAACAGCGCAGCTGACACCTCGGCAGAGCAAGCTCACATCACCCTGTCCATCCTAGCAACGGAGAAGTCGTTGTTAAGTTTTCGAGGGTGCGCCACGTTGTAACAGCCGCACCTAAAATGATGAACAGACGCTGACCAGGGAGCCGTCCATTTTGGAGCAGTCGCGCCTGGATTTTTGTATTACTCAACATGCCCATGCATACAGGTCGTCCGGCTATCCACGATCTGCCAGATAAACACTATTAGAAGAAAAATATTTCCTTGAATTAAATTAAGATATCTGAGAGATTTACCGACATATTCGGTGAAAAACTACCATAAGGCACGGAGTTCTTCATATTCGATATCTGGGGCATTGAAAAGTTATAGTCCGATTTCTATAACTCTATGGGCTGCTAGTGTATTTGTTCAAAGTTTTATTTCGCTATCTTTATTGGTTCCTTATGTATATATATATAAAGTGAAGGAATAAGATGGAATTCAAAATTGAGTTATATGGGAAGTTGTCGTTGTTGTGAACTGATTACATCAATTTTCCACACGTGTCATAAGGGTGTCAAAAAAATATTATACACCGAATTTCATTGAAATCTGTCGAGTAGTTCCTGAGGTATGGTTTTTGACCCATAAGTGGTAAAAAATCTGAGTGCAGCTCTTTTCTGCTATTTATTTTGTAAAATTTAGGGTTTCTGACGTTTTTCGTTAGTGATTTTCAACCTAACCTTTGTATGAGAGGTGGTTATTATCCGATTTGAACTATTTTCATGGTGTATGATGAGATACGTAAGGGAACCGACTGCAGAAAGTTTGGTTTATATAGCGTTTTTGGTTTGCGAGATATATACAAAAGACCTATTTGGGGGCGGGGCCAGTGAGTGAATATTTTTAAATAAATTAATGTATTTCTTTATATTCTTTCTTTGTTGTGTCTGTTTGTGTCACCAAGAAATAAAAGAGTTAGATATGGGTTTATATACATATACATATATAAATGATCAGAATGACGAGTTGAGTTGAAATCCGGATGTCTGTCCGTCCGTCTGTCCGTGCAAGTGATAACTTGAGTAAAAATTGAGATATCTTAATGAAACTTGAAACACATATTCCTTGGCAAACGAAAACCTATAAAGCGTCCTAACTAAGCCATAAATAAAGTTATGAAAGTAAAATGTGATACAGAGGATCACATTAGGGAGGTGCATATTTGGGTGTAATTTGTTTGGGGAAGTGGCCCCGCCCCCGCCCCAAATAGATTTTTTGCTATCGGATAATAACCAAGCCCACCTTCCATACAAGGGTTTGGTTGAAAATTACTAAAAGTGAGTTAACTCACTAACGAAAAACTTCAGAAACACTAAATTTTACATAAGAAATGGCAGAAAAGAGCTGCACTCAGATTTTTTACAAAATGGGCGTAGCATCGCCCACTTATGAGTCAAAAACCATACCTTAAGAACTTCTCGAGCGATTTCAATGAAATTCGGTATATAATAGTTTCTTGATACCCTTATAACACGGCTGAAAAATGGGCGAAATCGGTTCACAAACACGCCTACTTCCCATATAACTAAATTTTTTCCATCTGATTCGTTCACTTTATAATATACATATACCTTAGGAACCAATGAAGATAGGGGAATAACACTTTACACAAATACTGTATTGTCGAAATCGGACTATAACTTTTCAAGGTCCCGGATATCGAACTTGAAGATCTCAGTGAATAAGGGTAATTTTTCACCGAAAATATAGGTAAATCTCTCAGATATTTTAATGTAATTCAGAGAGAATCTTTTTCTTATAATAGTTTGTCTCTGTACCAAAAATGGTTAAAATCGGGTCATAACTTGTACTAGATCCCATATTCCTAATAATAGGTTTTTCAAAAATACGATTTTTAAAATATAACCCCATATCTAACACTTTTATTATCTTCAAACAACCGTTATGTGAACAAAATTATTATACTCTCTTTAGCAACTTTGTTTGCGAGAGTATAAAAAGTAAAATGAGGAAAATTCGAACATGAAATTATATTTTATTTGCAATGAGCTAAAACTTGATTACGACCTCTAGTTCTTTGTGTCCGTTGTCTTTCTCTCTCGAGCTTGTACATTTCTAATATTTTGTTCTTCAAGCCGCTGCACACGCTCCATATTCGACTCTCAAGTGCGTACTTGGCAGGTTTTGAAATTTTGTTCAGCAAGCAGGTGCGAGCATTCGTTACTCGACTAAGTTGAGATTCTAGCAATAAATATAGCCTTTGTTACACGGGGTGAATGTAGCTTTCAAATGGTGAAATAGTTTTTGAAATCGGCACAGTAGTTTTTGAGTTTATTCATTACAACCATACATATAAAACTTTCCTCTTTATAATAGTAGTATAGATAAGTATCAAAACATAAATGTATTCATTTGGACGGCCAGACTATACTCTCAATGAAATTGAAATACTCAGATACTCTAGTAAACACGTCCGGCATATGGTAACGACAGCCTCGACCAAAGGAATCTATACCAACGAGTCGATATTTATTTAAACCTTCATCTTCCACTTAAACCATAGGTCCATTAGCAGTATTACTACAATTGTGCCACTGTTCAATAACATTGTGTGCACATAACTGTGTTTTCCGTATACCATCTGCGATTCGACGGTCTATAAAATCACTATAAGCATCTCGACACAATGGAATCGGAAGAATGCGCATACGTGCGGCAGCCACTATGCGTTGACCATTGACACCTAGAAAGATGAGGTATTATTAAAATTCATGGACTTCACATTGTATAAACCATACCCCAACGCGTGGTATACAACTCAGTGTTATTTAAAGGAATTGCAGCGGTAAATAAGCAAACGGGATACACCCACGGCGAATAATTAACGTCACTATCCAATTCCACCAAACCGATATCGTTGTAATAAGAAAATAATGAAAACTCAGGATGATTATGGAACTGCCTTGAATATAAGTAAATATTTAAAATGTATAATAAGTATACTTATGTATGTATATGAATTTACTTTGATATTTTTCTCCACCATCCTGTTATTTTGTGCCAGATCATCAAGGCGTGTAATACCTAGACGGACTACTGCTAGTTTACCGTTACTACGGCTTTTTATACATTGAGCCGAGGTTAGCACGAAACGTTTATCTATCAAAGCACATGGAAATACGACAGTTTTGTCTTCGGTTTGATAACCAATAAGTGCCATGTAAGGATATTTTCCGGGTGCAGCAGCACTACCTTCGGGTGTGCGCTGTATCAAATTATGCTGTAGTCCATTGTCCAAAGCCGCACAGGCTAGAAAATTGCAATAATTTATACATATATGTAAGTATTGTATGTAAGTATTTATATATAACTGTACATGGTACTAAATACTCATGTATTCTTGCATACATTGGTATCTTTGGGTATAACTTACCTCTAACCGACGGCCGTTGAATCGCTTGTGCATTCGTGCTTTGATTACGAATTGCAAAAATGCAGAGTGGAATAAAAAATATTCCTAATGACTTAAAGTTCATATTTGTTGTTCTGCCAACCGATATAGTAGAAAAAATAGATTTTTGTTTAAAAAAAAATCGAGTATAAATTCTCAAGTCTCACTTAGCACACTGCATCGATTGAACCGACTTTAAACCACAGTCTCCTATTTATAGGAACATTCGTGTGCATACATATCACTTCCATTTAATTTTGTTTGTGATATACTCTTAACAAAATAATAGCAATGTTTTAATCAGAACTATAAGAATCTTAATTAAAAGGAAAGAACTTCATATGCAAATCACATACATATGTACATACATATGTATATATATACATATGTATACTTTATATGTACATATTTGAACTTATATATACGAGAATAAATAGCTTTAAATTAATTATGATAATCAAATAAATAAATCAACTAGTGAATTTAAGGCGAATTAAATTCCATTGCATTTTTTAACAAAAAACAAACCAATGATTTATTCATAACACTGTACAACACTTGGACGGGTAGCTCCCAGAAAAGTCTATTTCGTCGTATAGTGTAATAATAAAAATCCAACAAACATTGATATTTAAATTCTCAAACGTTGAAGCAAATATTAATTTTCAATTTGAAGATCAATATTTATGCAATTTGTAAGACAATATTTTCTCAAACGTTTCTCAAAAGCTACTTTTCAAATTAGTTTCCATCATTTTACAATTTGAGAAAAACCAACAAAAAGCTGCAATCACAACAGACAGACAAGGCTTTCGCAACTTGACTTTCACTCCTGCCTCAACCCGTTGATATATGTATGCGCGCTGTAGAATCATATTGGCCACTCCATGCGTACCGCCGCTGAAGAGGTTATTGCACATCACTGTCAGCGTTGAAATAACTGGTACGATGACGAGTGCAGTGCCGCCACTCTAGAAAAGAACGCGGCTTACAGAGCCACCATGCGTAACGCACCGACAGGAGCAGTTAAGAAGCGATGTCGTGAGAAGCGGAGGGAAGAGAGACGCACTTGCAAACGGAAGAGGAGAGAGGCAGAAATACGTGAGCGTGAGCACAGTGGTTCGGCTTGTATGAAGACGCGGTCATAAATACTTCCCGTTGAGATATCGCTATGATATTGGCCATCGGACCACTAAGTCCTATATCTCCTATAGAACAGTGATGCACAAAAATACTTCTTATGGTCACAGTTGGAGCGTCAAAACTTTCAGTAAGGCTTTGTAAAAAATGTAAGAAAGCGATAAACAAGCTGAACATGATTTGTCGTTATAGTTCCCACCCATCCAACCCCTCATTCAACCTATAAGAATAAAATCATATAGGAAAAAACAAATTATCAACCAATTTAATGCAGTGCATTTTTTCACTGCCATTCAACAGCCATTTTAATTAGAACAAAAAGTTATAATGTCTTCTCTAGTAAACCGTACACAGATTGAAATAATGACGATTTATCCTTCTTTCCAAGCTTTCTTAGCCCAATTATGATGAGTTTGAACTTAAAAATTGTTAATTCAAAGGGCATTAATAATTTGACGATTGCTTTAACACTTTTATTACCTTAAGACTCTGCTAAATACTAAATAAAATATACTTAAAGGGGGATCGCGGGGGAACACAATTAAAACTTGATGTAAACAAATTGAAGACGCACAAAAAAGGTACAAAAAATAGGTGATATAAAACACTTATTTCACTAAAAACACAAATCACGTTAGTCTTAATTAATGTCACAAGTTAAAATAAAAACCTTTAACTTCAAAATCCATTAAAAATAATCTTGATTGATCTGTAATCCTGAACAATTACCAGAACAAATTGAAGTTCGTTGTGCTGCGAAATTTTTAAAAAAATTTCTAAATTCCTTTAAAAATACAGGTGTTCATGCATTTAACTCTATTTTTAGAAAGTATCGTTCGATTTTTAGGAAAACCCGGTTTGCAAATAGGAAATTTGGACAATTTAGTGGACATCTGTATACATTTTGGGCCTATGGGCGGAACCACTATGCAATATGGTGAGAGATGCCCAGAGTATACCAAGGATATGGAGGGAAATCGCCGTGCGCTTGCTGAACGGTGACAGCAATGCTATCGATAACATGGAAGTAGAACCTGAACCAATAGTCGTTGATGGCATTTAAACACTGCACTGGAATCGGTCTTATGATACCGATAAGTATGTCCAACACAATTTAGTAAAGCTCTTCTTGTAGTGATAGCTCCCTAATTCATTACACAGCCGCATACACTTGACGGATTGAGCGCAGTATCTACGGATTGAGTTCCTACAGAAAAAAAGATGCCATATAAATATTATTTTGCATTCATTGCTATTAGGCAACTTCTAGTAGATAGCGGATTTTTTCAATCAGAGAATAATATGCTGTTTATTGGATATTTCTTGACTTGTTTTATACATTATTCACAATTACATAGTTTATTTCGTATATATTTGTATGTGATTGGCGTTGCAACCGTTTAGCCGGTTATAGCCGAATCGACGATAGTGCGCCACCTGTCTCTCTCCTTCGCAGTTCGGCGCCAGTTGGAGATCCCAAGTGTAACCAGGTCGCTCTCCACCTGGTCCCTCCAACGGAGTGGAGGCCTTCCCCTTAAACCTCGGCTTCCTCCGGCGGGTACTGCATCGAACACTTTCAGGGCTGGAGTGTTTTCGTCCATTCGGACAACATGACCTAGCCAGCGTAGCAGCTGTCTTTTTATTCGCTGAACTATGTCAATGTCGTCGTATAACTCGTACAGCTCATCGTTCCATCGTCTGCGGTATTCGCCGTTGCCAATGTTCTGAGGACCATAAATCTTGCGCAAAATTTTCCTCTCGAAAACTCCTAGTGTCGTCTCATCTGATATATATTTATGTCACATAATTAGGGATGCAAACGATGTATCGATGTTTTTGAAACATCGATGTCTCGAATCTAAAAACATCGATGCATCGATGTCACTTTCAACGATGTTGTATGTCGATGTTTTATATAAAAATTTTACTTTACACCTTCACACTTTTTCGGGTATTAACCCAAAACCCTCTATTTGGATACGCTTTATTACATTGGAATTAGATTTTTGTAAAATACGGAGAATTCGTTAAGGAAATGTGCGCTTGGACCTGCGGTTACTTTTATGACTTATTTATACAATTTACATAATTCTGGCGTAGGCTACGGCGTTTGATCAGAGATTCAAATTACTTGATTTTGAAGATGCTAGGGCTAAAGGAAATAATTTTTTTTGTTTCATAGAAAATTAATCGCGCAGATACAACGGAATATTCGGATGAGTGTGAAACAGAATACTCGTTTGATGTTTGGAACCAGAATAAACATTTGGTACACCAAAAGGTGAAATGTAAGCTGTCAAATTTATCTACAATTTCAGGGACGGAAGGTTGAAGAGAAAGTGTATCTCGGCTGTTACTCCTACCAATCAGAAGCCAATAGAGTTTGGGTTGACATGAATACTGTGTTTCCGGAGTTGTATAAATAGGCTTATTAATATTTACACATTGTAGCCTCTTCAGTGGAGAGTAAACGACTGTTTTCTAAACCCAGGGCAACTATCACGCAGAAGTAAAATCGAAAAGAAATGACAGTGAACAAATTTTCCATATCGTTGTTTTGAAATTCTGTTATTTATTGAGAAAAAACTTTAACAGACATATAATGCTAAGTGAAATAAATGCCCGGTTTCACAGTTCGTACTTAAGTTGTGCCCAAATAAAATCTTAGCTAAGCATTGTTGTTGACTGAGTAGTCATTTGCGTTTCACAGTCGATGCTTATTTTCTATAAAATTCTATTATGATATATGGCAGCACAATGAAAAACATTTGTTTACAAATACCATCTGACAAATTGAAATTATTGTTGATGAAAAATTACTTTGCGATGAATAAATTTAGAGTCTGGGGAATGGATGGACACCGGAATGGAAAGGACACCGAATTTCACCGCAAGCGAGTGGGGGCACTCGCCCTGCACTTGCAACTCGCAGGAAAGCATATAACCGTCATTGAATGCAAGAAATTCCAAAAATTTTTTCAGCAAATAATTTTTATTTTATTTTTTTGACAAATAAGTCAATATTCAAAACAAAAATCAGCTGTTACTTAAGCACTGCTTAGTCTCCCATTTTCAGTACTTAAGCAGAACTTAAGTATGAACTGCAAACGCAATATTTCTGTTTTATCTTAAGCACAACCTAAGCACTGACTGTGAAACCGGGCAAAAATGTATCAACTAGGGCTCTTAAAATTATTCGATTAACCTGAAAACCGATTATTCGAATATCCGGTTTGTAACCGTTCGTACGAATATTAACCGGTTAGTACTATTCGATTAGTCGCAATGTTACGACTATTCGAATAATCGTTCTACTACGGTTATTCGAATAGTTGTTCTGCTGCGACTATTCGAATAGTTGCTCCGCTGGGAGCATTTGAATAGTCGATGACTGACGATTATCCGAATTGTGCAAACCGAATATTATTATTCGAATAATGCCCTATTCGGTTAATTCGGTTAGTCGATTAGTCGAATACCAAGAGCTCTAGTATCAACTTAAGGCGTACTTCTTCTTCTTGACTGGCGTAGACACCGCTTACGTGGTTATAGCCGAGTCCAAAACAGCGCGCCACGCATCTCTCCTTCTGGCAGTTTGGCGCCAATTGGTTATTCCAAGCGAAGCCAGGTCCCTCTCCACCTGGTCCTTCCATCGGAGTGGAGGTCTCCCTCTTCCTCTGCTTCCACCAGCGGGTACTGCATCGAATACTTTCAGAGCTGGAGCACCTTCATCCATTCGAACAACATGTCCTAGCCAGCGTAGCTGCTGTTTTTTTATTCGCTGGACTATGTCTATGTCGTCGAATAACACATACAGCTCATCGTTCCATCGTCTGCGGTATTCGCCGTTGCCAATTCTTAAGGGACCATAAATCTTCCGCAAAACCTTTCTCTCGAAAACTCCTAGTGCCGTCTCATCGGATGTTGACATCGTCCACGCTTCTGCACCGTAAAGTAGGACGGGAATGATGAGAGACTTGGTATCTTTCCCATCCCGCTCGTGTTGCGGTCGATCGCAACATTGCGAGGTAGGCAGTCTGTTTTCTCTCCACTGCGAGACGACAATCCTCATCATACCAGCTGTTTTTTTGACTTTTCCGAAAACCAATGGTTTCGGTTGCAGCTGTACGTAAGGAGTTTGATATGCCGTCCCACAGCTCCCTTATACCGAGATGCTGATGAGTGCTCTCAGAGAGCAGGAGTGCAAGTCGAGTAGAAAATCGTTCGGCTGTCGGTTGTGATTGCAGCTTCTCGATGTCGAACCTTCCTTGTGTTTGTTGACGTGTGCGCTTTTCTACACAGAGGCGTGTGCGTATTTTAGCTGCTACAAGATAGTGGTCCGAGTCGATATACGGACCACGAAGCGTACGCACATCAGAAACACTGGAGACATGTCGTCCATCTATCACAACATGATCGATCTGGTTGCGAGTGATTCGATCCGGGGACAGCCAAGTAGCTTGATGGATTTTCTTATGCTGGAATCTAGTACTACAGACGACCATATTTCGGGCCCCGGCGAAGTCGATCAGCCTCAGACCGTTTGGTGATGTTTCGTCATGGAGGCTGAATTTTCCGACTGTTGTGCCAAAGACACCTTCTTTACCCACCCCAGCGTTGAAATCGCCAAGCACGATTTTGACATCGTGGCGGGGGCAGCGCTCATAGGTACGTTCTAGGCGCTCATAGAAGGTATCTTTGATCACTTCGTCCTTCTCTTCCGTCGGGGCGTGGGCGCAAATCAGCGATATGTTGAAGAACCTCGCGTACTAAGGCGTACTACATTTCATTTATTTATGCTTCTGCTTCTGTATCCCTTAGTTTTTCACACTAAATTTAAGATAAGTTAAAAAAGTTCAAAAATACATCGATGTTTCGATGTTTTAATGGCCGCTGTTTTTGATTTCGATGGGTTTTGAAGAAACATCGATACATCGAACCATCGATGATTCATTTTACGATGTTTGCATCCCTACACATAATGGAATATCTAAACAAATAATGAATTGTAAAAATAAATTGAATATGTGAGAATTAGATACCACTTAAGAGAACACATAAGAATCGATTACAATTCCTAATGATACTTAAAAAAAATCCAATGAAATCCACTATCAGTATTTTCTGTTGCTTATATATATATATATATTTGGCGTAGGAACCGCTTTAAGCGATTATAGCCGAATCCACCAGAACGCGCCACTCATTCCTCCTTTTTGCTTTTTGGCGCCAACTGGAAACACCAAGTGAAGCCAGGTCACTTTGCACTTGGTCTTTCCACCGGAGTGGAGGTCGTCCTCTTCCGCGGCTTCCTCCAGCATCGAATACTTTCAGAGCTGGAGTGTTTTCTTCCATCCGTACAACATGCCCTAGCCAGCGTAGCCGCTGTCTTTTTATTCGCTGAACTATGTCAATGTCGTCGTATAAATCGTACAGCTCATCGTTCCATCGTCTGCGGTATTCGCCGTTGCCAATGTTTAGAGGACCATAAATCTTGCGCAAAACCTTTCTCTCGAAAACCCCAAGAGTCGTCTCATCGGATGTTGTCATCGTCCACGCTTCAGCGCCATACATCAGGACGGGAATAATGAGCGACTTATAGAGTTTGATTTTGGTTCGTCGAGAGAGGACTTTACTTTTCAATTGCCTACTCAGTCCAAAGTAGCACCTGTTGGCAAGAGTGATTCTGCGTTGGATTTCAAGGCTGACATTGTTGGTGTTGTTAATGTTGGTTCCCAGATAAACGAAATTATCTACAACTTCAAAGTTATGACTGTCAACAGTGACGTGGGAGCCAAGACGCGAGTGCGCTGACTGTTTGTTTGATGACAGGAGATATTTCGTCTTGTCCTCATTCACCACCAGACCCATACGCTTCGGTTCTTTATCTAGTCTGGAAAACGCAGAACAAACGGCGCGGTTGCGGTGCATTTAATAACAATATAAACAATTACAAAATTAGTCAGTAGCGAAAGGAGTACTAGAGATTAGGATTAGGGGGTGGTGTAAGATTGTACGAATTGAAACGTACCGTCACACATTATTAGAAGAAACTTCTTTTAACCCCATTAATGCACCACCAGTCGCTTCCCATTTATAAAACAATTAAAAATTGCATGTTTTCGTTTGTTTATTAACCCTCTCATGACCGAATTAAAATGGGCGGAGCTAAAAATTTTTTTAGGAGAGATATATATTAGTCTTAACTCAAATATGAAGTGATAAAAATTTCAAAGTCCTACGTATCCTGGTTTATTAGTTATAGGATGTTGCTTATAGGCACAAATTAAAATGTAATAAATAAACCAAACGCTTTTCTCATAATCAATTTTGTTTAAATAACTCTCTTATCTTTACTTATTTATATAGTTCAGTTTTTTTTTTTAAATAAAACAATTATTTTATGTTTTTGAACACTTTTTGTATAACCACTTTATTATAACTTTTTTCGCGAAACCTATTTTGACAATTCCACTCAGCGGAGAACGTCTACTGAATGAATACGTGCACAGCTTATAACAAAAAATGTAACTGTATGCTTGCACAATACATAAGTCTACCAAATTGAAAAAAACAGACGGTGAAAAAAATTTAAATAACGAAAGTGCTCATGAAAGGGTTAATTACGAGTATCAAAACATAAACGTATTCATTTGGACGGCCAGACTATACCCTCAATGAAATCTAAGTACTCAGATACTCTAGTAAACACATCCGGCTTATGGGAACCACAGTGTAGACCAAAGGAATCTATACCAACGAGTCGATATTTATTTAAACCTTCATCTTCCACTAAAACCATAGGGCCATTAGCAGTATTACCACAAGTGTCCACAGATTGATTAACAGTATGTGCACATAAATGTGTTGCCTGAATACCATCTGCGATTCGACGGTCTTTAAAATCACTATAAGCATCTCGACACAATGAGGGGGGAAGAATTCGCATGGGCACTACACCCACAATGCGCTCACCATTGCCACCTAAAAGATTTATTATTAGAATTCATGGACTTCACACTACTATTAACATTTGAATCAACTTTCATACCCCAACGCGTGGCATACAACTTAGTATTGTTTAAAGGAATTTCAGCACCGGTAAATAAGCAAACGGGATACACCAACGACGAATAATTAATGTCACTCTCCAATTCCACCAAACCGATATCGTTGTATGCAGAAAATAATGAAAACTCAGGATGCACATGAACTGCCTTGAATTTGAGTAAATATTTAAAATGTATAATAAGTATACTTATGTATGTATATGAATTTACTTGGATTTTTTTCTCCACCATGCTGTTATTTTGTGCCAGATCATCAAGATGTGTAATACCTAGACGCACTATCGCCGATTTAAGTCTTACTAGACAGTGAGCTGCGGCTAGCACGAAACGTTTATCTATCAAGGCGCCACTACAAAGAAATACGACAGTGTCAATTTCCTTTTGACCAATGAGTGCCATGTAGGGATACTTTCCGGGTGCAGCAGCACTACCTTCGGGTGTGCGCTGTATCAAATTATGCTGTAGTCCATTGTCCAATGCCGCACAGGCTAGAAAATTTCAATAATTTATGCATATACATATGTAAGTATTTTTTGTAAGCATATATATGTAACCGTACATGGTACTAATTGTAATAGAAACTTGGAAATCCAAACACTTTCGGTATAACCTACATACCTCTAACCGCCGGCCGTTGAGTCGCTTGTACATTCGTCTTTTGATTACAAATCGCAAAAATGCAAAGTGGAATAAAAAATATTCCTAATGAATTAAATTTCATATTTTTTGTTATGACAACCGTAATCGCGGAAAAAACTGTTTTTTGTATCAAAAATTTTGCGTTTATTTACATACATAAGCTTATCTCACGTCTCACTTAGCACACTGAATCGATTGAACCGACTTTAAACCGCAGCCTCCTATTTATAGCAAGATTCGTGTGCATATGTACATATGTACCTATCAACTAGATTTCCATCGAATTTTGTTTATGATAGGGGTATAACAATAATATTACTAATGATTTAATCATAATTGTTATTTCAAGAACTTGATGTGTTCAAAAAATAACGGGAAATGTAGAATTTGACCCTATGGATAATTGGTTTCCCCTTTTAATTGAACGGTGTGATCTCGCAAAAACATATAGCATATGAAAGCACACGTAAATTTCTCCGGATAATTGAACCCGGGTTGGTTCTAAATATACATATGTCATCAAAAATAATTGTTATTGCATTTTTTTCATAAATGGTAAAAAAATATTCAAATATTTGAAAAACGTTAAGTGCACATACATATGCATTTACCTTTAAGATGTTAGGTGGGTTTCAGTGGTTGAAAATATGAGTATTTTCGTAATTTTTTTTAAATACATATATGCAACATATTAAAGATACATATTTAAACAGTATTTTGTGAAATTTTTATTTACAAATACCGAAAGCTCAGCTGTTTGTACCTCATCTCCCATGGCATGTCCAAAACTAGGTTCTTACCGTGGACAACATAACTCATTATTGGTTCATCCAAATCAACAAACCAAAAATATTTCGATAGTGCATTGATAACTCTTGTTAATGACGAAGGAAAAAAGAAAATATTAATTTTTGGTCGGTTTTGAAAAAATTAAATTTTTTGGTAAAATTTTCGCCATATACTGATTCGAAAAAATAGTTGTAATAAAGATGAGTGGAAATTTGAATAGAATTGCTTTATAACTTTTCGACAAATCGTGTCCATTAACATCAAAATTTGAGTTTTGAGATAAATCCGTTTAAAGTTTTACTTTCAACTCATGTCACGTGACATGCGGATCTAAAATTTCTTCTCTTGAAATTTTACTCCGATTGAATTTATAATTACATTCGATTGAACAAACTGTTCTTTTGAACGGGATTCTTGAAATTGAACAAATTGTTCAATTAAGCGAGTATCTGTTAATTGATTCACCGGTTAATTGAATTTTGATGTGCAATTAAGCGAAAAGTACTGTACAATCATATATTTCATTTCAACAATTCAGCATGTCAAAGATATGTACGTATTTAAACAGTATTTTGTGAAATTTTTATTTAACAAGTAAGGAAAGGCTAAGGTGCAACCGAACATTTTATACTCTCGCAATATTGCTATATTTTTATTAAGATAACACACAATTTGACCCATATATTCGGCATAAAGTCCAATAGAAAAACGAAAATCAACATACATAGTATATAGGCTGAGGTAGTTCATGAACCGATTTCAATAACATACATTGTATCTAAGATTATATGATCATTTAATTTGCCTAAGATATTTCACATATTAACCGATTTATAAGCTATTAAGCCCATCGTATTTTTGAAAATCCTATAATTAGGTATATGAGAGCTATGTGTAGGTGAAATTTTGACCCGATTTTAACCATTTCTGGTACAAAGACATACTCTTATAAGAAAAAGAGTTCCTCTGAATTCAATTAAGATATCTGAGAGATTTACCGATATTTTCGATGAAAAATTACCCTAAGGCACTGAGTTCTTCATATTCGATATCCGGGGCATTGAAAAGTTATAGCCTGATTTCGACAATTTTTTCACAAGTGATGCCACAGATCTATACAGTATTTGTGTGAAGTTTTATTTCGCTATCTTCATTGGTTCCTTATGTATATATTATAAAGTGAAGGAATAACATGGAATTCAAAATTGAGTTATATGGGAAGTTGTCGTGGTTGTGAACCGATTTCATCCATTTTCCACATGTGTCAAGAAAATATCATATACCAAATTTCATTGAAATCTGTCGAGTAGATCCTGAGATATGGTTATTGACACATAAGTGGGCGATGCCATGCCATTTTCCATTTTGTAAAAAAAATCTGAGTGCAGCTTCCTACTGCCATTTCTTATGTGAAATTTGGTGTTTCTGACGTTTTTCGTTAGTGAGTTAACGCACTTTTAGTAATTGATCCGATTTTGCCCATTTTCGAAAGCCCCTCTCACGGTCCCAAGGAACATGTGTACCAAGTTTTGTCAAGATATCTCAATTTTTACTCAAGTTATCCGCTGCACGGACGGGCGGACGGACAGACAGACATTTGGATTTTGACTTGTCTCGTCACCCTGATAATTTTGATATATATAACCCTATATCTAACTCCTTTAGTTTTATGACATACAAACAACCGTTATGAGAGTATAAAAATTCCGAAAACTCAGCCGTTAGTACCTCATCTCCTTTGACATTTCAACCTGTACAACTAATTTTTTCAGAAGTCATTAAACCAAAAATATCTCGATCGTTATTGAACGAAGGAAAAAGAAAAAAAAAATATTAAAATTTGAATTTTGACATACGCAATTTTTTGCGTTTTGGCTCGTTGTAGTAAAGAAAAGTAAAAATCCCTTGTTCAAAAACTAGATAATGTAAAACGAAATAAAAAAAATCGATTTTTTGAAAATTCTAATTGTATATAACCCCTTAAGCGAAGATAGAATAGTTTTTTCTTGCTAAAGTGTGAGTCTGATAGATCAAATGTAATATTTATTTTAACACAAAACGAGTTCTAGATTTCAACAAGTAAGAAAAGGCAAAGTTTGGGCAGGGATAAAGGGATGTCCAATTTATTCCAGCGTGAGAGCGCCTCAAAATATTCATTTTTTATAACAATTTGCATTGTTGCTAGATCAGACTAAATATTAATTTTTGGACATTTAAATTAAAAACTCAACATTTATTACGGTTAAAAATTGCTTTATACCGAATGTTTAATTCAAAACGTACCTATTTAAATTTAATGTAGAGATATAATGGAATGTCAAGACAGCCGGTTTTCGAACTTTCATTAATAAAAAAGGTTAATTAATACGTGTCAATTGACAATTACCACATTTTTCTTATAATTGTCCATGAAAAATTAGTTTGTCGATGCTGCAATTCACAAAAAATTTCTTCAACCCCTTTTCATTAATATTTATTTTGTTTAAATTTGCATTTGTGATCTTGCACAGCGGTTATAAATGTCTCTGCTGTAATATTTCTTTAACAATATTGCAATCGGGCCATTCCAGTCTTCCCAATCGCTAAACGTCAAAACCTACTGATTCAGTCAGTGATTGCGCTCTCACTTCCCATAAAAAGAGAGTCTTTATCTTTGATTTTGGTGCAACAGAACATTTTATTCTCTCGCAATTTATTGATGAAATTTTATTAATAACAAACAATTTGACCCATTTATTCGTCATAAAGATTAATAGAATAACGAAAATAATCATAAATAGTATATGAGGGCTTAGGTAATTCCTATTCACTCATTTTCACCACCAAGGTATACCAGTACTATATCCAAGACTTTACGCTCACTTCATTTTGCTAAGATATCTCACATATTAACCGATATACATATGTAGAAAAAGCCAACCATTTTTGTGAAAAACTTATAATTAGGTATATGGAAGCTAGGGAAATTATGACCCGATTTAAATCATTTTTGGTACTGAGACACACTAATAGAAGAAAAATTACAAAGTTTTGAATTACATTAAAATATTTTTGTGAGATTTGTTGATTATTTTGGTAAAAAATACCCTTAGGCACTGAGTTATTCATGTTTGATATCCAGGGCATTGAAAAGTTACAGACCGATATCGATTTTCAATTTTTCCACAAGTGATGCCACAGCAGAAATACGGTGTTTGTGTAAAGTTTTATTCCGGGATGTAGACATGTGTCAATAAAATATGATATACCGAATTTCATTGAAATCGTTCGAGTATTTCCTGAGGTAAGGTTTTTGACCCATAAGTAGGCGACGCCACGCCCATTTCAAGTTATCCTTTGCATGGATTCTCTGCATTAACTGCCAACATATATGAACATATTGCTCAGAAAAGATGGAAATCGATAATCAAATGCAAAAGAACAAAGCAGATTTGGCCTAAAAAGCATATATAGACTTAGAGCTGCCATAGCAGGACATTGGCCAATTGGAAAACATGGGCTGAAAATGGATCCGTACTACGACGATATGTGTTGTTCCTGCAAATTAGAAGGGAATATGGAAACGGGTTTCCACTTTCTCTGTGAA
This sequence comes from Zeugodacus cucurbitae, assembly GCF_028554725.1. Classification (NCBI taxonomy): domain Eukaryota; kingdom Metazoa; phylum Arthropoda; class Insecta; order Diptera; family Tephritidae; genus Zeugodacus; species Zeugodacus cucurbitae. The sequence goes on from NC_071670.1 coordinate 18,701,672, forward strand.
TGCCCAGCCCTATCTTTCAATTATTTCAAATATGCGTTTATTCCATTCACATATGTCACACGTGAAATGTCGTGTAATACTTCTCTGAAATCACCTGATAGCGACAGTAGAGCTCCACCGAAAATCCTAGTATTATTTTTGATTTTTCTCAGCGACCTATTGAGAGCTTCAAGTGAATGCCTGTAGGCCATTGTATCGCATAGAATAATTTTGCATTTTCTCCATATTTCAGCCATTCTTGAAATATGTGACGCATTGCTTCGGGATTTATATGATTAGTAATACATATATTATAAGAAATACAAAGTGTACGGCAGCAATCCAATCCTATACTTTTATTGTTGACTTTATGAGTAGGTTTCTATAATGACTAAGTTAGCTATAACCTAAGTTAGTAGAGTTTTAAGTTTTTCATTCGGTTATCTAAATTAGCGTCCAAATAGTTTTCCACCCAACAAAACTTCCAACTGTTTAGTAGTGTTTAAAGTAGTAGTATTTTCCCAACGTCTTGCTTGGGTTGTCTAGATCATAACAGATGTGTTACATCCACATATGCCCCTTCATAGTGCGATCCTTCATACCAAATTTTACTTCAATAGCTTAATTTATGGCTTAGTTATAGCTCTTTATATGTTTGATAACTTTTTGTAAAAACAAATAATTTGAAAACGGATTGGATTAAAATGTGCATTGCAAGGAGATGAACCAGAATATAACCTTAACTCGATTTTGACTTAACTTGACTTAAGATTTTATAATTTATTGTCACAGATATGTACTTATGTATGTACCTATCAACTAGATTTCCATCGAATTTTGATTATGATAAGAGTATATGCCAAGTAAGTGATGTGTTAAAAAAATAACGGGAAATGTAATAACGGAGTCTTCGTGTTCGCCAGACTGCGTGTGTTTTTTCCTATTTCCTTAAAGCTTGCGTTTTACAATCAGAGCAGAGCTTTTAAAAATAAGGACCTAAACGCCAAGAGCGAGCAAGGACATTAAAATTAATACAAACAAGTAAGGAAGGGCTAAGTTCGGGTGTAACCGAACATTTTATACTCTCGCAATTTATTTAACTTTATTAATATTATTTAAAATACAATTTGTCCCACATATTCGTCATATATATTGTATAAAGTCCATTGAAAGTTGGAAACCGTAATAATAGGTTAGAAGCACCGAGGACCTCATGTTCGATATATGGGGCCTCGAAAACCTATGGTCCGAGTATTTGAGCAAAGTTCTGCACCGATATCTTCACTAGTGCTTATATTGTAAAGTAAACGATTCAGATCGTCTTCAAAGTTCTGGTATATAGGAAGTAGGCGTGGTTGTGAACCGATTTGGCCTATTTTCACAACATGTCATTGGGAAACTATTACAAACCAAGTTTCATTGAAATCGGTCGAGTAGTTCCTGTGATATGGTTTTTGACCCATAAGTGGGCGATGCCACGCCCATTTTCCATTTTGTAAAAAAAATCTGAGTACAGCTTCTATCTGCTATTACTTATGTGAAATTTAGTGTTTCTGACGTTTTTCCTTAGCGAGTTAACCCAATTTTAGTAATTTTCAACCTAACCTTTGTATGGGAGGGGGGCATGGTTATTATCCGATTTCTTTCATTTTTGGACTGCATTAAGAAGTGGCTAAAAGAAACGACTGCAGAAAGTTTGGTTTATATTGCTTTATTGATTTGCGAGATAAATACAAAAAACCTATTTGAGGGCGGGGCCACGCACACTTCTTAAAAAAAATTACATCCAAATGTGCCCCTCCCTAATGCGATCCTGTGTTCCAAATTTTATTTTAATAACTTTATTTATGGCTTAGTTATGACACTGTATAGGTTTTCAGTTTCCGCCATTTTGTGGGGGCGACAGTGGACCGATTTTGCCCATTTTCGGAAGCAACCTCCTCAGGGTGCCAAGGAATATGTGTTCCAAGTTTCATTACGATATCTTAATTTTTACTCAAGTTGTCGCTTGCACGGACAGACGGACGGACAGACATCCGGATTTCAAATCCACTCGTCATCCTGATCATTTATATATATATAAACCCATATCTAACTCTTTTATTTCTTGGTGACACAAACAACCGTTATGTGAACAAAACTATAATACTCTGTGCAACATACTACAAACCGATTCGTTCAGAAGTTTTACCAGGAATATTATGCCAAGCATTTCCCTACGGCTAAAATCGGTGTATATAACATCATTAGAGACGCTTCGACAGGTTTGGGTAATACGAACATTTTTGTTATTTCCCCTAATTTTTGATGGATGACCTAAATCAACTCATATGTAGGAATTATTAACAACGTTTTCAATATTGATGGAAATTTGTCTTATATCAGAGACAAATTAAATAGTTTTGTTAAAGCTATTTAGCTGCCATATTTGGCATAATTTTTAAGGAAACATAAGAGAATCTTATCTGTAGCATAATTATATTTACGAATTTTTAGACATTTGCTGATATGGAACATTTTTAGAAAAGTTTTAACGGTAGTTGGAGGTTCATAAGAGTACTCTGGCAAAACTTACGGATCACATCGGATAACAGAAATATTGAAGGACTTGCCGAATTTGTTTGGAATTAAATTAATTTGGGTAAGACCTAATTCAAATAGTTTTTCTAGAACTCTTTATAGCATAAACGAAAGCAAACAGGCACGATTTAAACACAGAGAAAATTGAAATCACACAGAACATTCAAGCAATCAGATTGTTTTGCTATTGAAAAAACACCAATTATTTTTGAGACATGCTGCATTTATACTCATGACTCCGATTGAGGAGATATGTAAGAAAACGTTAAATACAGTTGAACTTCCAAAACACGATCTTCTATAACTCGAACTCTTGAATTGGCAATAGATGTATTTAAATTTCATACAAATTACCTTCTATAACTGGAAGTCTCTCTAATTTCTTTTTTTTTTGGATTATAGTGATTCGAGTTAGGTAAGTTCAATTGTAGTTATCACTCCCATAAATGAAATTTCGGATGCACTTAAATTCAATTAAGCCCGTATAGGGAACATCAACTTCTTCAGATGGAATTGAAGAATGGACGGCAAATAGAACAGTTTAGTCGGTCATATCTAAAAATTTGGAATTCACTATGTACAATCTCGTTTTCAAAAATAATAAAATTAAGCGGAAATATTAAGATTAGCAATATCTTATGCGGAAGAAAAAATTTGGATGTTACTTATTATGCTTCTCTTTTGTGTCGTAAGAAATGTTTGGCTGCATCTGAAAATCTTATACTTTAGATGTATCTATATATGTATATACATACGTTACGCAATATTTTAATGCTATATACATACATACATATTTGTGTGGAATATGCGTATCAATTTACATACATATATATTTACATATATTTGAAGTTGAACTACTTTCTTCATACTTGACATGCTTATTGTTATAATTAATTTGTTGGCATATTTATTGTTATACGCTTATCATCAGCAGAAATATAATAAAATAAAAATCTACTTTCACGTGTATAAATACAATATATACTGTATAAATAGGACGCTGCGGTTTAAAATCAGTTTAATCGATGCAGTATCTTAAGAGAGACAACTTACGAGCATCAACATAAAGAAGTTAGACATTTTAAATACTTGCGGTTTAACTATTTTGACTTTGATATTCAACATTTTAAACTAAAAAATATTTTCTTCCACTATAACGGTTGTCTTAATGAAAACTATGGCCTTTAAACCGTTGGAAATACTTTTTATTCTACTTTGCATTCTTGCGATTTTTAATCAAATAACGAATGCGCAAGTTCTTCAACGGCCGGCGGTTAGAGGTAAGTTATACCCAAAGATATTGGTACTCTGCAATAATTTACATTTTTCTATTATACTTAATACCATGTACAGTTGCATACACATACTTACATATATGTAAAAATTATTGGAATTTTCTAGCCTGTGCGGCATTGGACAATGGACTACAGCATAATTTGATACCGCACACTCCCGAAGGTAGTGCTGCTGCGCTCGGAAAATATCCCTACATGGCACTTATTGGTCATCAAAAGGAAAATGAAACTGTCGTATTTCCATGTAGTGGCGCTTTGATTGACAAACGTTTCGTACTAACCGCGGCTCACTGTATAAAAAACGGTAAACCGTCAGTAGTACGTCTAGGTGTTACAAACCTTGATGATCTGGCACAAAGCAGCGGCATCGTGGAGCGGAAAATCAAAGCCATCCATGTACATCCTAGCTATACATTAACTTCTGCGTACAACGATATCGGTTTGGTGGAATTGGAAAGTGACGTTAATTATTCCTCGTTAGTGTATCCCGTTTGCTTATTTACCGCTGCTGCAATTCCTTTAAACAATACTGAGTTGTATTCGACGCGTTGGGGTATGGAAGCTGATATAAATGTTAACATTACTTTGAAGTTCATGATTTTTAATAATATTTAATCTTTCCAGGTGTCAATGGTCAACGCATTGTTGGTGCTGTACATATGCGTATACTTCCGATCCCATTGTGTCGAGATGCTTACAGTAAATTTGCAAACAGACTTATTGCAGATGGTATACGAACAACACAATTGTGTGCACACGATATTGATCAATCGCGAGATGAGTGTGCTATTGCCACTGGACCAATGGTTTTAGTGGAAGATGAAGGTTTAAATAAATATCGACTCGTCGGTATAGATTCCTTTGGTCCACGCTGTCGTTCACATGTGCCGGACGTGCTTACTAGAGTATCTGAGTACTTAGATTTCATTGAGAATATAGTCTGGACATCGTAATGAATATATGTATCTATATATGTTTTAATATTTAATAAAGAAAATTGTTTCCTTCCACTATTTTTTGGAGTTTGCTGGAATTTTCATTAAACTTTTATATTACTTTAATTTATAACATTCCGATTTCTACATGCCTCCCATGCACCTATTCAGTTTATATATATATATATGTATATAGAGTAATCCCCGCAGAAGGTCTTCCTTTTCCTCTACTTCCACTAGCGGGTACTGCATCGAAATCTTTCAAAGACGGAGCGCTTTCGTCCATTCGAACATGACCTAGTCAGCGTAGCCGCTGTCTTTTTATTCGCTGAACTATGTCTATGTCATACAGCTCATCGTTCCAGCGTTTGCGATATTCGCAATTTCCATTGTTCATAGAACCATAAATCTTTCGCAAGACCTTTCTCTCGAAAACTCGAAGAGTCGTCTCATAGGATGTTGTCATCGTCCACGCTTCTGTACCATATATCAGAACGAGGATAATAAGCGCCTTGTAGAGTTTGATTTCGATTCGTCGAGAGAGGACTTTACCCTTCAATTGCAAACTCAGTCCATAGTAGCACCTGTTGCCAAGAGTGATTTTGCGTTGGATTTCGAGGCTGACATTGTTAATGCTGGTTCCTAAGTATACGAAATTATATTCGACGTCTCGGCTCTTTTCCAAGATTTGGCGCATACAGGTCTAAGGCCACACTAATAAGGTCCAATCAGTTCGTTGACGGTGGGCTTTAGTCTTTCACACAATACCCTCGACAGGACCTTATATGCGATATTTAGGAGGCTTATCTCACGGTAATTGGCGCAGATTGTGGGGTCTCCCTTTTTATGGATTGAGCAGATCACATTGAGATTCCAATTGCCGTGCATGCTTTCATACGACCATTTCCTGCAAAGAAGCTGATACATTCACCTTTTCAGTTCTTCGCCGCCGTATTTGAAAAGTTCGGCCTAATTGCTATTCGAATATCTTCATGGTGGGGCAATGGAACATCTGTTCCATCATCATCGTTTGAGAAATCGGGTTTGTCCACTGCCATTAAGCAGGTGGGAGAAGTGTTCCCTCCACACATGACATCCGTTACCAGATTTCCTCCTCGGTCCCTACATAATAATGCACCGGTTTTGAAACCTTCTGTAAATCTTTCATAAAATTTTCTAGCTAAACCCATGTCGACGAGTGCTGTTAGAGAGCAGGAGTGCAAGCCGGGTGGAAAATTTCTTGGCTGTCTGTGGGGATTGCAGCTTTTCGTCGTCGAACCTCTGTCAAAAATGTAAACTCAGGGTGGTTATAAGCGTATTCTAGGATACTGTGGCAAATAGCCTATCGTAATATGAAATCTTGTTTTTATACAATACACTGTGTGGTTTAAGCCATGTTTCAGTCAAATCAATAATTTTATAATTACAATGAACACTGTTTACTTTAGTGATGAGCGATATTGCTATTTTTGAATCACTGTAATTTCAGTGATTGCTACTTTTAAATCACTGTGATTTTTTATTGCTATTGCGATCACAATAAAAAAAAACGAATTTATGAGAATTTGTACTCCAATTTTTTTTTTAATTTTTTACATATACATTTTTATTAATTTTAACAATATCAAAAATATTTAATTTAATTAAATTATTATACATTCTTTGGTTTGGCTGTATCTGAACATCTTATTCTATATACATATATACGTGCGCTTATTAATATTTTAATGCTATATACATATGCATGTACATATTTGTAAGTAATATGCGTAATATAGCAATACAAATACATACATGTGTACATATATTTGAAGTTGAATTACTTTCTTCATACTTGACATGCTTATAGTTATAATTAATTTGTTGGCATATTTATTGTTATATGCTTATCATCAGCAGAAATATAATAAAATCGAAATATACCTTCACGTGTATAAATACAATATATAACTGTTCCTATAAATAGGAGGCTGCGGTTCAAAATCAGTTCAATCGATGCAGTATCTTAAGAGAGTCAACTTACGAGTATAAATTTAAAGAAGTTAGACATTTTTAATATTTGCAGTTTAACTATTTTGAAAAAATTAAATTTTAATTTTTTAAACAAAAATATATTTTCTTCCACTATAACGGTTGTCTTAATGAAAACAATGGCCTTTAAACCGTTGGAAATACTTTTTATTCCACTTTTCATTCTTGCGATTTGTAATCAAAGGACGATTGCACAAGCTACTCAACGGCCAGCGGTTAGAGGTAAGTTATACCCAAAGATATTGCTACTCTGCAAGAACTTACATTTTTCTATTATACTTATTACCATGTACAGTTGCATACACATACTTACGATACTTATATGTAGAAATTATTGCAATTTTCCAGCCTGTGCAGTATTGGACAATGAACTACAGCATAATATGATACCGTACACACCCGAAGGTAGTGCTGCTGCGCCCGGAGAATTTCCCTACATGGCACTTATTGGTCATCAAAAGGAAAATGACACTGTCGTATTCCTATGTAGTGGAGCTTTAATAGATAAACGTTTTGTGATAACTGCGGCTCACTGTATAAAAAACGGTAAACCGTCAGTAGTGCGTCTAGGTGTTACAAACCTTGATGATCCGGCTCAAAGTAACGGCATGGTGGAGCTGAAAATCAAAGCCCTTCATGTGCATCCTAACTATACATTAACATCTGCGTACAACGATATCGGTTTGGTGGAATTGGAGAATGACGTTAATTATTCCTCGTTAGTGTATCCCGTTTGCTTATTTACCGCTGCTGCAATTCCTTTAAACAATACTGAGTTGTATTCGACGCGTTGGGGTATGAAAGTTGATTCAAATGTTAATATTACTGAGAAGTCCGTGATTTTTATTAATATTTCGTCTTTCTAGGTGTCAATGGTCAAAATATTGTTGGTGCAATACATATGCGTATACTTCCGATCCCATTGTGTCGAGATGCTTACAGTAAATTTGCAAACAGACTTTTTGCAGATGGTATTCGGACAACACAATTGTGTGCACACAAAGTTAATCAATTGAGAGATGAGTGTGCTGTTGCCACTGGACCTATGGTTTTGGTTGAAGATGTGGGCTTAAATAAATATCGACTCGTCGGTATAGATTCCTTTGGTATACGCTGTCGTTCCCATGTGCCCGACGTGCTCACTAGAATATCTGAGTATTTAGATTTCATCGAGAATATAGTCTGGCCGTCCAAATAAATATAAATGAACCTATACAATGTGTGCTTTGATGATTGATAAAGAAAATTATTTTCTTCTACTTCACTCTAACACTATTTGTTTGGAGATATATGCTATTGTTATTTATAAAGTTATTTGTTTCAATTTGCTAGAGTTTTCATTAAACATTTATATTAATGAATTATGTGAGGTTCCAATTTATCATACTCCGGACATACACCTTTTATATCACGCCAAGCTGTCCTCACTCCGCTTGTCAACACAGCAACATTTCTTAAGAGAAGGAGATACAAATAATTTTGCAAGCAAGTTTTGATCTTCGTAGGCATACTTTTTCTTGAAGAGATGCACTAGTAAAGAAGCTTAATTTGATTTTCAATCCAAAAGAGTTCTTTTGATCTGTAATTTTGCTTTATTCCGGCCGGATAGATGATGGAGATAAACTGAATAGTACTAAAATCGATGCAAGTGTCAGTGACATCTATATTTTCCATATGTGAAGCTTTATTAACACTTTTTCTTTTTTAATCCGCTATAGCGACATCTTTCAGGAGACATTTTTTGGAATGTGTAGTATAGTGACATCTGAATGTAAGTCCAAATTAAATTGGACGTTTTTGCTGTGTGGTGCGCGCCATCTACCGAGTACTAGTATATTTCACATTTAACAGCCTACGTTACCGACTTAAACAGCTGTATTCCCAATTATGTATTATGAGCACTATATTACCTACAAAACCAGCTGATTGAAAGTGAATTTGGGGAAACGTTGGTAGAAAAGTAATTATGGCATCAACTCGAAGATTTCTGTTACAATTGTGCCGAAGTGCGCCCAATCTTCTAAACAATTCCAGCAGACTGCAGGTAATTTGCTTTATAAATATTAAAGACATGCATACTGATATATTTCATTCAAGCGCTTGCCGACTGCTGCTATTGTGCGACATTCTAGCTATCTATCTTCCCCACAAGTGGAATCCCTCGAGAAATATCCCGAAGTAGAGATTGTGCGCGATGCACCTGAATGGAAATATGTTGAACGTTTGCTGCCGCAAAAAACGATACCAAAACCCGTAAAAAAGGCAGAGTATCCATCGGGTTGGAAGCCACAGACCGCAGCTGCATTACCAAATCTGAAATATTTTGTAGCACGCACGAAAAATCACATGGTCCCCGTGTATTTACATACAACGTTCCGTGGGCAGCGTCGTATTACGGTGATTCGACGCATTCAGGGTGATATTTGGGAGCTGGAGCGGGATTTACGCATTGTAGTAGAAAAAGCTAGAAATGGCAAGTTATGCGCCAGTCGCGTAAATGAGATGAGTGGACAAATTCACTTCCATGGCGATTATGTTGATGTTATACGGGAACACCTTAAGGAGAAAGGTTTTTAAGATGTGCATTTTGTTACTTAATTGTACCACGAGTTTGTGAAAAAATAACTAAATTTCAATCATATTCTATAAAAGTACAACTATACGATTTTTATTTTTTATGTCTTTGTTTTTTCTTTTTTTGGGGGGAATTGCGCTAGTACATAGTTAAGATATAGTTAGTTTAGCTTATTAACGAAACGTTAAATCGAGTTAACTGAAATGGCGAAATATAACTTAAACAAAAACCGATTATGTAAAGATTATATCTATACGTCCTGAGAGAATTTAAAATAAACAGAACTGGCTGCACTATACATAAATTGGTAAATTTCATTCCATTTGATAAGTTTTAAAAACTAAAGGAAAACTAAGGACTACAGAATTGCAATTCGGCTTTTATCATATAGCCACAGTAGAGACTGAGGTCGCCGTAGACCGTTTGAGCGCTTTTCGTATTGCCGTCCAATCTTCCATAATATCTTCATCACGTAACATGTATACAATGTAGGGACCAGTAACCGTAACAGCTTTTTTTCTCCCAGGCCCTCTCACTTTACTGGCGCGCCTATCAACCGCCCAATCTGACCAGGATATATCGACGTTGTTTCGATCTTCTTCCAATCGTCGTATTCGCTCTATTAATTGCTCTTCTATCTGATCGACAGTTAACTGCTTTTCGCTCTGAAATAAAGAAGTAAAGCATTAGATTTAAATAATAAAACTAATTAAAGAAATTTTGAAATTTAATTTTTAAAAGATAAAACATTCTGATTTAACAAGCGACAAATACGTATCTAATAATATTCCTAAACGACTGGCTTTAGACCAATGGGTTATAATTGGCATAATATTTTATACGTACAACAAGCAAGACGAATTAACTACTTGTAAAAATACAATTTTAGTAGCATATTTTAAACGTACATATTGTTGAGGAGTTCATTGATTTCCCAATACTATATTTTTGCTAGTGAAATTTTAACTTTATTTGTATTAAAATTAGTGGTAGCTATCTTTTGAGACTGTTGAAAGTTCTTACATCCGTCTAATAACTACTCCTTTACGAAATATTGTTGTTGTAATAGCGGCAGAAATAATTTCGAGGAATACAGTCGGGTGAACAATTTTTGTCCATATAAACCCCCGAATTCGTTTTCGTTGTGTAAACGGGTGTGCAATGATCTCACTTGACCAAATAATTAAATCATTAAAATACAAACTGTTCTAATAAAGCTTACCTCAAAGTTTTGTTGCGCAGCTTGTATCTCTGACTGGTATTTATGTTCAATGTTTTCTAAGCGAAATTGACGCAGCTTTTCCGCAACTTCGACGCGGTTTTCGTAAGCTTTATCCAATTCTCTCAAGGGTATTAAATATTCCTCCGAACGGCCTTCGCGTACATCGGCAATTTGTTGTTCATTTTGTTTATAGCGTTCATGATAGTATTGCTCCCGCAATTGTTCAAATTGCATTTCGAGGCTGGCTGTAAGTTTGTGAGAACACGTTATAATGCATAAAGAAATTGCAATCTGAGAATACAAGTACCTAAATCCTGACAATATTCACTTCGGATTTTATCCATTTCATTGTAATCCATATCAGATGAATCGTCAGAGTCCATTTCATTAGCTTCCTCGTCCGTCGATTCTCGATTTTGGCTGGAGTTGGAATGATCGGACTCGGCCCCAGAAACATCCTCGGCATCTGTCGCCTCCCCCTCGTTTTTAGCAGGCATATTGTTAGCACTCAAAACTTAACGAATAATTAATGGGATAACAATAAACTTTAACAGTTATTTATGTAAACAACTCCGTTTATTGTAAAGTTTTGTTTAATATTCCCCAATCACTTTTACAAATGCAATACCAGTGATTGCTATGTTGTTGTGCACTACAGTCCAAACGTCAAAAGCATTATGTCAAATGTCAAAGCGTGTGGAATGTGAAATGTATCTTCATTGTTACATGTAGATGTCGCCACAATCATTTACAATTTTGTATTCTTTATTTTGCAAATGCGTTTATTTTTTAATATAAGAAAAACAATTTTTCTAGTTTTATTTCAATATAAAGTTCTAACTCAATAAAAAAAATATCAGTAAAATATTAATTTTAAAGTTGTTGCAAATTGTTCAAAAAAAGGAGAAATTTACAGTTTTCTTTCAAATTTAATTGTTTATATTTTCAATTAAATTTAGTAGCTGTTAGTAGTAATTATTTTTCATAATAATATGAGTGTATTAAAATTTCATGCAAGTGGCATCCCTATCATAAAATATTTTTATATGCAAGGATCCTTCAGCCTCTTCCGTATCCAAATTCAATTCCGTTTCGTATTTCAAAAGCAGACAATAACTTTTATTTATATGTGTTTGTAATTGTGTAGAATTGCGGTGTCTTACAGTAAAAAGCTTCGCAATATTACTTTATGGAAAAACAAACTTTGTTATATTGTCGCGCATACAAATTAGTAGGGCATATGAGGCGTCACAATTGTTCTTTATTCCAACTGCTGCATCTTTGCATTTCCCTAGACCGTTGCGATACTCATCCTTGTAACTGTCTGGCATCAGCAAATCAACTTGTTTCAGTGAGCTTTCATAAAGAAACTTCCCTTTCTTCATCTATAGGAGATATACATAGTATGTAAGTATTAAATTATTAAGCAAAAAATAATAATGGAAAATATTCCTCTTACCGTCTGCATCATTTCCATTACACAATTAATATAACATTTCACGTCCTTCGTGTCTGGAACTTTACCTTCTTTGATGCCATCTGCTACTTCTGAAAAGTATAAAAAGTGTACGCATGTGAAAGGGAGATACATAGTTATAAATAAGACTTGATTAACAAAATAAGAGCATTTCTATGTGATACGACCACACTAATTGTAAATGTTGGTTACCTTGCAGGGAGATCCATAACTATACCCTGGTGCTTTTAAGCTCGCAGGAATGCCTTTTATATGTATAATATATTCAATAACCTTGTATATATAAAATATCTCATTTTACAAATGAAATTTAAAACTAATGTTGAACCAACAGTTCAGACTTGTCCAAATTCTTGACAGAAATACAATTATTACACCACTCTGGTGGAAATATTATTACCTGGTGTTATTTTATTGAATTTTGGTAAACAGACATCACGCATCAGCTTTCCAGCAGCTATCATTTGCTCTTCCGTAGCCTGGAACATAATAACACATATATATTTATTAAAATTTGAAAGAAGAAACACAGTAAAAATCAAAATTTATTTGCTTTAATTAGATAAAAAACCATCACATAGTAAAGTATGTAAGCACTAATAGACTTCGCTAGTTGCCAAATCTGCTTGGAGGAAGGCGAAGAGGAATCATCCAAGCATTTCATTCTTCAATGTGCAGCCTTCGCCAAGGTAAGGATAAAATACGGTAGGCACACCTTCGGCGAACCCAACGAAGTAACTGGCATCGACATTAGCTGACTCAAGAACTTTATAACTGAATCCAAACGCTTTGTCGAATCATAAGGGTCTTGGCGATCCATCCGGAGTATTTTGGTGTCACAAACGACAATCGGTGCTGTCTAGATATGTTCTTTGTAGATGCGGATCTCTACTCCTTTAATTAACCTGATCTAACCTAATAGACTTAGATTTAAACTTCTATTAGAGTATGTGAATAATCTAATCCTATAACAACTCACTATGCTTTCTAATTATAACAATTTAATTCAGTTAATACGTTGATTGTTTGATTCGTCACTGTCTACGACTTGAGGCGAAAGATTAAATATTACTATCTAGAAATATTTTTAAAATATCCAGGTTCTGCAACAAATGCAAATACTTATGATTCCAGTAGAACTTTACAGCTACAATATATTTTTTTAGAACCCGCTAGTCTGGAAATCTATTATATGTGAGGGTAGAATATAATTTGTGTTACTTTCGTGACTCGGAAGGAGTTGTAAGGGATATATTGAACTGCTTTGTATTGAAATTCGAAATTGTGGATGCTGTAGAGAATTAAAATATCGATTTCAGCTTTAATCACAATTCTAACTACTTTGCAACCTATAACACAACAATAGTCTTTTTTTATTATTTTTATTAAAAAGGATTTTAATACTTTTGTGTTTTTATTTGTTTATATTTGCAATATAATGCACTTATTCAAGAATAATCATAAATTCAGACTCACACCGCCAAAAACTTGATCCGAACGTAAAACCAACGCAATGAATACCGCAACAAGGACGAAAAGATTTATTTTGTTCGACATAATTATTGTACTTTTACTAACTTCACGGATAATCCTTTTATCAAATAATAAAAGCGACTTTCTTTGACCGACTGATCGAGAACATGTATATCAAATACTTGATATTTACATCAAAAACTTTCTTTTATAACTAGACATGATATATGTACATAGTGGTGACAACACGAATATCTACAGATATATAATTTATATTATATATTTACAGTTATGTACGCAGATAAATGTATAGTTCATTTTAGACAGCAATGGGGTGCGTTAATTGCGTGACTATCAATCGAATGGTTGCGAGAACGGGCCCTATGGCTGGAAAGTGCATAATCGTGCAGAGTTACATCATAATCCATATGAAAGACTGGGGAAACACGTTGCATTTAATTACTCCCAAATTCCCAAAGTAGAAAATTTTTTCCAGAAAAGTTACGAAAATGTTACCATTCAATTGGAACAGCTCCGAACGTAGGTAAGATAAGAGATATTTATTCTAATAGATGATTTTGAATGAAAATAATCTATATACTTAAGCCAAGTGTGGTATATAAGTCGATCGTGATGCGCCTGCTGTCGCGCGCCACATTGCACCGTCGGACGAAATATTGAATATCTCCGTTAGTTTAAGACCCTCCATCAATTTTTTTTTTTAAATACGCAGAAAATTATAAGGAATTAAAAAAAAATTATGCCATGAATATGGCACGTGGCCAAATCAGTGTAAATCTAGTTTAAAATTTTTTTTTTTATTTTTTTTTGGTCAAATTTTTGAAAAATTGAAAGCTTGTAAATTTTGTTTAAAACTATTACGAATCCTCTGTAAATCCTGTAAATATGAAGCAAATCTATTAAAATCTGTTAAGTTTATCGTAATTTAAAAAAACTCTGACTTAAAAATTAAAAACCCTGTAAGTTCTAAATTTTTGAAAATTTTTAAAAACCCTTTGGCCCACAAACACCTCTCACCTAACACTAAAGTTATGCTAAGTTTCAAAAAAATCGGCTGACCCCCGACCAACATTGATATTTCTGAGAAATTTTGACCCACCTGAGACAGGCATGTAGTACATAATGTAGTATGCTTCAGAAATCATATATGTATCACCTGTAAGTGTTCCTAATTTTGTTTGAAAGCAAATGGTTTTCCATACTACAATACAGTTCTAGAAACCATTAAAATTTTGTGGTGTTGTGCAAAGTATTACAATGGATCGCATTGAACACACTTCGGCATTAGAGATCAATATGTTCTGTAGATCATTCAAATAAGTTTTGGAAGAGAGTTCATACATACTCGTATATCAGGAATTTGACTCATTAGTAGATATTAAAGCAAATAATTTGATTGAAGAAGACGTGATTGTGCATGGATCTCGGAATTTATGTTAGTGGGGAGTTATATAAAAAGGTATCTACAAAATGCTTTCGATTCGTCCACCTATGATATTTATGGACGTGGTAAAGCTCTGATTTCACCAAAGAGTTGAACTAATTCGGCCTAATTTCTGCCACATTTCAGACGGCTTTCAGACTGCATATCTTTATTTAATATATATACATTGATATATATATATATTTTTGTAAAAATGTGAGGTACAAATGTGTTGAAAAGTGTCCCAAACATTAAATTATAGCTGTGGTGTGGCTGTGCATGCAAAAGTGCAAACAATTTCCTCCTCCTTACTTATTAGTAAACAACGACAAAAAATGCATACAACTTTGCACAACACTACTTGAGTAACATCGACTGAAGGGAAATCACATAACGGTAACACATATGGAACATATAGAACTGAAGAGAAATGTTTGAATAATTTTTGCGGTTTATAGTTTGAAAATTGGCGAAGTTGGTTCACAACCACGACTACTTCCATATCATATACCATAATTTTAAAGTCACAAATACTGAATTTCTTGTGTAACCTCGTCTAATAATCTCCGTAATTGGACTATAACTTTTCAAGGCTTCGAACATGAAGATATTAGTACTTGTAGCTAATTTTTTAACGAAAATATCGGCAAATCTCTCAGATGTTCAAAAGAAATTAATTTCTTATAAAAAGAGAAAAATCAGGTCAACCCTTCCTCTGGCCCGCATATACTTAATTTTAATGTTCATGTTATTAATTCAATAGCTTTAAAAGCTAAAGGCGTTGTTATCTTTGTTAAACCTTGGTCTAAAGAATTTAGTAATCCGCCTATTACCAAAATTTTACAACTTTGGTAGGGCTTATATGGTATGGAATCCTTGTTATCAAAACCATTCGGATAAGTTAGAGTCTGTAGAAAAACATTTTTAATTTTCTGTTTTAGGTCACTTACATTAGGATTCCTATAACAACGCTGATAGCATTCGTGTGGTCAAACATTACTGTGGACAAGCGGCAGAATTAAGCGATCTCCTTACTATTGTGGGACTATTGTATTGGCAGTGTGTATACTCACTCCAAGTAGTGAAAGCATGTGGGTCAATACCTCTTTGCTGCAATACCGATCTCGTCAACTTCTGGGCAGATTCGCCGGATGAAATCTACTGTTTCAGCTGGTTCTGGATTTCTGGTGTATAGCAGTGGATCCATGTATCGGCGAAGTTTATGAAAAATCGGAAAAATTCCGTCGGATTGTGCTTAAACAGCGTCCAAAATAGCTGTCACACGGCTCCTATCGTACTGAAAGTTATCTCATGTCCAATTTTTTGTGCAGCATATAACTCACGCGATCGTTTTAGATATCCACTGTCTCTGCTATCTTTCACAGTCTGTCGCCTCTGAGGTGGTGGCCCTATCAAGTAGTGTAGTCGTTGTAAACTAACTTAAACTTCGAAAATTGAAAAATAAAGTTTATGATAAGATTGGCTACATTTATTAGAAAAGTGAAAGTTAATTATGCTATCAACCTCTCAGATCAAATAAATCAATTCATGTTGTTGGTACAAAATTTTTTGTGACAAGATATATTTTTAATCTGCAAGCAGGCATTAGAGCTACATGGTTAAATGTAGGTCGAATATGAAAAATAGAGAATTCTATGACTTGTAAGGAACTTTTTTGCTTGTTTGAAATGATAATATGTAGATTGAATTCTTGCCTCAAGGCAAAAGCATAATATGTATTTATATATCTATATGTACAATTTGTTATTAATTTTTTGCAAAACTTAGAAATTGTCAATTCGTTTTCAATATCGCAAATACATATGTATGTATGTAAGCTTATTGCTGGGATCTCTGACCTAATAATGAGCTGATTGATTAGCTCATTATTTTCTTATTTTAATTTGCAATTCTATGTAAATTCGTGCGAATGTTTATGTAGATATGTTTGCTCAACTACACACATTTTTTCTACTGTATATTATTTTTTTACATTTTCTTATTTTTGGCTGTCATTCGTGCGAGAAATTGCCCAAAATTCTGCTGTATATATTGAAATAGTCGTTACAAAGCTTCTTCAGTTTCAGTCACACTTTTCGCGTATTTGTGTTTCGTGTCGCAAGTTTGTCTACAAAATTAGAAGAAATCCGTTTCAAGAAATTTAGTCAAATTTCATAATGCATTTTTGCAAAGTTTTTCTCACCACTTCAGTTTTGGCTTTTTTATTCGCTACACCGATATCTGCAGGCGTAAGTTAAAGCAACAAATATATTATTTTTTTAAATCGGTTTTTTGGGTTTTTTATTAAATCTGGATATTGAGCGATTGAAGAAAAACCAAACAGTCGATTGCCAAAATGACGCAGTTCTAAAGATTGGAGATTAATTAAGGGATTGAAGAGCAAGATTTCGTGTCAAGGGAGTTCATAACAAAAAGTAGCAATTTGAGAAATGCAGTTATAAGAAGATTAATTGTCTGCCACGGTTGAACGAATGTGTAGACACTTTTATTGCGAAAATTTGCTTTGCAAGTGTTAAATAAAGTCCAGTTATCATAAATTTTACGTACATATCTACTGTTTAAAATACAAAGTTTTCATCGTACTTCACTATTTATTCTGTTTTTATTGCTTATCCTATAAGGAAATTAGGAATATATCTGAAACAATAGTTCTTCCATTGTGTTTTTTGTAATTCTCCCAGTAAACGGTAAAGTAATCAATCACAATTATGCCATTTTACTGATCTCAATATTCTTTCTTCTTGAAGCGGAACCATAATATTTAGACATACATTTATGCATGTCTCTACCAAGTAATTTTCAGGAGACTGGGGATTTATTTCATAGGTTCTATACACATTCCCTAAATTAACACTGCCAAGTCTAGTAGAAAAATACTAAATATTTGATTGAAAGATAATAATATTAGATAAACATTTAATAACTTGATAATAAATTTTGAGATTTTTCTTAGATTTCTTCAAAGCAGTCACACAATGCATCTATCGTTTGTCATATAGTTATTACATTTAAATACTAACTTGATTTTGTTACCATACAATAATAAAACATAGATTTATAAAATAAAAATATATATCTAAATGAAAAATTTAAGGTTTATTTATGTTGTTAAAGCATATTTAAAATTTCCTTATTTAATTTCAAACGAAATTGAGAATTTGAAAAGTAACTCCCACTGATACTTTATTAGATACAATGGTAGTACAAATGGTAATGTGGTTAAATGATGTTAAAATTACAGAATCGATTGAATATTATAATACATGATTATATTAATGAGAAAAATGCTGAAAATCCCACAGCCTGTCTTTCTGCTAAAAAATAATCCAACTACGTTTTCACAAAAAGCGAATAAATTATTCCCGCTTTTCTTTCCTTCGCAAATACAACCTTTTGTAACGCAGTGTCAAATCATAGCCGTCACTACTTACCAAACCTTTTATAATTGAATCATGCCTCATATACACATGCAGTAACATTTTGTAGCAGTTCAAAATTTAAGTCATCCCAATTTGGATGGAATTATGTTTGCATATTTAAAAAATAAAGTATCATGGGGAATATAAATGAGATACTTTAAATTACTGAATTTATACAGTTACTATCTTCAATACATACAAATTTACCGGCGAATTCCGACATATATTTTTTAAGATATTAAATCCAAACCTCCTCATATTCCTTATGCCAAACAAAAGACCAAACGTTTGCATTGAGAGTGAATCTATTTTAAAAGCTGCATTCAAATTATATTAGCTGGCTATAAATAAATTTTCTCCTTTTTTGAAAGCTTTGTGGTCTTCAATACTCACGGTCTAAATAAAGTGGTCTTCTAATCTGTTTGAATGATTTCAAGCTTTTCAATTCAATTCAATTGGAAATCTGTATGGAAACGATTCCCCCTATTTTTGTCGTAGAACTTTCTTCTGCATCAATACTCACGGTCTAGATAAAGTGGTCTTCTAAACTGTTTGAATGATTTCAAGCTTTTCAATTCAATTCAATTGGAAATCTGTATGGAAACGATTCCCCCTATTTTTGTCGTAGAACTTTCTTCTGCATCAATACTCACGGTCTAGATAAAGTGGTCTTCTAAACTGTTTGAATGATTTCAAGCTTTTCAATTCAATTCAATTGGAAATCTGTATGGAAACGATTCCCTCTATTTTTGTCGTAGAGCTTTCTTCTGCACCAAATATGTATATAAAAAGTCTTTCCAGGGATATCCGAATTTTTTCGCGTAGAACTCCTTTCCTCTTTAAAAAAATAACCCTGGTCGAGCGAATACCGGGGGTGTCCAAAGTTTTTTTTTTCGTGTAGAACTCTTTTCTGTACTGGCGGCCTTTGGCCGCGCTTCAAAAAAATTACCCTGGTCAAGCTAAAACCGGGGTGTCCGAAGTTTTTTAGCGTATAACTCCTTTCTGATCTATCATATTAAGATTGTGCAACTTTGACAGTTCTAAAAATTATCTCTACAATGTTGCCTTGTTGGGAGATCACTCTACATAAAACCCCGTCTAATGAGCGTAGTCCTAGCGAGGTTGTTTCGAGGTTTGAATAATAGGATGATTGAATAATATGATATCTTATTTTTGGTTTCAATTTTTTTTTCAAAAATTTAATACATTGTTCTCATTCAAAAACAAATAAAGCTGCGCATAATATTAAACGAGTTACGCAATATTATTGTTTTATGATTATTATTATCTATAATATATAATATTCATTTATATTTGCAGGTCACCGAGGAGCAGATGTGGGCCACAGCAAAATTAATGCGAGATGTGTGCTTGCCGAGATTCCCCAAAATTAGCATTGGTAAATATTATTCTTTGAATTTAGTATACATACCTTGTTCATCGATAAATGGGAAGCGGAAAAGGAACATTTCTGCAAAAGCTACATCTTTTCTAAGAGCTTCATGTTCATAAGTTTAATGATATATATGATTATGGATCCTGGCTGATGCTAGTTGTCAAAGCTGTTTGGAGGAAGGCGAGGTGGAATCATCAACCAGTTTTTGCCGGACTGAGGTTGGAAAACCTTGTAACAGGTCTAAGTGAGACCCTCTTGCATATGCAGAGATCTGCATACTAACCTAACCTATACTATATATCTATCTTCGATACCGCTAGTCTTCCTTTACTATAGCAAATATATGATATATACTACATTTTCTATTTATAACATATTGTCTATATTTTCAGAACTTGCCAATCAATTGCGCGACGGCAACATACCAGACGATAACAAAGACGTGAAATGCTATATTAATTGTGTTTTGGAAATGATGCAAACGGTGAATTTATGAAACTTTAATTAAAATTAATTTAATCACATAATTTTTAATTTTTTTTTCCACCTACATACATAGATGAAAAAGGGTAAGTTCCTGTATGATGCGTCGCTAAAGCAAGTGGATTTAGTTTTACCCGACAGCTACAAGGACGATTATCGCGGAGGTCTGCTGAAATGCAAGGACGCTGCTGTTGGCATAAAAAAAGACAATTGTGAAGCGGCTTATACAATACTGAAATGTTTGCGTGGTGAAATTAAAAAGTTCATCTTTCCTTAAAATGTGTCGAAATTGTATGCCTTATTTATTATAAATCTCTAACAAGTACAATAAAGATTGTGGTACAATAAAGATTCATGTCTTGATGAGTTTCCGATACAAAGTACGCTGGGAATGAAACTAAAGCTTAGAACAACTACATACGCAATTAAAATAGTGTTTCTTTGGCAGTGATAATTGAAGAACTCGCCCATTTTCTACAGTTTCGAACTAGTAGGAAAATTTCAGTCATTTCCAAATGTCAAATTTCCAGTCATTTGGACTTTCTTAAATGCGGTTTATATTATGTCAAATTTAATGACAGTCTTAGTCAAATCCATGACAATCAAATAGGCAATGTAATAAACTGGTTTATTTGATTAATAAAGAATATAATAAGGTGAGATTATTTTTTTGAATTTGAAAGACCAACAAAATACTCAGTTTAACTGTATTTCTCTGAGTTAAAAAGTATCAAATTTTAAAACTATTTTCAAGCAAGTAATCAGAACTTCAGCTCTATATCTACAACATTTAATTGAAATTTATAAAACTGTTGGAAATGAAAAAGTATGCATTCTTATAATTACTTAATTAACTCTGCCAATTTTCACTTTGTTGTGGTGAATTTTCCTAAAGAGTCTGTCATGAGTTTGTGCCTATTGAGGCATCAAGCGACACCATTATTGGCAAGCGATGACAACTAGTTGAAAAACCAAAATCGGTAACTGTTTGTATTTATTTTTCGCTACAGCCTCACAAATAGCGTGTGTCTCAGTAATTATTGACAGAGTATCAATGAAAAACACCACAAATTGCTATTTAATAGTAATTAGTGGGTGGCACAAATTATTAGTAATAATATAATATTTAATTTGATATTGGCGTGCTGTCAGGCGTTTGCAGTCAATACATTTCTGATTTTAAACAAATGGCTGGGTTGGATTTTTTTTAATTCGCTGGATGACTAAATTATATACATATGTTTGTATGTGAAAAGCATATAAGATTTCGATATAATTTTACTGTCAATGAAGTTGTTTTGATAATATAGTACATGTATGTATGTACATGCAATATAATGTATCGATAAATATATACCAGAGCTGTTTTTCCAACAGGAAATACGAATAAGGAATGAAGTTCTTTGTTACCTAAAAATTATATTATTAAAACAAGTAAGGAAAGGCTAAGTTCGGGTGCAACCGAACATTTTATACTCTCGCAATTTATTGCTATATTTTTATATCAAGATAACACATAATTTGACCCATATATTCGGTATAAAGTCCAATAGAAAAACGAAAATAATGATATGTATATGGTATATAGGCTGAGGTAATTCCTGAGACGATTAAACTCATTTTCATTACCAACATACATTATATCTAAGATTCTATGCTCATTTAATTTGGCCAAGAAAATTCATATATTAGCCGATTTATAAGCTATTAAGCCTATCGTATTTTTGAAAATCCTATAATTAGCTATATAAGAGCTATTGGACGTTATGATTTTAACCATTTCTGATACAGAGACACACTATTAGAAGAACAAGATTTCCTCTGAATTAAATTAAGATATCTGAGAGATTTACCGATATTTTCGGTGAAAAATTACCATAAGGCACTGAGTTCTTCAAATTCGTTATCCGGGGCCTTAAAAAGTTATTGTCCGATTTCGACAATTTTTTCACAAGTAATGCCACAGATCATATACAGTATTTGTGTAAAGTTTTAATTCGCTATCTTCATTGGTTCCTTATGTATATATTATAAAGTGAAGGAATAAGATGGAGTTCAAAATTGAGTTACATGGGAAGTTGTCGTGGTTATGAACCGATTTCATCCATTTTCCACACGTGTCATCAGGGTGTCAAGGAAATATTATATACCGAATTTCATTGGAATCGGTCGAGTAGTTCCTGAGATATGGTTTGTGACCCATAAGTGGGCGATGCCACGTCCATTTCCCATTTTGTAAAAATATCTGAGTGCAGCATCCTCCTGCAATTTCTTCTGACGTTTTTTGTTAGTGAGATAACCCAATTTTAGTAATTTTCAACCTAACCTTTGTATGGGAGGTGGGCGTCGTTATTATCAGATTTCAACTGATTTCATGGTGTGTGGTGGGGTACGTAAGAGAACCAACTGCAGAAAGTTTGGTTTATATAGCTTTGCGAGATATATACAAATAACCGATTTGGGGGCGGGGCCACGCCCACTTCTCCAGAAAAATTACATCCAAATATGCCCCTTCCTAGTTCGATCCTTTATTCCAAATTTTATAACTTTATTTATAGCTTAGTTATGACACTTTATATGTTTTCGGTTTTCGCCATTTTGTGGGCGTGGCAGTGGTCCGATTTGGCCATTCGAAAGCAACCCCCTCACGGTCCCAAGGAACATGTGTTCCAAGTTTCATCAAGATATCTCAATTTTTACTCAAGTTATCCGTTGCACGGACGGACGGACGGACAGACAGACATTCGGATTATGACACGTCTCGTCACCCTGATCATTTTGATATATGTATATAATCGATACTCACCATCTTTTTATCGATTTTAAAGCTGCCTTCGATAGCACGAAAAGGAGCTGCCTTTATGCCGCGATGTCTGAATTTGGTATCCCTGCAAAACTAATACGGCTATGTAAGCTGACGTTGAGCAACACCAAAAGCTCCGTCAGGATCGGGAAGGACCTCTCCGAGCCGTTCGATACCAAACCAGGCTTCAGACAGGGTGACTCACTATCGTGCGACTTCTTCAATCTATTGCTGGAAAAAATAATACGAGCTGCAGAACTAAGTAGAGAGGGTACAATCTTCTACAAGAGTGTACAGCTCCTGGCGTATGCCGATGATATTGATATCATCGGAAGCAACAACCGCGCCGTTTGTTCTGCGTTTTCCAGATTAGATAAAGAAGCGAAGCGTATGGGTCTGGTGGTGAATGAGGATAAGACGAAATATCTCCTGTCATCAAACAAACAGTCAGCGCACTCGCGTCTTGGCTCCCACGTCACTGTTGACAGTCATAACTTTGAAGTTGTAGATAATTTCGTTTATCTGGGAACCAGCATTAACAACACCAACAATGTCAGCCTTGAAATCCAACGCAGAATCACTCTTGCCTACAGGTGCTACTTTGGACTGAGTAGGGAATTGAAAAGTAAAGTCCTCTCTCGACGAACCAAAATCAAACTCTATAAGTCGCTCATTATTCCCGTCCTGATGTATGGCGCTGAAGCGTGGACGATGACAATATCCGATGAGACGACTCTTGGGGTTTTCGAGAGAAAGGTTTTGCGCAAGATTTATGGTCCTCTAAACATTGGCAACGGCGAATACCGCAGACGATGGAACGATGAGCTGTACGATTTAAACGACGACATTGACATAGTTCAGCGAATAAAAAGACAGCGGCTACGCTGGCTAGGACATGTTGTTCGAATGGATGAAGGTGCTCCAGCTCTGAAAGTATTCGATGCAGTACCCGCTGGTGGAAGCCGCGGAAGAGGACGACCTCCACTCCGGTAAAAAGACCAAGTGCAAAGTGACCTGGCTTCACTTGGTGTTTCCAGTTGGCTCCAAAAAGCAAAAAGGAGGAATGAGTGGCGCACTCTGGTGGATTCGGCTATAATCGCTTAAAGCGGTTCCTACGCCAAATATATATATATATATATATATAACCTTATATCTAACTCGTTTAGTTTTATGACTTACAAGCAACCGTTATGTGAACAAAACTATAATACTCTCTTAGCAACTTTTGTTGCGAGAGTATAAAAATCGACAGAAACAAGTTTACCAGATTAACCGGATCGGTCTGAATACCCCTATAGGTACATATACTACGTATTAAGTCGCCGAATAGTAAACCAGTGGCGATCAGTCCTTACAGGTAAAGTCATCCCCTTCTTTCTAATATATTTTCAGACATAGACCGTCGATTAGAGATTCCTGAGTTAGCTGAGGGAGTAGGGTTTTCAAAAGATCGCATTTGCTTATTCCAGATAATAAGAGCAAACCGAGGGTCCATTCTAAAACAGAACTTGATGCCGTTTAAGCGCAGACCGACCGAGTTTCTGCTTACTTTGCAGACGATTGAAGAACCAACACATTTTCAATTATGTCAAGCTAAAAGATGAAAAAATAAAAATAATTCAAAATTTTAATTCTTTGTTTGCAGACTACATATTATATACTCTCGAAAAGTAAATTCTCAGAAAGTAAAAAATCGCGGAAAAGTTAATCATCTTTAAGATTACACATGCACCTCGAAAAAGTAAATTTTTTAATTTACTTTTCCGAGAGTGTGATAAAAAATTCGAAACGAAGAAAGCACCGTTTTTTACGATGTTGCAGAAACACTTACTCTCTTGTTTATCGCGTCTTTTTAGTAAATAAACTCTCCTACTTGATCCACTGGTTTAAAAATGAAAACGGTGCAAATCAGGTGTCAGACTTTCTGAATTGTCGTACAAAAATGGTCAGAAAATATATTGCAAAAGAAAAAAAAAAAAACAAAAGAATATTCAAGATTTTTTCTCTTCATAGTAAATACATATGTATGTATGTAAATGTAAATATGTTTTTCATGTAAATCCATATGTTTTATTGAAGCAAATAAATAAATGAATTTTTTAAGTTTAAAAATGCATTTAATATTATAAAAACAGATAATTTATGTATATATTTGGAAAAGTAAATTATTCGAAAAGGTAAATTACCCAAAATACCAATCGATTTACTTTTCGAGAGTATACTGTATATCTACTCGGCGTCTAGCTTTGCCGGCGAAAATTTTATATAAATATACATTTTGCTTGGCTGAAACTCGTCACGAGCTGCTGAATACAGGTTCGGCCCACATCATTTACATACTCATGTATTTAAGTTCATTTGAGAATTTTCCGTGTCCAAATTGATACATAATTGTAAATACTGATAGATTTGAATTGCAACTTTTGCTGAAATCAAAGTACCATTTATTGTTTTAAATTATTAATGATTTTCAAAAATAGGTATGCTGTTTTGAGTAATCAGTCAAAGTATTTAGATGGACATGACATGCTATGCTTTAAAATACCATTAGAGTTTGTAGATAAACATTTTATTATAACGGTGTTAGATGTGGTTGAGTTCATAAGCTACTTGTGACTGCAAATATTCTCCCTTCATTTCGATTTTTCAAAAACTGAAGATACATGTGAGGAGCTGGTCTAGCTGTTAACTGTACTTGTTAACGATGTGTAATTCTGGATTCTTTCGGGTACCGTCGAAAGTAGGTAGTGTTTTCAGAAGAAGCTTCTTATCTCTAAACTCAGCGACTCCATTAACCAACAGCGAGTATCACATTCCGGATAGGCCAAGTCATGAAAAATAAGAGCGTTGTTGAACTCCGAGATCTGGAAAACGATGTATACATGTGCCAGCGATTTACCGGCTTTCGACACTTCCACTAATGAAGTTCAAATTCATATTTTGAGCATTGCTTGCATAGGATTAGTAATTTAATACATGTACCTGATAGATAACCAGCAAAAAATTTTAATGAAACTTTTATTCTAACTATGGAAAACTACATTCAATTTTACTACATTACATAAATTTCAAAATTCCACAATTTTTTATGGCCCATCATTGCTCCACTTCGGGTATTTCATATTCGCGCTCTTGCATTTCCTTCAGCATGCACATGGCATATGAGTGCGCAACTTCGCATCTGTTTAGTGAGACATATGAAACCGTCAGTCTTTAGAAATTATCTCCCATATAAAAAAATAAATAACTTACTTATCAGTTATGCCCATTTCAACATTTTTCTCATTACAACCATTGGAGATTTCGTTGAGTTCGTCCATTTTGTCGGTATACAGCAGCACCAGCCAGCTTACAAGCTTCTCCGTTTTCACATCCGTGCTATCCTCTACGAACTAAAATTTAGCAGCAAAATGTTAAATGTTCGGGAAATATATTCTAGTGTCTACTTACTAAGTCAAATTGGTCCATGAGACAACGTCGCAAACATTTCGTTATGGGATGCGCGTCCTCTTTATTCAAGAAGAGTTCTTCCGCGTGCACTTTTAAAAATTGAAAATGAAATGAAGAATAACAAATTTGAAAAGTTTACTTCCATTTTTTATTATTATTTTTTAATGCGAGACTTACCTCTTTCAGGTTTGGGCTCACATTCCCTGGCATACGGTTCGATGGTCTCGAGTAATAGACCCATTGGTAGCGTCATCATTTCTTCAGCCTGTTTTATTTCAGATTTCAAATATAACAATAACAAAAATTAATTCCAAATCTCGATATTTTTTCACTAACCAGAACTTCCTTTGTGGCCATTACTAAAATGATCGCCGCAAAAACTATAAACCCTTTCATTTTTATTATTATTTTCAGTTTTGGCACCGCTACGTGTTCAATAAGACTGGACTGAAGCCTTTACTGCACATTGCAATGTAATTTATTTAAATTTGTGATTGAAATATGCATGTAACAGGCAAATTAAATGTGTTTGCGCCGGATATTAGCGCTCTACATATGCTGAACATGCTTAATTGATAAAATCCATCGGACAACGATCTCATTGAAAATCCAATTAATTAAAATACTTTGTTTTTGCAGTCGTAAGCTACACATTCATCACTAGCGTGACAGCTTGGAATGATTTGTAAACGAAATTAAAGAAGGTGAATTCTTGCAAATCAACAGTTTGGTTCGTGTTATGTCGAATTTTTACCATTCGGGTTCGCCGAGATAACCGAATTGTTATGTGTGATATTGTTTGTAGAGAGTTGATCGACGATTTCACCTGAGAAAATTTGCTGAAGGGGCGTTCTGTAATTCCGCATCGAATCGACTCAATAATTCTTCATAGTAGACCCCCATGAGCATTTCGTCTTTTATAGGCAGTCGATGTAGATTATACCTTGTGAATCTCAGAAAACAGTGGCCATAACCTTTCGATTATGCTCTGTAAACCTTCACATTTTTCGACTCTTCAGATGCTAACTGTTTCGACTGTTCCTTGGTCTCTGGTCTGTATCAGTGGATTCATGGTTCTTCGTGTTCAGATTGAGAAAACGCGGCACTGCATTGTGTACACAGTTTCGTCACGCCCATTATTTTAAGCAGTACATGACCAATGTATTTTTGAGATCCTTACCATCTTTTTCATCTTCAATCGGCGGTCCACAAATACAACATTGTGTTCATTTGGTTCGCTATAGTCCAACTTAGCTATAGTCGCAACTTATTACAAACCAACGCGAAAACTCTAATCGAACGGTCAACATATGCAAATCTTCACAATTTTCTTTCTTATAACATGCCTCGAGTCACTGACCAATATTATTCTCCTTTCATTTTTCTAAAATCTGCGGACCCACACGTTTCCACGTGCAAAACAAAACTACAAGTTTGATTCGTCGAGAATACTATAACAAACGTTACAAAGTTATCTTGCGATAGTGAAGTCATCGGACTACTTATTAAACTGTCGTTGTACTTTTCGAGAAAAGGTAAAAAATATAATCGAATTTCGAAAGATATTCTTTGGTCGTAACAAAATGCGGTTGTATGACGGCCAGTTTTATAACGTTTAAGTCATATCTCTACAAAAAGCTATATTTTGTCAACTAATTCTTTATAAAATGAAAATTTATACAAAAAATCATCTTTGACATTAAATTTCTATAACAAAGGTTTAGTTTTTTATGATTTTTCTTTTACAGTATTATTATAATATATATGTATATACCGTAGCGGACAGTGAAATCCGGATAACCCGGATATATTTAATTTACTTCAAATGAAATTGAAATTCGGTTAATTAGTAATCAACCCCATCCTTCATTTTAAGAAAATATCGATAGCACCAGATCTCTTAAAAGAAAAACTGGCTCTGGAGTAAAGAAGAAGACAAGTTCAAGGGAAGATCGAAGATACATAAATATTAGTTGACTAGTTCTCGATAAATCTTGAGATCCGACTTTGAAAACACAAACTTGAGAGCGTTTAAAATTTAAAAGTTTTCAGCCAGCTAACATGGGCGCCCAACTTTTTCAGACTGTATCTCCAAAACTATAACTCGGATCGACTAGGAATTTTAGGAATCAAATATTATAGAAATGTTGTAGAATTTAATAAGACAAAGAAAATCGATTTTTTCAAGGTGAGAAAACCATGAAAGAAAGCTGCAAGCAAATTGTGGATGTTTCGAAACTTTTATTTAGTTTAGCTACAAATAATATGTTTGCTGAGGCTGCATTTAATTCGATTTATATATACTATAATTATTCTATAATTATGGTTTACTTTTAGCCTTATGTTTAAGGCATTCAGAGTGTAACTTAATATATAAGCTTAATCTTGCGCATCTTCATTTCATTAGCGATGCATTTGTTAATTTGATAGGCACGCTCACAGGAATTCTCCGCGGTGATGAACTTTTTGCAATTCTCAGCTGATGCCATAGCAATTGATGTGATCAAGGCATTATTGTCGCCAATCTGTAAGGAAATTAACAGTTATATAAGGTGTGTGTCGGCTTGAAACCATAATTATCACTCACGATGTCAGCGATACGTCCAACCGCTGAGGTCGACAGCGTGTCGTCTTGGTTCATCTGCAAGCGTTATTTCAAAATTCAAAAAAATCAGTAAAGTGAAATTGGCACAACTTAAATAAACTCACCACTTCCATGCGCTTCAAAATGCACTCCATCATGCACTTCTCCTTGGGTGTCGGTTGATCTTCGTAAAGCAGCGCCTTTTGCAATTCATTTGGATTGATATTCATTTCTTTGGCGCATTCCGTCTTCGAAGTGGTTATGAAATCTTGAAATTCTTGCAGTGGTTGCGGCAATTGACGCTTGGTGCGCTTGTAATCTTCCAATGCTGCAGGATCCTCACGTGTTACCAATGGCTTGCGTTTACCAGATAACTTGTAGACGTCTGCGTTAAGTGCGTCGAGCTGAAAAAGAAAACATTTTTCAATAATTAAGTTCTTTCTTATGAGATTGCCTAGTTTTAATGAAGCTGGAAGGGTATTCTCCCAATGCGTTGAAAGTAGGTTTTCAAAATTTTCGCATAAAAACCTCCAAATTGAAATTTGCTTACACTTTGTACGACCATCATGCAAATGAAACCAGCAATTAACAGTGCACTACTTGAGTTAGCCATTTTGTTTTCTTATTATTTAGTCAAAGAACGCTTGTAGAATTGTAGAAATATCTATAACGACTGTGGTACTCGCCAGTTAAACTTTGCTTTTATACCGATTCAGATATACCTACATTCATATGTATGTCATTTAGGTAAATAAAAGTTTACTTTAAATTTACTTTAGATTTTTGCAAGCGTAGGCAGTTTTCGTGGTTGAAGGTTCTCTAAGAACTTCAAGTTCACGTTATATATAGATATGGTACATATTTGCAGTTGAACCATTATTAACTTGCTGTATTACCGGAGTACATACTTATATACCTACATATATCAACTACAACATACTTACACTGCCTAATGGGGTCATCGAGCTTCTACTTCCATTTGGGCTCTGCATCTTTGAGTCCTCCAAATCCAGTACACTTTCGAAAGCTGAACTCAATCCACATTATCTATAAACTTTTAAAAATGGCTAATCGATCAAGCACACGGTATAAGTCAGGTAATCTGACATAATCAAGTAGAGATTTAAAAGTACAACTTTCATGTTGTAATTTCTCGTTTACTGTGATTTACAAGTTATTATCTACATCAACCACCACGGCCAAATTGCTCGATTTATGTTACGAATTATTGTCCCATCCACTATATTCTCAAGGTTTATTCTCATATATTAAAAAGTCACTCGCTGTTTTCGTTATTCGGGTCGCCCTTATTTTAAAGTTATATTAAAGTTATTCTGTTGAATATTTTCTTTTGTTTTTGTAGATTCTTCGTTCAAAATCTAGACCTCACGTTCATAATGTTATTTGTGGTTTTCACTGAAAGAAAACATAAGACTACATATGTTGGAGTGATTTATATACTTTTCGATTTTCTACACGGCGCTATGTATACGTATCTATATCTTCTTGTAGTGTAAACTTCCATGAGATCGGAAAAATAGTACGCTAAATCCCACAATTAATAGAGCTTAAAGCGCTCACTATATTGAAACATGTTAGAGTCGCAGCTTTAAAAGAACTTTATATGGTTCACAACTTTGATAGACGTAGCAATGATTATAACCATTACTATTGGTATCGATCGCCAAGAATGTGGTTGTGACCAAAGCTAAGCTTTTACAGTTATCAATTTGCAATAATTGCTTTATTGGATCAAAACATATAATTATTTTTTTTAACGAAATAAAAAACTATGTATATACCTATGTATGTATATTTATAGTTTTTTAACCTAATCAATTCAATATCTACAGTCAGCCTTCTTAGATCTGTTCAATTTTTAGACTTTTTAATATTGCAAACATGTGGCAACTTTCTGACTTTTAATTATAAACCATAAACCGAATAATCCGGAAATGATACTGACATTGGTCCAACCTTTTCGACAGTTTTCGACGCAAATAAATAAGGTCTTATATAAAGTATAAACATATATTAAAAATTATTTATTAAAATATTATAATATTTAAAATTTAATTATATGCATTTTCGTTAAAATCTCCGACCTCCTGGATTGCCTGGTGCGCCTGGTCCACCGGGGGGTGCGCCGGGAGCACCTGGGTTGCCACCTCCTTGCGCTAACGTGTAGCCTAGATGAAATAGAATTATAATTTCATAATTTCAAAGCTAATATGAAGGTAGAATAATATGCTTACCACTCAACAAAGCAACCGTGGCCAATAAAAGCATTACAAAGTAGAATATCGACTGCATTTTGTTTTCTCAACGGGAGCTTCTTTGTTATGGCGCTCAAGTGAATACCAGAGTATTGAATAGCAAGCTGAGCGTGAAACCATGCCTTTTATAGTTTGTCGCTTCAGAGGCATAGCTTTACAGTGCTTTACCGTGAGTGCAATCTCTATATACCACTGTATATACATATGTATGTAAGTACGTATGATAACGTATAAAATATATAATGAAACATATGAATCGTGATGAGAATGAATTCAGATCGCTTGGGTGTATGCACATACGTATATAACGTGTTTATATGTTCCCGATTATTTGCTTAACGGATTATATGAATATATCTGTATATAAAAAATAAAAGCTGTTAAGTCTACAGATTATGTATTCGAGAAAAGGGCTACAGTTCGTCTTCTTTCCACAAATGACATACCTAATTGCCTTTTCGATGACCAAACTTTGACTGATCCGAATTGAATAAACCGTTGTCTTCTTTCCTCATCATACTGTTACTAACTTCAAAAATATATCAATTCTATAAGCCGAAAGGTTGTACTAGCGTTCCGTTGATTCGATTCGCTTTTTAATAGAACATTTCTGAATACAAAGTTTTATAGCTTTTTGCATTGGCATATCCAATAGAAGAGCTAAACTCTGGAAAATCTTATGAAAATATCTAAAGAAAATAAAATAAATAAAATATTAAAATAATGGGTACTCAAGATATTTGGGATAGTGTAAAGGATATACATCGTAAGGCAACCACAAAGAATTTGTATTATAAGATGAATCAATAATAGGACTGCAATTTTCACAAAAGTGACAAGTTTTAGTTTTATTAGATCTAATTCTAAGACTCTAACTCTCAATCTCTGATTTGATTATAACTTTCATTAAATTTGACTCAATAAAGGCAGAATATATGTACATGGTCAAAAATCTTAAATTCCCCAAAGCAGTTAGATTATTACCTCTTGAATTCAAAATATGAGAGTATTCTGCACTGTCTAGAGTAGAAAACCGCAGTATATACCAGGCAAATAAATAATAATACTGACACCCAAAAAAATTCAACAATTTAGTTTTTTTTTTTATTTTAATTGTTTTAATATTTTGATTTTCCGATGATCTCCGATAACAATTATTTTTAATTCATAAATATATCTCGAGGAATTTCAATTTGCTAACTGTAGGGCATATTAAGAAATTCATATGGTGTTAAATTGATTAGAATTTCGAAAGTGCAATGGAGCAGAAAGGAACCTACAGGGGAATCTACATATACATATGTATGTATTGTAATATAATTCAGAATAACTTCAGTAACTTAATATTTTTACTAGAGTACACTAAGCGAAATCTCTTCTGAAACCCAAATAAATTATTAAGTGTAAAAAATATAATATAAGAGACGAACTTATCGTTTAGTTTTAGATTAACAATGGATAAAACAATTTAGTCCTGGGATTCCCCGGCCGGAAGACGTTATCAATAGGAAAATACTGGTTCAACTATAATACAAAAATATAATTTTATTTCTTTTTCCATAAATATCTTTTTTTTCGAGTGTACGAAAGTAGTAGTTCTGAAATCAAAATATTTTGGTATAAATACGGCAGCAAATTAGTTAGGACAGCATTGCGACTAACACTATGAAGATCCAAGCATTCCTGACTTATGTGTTGGCTACAGTGGCGCTAGTTTTTGGTGAGTATACATGTGAATATTATAGAATCAATAAAATCATTGAATTACTTGTCTTTAGCTCATCCTAGCCCTGAATCCCATAGAGGTGGTTGTTGCGGTCCTTGGATAGGCGGAGGTGGCGGAGGAGGCGGTGGAGGTGGTGGCGGTTGGCAAGGCGGTGGCGGAGGTGGTGGTAGCGGAAAGTAAATTACATATATAGCTTGTGCAATTTTTTCGAAGCAATTAATAAATTTCACATAATCACAGCGATTAGCAAATGAGTTAAATACAAATACAGTAGTTATTCCAATAATTCAATAGAAGTATTTCCATATATTCTAAAAAAGAATAGAATTTAGAAGTATTTATTTCATACATTTGTTTTAAAATTTACAAGCTGGTGGCAACTCTTTTCGCAATTATTTCTAGCTAAACCTTTAAAACTGTTTTACCGATTGCATTTTTTAAATATTTTGGACTGGTGGCAACTCCAAATATCAAAAATATTTTAAGCTATAAGTTTTCTCAAACCCCTTTTGTTAATTGCATATATCATAT
This sequence comes from Zeugodacus cucurbitae, assembly GCF_028554725.1. Taxonomy (NCBI): domain Eukaryota; kingdom Metazoa; phylum Arthropoda; class Insecta; order Diptera; family Tephritidae; genus Zeugodacus; species Zeugodacus cucurbitae. The sequence goes on from NC_071670.1 coordinate 18,735,372, forward strand.
TGATTCGCTTATTTTAGAAATATTATGCAATTGTAATATTATGCAATTACCAACCATTCCCAACGCTATCCCTTTTCAAAGCTAAGCTTTCTTAATACGCTGCCTTTCAATCTTAAACTCGACCTTACGTCGAACAATGCAAAATATTAGTAAACATATTAATTTTCTTCATGACATATGTATCGCTGAACCCTCCTTTAAAATTATTAGCCTTTAATTGGTGGACTAGATTTTTAATGGTTTCGTTTCAAAGCGCTGTGGATAAAACAGATGAATTATAGTATTTTTATTTGCTTTTGAAAGATGAAAAGTTTATTTCTGAATTGATAGATTAGGATAAATTATTATAAAATCGGTTAGCTGTTCGGAAACAATAAATTGGGACTAGTTGCTGAGATTTCTTTACTAAGTATTGAAAGATTGTCGCTACGTGTCCATGAAATTTTATACTCTCGCAACAAAGTTGCTAAAGAGAGTATTCTACTTTTGTTCACATAACGGTTGGTTGTAAGTCCTAAAACTAAACGAGTTAGATATAGGGTTATATATACCAAATTGATCAGGGTGACCAAGTTCAAATCCGGATGTCTGTCTGTCCCTCCGTCCGTGCAAGCTGTAACTTGAGTGAAAATTGAGATATCTTGATGAAACTTGGTACACGTATTTCTTGGTACCATAAGATGGGCGAAATCGGACCACTGCCACATCCAAAAAACATATAAACAGCCGTATCTCAGCCATAAATTAAACTATGAAAGTGAAATTTGGTATAAAGGATCGTACTATTAAGAGGCATATGAGAATGTATTTTTTTTATTCTATTAAGGTTTTTGCACATATCTCGTAAATTGCTAAAGCTATATCAAGGAAACTTTCTTTTATATTCTACCTTATACAGTCCAAAATTGGAAGAAATCGGAAATCTACTGAAAATGCTTTAATACAGTAAGGAAAACCTCCTAAAACCTTAAATTTAATTATAAAGATGGTACAGAAGATCTGTACTCAAAATAGTATACACAATTTGAAATGGGCGTGGTTCCGCCTACTTATGGATCAAAAACCATACTCGAAACTACTCGACCAATTTCAATGAAATTCTGTTCATAATATCTTCCTGATTTCTCAATATGTTGTGAAAAAGGTCAAATCGGTTCACAACCACGCCTACTTCTTATATACCAGAAACGTGAAGTCAATCTGAACCGTTTAGTTTACAATATATAAGTTAAGCGCTAGTGAAGATATCGGAAAAAAACAAACTTTGCACAAATAATGCATCTATACCGCGGCATGGCCTTTCTAAAAACATTTTAATTTTCTTCTAATTACATGTCTCCGTGACAAAAACGAGAGAAATCGTGTCATAACTTCAACTAGCTCCCATATACCTAATATTAGGTTCGGTTACACCCTTCCTTACTTGTTTTTACTTTAACGATGCTCCAGCCGCCATATTCGGCAGACATGACTACGTGTAACATTTTTTTATTTTCTAAAATATGGAGCACCCTTAAAGCCCGTCGTTTTATAAACATACGAGAAATCGCTGAAATAGTCAAAGGCTATTCCAAAAATCGAGTTTGAGACGTGTTTCGACGATTGGAAGCGCTGCCATAAGTGAATAATATAGAATTGGGTCTATTTTAAAAAATGAATAAATATTTTTACAAAAACGATATATGATATATGTAAAAGTATGGTCTTAAAAATTATTTTTTTATCTAATTATTATAAAAGTACGCTTTAAAATCAGTAGTAGTGATCATTAGTAGATAATTTACCTATCTACGATTTGAAACCATTTTAATTTCATTACTTTAGTACAATATAAGAATCTATACACCGGTATCATCTCAACACTAAAAAACCGGTATAAAATTTCTTCTGTCTCTGTCTGTCGCGTTGGCCATAAAGGAAAGAAAAGTCAATTGGTCTATTATGTGTTGAATATGAAATGCATTATATTAAGAAATCAAGTTTTTTCCGCTTTCTTTTTGTGTTTGTTATTCTTTGTTTATGTTTTTCTTTGAGATAGGGTGAGAGAATACAAATCATCAATCAGTTTAAACAAGCAGCCGGCTTATCAGTCGGTGGAAACCAATTCAAAAAGGTCAAGCAAATGCTCATAAAATTTGTGAAGCGGGCACATTTGGAAATCTTCAAGAAAAAATTGGTAAACCCCACGGAAAGTCTTGTGTTGCAAGTGGCACAAATTAATTTCGGAAAACCCCTGAATTGATAATGTGGGTATAACACACAAATACTATTTTAAGTGGGTAGAAAAAATTCCAATCGCCTATACGAATGAACATACCATAAGACATTGTCTCTTTAGTTGACATATGTACTTAAGCTGTGGGGCGGAAATATGCGGTGAATATTTTTATACTCTCGCAACAAAAGTTGCTAAAGAGAGTATTATAGTTTTATCCACATAACGGTTGTTTGTAAGTCCTAAAACTAAACAAATTAGATATAGGGTTATATATACCAAAGTGATCAGGGTGACGAGTAAAGTTCAAATCCGGATGTCTGTCTATCCGTCCGTCCGTCTGTGCAAGCTGTAACTTGAGTAAAAATTAAGATATCTTAATGAAACTTGGCACCATAGGAAGGTTGCTTTCGAAAATGAGCAAAATCGGACCACTGCCACGCCCACAAAATGGCGAAAACCGAAAACACATAAAGTGCCATAACTAAGCCATAAATAAAGCTATGGAAATAAAATTTGGTACGAAGGATCGCACTATGAAGGGGCATATTTGGATGTAATTTTTTTGGGGAGGTGGGCGTGGCCCCGCCCCCAAACAGGTTTTTTGTACATATCTCGGAAACCAATAGAGCTATATAAACCAAATTTTCTGCAGTGGTTTTTTTAGCCAGATTGCACTCAGATTTTTTTACAAAATGGAAAATGGGCGTGGCGTCGCCCACTTATAGGTAAAAAACCATATCTCTGGAACTACTCGACCGATTTCAATGAAACTTGGTTTGTAATAGTTTACTTACATCCCAATGATATGTTGTGAAAATAGGCCAAATCGCTTCACAACCACGCCTACTTCCTATATACCAGAACTTGGAAGACGAATCGTTTACTTTACAATATATAAAGTAAGCACTAGTGAAGATATCGGTACAGAACTCTGCACAAATACTATGTTTATACTGTGGCAGCCCCATTATAAAAATCGCCGAAATCGGACCATAGGTTTTTAAGGCCCCATATATCGAACACGAGGACTTCGGTGCTTCTAACCTAATATTATGGTTTCCAGCTTTCAATGGACTTTATACAATATATATGAAGAATATGTGGGTCAAATTGTGTAGTATGTAATATAAATAATGTTAAATAAATAAATTGCGAGAGTATAAAATGTTCGGTTACACACGAACCTAGCCCTTCCTTAGTTGTTTGTATAATAAATGTTACACATATACATACGCATGTACATATATACAAGTTACGATGGACATTTCCCCATTCTGAGGTGCGTGAACTCTTGCAGCAATAACATAGACACTTGTTGCTTTTAATCATTGTCTCTTGAAGGTGTTGTTATCAAGCTGTTAAAGCTGAATTGTTTTAAATTTCCGAATAATTCACTGTCCAGTATTTAATAATACAATATATCGAATAAGGCGCTGATTTTGCGTACAAAAGTATAACTTCTATTTCGAAATTATGAAATATTAAAACATTTCAGAAAGGAGGACTCTAATTTGTTGGGGATCCAAGAGGTAGAAAATTTTATTAGATATATGGAAGCTAGATGAAGGTGTGGACGAATTTAATGTTTGAGGAAAAATTTCCACACAATTTTTTTAAGATAACTCACACATTAACCGATATAATCTACATTAAGTCAACCATAGACATTGAGGTACTTTTATTTGATATCCGAGGCTTGTAAAGTTATAGTCCGATTTCGAACATTTTCGCGTGAGATTTCCTACATATTCTACTCTGATATCTTTAGCGCGATTTATTTAAAAGCTATAAAATCTTAATATGGTATCTTATAAGAACTATACGTGGTTGTAGTGCGACTTCAAATTGTATTTTAACGATGCCAAAATAATGTCACTGAATGTGAGAAACGCTCCTTTTATATTCCGCCAAAAATTCAGTATTATTTTTATGTTGCCACAACAACAATAATTAATTAGAAGCTTCACTATGTAGTATTTAGATATAAAAAGATTCCAATTTCTGTTCTCAGAATATTATGCATATGTAATATCTTCCCAACCATACTTTGTTTCAGCCATTTTAGGTGTCTACATATAAAATTATATTTTTAATCAATAAATATTTTACTGTTATTATAAACATATTGATTGATTGTTTAAACATTATTCGGTTTCAGTTACCATCGCCACCATCAACACCACCACTGCCTCGGTCATCTCCACCGTCTCTACCCCTACCACAACCATGACCACCTCGGCCCCAACCACCACCTAAAAGTTGAAATTAAATGTTTTCTTTACTTTTTTTATAAAAAATCCAACGAGGAGTTCACTTAATGAAAGCCAGAACGAGTAAGACCAGAACCGAAAAAGAGATTACAACGACCTTCATGTTGTTCAACAGTCGCAAATGATCAGTGATTGCTTAACGAATTAATTATTTGAATTATATGACAGACTAATAATGCAAAACTAAATGATATCCCTGAAAAAAATAAATGCCATACAAAAGCTACAATAAAAATATGTTGTTGTATAGATGATTTTTAATAAAATCGATATTGTTTAAATATTTAAGAATTTCGGGTCCGAAATGAGTTACTTACACTTATGTGGAATTCATGTATCTATATTTCAGCCTCTATTGTGGAAAAAATATCTATGTATATAACTGTTGTAATATAATGAAATAATGTGTAATATCTCTCAGTTATCTGAATGAAAGTATGGTATATATTGTATAATTCCTTTGAATGCCAATAAAGCAGGAACTTTTGTAATAGCCTGAGGTATCACCGTATTTACCGAAGACTGTAAGCACCGGAGATATAAAACTGCTATAAATTGCATTTTCCTGTTAAATCAGAAAACCGAGAATTCTACATACATACATATGTATATTTCAAAAACTGCTCGATAAAGATTTTTATTATTGGAAGATTTTGTATATTTATACTCCGTCTTATCCATTATTAAGATTGTTGCTTTCTGTAATGATCATGGATTGCTTAATTGTCCTGTACATTCAGGTTTTAATCTAGTACGATTATTAAGCTTTATTATATAATACCAAGAAAGTAAAAAATGTAAGATATTAGTTTTCAACAAGTAAGGAAAGGCTAAGCTCGGGTGCAACCTAACATTTATACTCTCGCAATTTATTGATATAGTTTTATTAAGATAGCACATAATTTGACCCATATATTCGGCATAAAGTCCATTAGAATAACTAAAATCATCATATATAGTATATTAGGGCTGAGGTAATTCCTGAACCTATTTCACTTATTTTTACCACCAACATACATTATATCCAACATTATATGCTCACTTAATTTGGCTAAGATATTTCACATATTAACCGATTTATAAGGTATTTAGCCCATCGCATTTTCCATTTACCAATATTTTCGGTGAAGAATTACTCTAAGGCACTGAGTTCTTCATATTCCATATTCGGGGCATTGAAAAGTTATTGTCCGATTTCGAAAATTTTTCCATGCATATATTATAAAGTGAAGGAATGAGATAGAATTCAAAATTGAGTTATATGGGAAGTAATCGTTGTTGTGAATTTTCGCTACAAAATGGCGAATTTAAATTTCATTTAAAGAAAGTACGGAAGGGCTGCACTCAAATTGATATACACAATTTTAAATGGGCGTGGTTCCGACCACTTATGGTTGAAAAACCATATCTCCGAATCTATTTGACCAATTTCAATGAAATTCGGTTTGTAATAGTTTTCTTGCATCCCAATAATTTGTTGTGAAAATAGGGCAAATCGGTCCACAACCACTTCAACTTCCTATATAACTTTGAAGTCGATCTGTATCGTTTACTTTGCAATATATAAAGTAAGCACTAGTGAAGATATCGGAACAGAACTTTAAATAACAAGTAAGGAGGGACTAAGTTCGGGGGCACCGAACATTTTATACTCTCGCAATTTATTTATTTAATTTTATTAGTATAACAAACAATTTGACTAACATTTTTATGGTGTAAAGTCCTTGAAAATTTAAAAACCTAATATTAGGTATATGGGAGCTAGGGGAAGTTATGACCCGATTTCACTAATTTTTGGCACGGTTACATATTGACAGAAGAAACATATTCCCTCTGAATTTCTTCAAAATTTCTTCAAATGATCTGATCTATATTTTCGGTAAGAAACCTGTTAGAAGCACTGAGACCCTCATATTCGATATATATGGTCTTGAAAACTTATGGACGGATTTCGACGATTTTTAGAAGGGAGATGCCACTCTTTAAATGCAGTATTTTTGGAAAGTTCTGTTTCAATATCTTCACTATTGCTTACTTTATATATTGTAAAGTAAACGAATCATATCGACTTCAAAATTCTGGTATAAGGGAAGTATACGTGGTTGTGAACCGATTTGAACTATTTTCACAACATATCATAGGGTAGCCAAACAGATATTATGAACCAAATTTCATTGAAATTGGTAGAGTAATTTCGGATATATGGTTTTTGACACATAAGTGAGCGGAACCACGCCCATTTAAAATTGTGTATACTATTTTGAGTGTAGTTCTTCTGTACCATCTTTACAATGAAATGTAAGGTTTCTGGTGGTTTTCCCTACTGAATTAAAGAATTTTTAGAACTTTTCAACATAATGTTTGTATGGGTGGTGGGCGTGGTTATAAATCGACTTCCTCCATTTTTGGACTGTATAAGGTAGTACCTAAAAGAAACGACTCTCCAATATTTGGTTGATATAGCTTTATTAGTTTACAAGTTATGAAATACGTCTTCCAAGATTCATTTAGATATCTCAATTTTTACTCAAATTACAGCTTGCACAGACGGACGGACAGACAGACATCCGGATTTGAACTTTACTCGTCACCCTGAAACCCTATATCTAACTCGTTTAGTTTTAGGACTTACAACCAACCGTTATGTAAACAAAACTATAATACTCTCTTAGCAACTGTTGTTGCTAAAAATCGTCGAAATAGGACCATAGGTTTTCAAGGTGCCATATATCGAACATGAGGACCTAAGTGTTTCTAATCTTATTAATAAAATTAAATATATAAATTGCGAGAGTATAATATGTATGTTCGGTTACACCCGAACATGGTCCTTCCTTACATGTTTCTTTTTTCTTTTGTGTTTGATATTCTTTGTTCATGTTTTTGTTTGAGCTAGAGTGAGAGAATACAAATCACTAATCAAGCATTTACCAGTTTAAAAGCCGGCTGCTTTCAATTCAATTCAGCAATTCAAAAAGGTCAAGCAAATGCTCTTAAATTTTGTGGAGCGGGCATAATCTTCAAGAAAAAATGGGTAAACCCCACGGAAAGTCTTGTGCTGCAAGGTGCACAAAATAAATTTCGGATTGATAGCACACAACTACTATTTTAAATTGGTGGAAAAATATGTACATACTTTAAGACATTATCTCATTAGTAGATTTTTGTATATAAGCAAGTGTGTGTTTGAACTGTTCCACATATACATATGTACATAAATACAAGTTACGATGGGCATTTCCCCATTTTGAGGTGCGTGAACTCTTGCAGCAATAACATAGACACTTATTGCTTTTAATCATTATCTCTTGCTGGGAGGTGTTGTTATCAAGCTGCTAAAGCTGAATTGTTTTAAATTTCCGAATAATTCATTACCTAGCAGCATTGAATAATATACATGCATGGAAGATTCAAATCAAGAGGTGGAAACATTTTACTAGATATGTACATGGGGCTAATGGATAGTCTTGTCCGATAACTCACTAAGTGACTGACATACAGTGCATGCATCGCATTTAGCCGAACTCGTTTTTTTAGTTTTTGTTACTAAAATGACTAGCAACATAAAAACTTCACAATATTTATTTTATTATTAAACAAATACAAAATATAAGAATTTAATTGTTTTTTTTTTTAATAAAATAGTGATATTATCAAAAATAGGGGTACATTTTGTTTAGCCGAATGATGAAAAAGTTATAAAACTAAAACAAAGGAATAAAATTAATATTTTAATCAAAAATGTGATTTGACATAGTTGCTGTGGTGGCATTTTTTCAACTCTTTTTAATTGCCTTCTTGATCTCAAAACGTTACTATACTGGCGTCCTTTTTTGTAAAAATCACTATCCCGAAAAATTACATTCCTCTATTCTGAAGTCCACGTCATATGTGACTTTCCGAGTTTTGCCTTGTATTATGTTTTAGTATTGTGTTTAAATTTTCTGCACTGACGCCTTTTAATGGGGACATCAAGTTTTGTTACAATATGTGAAATTAATTTGGCCAATTTGACAATTCAGTTTTGGAACATATGCACATTATTTAATGCGACCTTCTCATCATTTGTTAAATAGGATCACTTCTGCATGGCTTTAACCGGCATAAAATCAGGAAAATTATAAGTAAATTAATTGCAATCATTACAAAAAACAGCAATTTTAAGGTTTATCCTAATAAATTAGATCTTACCTTTTTATTTTAAATAATTTGTATACAAAATTTGGCTGAACGAGGTGCGCACTGAAATGATCACTTATGCATCAAAATATATGTGCATAGTAGGCCGAATGACAGGAATTTTTTGCACAGTAACGTTGAAAAATATCAAGAGTTTTTCGATCGCTAAACGAAATGCACTCACTGTACTCTTCATAGAGTCAACCATAGGCAAGGATATACCTTGCTACTACTTTTGACCATCTTTCTGGCAACATGCGTATTCCGAGACGAAAGAACTCGTCATCTTTCGAGTCGATCCTTATATCAATCCAATTTTTGACTTCTTCATAAGAACTGAAGTGCTCGTTAGCTGGACCGTGTGTCATCGATCCGAACAAGTGGTAGTCAGATGGAGCAACGTCTGGAGAATACGGCAGGTGGGGTAAGATAGTACTGTGGCCGTTTTCCTTTTAGTGCTCGGCTGAAACGCATCAATTGCGTTCGGTATCGATCTACTGTGATGGTTTCACTTGGCTTTAGCAACCAATTCAGCATCTTCGAAAATCTTCTCCCTTCCATCATCATGTCGGTCTTCTATTTCTTAATCACCATTCAGAAGCACTTTTCTTGGAATTAAAAAAGAAAAGCAAAAATTCCCGCAAATATCGAGAATTCGGCTCAAAAAGTGACATTTTCAGTTGAGAATAAGTTTGGGATGCAAACAGATCTCTACAAATATTTTGTTGGGTTAATGTTGACACAAATGTTCAAGATCGATATAAGACAATTTAATCTACCAGTGCTTGACCCTAGAGACATCTATTGGAAAACGGCGGAAGCAGAGCAAAAAAAAAAGAAAAAACTGTATGATTTTATGCTGTCACAATAACAATTATAAATTGGAAGCTTTATTATAAAATATAAAAGTCCTAATTTTTTAGTTCTGAAAAATATTAAGTATGTATGTATATTTATCTTCTTTCTAACCTTACATTAAACATTTAAAATTTAATTTTCAATCAATAAATATTTTACTTTTATGATCAACATATTCTGAGGTAATATGATTGTTCGTTCAAACATTATTTTGTTTCAGTGACCATCGCCGCCATCACCAACACCACTGCCTCCGCCACCTCCACCGCCTCTACCACTTCCACGACCACCTCGTCCTCCGTTACCTCCCCAACCACCACCTAAAAATTCAAAGGAGAAAGAATGAAATGTTTTCTTTACTGTTTTCGTAAATAACTCAAGGAGGGGTTCACTTACCCAAAACCAATGCGAGTAAGACCACAACCGACAAAGAAACAACGAACTTCATGTTGTTCAACAACTGCAAATGATCAGTGATTGCTTAACGAATTAATTATCTTTATTTATATTAAAAACTAATAATGGGAAACTAAATGATATCCATGAAAAGAGATGAATTTTAATAAAATCAATATTGTTAAATATTCAATATCATATTCATACATCCATATTCCAGACTCTTTTGTCAAAAAATTGTTTATAGAACTGTTGTAAAATAATGGAATAATGAATAATCTTTCAGTTATCTGTAATATGGTTTATATTGTTTAATTTCTTTGACTGCCAATAATAGCTTGAGGTATCCCCGTATTTACAGAAGACAGTAAGCAATGAAGATACAAATTAATCTAAATTGTATTTCCCTGTTTAATATAAAAGCCGTCATTCATTATCCATACATTCTAAAAACTGAACGTTTAAGAGTATATTCCTAGCAGGTTTTGTATTTTTTTACCCCATGTTATCCACTATAAAGATTGTAGGTTTCTGTAATGATCATGGATTGCTTAATCGTCATGTTTTAAACTAGTGAGATCTGTAAGGTTTATAAATCCTTCACTTACCATGAAAGTATAAAATTTAAGATATTCGTTCCAAAAATTATATCTCACCTATCTATAAAGAGTATTATATGTCGAGAATTTTTATTGACGGCTCGACGGATATTTCATGAAATTCTTAGTAGTTCCTCATATATTAAGAATGAGTACAAAAATTCGATATGCTACTTTATGGAATAACGAACTGTCAAAGCATCCTCCTCATCTACAATGGGTCGTGATTTGATTGCAAGGACGCCATTCATTGAGAGGGAGTCAGGAAAGGTCGTTCAAGGCATTTCTGCAGTTGTCCCAGTCTGGTCGACGTATTGCCGTCGAAGTACTGTAGAAATGATATCTTGATGCACCTGAGAGACGGTTCGGTTTCAAACAGATGACTACAGGATTTCCACGATAGACAGCTTCTGTTATTCTAACTCACCTTCCTTTTTTGCGAGAATTATAGACCGTTTAGTGCTGGATACTAGAAAAATCCCCTTTACCGGAGAAAACCACAAACGTTTAACGGTTTTAAATGTATAACTTGGAAGTCACGATTGTGTCACAGTTTTAAAAAGCTTTGTTGAATCTTCGCAATAAGCGTTAATATTGTCACTAAAGCGTGATTGGATAGAAAGTAAAAGTCATTATTCGACTACTTTGAAATCAGTTTAACATCGATTTTCAATTGGACAATTATTAAGTCGTAAAAGGCAATATAAAATAAGGAAATTTTAAAGTACATATGTACAAAACAAAGTGAAATTCACATCGGCCTATTATTATAATATGTTTAGGTAAAACCAACAATAAATAACACACTTGAATATATTGTACTTACAATTTCACATGAATTTAAGTATTACCTAATCCAGTTTTATGGCACTCGTCCACATGGGGATTTCTTATACGGCGACATGAATACGTTCACACTAAACCCTTTGTTCGCGAATTGATAACAAATAAGCTGTCGCATCCGAGACGCAGAGACTCGCGTATAAATATGACAGCTACATCGCACTTCGATCATTTCTGATTTTGAGCTTGCAACATGAAGTTCTATGCGCTCTTCGTTTTCGCACTAGCCATGCTGGCTATGGCATTTGGTAAGTGCTTAGTCGATTTCATTTCGCATACTTAGTAATTTACTAATGAATTTATTTACAGCCATTCCTAATCCGGAGCCTCGCCCAATTCCTGAGCCATATCCTGGTGGTGGTGGCGGAGGCGGAGGAGGTGGAGGAGGCGGCGGCGGTGGCGGTGGAGGTGGTGGTGGTAAATAAGCCGGTTTGAGATGAGCTGTCTATAATTATTTTGGGAAATCGATTGTATTACTGTAATAATATAAAACAAAACGCATAATAAATACATACTACATACATATATGTATACACAAAAAAAGAAGCGATCTTTCAGTTTAACTATTTCTTTGTTAGAAGAGAGCATATTAAAATGTACAATTGTACTTCGAAGGCAGCTTAGCAATACAGTTTCAGATTCTACACAGCAGAAGGCCTCTTTGGTAATCATTAATCGATTCTTTGTTTTTCTCGCGTTTTAAAGAAAGCAAAGGATGAAATTCTAATTAAGTCGATTAGGGTAATTTAAAATCGTTATGTGATACTGTTGCTGTACATCATTTTCAAAACATTGTCGCTGTCTATACAAAATACAAACTCCATTTTTTTCACCGATCTTGAATACTTTTGGCATTTATTTATTGTTAATATATCCGGAGATATTACTATACTTTAGAATTCAACTTAGAGTTGTTAGTGTTATGTTTTGTTTTAGTCTTAATTGGTATCTTTTACATACAATAGTGGACGCCGTATTACACAAGGGTACCAGCTCTTATTTGAAAGTGGGCAGTTAGGTTCTATAACTCTGATTTTTCCTTAATTTTAATATTTAGAATAAGAGTAGACTAACGCCATGTCCACGAGTTGCCTCTGTTAAAAACGTAACAAAAGTAGTTGGTATTCAGATCTCAATGTATATCTAGTTGTCTGGAAACACCAAATTTAATCTAGCTTAAGGTGTTATGTGGGATTCAGATACTAGAAAAAAGTGTATTTTTAATTTAATCAATTAATCAATTCAGCAGATAAAATATATACATATGTATATTTAAACAGTGTTTTTTGAAATTTTTATTTACAAATTCCAAAAACTCAGCCGTTGGTAGCTCATATCTCAGAGGTATTCAAAAAAAATGCTCTTGCCGTGGACATCATAACTCATTACTGGTTGATCTAAAATCGATAACCCAAAAATATTTCGATACTACATGAGCCTAGTTAATGAACGAAAGAAAATAAAACCTTCAATTTCTATTTTTGGCAGATTTTTAACAAAACAAACTCACTTTTTTGCATATTTTGGCTCGAAAAAAATAGTTGTAATATACATAAATAAAAAAATCGTTCGTTCAAATTGAACAAAATCGCTTCATAGCTTCTCGAGTTATCGTGTCCATCGACTTGAAAAATTGATTTTTCAGATAAACGTTTACGACGACTTGGACTGATGAGCGGAACTTCCAAAGTGTACGAGTTTATTCCTTAGAACTTTACCCGGATTGATTTGATATATTTGTTTTTAACATATCGGACTATTTAATAACACACATTTTTTCCAAATTTTGAAACAAATCTAACCCCTTACACCAGAACTCTACTCATAGCCTGTCTTGTAACCTTATGTAGTTCGTCTGGTACAAGTAAGAGACTTAACTGTAATATTATTTAGATGTTTGTTGAATCAAAGCATATCGCTTCCGAAATTGAGATTAAATTGTCTTTGGACTTATTACTTAGCTCTATTAGTCTAAGACATCTCTCCTGAGGCATGCATCCACAATCTAACCCAAAATTTCCTGCAATAAGTTTATTCAATCAATTTTCGAGTTGTTTATAGAGCTCCATATTTTGTTATTAACAATACAATGCATATATATTATTTACATTAAGAAGTACATTACCTACATTTCCGATAATTAATTAATATAAATAATAATAATTTCATATATTTGTAAACAAACACAACGAAACTGCGACGTTTCTACGAATTTAAATTTCCTATTAAAGCTGTGCAGTTTTATTACCTGCGCATAATGTTACAATATTAAAATAGACGTTTCTTCGATTCGCCACAACTCAGTTCGCTATGTTGGTGAGCTAGCTTCATACATACTCGTATAATAATGTATTCACGTGAAAGCGATAACAAGATTCTTGAGGTGAATTCAATAACATACAAAATATAGTATGTGGATATATTGACAAGCTTATTGGGTATCATTCTGTCAGCTGTTTGTTCAATTCGCTATTCTCATAAAGTTAAAATAATATTTCCGATGTTTAGTATGTCCGATTCACTACTCTCATGAAGTTAGTTAAGCTTTAATGTTCGGTATATCAGTTATTTGTTCAATTCGCTATCCTCATAAAGTGACAACAGCTAATGTTTCGTTTCGCCCATTCTCAAGCCTTCCTTATGTGTTTAATGTTGTTTTCTTATCGCATAAGCTCATTTCATTGACAGTTGTTCGTCAGCAGTGACATAAAATATTAGCGACAAATACATATAGCTAATAACGAGAACACAATTGTCACCATTTAGGAAATCCAGTTCATTCGTCTTATCGCTGTGACTGGAAGCAATAAAAAGTTTTATACACATGTATAGTTTATTTGCATTCTCTGAGAGTTGCTGGAGAACAGGTTTTCATATCAAGCGGTACAATACAATAAAAAAAAATAAATAAAACCACAACAAAATGAAATTCGGTTTTAGCCGGCATTTTCAGCTGTTTTTTGTTTATGTTTACATTTTGAGAAGGTTAAAAGAAGGTTGGACGAACTTGCTATTTTTGTTTGGAAGTTATGAAAATATTGCTAATTGGCATATGCTTGCTTATACCTAGAGTGAAATATAAGTTAAAATATTACAAATTAGTGATAATTTTAGTAACATTACTGCACTTTCACTTTGCAAAAAAGCTTCAGCGGAGTATCTTAAGGGTTAACATTTTGATTGGCGAGATTGGTTACTGAAATGCCTTGATAAGATACTATTATGATCCTTTGGTAGAAAGGAGCTGGTGCAATAAGGAAGTTCGGTCTTTTAGTTTACAACTTCGGGGTTTATAGAATCTAAATTTTTTTTTATTTTCAAAAATATAAATCGATATTTAATTTTTGTAATCGATAGGTTATTTTTCGTAAGTCATTTTATTGCATGGTTAAGCCTCTTGTTTTCACCAAAAGTTTGGGACTTATTCCTGAACTTTCTCGGCAGACATACCTAAGGCACATCCGCTGTAAAATCAAGAAAATTTTCGCTGGAAATAAATTTACCGACAATGAAAAAGTACTCGTCGAAACTGTGGACTATTTTGAAGAAAAATAGAAATCGTGATATAAAGAAGAAGAACGCTTTAGTTAGAGTATGTCAATCGATAGCAACTATGCCTCCTTCGGTTAAACTTAAATTCAATTAAAATTATTTAAAAATTAATTTCTTAAAGTTATTTGCGTCCTTTGCGAAAACCCTGTATATTTACTGAATAAAGATGCTATTTATTTATTATATTGGTGGTAAGCAAGTAATCATTACTTGCCCAAAGCAGTCATAAACTTTTAAGTACTAGGTGCATATATATCGACATTTACTTGCAAATATTTACTTTTGTAATTTTTTACATGAAAATTATTTACATTTAAAATTAAGCTAAAACTGTTTTGTTTACGTTGTATGCAACTCGAAATGAGTTTGCAAATGTGTTGTCCCTGTTCAAGAGGCAATAATACCAAATTAAATTTGAAATTTTTCAGAATGTTCTGTGTTAATGAACAAATAAGTACGGAAACCCAAACTTGAGTATGATAAATGATGATGTTTTATCAAATCATAAAAAACTGACTGCTGCACGTGTAAGTTATTAACCCGAGATTTCATTGCAATTCTGCGCTCAATTTAAGCAGCAAAGTATATGTATTTTATGGATTCCTTAAATGTAATAGCAGTGCCGTTTATTCTTCAAAATATCATTTCCTTCAATATTTACCATTACTTCCGAACGATTACTTTCAAGTTGAAGAAAATTGTCCTAGAAAGCATAAAAAACCAGTTTATGAGGTGGGAGAGTTATCAAAGATCCTCATAAAATGTGCAGAATTTATGCATAAAGTGAAATACAAATGATTTTATAGAACACTTTGGATATTAGAATAAACATTTGTTTGGAGTTTTTTTTTTAAGTCAAAATTGGAGTAGATAACCCTAATTTTACAGCCCATTAAATACAAATTACTTTTATACCATAGCAAACATTTCATCTCAATTTAAAATAGAGTAAAATATTTCCGATTGGCACACAGCCTAAAAAAGAAAAATAAATATGTACATATTCCACATTTGTCTATATGACTATAAACTGTTGACAACAGATGCCATTCATTAGACATTAATATGGATGAAGTCTCATTAGTGATTCATCCAGTTGTTGCAAAATTTGTCATTTATAAATTATTTATTTAATTAGTGCACATTTGCTAAGTTCTATAGGTTGAATAAGGTTGCCATATATTTTGGATTGTGGAGAATACGCCATCTAATTTTTAAATAACTCCATTAGCATTATTAGGAATTTGGAACAAATGAGAACGTATTCTAATGTTTAGTTGTACTTTTCTTGCTCTTCCTATTGTCTCTATCATAAATTATAAAGCATTGCAAATAAGAGGATTTAAGACCTATGAAGCGTAAATTTGAAGAGTTTGTCTCTTAGTTCTTTAATTAAAGCAGCACATCTTGAAAGAGGTTATTCTACGTTGAATTTCAAGACTGACCTCCCTTTGGTTTGATTTCACGATAGCTGGAGGCATCGATTATGAGTTCCCTGTTCTATTTCCATTTTAATCTATCCTTCAAGGATATTTTTTAATTAGCGACATTGTTACTTCAAATCAAAAGAATTTTATTAAAACACAAAATGGCAACCCTAGTAAATATGTATTTCAACAGATGCCTCATGAATTTGCACATGTAACATCTAAATATATTATAGAAGACTGATATGTAAGAATTTAAATATATGTTTACTTACTTACATATTTACACTAACATATCTATATATAAAAGCAATAAAAATGCATATACAGTAAATTTTCGATAACTCGTTATAAAGGGATATAAATTTTAACAATGCGTGGATTCGAAAAAACGAAGAAACTGAGTCTTATCTGATAATTTGTGCTTATTAAGATAAGTTCTTTAGTTATTAACTTTTCTCTTTTGGCAAATTTACATATATGTTACTCCAATATTTTGCGCTACCAATACTTGCTAAAATTATATTATACTGCTTCAGTACTGATAAGACAGACAGATTTGGTTTACTTCAAATTCACTTTCAATACAACGATCGACTAACTATGGAAACACAACAGATTTCATCAGACAACTGATGTTGTTCTCATATAGACAGGAAGAAAACATTGTTCTTTCAGCAAGATAATGTAACGTGCCATAAATTAAATGTTAAAATTAATGACAATGTTGAAATTACATAAATTTGGTGCCGAATTCTCCAGATCTGAGTACAACGACTTTTTCCTACTCTCAGAACTCAAATTGCGCGTTTTAATGAGATTTTGTGAAAATAAGAGTTAAAAAGCAGGTTGCAACATATTTTGTAAAAAAAATCATATTAAAATATTATCGAAATGTTGGAAGATCGCTAAAATATTTATAGACCTCAGTGGCAGCTTTGTTGAATAATAAATATGTTTTTCTTTAAAATGATTCAATGATAGGCTGACATAGAGTTCTCTAAACCCAGCAACCTATGCTCTTTGGATAGCTGATGGATTTCTTACATCTGAACTCTTATATGTATGAAACATGACACCTTTCCTAACCTTCAGAAACTTTCTCTAAATAAACCAGAAAATAGAAAGTTTGTTTAGAGTAAGGTTAGGCTATGAGGAAAGTTTAAAATTTTGAAATGATGAAATCGTGACCATTTCAAAAAAGCTTTCGAGACTGGATAAAGTTTATGTTGGAATGTTTTCGATAAAAAAATAGTGAATCATGGAGGCATAAAATGAACTTAGATTACCAACACAGCAATTATGTATGAATGATAAATTGTTTGTGGATTCAAAAAATTGACTGCGTGAGTAAAGGTTTTCGGACTTTCATTACGTCAAGGTATGGTGAACCCTGAATGATTTACTTCTTAAGCATTATAAATGGGATGATTAGTTTCTGTGATAAGCGAGTAAATTTAGAAGGGTGTAATAGGGTAAATTTAGAAGGTCGTGATACATTTATGAAATATGATACTTTTTTCGTTAATTACTGATATATATATATAATGTAACTCCTATATCACAGAATGAACTCGTTAGAATTGTAACTGAGTTAAATTTTTGTTTTGGAAATTTAGCTCTTATAGACATACCGATTCTTTAGTATGAACGCTAAAATTGAGGATATATCTAACAAACCTGTAATATGTAACGAAAAGGATAATAAGTTAAGCTTGCATTGACTTGCGGGCCTAATAAGAGCAGACTCTACTGTAGGAATAAAAATTACTCAACCCACCTACACACATACATATGTATAATAGTGAAAGTTTAGTAATTTCCCAACCGCTGGTTGCTTTTGTCACATTTCACAGTACAAATATAATTTGCTTTAAAGGCACACCATTATTCCGTTTGACTTTACTCCAATTTACTTAAATATATTATGCACACATACATATGTATGTCACTTGTATATACGCGTATATACCTTATCCGTTGTTGCTACTCTTTATGCGTTTATTTGTGATGTCCAGTGTATAAAACACGGTAGCATTGCATTAGCTCATCAATCGCAATTCAGTATTCAGCGAGAATTGTTGCAATGAAGCTTTTACTCGTTTTCTGTTTGGTGGTCACCATTATGGTGGTCCAGAGTTACGGTGCGTCCCTATAATATATAAATTTATGACTTTTCAAATATTCATTATTTATGACAATTTTTACAAAATTAAATTTATTTGTATTTGTAGCTGGAGAGCCTGAGGGACCGATTAGGCAGAAGCGTTCAGCCGGCTCACGTAATAGTGATGGAGCTCCTGGTGAGCCTGGTAAAAATGGCGGCGGCGGAGGAGGGGGAGGCGGCGGCGGAGATAACGGAGGTAATGGCGGTAATGGTGGTGGTGGCAATGGAGGCGGTGGTGGAAATGGTGGCGGTGGTGGAAATGGTGGCGGTGGCAATGGCGGCGGTGGTGGAAATGGCGGTGGTGGCAATGGAGGCGGTGGTCATGGTGGTGACGGTGGTCATGGAGGCGATGACAATGGAGGTGACGGTGGTAAAGGTGGTAACGATGGTGCTCCCGGTGCTCCTGGTGCTCCAGGTCATTAATTCTGTTTGCGAAAATAAAGAGTTGTTCTGTTTCTAAGACTGCATTAGTATTTATTTATTATCGATAGTCATTAGTAGATTGATGATATTTCAGATCGGGTGATTAGTCTCATTAAAATAACTTTAACTTCTCACTCTCTCTGATTCTGTATATAATGGTTAGTGTTTCGCAAAACTATCGGACAGTTATAAAAAAAATTAAAATTATTTATATCTTTATACCCATTCTCCGTTGTATTAATTTTATTCTATGAAGAACAAGAAAATTTATATCGATTAAGAGAAAGAATATGACACCAAGATTATTATAATTACTCGGCTTTTTCATAGCACTCGACCAAGATGACATACTCTTATCATTGGGAATGCAAAAAGGAATGCAACATAATCATATGAAGGGCCTTACATTTTTCAATGAAGTAATTGAGTTCGAACTAAGGAGATTGTTTTCGAGGCGAGATATTTTTTCCAAAGCTGTTTAGATCTTAAATCGAGTAAAGCGTGTAGTCAATATGGAAGTTTACCGCTTCATGATTTCACCTTGTAATCTTTCAGGAGATTTCGATCAGATTGCGATGAAGGATCAGGTGAAATAAGCAGGAAACGTACAATGAACAGTCAGGAACACTTGAATCTGGAGAGATATGTATTGTTTTGTAGCATAAGAGAATACTTAGGATTCATCCCGGGTAAAATGTAAATAAATTATATGTAGCGAGTTTATTAATAGATCTACTGAAATAAATGGTCTTAAATTGTTTAATTGTATTTTTCGAATATATCGAGCATTACCATTACAAAATCTGGTCAAAAATATCTATAAAGATTTCCATGATCTTTTCATTACTTTCTAGCACTTTTAAGGGAGATCGTTGTTTCTCAGTTTTCACCATCATTTGTAAGCTCTTTGTTTTGCCGAGTTAACTATTTTCTTCGAGATATAATATATTTTTTAAAATTGGTGAGATTTCAGTGTGAAATTTCTTTTATTATCAAAAACTTCAATATCCTACATTTTTCTGATGATAATCGGGTGCCTAACGGCTACGAAAGAACTTGAGGACAAAGATAATAATTTTGAGGGTATAGTATAAATACTACTGTCTTTTAATAATAAATTATTATTAAGACATTTCTTATTCGGTTCGATATCGATATATAGTTTCAAGAAGATATGGTAGAAATCTCTTAATTTTGTCTATAGACTGACTATGTGAAGGTATTGGCTTATTTCTTTTAGTTAAGCAAAACTGAAAAAGTTTTGGGTTACAAATTATAAATCAAAAAGCTGATAGAACTTTTCATTTAGAACTTAGTATCGCATATGCGGAAAACTTTAATTGGTTCCTTGGTTATTTGAGAAAGAAAGGTTTGAATGACACCTGATCGCCAGTGGTCGTGCTTAAGCCATCTGTAAATTTCAACTTGTCGTGGAAGTTACTCTGTCTCAGTCAGCAGTAATCTAGATATCGGCTCTGTCTGCTGCCGATCTATATCATCTAGTTTCTGAAAGTGAGAACTTAGGATCATAACAAGTTACTCCGTTCCCTCCTTATTGAAAATGGACAATTTTTTATCGTTCCATCAATTAAAGCAAAGTAATTTTGAGAACACCCTGTATTGGTTATGGTTATGGTTATTATATATAATTTGCATATTAATGTTCGAATAAATAACTCTTTACATTTAATAGGCAGTAAACAATTTTTAGTTATTAATGTGATAATTTCTAGTCAAGATTTCCTCAATAAAATGCAACTAATCAAATGTCATTTACAACTGAAGGCATGACAAGAGTTTGATGAGTTTGTTTTCAACTCGTTGACAAGTTGTTGTTTTACACGTTTGGCATTGACGACCTTGTACAGATTAGTGAATTCACGGAAACATTGTTTCTATTGATAATTAATCGCAGGAAAATGGTGATTTCCAAACTAAATTAATTATAGATTTTTCTTCAATTTAAATTTGTACGTGTATGTGCTTATATATAAGCCCACTTCGTAGGCAATCGGTTGTATTTGTGTGTATATTGGTATGTATGTATATTTGTATCGACGATCTAAATAAGTTAAGCGCTTATTGCGCATTAATTTCTATTCGTAGAACGGTATTCTTCATTACCGGTATTTTTTTTTTGATTTTGTACGTTTTAAGTCATATTGTCTGTGTTGACAATTAACACCGTCTGCAGTGCACACCCATACAGAGGTATTTACAAATAAAAATACGAACAAATAGACTTTCTATATAAATACTCACATATACAAATACATATATTTACTTAAGCGCCAGTTTTAATCAAATCAATACAATGCATGTGTAAGTATTGCTATACAACTTTGGACTGTGTAAAAACCAAGCTTCATACATAAGAATATACATATGTACATACATACGAGTAAGGCTTAAGCGCTGCTATCAGCTATGCGTTTGCGGGCGCATCAAAACACCAGGTCAAGTTTATTGCGTCAGCTGCTTTTGATATGAAACTGCTCAGCATGTTGCCGAGTATAAATATCGGCCCTAACTGTTGCTTCAGACATTGCAGTTTCAGTATTTGCATCATGAAGTTCTTTGCTCTCTTTGCTTTTGTCCTGGTCTTAGTGGCGATGGCTATGGGTGAGTTAAAGGATTCAGCAAAACCTTAGCAAAACAACACTTTATATATACACACATACATTTACTCAAGTAATCGAATTTTCGATTAATAACAAATACAATGTTTTCTCTTTACAGCCATGCCAGAACCTCTGCCCGGTGGTGGCGGCGGCGGCGGTGGCGGTGGTGGTCTTACCCTTGAAGAACTCGGTGGAGGCGGTGGCGGCGGCGGTGGTGGCGGTCTCAACCTTGAACTCGGCGGAGGCGGTGGTGGTGGCGGCGGCGGTGGCAAGTAAATTGCCCAGCCTTTAACCACATAATTTAACACATTGTTAATTGAATTGTCTGTTTGGCCTAAGGATTTAGAACAAATTATTACATTAATAAATCTAAAATGATAAACAAAAAAGATTTTGCTTTTTTATGGTTTATTTTTTTATTTTACAATAATGAGTGAAAGTGGATTCATTGCTGAGCAGCTATGTTAATCATGTTCGGTAATAGCAGGATCCTCCATAGTACCTTTACTTTTGAAGGAACATTATTATTGTATAGATATTTGTATCTGTTTATACTAGACTAGATGATCTTCGTTGAACTTCAATACACCCAGCGAACATTTAACTAATTTAAACAATTACAGTCAACAACTTTGGTCATCTTAAAAAATCTCACCAAGAAGCAGTTTTACGAAACAACCAAAAAGGAAATTGCTACTGGTGTCTATTTTAGAATACTAGAAGGATTCTATCTTCTTCAAATACCGTCATACTTTAAATTCAAATCTATAATACATATGCTCCTTCAAGTTATATGAGGGGTTCACTTCGTCAAAATTAATGACTGTTCTATCCGTTTCATTTCATTTCCATACAAATTTATGATAATACTTTTAATGAGTAAATAGTCAGAAATTAGTACTAAGGAATATGGTCCTTATTATAGAAAAATCAATCTTATTTGAATACAGCCAAATTTTAACATCAAGAGATACTACCTTAAATACGTATGACCCTTAAAGAATATCAACATGGTTACTTCGTTATAAAAAGATTTCTCCTCTTCAAAATTAACGACAGTCGAACTAATGAAAGGTTCCATACGATTTAGGAGAACCCCTTTCAACAATGCATTATTCGGATAGTATTTTAGCTCCCAATATTATTTCTAATATGTTCGAACACATAGTAAATATGAAACAATTATTTTATTTTATGTGATTAATTTAAGATTCTATTATTAAATATTCGGTTGGCAAATATCTTTGGTGGTAGAATTAAGCCTCTCGCCATATGGGAGGAGCTCATGGTGGATGCTTCCCTTCCAATCCCACCAAACACACAGCAAAACCTTCCCGGCTTGGCCACTGTTTGAGACGATTCACCGGCCTTCGACCACGACCGTTTTCGCTTGATATTGCCGTATGTGTCGTATTTTTCGTCGCCAATCACCATCCACTTTAAAAATGTGTCGAGTTCGTTCCGTTTCAGCAGCATATCGCAGGCGTTGGTTCAGTCCAGAAGGTTTTTTTGCGTCAAATCATGCGGCACCCAAATATCAAGCTTTTTTGTGTATCCAAGTTCGAAGTGATAGAGTACCATCCCCCAAAACATCATTAATCTCACGGAACGTTTCTCTAAGGCAAATCCCTTTAACGAAGAAAAACTTTAAAATAGCGCGAATTTCGGCGTTAGTGAACTCCATGTTTACACAATATCTAAACTAATAATGTATAGCGTCGTTTTGTAGGATATGTCAAGACCAGTAAATTGCCCAGCCTTTAACCACATAGTTTAACACATTGTTAATTGAATTGACTGTTTGGCCCAAGGATTTAGAACAAATTATTACATTAATAAATCTAAACAAAAAAAAACTTTTTTTGTTTTTTATTTATTTGTTTAATAATATTAATTGAAAGTGGATTTATAGCTGAACAACTAAATTAGTGTTATATAGGAAGAAAGGTGTCTTTATATATATGATGATCTTTAATGAGCTTAAGTACACGATGCGGATAATTTATGAATTTGAACAATTACAATCATACAATCTCTTTCAATTCTATCTAATTCAAATCCCGCTATATTTTAACTTCAAGGTCTGAAGCTCCTATGCTCCTTAAAATTGTAAGAGGTTTTACCTTCGTCAAAATTAATGACAATTCTATTGTAGCCAATGAACAAATATCATTTCATGCTGAATGAAATTTATGATAATACTTTTAGCTGGCAAATAGTCAAATATTACTTTTAAGAATGATGGCAATTTTTGACATGGTTACTTCCTTATTAGAAGGTTTCACTTCGTCAAAATTAATGGCAGTTCTATCGGTACCAATGAACAATTTACATATATTTTCCATAGCTATTTATGATTTGGAATTCCTAAATAAATATAATCTATAAATATAATAAATTTATTAAATTTAAAGCCTATTGCTTACAATTATTTATTTAATTAAGATATTTGGACACATTTTAAATATGATTGAGTTATTTAATTTAATGTGATTATTTTGAGACCCAAATATGTTTCATTTTATCGAAATGTGAACTCACAAAAACCTTGCAGTATAGCAGTGCACATACATATATGCATACAGTAGTACACGTTTTTCGATAATAAAACACTCTCAGTATTTACACAATGAACATGTTCTGAAGGATCTTGAGAACTTAGGTTAGGTTAGGTTATGTGGTTGTCGAAACGACGCACCTAGGCCTTTTGGAGGCCCATTGTGACACCACTGGGACTAAGATCCCTCACACTCTAGGGTCATCTTTGAACCACCCTGTGGTCTTAATAAAGTGAAAAAGTTCACATAATTTGATATGAGCAACTTCACCCACATCCTCGAGAAAACCGCGTCCAATAGTCGCAATTCTTTTCCTATACAGAGCCTTACATCCACATAGAAGGTGTGTAATCGTTTCTTCTTCTTCTTCTTCCTGGCAGCTTCTGCAATAATCGTTACTAAGTAACCCAAGCCTGCTGGCATGTCTACCAATCAGACAGTGTCCCGTTAACACCCCTACAAGGGTTCTTGTGTCATTCCTACTAAATTTCAGTAAACGACAAGTGCGGCTCTTACTCCATTCAGGCCATGTTTGTCTACTTACGGAACAAGTCGTTAATTGTTTCCATTGTGATTCAGCCATATCAAGAGCATGTTTATCTATTATGTAACTGCACGTTGCCAGAGGCATATAAATTCCCTCTTTATTAGCATCTAACTGCAATGTTGTGCCCAATCTGGCTAATTCATCTGCTACACAGTTTCCAGGAATGTCACTATGTCCCGGGACCCATTGCAGGTGTATCGTGAAATATGATGTCATTGCTATTAGTAAATCCAAATACTCTTTCACTATCTTCGATGATATTCTATGCGACTTTAGTGATTTTAAAGCCGCTTGACTATCCGAAAATATGAATATGTGCTTAGTTGTTAGCACTCTTTTTGACAAAACGAGAAGGCTTTCTTTAATTGCAGAGATCTCTGCTTGGAAAACACTGCAGTGATCCGGTAATCGGAAAGCGATTCTGGTATCCAGTTTCTCTGAAAATACCCCGCCTCCTACTCGTTTGTCCAGTTTTGAACCGTCTGTATAGATACTTATCCCATAATCTTTGTCCACTTTTCCCATTTCCCACTCCTCTCTAGAGGGGAAGGATATGTGTAGGTCTGAGTTTAGATTCATTTCTATAGGATTTCGAAAGTCCGTACTATTCGGTATAAATGGGAACTTGCCCCCTATTACAGTTTTGCAGTAGCGACGATTCTCTCAGCCTTAGTGCCGATTTCGCTGCCTGTTGTTTGCAAAATAGATCTACAGGCAGTAAATACAGAATCGCATCTAATGCCTGGCTCGGCGTTGTTCTGAGAGCTCCACTGATACATATACATGCAGCTTTTTGTAAACTTACCATACGCTTTACTGCGTACTTCTTGTCAATTATTGGCCACCAGACCAGTATCCCATATGTCATTATCGGTCTAACTACAGCTGTGTAGAGCCAATGTGATACGCGGGGAGTTAATCCCCATTTTGGTCCAACCATTCTTTTGCAAGTGTATAGTGCCGAAGCTGCCTTCTTTACCCTGGCCTCCAAGTTTGGTTTCCATAACAGCTTCCTGTCTAAAATAAGTCCCAGGTAGCTTGCCTTTTCATTTATTGGTAGCGAGGTGCCGTTTATTGAAGGTGGTGTGAACTCTGGAATCTTGTGTTTTCTTGTAAATTGGCCACCAGACCAGTATCCCATATGTCATTATCGGTCTAACTACAGCTGTGTAGAGCCAATGTGATACGCGGGGAGTTAATCCCCATTTTGGTCCAACCATTCTTTTGCAAGTGTATAGTGCCAAAGCTGCCTTCTTTACCCTGGCCTCCAAGTTTGGTTTCCATAACAGCTTCCTGTCTAAAATAAGTCCCAGGTAGCTTGCCTTTTCATTTATTGGTAGCGAGGTGCCGTTTATTGAAGGTGGTGTGAACTCTGAAATCTTGTGTTTTCTTGTAAACATCACTAGTTCAGTTTTGGTTGCATTTAGGCTTAATCCACATGATTTTGCCCAACGATTTATCTCATTTAGCCTTGTTTGCATAAGGTCCGAGAGTATATGTGGGAATTTTCCCCTAATTGATACCGCCACATCGTCAGCGTAGGCCACCACATGTACTCCCCCTTTCTCTAGATCTAACAACATACTATTCATTGTTAGGATCCATAGAAGTGGGGATAACACGCCTCCTTGAGGTGTACCCCTTTGGACAGATCTGCACATCGTCGAAACTCCCAGCGTTGAAGTTATGAACCTGCCTAGAAGCATCTGTTCAATAAGTTTCATGAGTGATTCCGAGACGTTCAGATCTTAAAGCGCGTTAATAATGGCCTTCGGCTGGATGTTGTTAAACGCGCCTTCTATGTCTAAGAAGGCTATGAGAGCGTATTCCTTTACCACTAGAGCCCTTTCAATCTCTGTTACCACCGAGTTTAAGACGGTTTCCGTGCATTTTCCTTTGGAGTACGCGTGCTGCGAAACTGCTAACTTTTCCGGAGCTAGCTTACTTCTTATGTTAATTTCTATTAATCTTTCCAGTGTTTTTAGTAGAAATGAGGAAAGACTAATTGGTCTAAAATCTTTTGGACTTGTGTGAGAGCTTTTGCCCGCTTTTGGTATGTATATTACCTTCACTTTTCTCCACAATGAAGGAATGTAATTTAACCGAAGGGTTCCTTCAAGAATGCTTATTAACCAGCCCGTTACATAACTGAGCGATTTCTGCAATTGAGCCGGGAATATACCGTCAGGCCCCGGAGATTTAAAAGGCTTGAAGCTGTTAATTGCCCACCTTATTTTGTCTATTGATATTAAGTCTCCAATATTAGGATCTGTGTCCACTACTCTGTCTAGAGTATACTCAGCGGTGGAGCTCTCTGAGCTCGGGAAGTGAGTATCCATCAGCAATTTTAAGGTTTCTTCACTGGATTCCGTCCAGCTCTGATCTGGCTTCTGTAGGTACCTAACGTTATGTGTAGCCTTTGCTATTACTTTTCTTAACCGAGACGCTTCTGTCGTCGTCTCGATTTCTTCACAGAAGGATTTCCACGATTTACGTTTTGATTTCCTAATTTCCTTTTTGTATAACTTGAGAAGGCTATAGTATCGTTCCCAGTCTTGCTCTACTTGGGATTGTTTCGCTACGTTAAATTGCCTCCTGCACTCTTTCTGCGATTTCTTGAGCTCGGGGGACCACCATTGGGGTCTAATTCTTCCCTTACTGCGAGTAAGTGGACATGCCACTTCTAATGCTTGTTGATAAGATTCTGTGAACCTTTCAACTAAGGAATCTATGTCTTCCCTGCTCTTAGGTTGGAATGGAGGAGTCATACGGATATACCTCTTTAGCTCTTGCATATGCACTAGCCAGTTTGTTTTCCTATGGTTCCTATATTTATTATCTTGACCTGCTTTGTCACTCAGTACACATTCAATATACCGATGATCGGAAAAGGAGTGTTCTTCTAGAACCCTCCATCGTATTACTCTGTCTACCAGTTCTTCCGACACAAGTGTTATATCTAATACTTCTTGTCGGTTTCTGGTAATAAAAGTTGGCGTGTTTCCTCTATTACACAGCAATAGCTTAGTGCTTAATAAATAACTAAAAAGTAGCTCACCTCTTGTGTTTATATCTGAGCTGCCCCATAGTGAGTGGTGTGCATTGGAGTCGCATCCAAGTATTAATACACTCCTGGACGCCTCGCTTTCTTGCACCAGCCTTTTTATCAGCAGTGATGGTACCTGCTCCTCATCATACAGCATGTAGCAAGAGACAAGCCTTTAGTTACCTCTGCTCGTCTCCCAGCTTACTGCCGTTGTGTCCAAGTCACTATATTTGTACAATATAAAAACATTAAGATTCTTTTTAGCCAATATACATGTCCTGTTCTTACCTTCGCAAAGTGACATGTAAATTTTATAGTTTGGCATCCTCAGGCCGCAAATCCGCCCTCCATTAACCCATTGCTCCTTAATGAGGACAAAGTCAGGCTGATCTATTGCCATGCGGTTAATTAGGGCTACTGACGCTACTTTGCTGTGGTGAAGATTAATTTGTAGGAGATGCATTAGTTAAAGTTACATCTACATCGTCTTGAGAATCGCTTAAAAGCTGTTGCTCAGTATATAAGTTAGAGAGCCTGACCGCCAGTTCAGACCCTGAGGAACACTCACCTTGTTCGAGGCAAGGCACATCGCTCGAGGACTCCATAGGATCTTCCTCCACTTCACCCATCTCGTTATCCGAGGTAAGATGGTCGATAGCTCCGGCATCTGCTTTATATGTCTTCACCTTGACCTTAGTGAAGCCATAGTTGATTTCACCGCCACTTCTGTTAAGCGGTTCGATTGCGTCATTCGTTAGCAACAACAAAATCTGCATTGTGGCCCTTTTGGTCTCCACGCCCGATTCGGTTGTCGCTTCGTCGAATGCCTTAACGAACTTCCAACCCCCCGTTGGTAGGTTAGGGTTGCAAGCCCTGATCAGCTGCATAATTTGATCCGGCTGAGATGGTGTAGCCGGTATCCACACTCGTGCCCTTGGTCTAGACGGTATATCTTTTCTGTCGACCGCTATTAGTTTGGCCCCAGGATATACCTCTCCCACTTTCGCTAAGGCGGCTTTATAGAGCTGGACCGATCGTTCGTCGTCACATGCTACTATTTTAATTTGGCCCTGGTACCAACCGGCATCTGTGCATGACGGCGGTGGACCCGGATTGCTTAGTAGCACTTCCAGGGCCACGTTAGCCAGCGCAGCTTGCACCCATTTCCATTGGGTTCTGGGAATTCTGCCTTCGGGATCTCCCTCATCCAGAACACCAATGATAATGCGGTTCCGGGCCACATCCGCACATCAGCGCGTTTCCTCTCTGCATACTTCGCCTTCGATGGCTCTTCCACCCTGAGGGTAGGCCATTCTTTCGGCACTGCACCAGCAACTAAACTTTTGGCGTCTCCCTTTGCCTTCTGCCTCTGGTTGGTAGGCTTGGCTCCGGGTGCCGCTGTTGTTGTTGCCTTGCTGGAACCTGGCTTAGCTGTAGTTCCAGCACTGGTGCCAGCCTTAACATTCAGACCAGGCAAAGCCACTGTCTTCGTGCTGACTGTCTTAGAGCTCGTTGCAAACGCTGCTCTTTTTTCGGAACAATCCGCTCCTTCCGGCTTTATTAAGGGAGGACCGGACTCCCCTGATTTTTCATTTTTATTATTTAAAGTGTTCATAATTGGACCCACGAGTGTGGGGGAATAAATGTCCACTTGCGCATAGCCCCCGATACGCAAGCAAGCCTATCTTATTACGGAGGGCGCCAGGTATCCGTAAGCTCCGTTCGAGACTGGGCTATTTAAGGGCCCCCAGCCAGGTTGATCCTCGGCACGGGTCGCTTGACACCTTGATCCAGCCCTTTGTTGTACCCCCTACCATGATACGACTGCGTCACCGAATGCTGTGCTATTGAAGAGCAACAAACACTCAACAACGGAGTCGCACCTTAGCTAGATACCTCGCGGCTATGGTGGGGACAGACCGTTACCGGACAGACCCCTCCATAGTTGCGGCACCCTCGTCTTACATATTGACAGTCAATAAAGATGTACATAATTTTTTTCAGATATAATACAGAATTACCGATATTTTCGGAATAAACTAGTGCCCGACTGATTCCTAATTTTTGGCCGAAGGCGATAGCTGTCCTTTAAGGGCAAGTAGGAACTTTGGGACAATATTCGAAAAAAGTAGATCTAGTAAAAAGAAATTCATTATATTCGCAATAGATGACTTTAGCAATTTGTATATTGCGTTGTATAAGTTCGATCGGTATTTTTGATGAGGAATTTACGTCATGGACCAAATTTCCATCTGTCAATGCCTGCTAAATCGAATCGATATCAAAATATTAAGTGGATGATTGCTGTTGATATGCTTTAGAAACCCCCTTATATGTAGTTCGGGCTTGGCTTCATTCGCTTTAGCTCGTCTCCAAACGGATGTCTGTTGGCTAACTAGAGGATACTAGGCCTAAAATCGAAAGTCGTGAGCTGCTTTAGTCACATAAAAGAATCGTTCCTGGCCATTCTCAATTGAATGGCAGTCAGGAACTTTCCTCACTTGCGTGAACTTCTACTTATGACCCCATCACCATCTTTGGTATAGACTTCACTAAAATGAACTGTGTTTTAGAAGGTGAACAGAAGAATTTATAATTTAATATGTGAAGAAATCTAAAAGTAAAAGGAAAAAACGTTGATTTAAATGGCATGTGAAAGAAGTACAAGGAATCACTAAAGATCGGTCAATATGCCGATGCCGATGTTGCATTTTATGACCTACACTGGCCGATGCCGATGGTAAGGCCGATTAATCGGTCGGACTCTAGTATAAATAAAGTAATTGATACTGAGTTTCTCTGAAGCCTAGGCAAGTTATAATACGGTTTCTAGCTTTTTAAGCCACATTTTAAAGGCATTATTTGGACAAATTTTAGTCTGATATCATAACTATTGTTTCAATTATGTATTATTCGGGTAGTTGTAGTTTTTGTAAAGTCAACTCATTTCGCTTGAGAAAATCATAACAATTAGTAGATTAAGCATCTCCAATCATCAATGCGTATATACACACACATATGACATTTGTTTTCAATTCTTTCTGTGAAAAGCCAAATTACATACACACATATACTCATACATACATATTCACATGTGTATGTCTAGACTGGTGTTATCGCTGTGCGTTTCCTATCGCAGCAACACACCGGTTCAAGTTTATTGCGTCAGCTGCTTTTGATACGAAACTGATGTTGCTGCACGATACTGAGTATAAATATCGGCCCTAACTCTTGTTTCAGACATTGCATCTTCAGTATTTGCATCATGAAGTTCTTCGCTCTATTTGCTTTTGTCCTGGCCTTAGTGGCGATGGCTATGGGTGAGTTAAAGGATTCAGTCAATACTTAAGAAAGTAACACTTTATACATACACACATTTACTCAAATAATCGACTTTTCAATTAACTACTAATACAACGTCTTCTTTTTACAGCCATGCCTGAACCTCTGCCCGGTGGTGGCGGCGGCGGCGGTGGCGGTGGTGGTCTCACCCTTGAAGAACTCGGTGGAGGCGGTGGCGGCGGCGGTGGTGGTGGTCTCAACCTCGAACTCGGCGGAGGCGGTGGTGGTGGCGGCGGTGGTGGCAAGTAAATTGCCCAACCATTAACCAGTTTAACACATTGTTAATTGAATTGACTGTTTGGCGGAAGGATTTGGAACAAATTATTACATTAATAAATATAATTTGACAAAAAAACACAAATATTTGAATTTTTTATATATTTTTCACATTTTGGTATAGCATCTATTCAGGAAGTAAAATCTTAAACATGGTATGTAACATCCTGATGGTTTATAGTAGAATACAAAATAGGATTGCCATTACGTTTGGCAAACGCTATGGGAAACAAGTTCCTTGATGAAATGAAATTTATTTCCCCGGGAACATTCTTTAGGATCAATTAATTCTTCACATTCGGAATAAGAACCTGCTTTACCTGAAGTCAGTACTTGTGATTAATGTATTGGTGCTAGAAGCACCCCTTACACGAATTTTCAAGAAATTGTTCCAAAATAGTTAGAAAACAGAATTCTAAAGTCAATTAGGATCAATCCCTATTTAAAAGGAATAGTCCCGGTCTACATAAACGAGTCCATGTTGGGACATGACAGCAATTTAGGACAACTTGTTGCGATTTTTTAAGTCAATAAGTCTTTATTATTGTCTTTAGCTATCAGAATACAGCTCCTAATATAATAATAAGGGAAGCCGTTTCACTAAAATCACAAGATATTTGAAAAACCTTGATTAAAAAATTTGTCTTCTTCTCCTTAAGGTAGACAAATAAAAACGTTTGAATCGTTTGAAATAAAGTGGTTTTCAGACGACGAGAAAAGTTCGAGAAGAAATAACTAGATCATATTATATTTATTAAAAATCATATTTATAATTTTTGAAACAACTTTACAACTTCGATACTATTGAGCGTGTTTTATTTGACCAGCAAATTAAGCTATTAGCTTATTTTGTATGGAAGACTTAGCCAACATAATTATGTTCGCTTGTCATAAGCTATCATAGCTTGTATATTAAACTAGAGTCATCGTCAGTTCATCGCTTTTTTTCATTCACAATAGTTTGGTTTTTTTTTTCTAAAAAAAAGTAGTTGCCAATAGCGAGACAGATAAAAATGTAAACAAACCAAAACTTTAAATTCTATCGAACTTTATTCATATTTATTTTGACCATCCCGGGTCTAATAATGATTGCAGATTCCTTAAAAGACCAGAATATTATAAAAAAGCGGTAAACAAAAGGAAATTTTATTTATAAATTCAACTTTTATTTTTAAATAAATTACATTTCAGCTGAGAGTTCGGGCCCGCATTGCAATACAATTCATTTTTAAGCGAAGATATGAAATGCGTTTTATTTGTTCATGATTTAGCTATTAGCTTGTGGTGGTCAAATAAAGCACGCCTATTATATAACAAAATATTCAAAGCAAGCACTATCCAATTATACGGTACCAAAGGGTTTTTGAAAGAACTCAACAAAAAGAATCACCAGTTTTATATACATACATATAAATATTGCAAGAAAACAATGCGAAATAACACAAATTTTGTTGGATAACCTCAAATTGAAAATGGGTAAGTTACTTACATCATTCGCAAATTTTTACAGGAGAAAAAGCATTGGTTCCAACGTTTTTTTTTACATCGAGACAATGCTCTGTTCATTCAGATTGTGATACGACTGATAAATTGTAGGAATTATGCCAGATTTGGCCCTCAATAACTATTTTCTTTATCTCATACTCAAAAAGTGGCAATATGATAGGAATTACTCAAATGAAGAGGCTAAATAAGGAAGGGTCTTTAAAATTTTGCACTATCGAAGCAGATCGACATGTTGGACACTTACAGCGAAATCATTACATTAGATCGAGATTATGTCAAAGAAGGAACCAAAATGTTCGTAAAAAGTAATAGTTACACCATCTGGTAGAAGTAAGAGAAAATACAATTTTGACAGTTTAAGAAATACAATAAACGATGTTGACAGTTTCTGCAACAACTTTTAAATTTGTTTTAAAAGGAACACAGTGGGTCTGGAATCAGTTGTAAAACGGTGTAAACAATCAAATCGCTTTGTTTACACATATGCACGTACATACATACTATATATAAAAATATTTTTCCTTTGAAAATTCACTTTTTGTTTTCATTCCAAATTCAAAGTAAATACGACAAGATCGTTGACCTAATTTTAGCGTATTTTATTAATACATGATTGGAAATATAAATGCGCATAGCTATTGCATAATTGCGTTCTAGGAATACGCGTCAATAGGCTTTACACAAATGAGATTAATTTAATTAACAAATGTTTCACTTAATGCAATTTTCTTATCAGCAATGATCTGTGCGGCGCAAATAGTTGACTTAGACGTATAACTTATAGCGTAAACATACGTAAATATACACCTACTATTGCAACGTACTGTATATTAATTTTCGTACTTTGAATTTCAGTTGTTTACTGATTTGTTCGGTTTGGATTTTCCACGGAAACCGAAGAGCAGTGAGGTGATAATTGTACACATACATATGTCTTATCACAACAATTCCTTCGCATGCCCCGCCCCAACTACTTGTGCAACAGCGTCATTGGAGCAGCGGCACACATGTGTTCGTGTTTTGTTGTTGTAGT
Organism: Zeugodacus cucurbitae; assembly: GCF_028554725.1. Taxonomy (NCBI): domain Eukaryota; kingdom Metazoa; phylum Arthropoda; class Insecta; order Diptera; family Tephritidae; genus Zeugodacus; species Zeugodacus cucurbitae. The sequence continues at coordinate 18,769,233 of NC_071670.1, forward strand.
GCGTTACATCGCTTCGGAGCGTTTACCGCAATTGAATAACCCCACGAAAATTCCCCACCCGACCGAATTGTTTGTGTTTTCAATAGTGAAAAGCGATGCTCATCAGTGATTGTATATAAGGGTCGGTGCTATATAAAACAACGTATCACTTCAGCCAGTGTAACGCCAATATTAACAAGTGCAAGATGAAGATCCAATTACTGTTAGTTGTGGTATTCGCTGTGTTGGCGTTGGTGAACGGTATAATTATCGTGTAATTGACTAAAACACACTTTATAAATATTTATATTTTATAGGCGTGCCAGTGCCGGGAGGCGGTGGAGGTGGCGGCGGCGGCGGTGGTGGTCGTGGCTGCAATTGTGAACGTGGCGGCGGTGGTGGCGGAGGCGGCGGTGGCGGTGGTGGATGGGGTAATGGTCCTGGCGGCCCAGGTGGTGCTGGCGGTCCAGATTGCGTGCGTCCATCTTGGATGCCACCATGTCCTCCATAATTTCATCGCTCATAAATCTCAAACCAAAGACACTAATATAGTGCTGCTGTACCTCCGATTCACACTTAATTAGAGACACTTTTAATATAAGATCCTTAAACCTCTGTACATATGTATATAAAAATGTTAACCAAACCAAAAGCTTTAATAATATTAAAATGAAATAAGAATGTATATTGAATACATGTGTTTATTTTTTGATAATATTTATCACCGGAATGTCGTCACTTTTGGAGATATTGTTCTTCCAGAATTCCACTTAGCTTAGCTTTAATCTGAAACTCTTTCGGCAGCAAGACGATTTTGCTGAAAATTAATCATCATATCGCTTTTTTTCCCGATTTCTTAAATCCTTCATTCAAATTTACTAAATTGAAATATCTTTTTATCCAGACAATATATGTATCTAACGAACTGATAAATATAAGGATTTTTTAGGATGATGATTATACATCGAGAACCACGTCATGGAGTTAACCCACCGGAGACCTTATATATTTCATGTGGAGAATATGTCGGAGCGACAGACCTAGTTGTTGGCAGTTCTCTCCAAAAGAGTAAATTACAATATGAAATAATCTGGATTGATTTGAATTTAAATTCGTGTAAGATAACATCCGTATCTTAATAAAATGTTAGATATGTGTTTAACTTAAGGGGTTAGGGCTAGAATTTTCAGTATTATTTTTTCCTATTAAATCATGTTATTTTACAAAAGTAATAATATAGCATTATTACTCAATGTTCTGACTTGAAGTCACGAAATTTCAATAAAAAATGTTGTTACGGTGACAATCATAAGTCGTTTTTTGTTCGAAGATTAACAAAATGGCCTCAGGATTTTTTTATTTTTGGGGAAAACTCAACTTTGTCTTAAAAAATCGAAATTTTTGAAAAAAAGAAAAGCTTGGGTCAGGTCCCGGATTATTATGTATTCTAAAAGCTATATAAATTTCATTAAAATCTACGGAGTGGTTTTCGAGTTACAGTTGTCACCAATTCAAAAAATATAGTTTTGAGAAAAACGCATTTAAAGTTTAAAGTTTCACAGTAGCGTGTTGCAGTGCCCGATCGATTCACTCAAAAAGTAATTATCGGATCAACTTCAAATTTACAGAGAATATTTTAAAGATATTAGACAAACGAAAATGCAAAAAATGGAAAAAATTAGTTTTTGAAAATACCCCTTGACTACCCCTAATCATTATATGATCCAAAATAAGCTGGATACTAGAGGAATGTTAAGTCTAATGGAAGTATTTTGCCAAAGCGTCTATGTATATGTACATACATATATTTGAAGACGAGTACTAGTGAAACCACATAATTTATGTGCATAGAATACTATAGATCTAAAAGAACTAGGGAAGATAGTTTCAGAACTCAAACTATAACATATTTATTCTATAACATTATTATTACATTATATTTTACATAGAAATGCACAAAGCACTTAAAAGTTTCACTTTCTCACATTTTCGATTCCATTGCGACCTAGAGGAATTGTATAATTTGTGGTGTCATTATAATTGGAATGATCTTTATATGATTATGCCTGAAAACAAGTTTATTTTTGCTATTAAACGTGTTATTTGGTCTGCTGTCTAGCATGGGTAGACTCTGCAAACTTGTACAGAACTTGCTGGACAGACGTTGTATTTTTTATGGACTAGTTATGGGCCGGTCTATATTTCCTCAAAAATGATGCCGGTGAGAACGTAACCGTCAATGAGGACCGTTATGGTGTCATAATAACCGATTATTTGATGTTTGAAATTTAAGCTCATGATCTCGGCGACATTTGGTTTCAACAACACGGCGCCACTTCCCACACATCGCATTAAATGGATTTATTGAGAGAACACTTCAGTGAGCAGGTTATTTCACGCTTTGGGTCGGTCGATTGTTCATCGGTGACTTGTGGGGATAGGTAAAATCTAAAGTCTATGCGGATAATCGCGCTTCGATGCAGCCCTTGGAGCTAAACATCACGCGTGTCATTCGCCTTTTATCAGTCGTATGCTCGAACAATTCATCGAAAATTGTACTCAACGGATAGACTATCTTAGACGTAGCGGCGGCTAACATTTGAAATAGATAAACTTCAAAAAATAAACGCCAAAGAATAATAAACATTACCCTTAAATTTGATTTTTTCTGTTTTTGTATTTAAAAAATTAGGGAATTTCTATGATGAAGACTCTCTCAGTTCTTGGTAATAACAAGTATCATTGGACTGAAATATGTGAGAACTTTTGTTTGAGTTCAATATAATATATATGTTTTATTGCCACTGAAGTGTAAATTTATCTTTTGTAAGTGGGTCATGAAATCATATTCTCCGAACTGTTAAACACATAAGTGGTTACTGGTTTTCCGCTCCAACTCATCGCATATTGGCTAAACGGCCAGTGGGTTAATCAAACTTTGTCTTAATTTGTTTATCTGAACACACCTCTGACTGGGGAACTACAAAAACCACGCGCAAGACACTTGTAAACAACAATTAGCATTTGTATAAAAATAAAACGCTTAATGCGTACATATGCGTCAAATTGTATAAACACTCTCGTATATGTTTCCACATAAAAAAATGTGTTTGCATTAAAAACAATTGCGTCTCAATACACAATATACTGAGCTTTGTAAAGAATATTTCATTACGACCATTGCCAATACTAGTGCCTTCCTGATTTGACTTAAACAACAATAATAACACCAACTCTCTTGGGAGGTGTGAATGAACCAACCCACGCTTATTACTTGTACGAGTAGCAACTGTGTTGAACTGGAAAACATGTTGATGCAACGGTTCAAGTTTCTCCTTAAACCGGTAAATACACGAGTGTTATTGTATTTCGTGCGAATGTCATTTATGTAAACAAACAGTAAAATGTAAAACTTGTAACTGTAATCTTATAAGCATTTAAATGTCTTAACAAAGCGTTCAATTAATCATACAAACAATTTCACTCATAAATACGTTGTTTTGCAATAAGAGAATCCCCAGCAATATACTGGAACCGCATATTATCTTTGTGAGCATTGTTGTTACTTGCATTCGATGGAATCGCGTTTAATCAACTGTTCTTTTGAGGCAAGTTTGTATAAAACAATTTAATTATGCGATAATTACGTAATGTAAATAGTGTTCTTTGTTAGCGCTTAATAAAACTATATGCATATATATGTACATACATATTTTCATTCAAAGGCTGTAATAATAAATGTAACATCTCAGCTGTTAAAATATGTTTCTGGTATTTATTAAAAATCGCTGCTATATACGTACATATATTTTTATACTCTCGCAACAAATGTTGCTAAAGAGAGTATTATAGTTTTGTTCACATAACGGTTGTTTGTAACACCCAAAACTAAACGAGTTAGATATAGGGTTATATATACCAAAGTGATCAGGGTGAAGAGTGGAATTCAAATCCGAATGTCTGTCTGTCCCTCCGTCCGTTCGTCCGTCTGTGCAAGCTGTAACTTGAGTAAAAATTAAGATATCTTGATGAAACTTGACACACTTATTTCTTGGCACCATAGGAAGGTTGCGGAAGGTTCGAAAATGAGCAAAATCGGACCACTGCCACGCCCACAAACTGGCGAAAACCGAAAACACATAAAGTGCCATAACTAGGCCATAAATATAGCTATGGAAATAAAATTTGGTATGAAGGATCGCACTATGAAGGGGCATATTTGGATGTAATTTTTTTGGGGAAGTGGGCGTGACCCCGCCCCCTACTAGGTTTTTTGTACATATCTCGCAAACCAATAGAGCTATATAAACCAAACTTTCTGCAGTCGTTTTTTTTTAGCCACTTCCTAATACAAAAATGAAAGAAATCGGATCATAACCACGCCCACCTCCCATACAAAAGTTAGGTTGAAAATTACTAAAAGTTGGTTAACTCATTAACGAAAAACGTCAGAAGCACTAAATTTCACACAAGAAATGGCAGATCGAAGCTGCACTCAGATTTTTTTACAAAATGGAAAATGGGCGTGGCGTCGCCCACTTATGGGTCAAAAACCATATCTCAGGAACTACTCGACCGATTTCAATGAAACTTGGTTTGTAATACTTTCCTTACATCCCAATGATATGTTGTGAAAATAGTCCAAATCGGATCACAACCACGCCTACTTCCCATATACCAGAACTCTGAAGTCGATCTGAATCGTGTACTTTACAATATATAAAGTAAGCACTAGTGAAGATATCGGTGCAGAACTTTGCACAAATACTATGTTAATAGTGTGGCAGTCCCATTTTAAAAATCGCCGAAATCGGACCATAGGTTTTTAAGGTCCCATATATCGAACACGAGGACCTCGGTGCTTCTAATCCAATATTATGGTTTCCAACTTTCAATGGACTTTATACAATATATATGACGAATATGTGGGTCAAATTGTGTATTATTTAATATTAATAAAGTTAAATAAACAAATTGCGAGAGTATAAATTGTTCGGTTACACCCGAACTTAGCCTTTCCTTACTTGTTTTAAATTTATTTACTTGCCAACGGGTGTTGCACTGTCCATTTTTGGGTCTTCCTCGGCTTCCACCAGCGGGTACTGCATCGAATACTTTCAGAGCTGGAGCACTTTCATCCATTCGAACAACATGACCTAGCCAGCGTAGCCGCTGTTTTTTTATTCGCTGGACTATGTCTATGTCGTCGAATAACACATACAGCTCATCGTTCCATCGTCTGCGGTATTCGCCGTTGCCAATTCTTAAGGGCCCAAAAATCTTCCGCAAAACCTTTCTCTCGAAAACTCCTAGTGCCGTCTCATCGGATGTTGACATCGTCCACGCTTCTGCACCATAAAGTAGGACGGGAATGATGAGGGACTTGTAGAGTTTGGTTTTTGTTCGTCGAGAGAGGACTTTACTTTTCAATTGCCTACTTAGTCCATAGTAGCACCTGTTGGCAAGAGTGATTCTGCGTTGGATTTCCAGGCTGACATTGTTGTTGCTGTTAATGCTGGTTCCCAGGTAGACGAAATTATCTACAACTGCAAAGTTATGACTGTCAACAGTGACGCGGGAGCCAAGACGCGAATGCGCTGACTGTTTGTTTGATGACAGGAGATATTTCGTCTTGTCCTCGTTCACCACCAGACCCATACGCTTCGCTTCCTTATCCAGTCTAGAAAAAGCAGAACTAATGGCGCGGGTGATGTTTCCAATGATATCAATATCATCGGCGTACGCCAGGAGCTGTACACTCTTGTAGAAGATTGTACCTTCTCTGTTTAGCTCTGCAGCTCTTATAATTTTTTCCAGCATCAGGTTAAAGAAGTCGCACGATAGTGAGTGAAACCTCTGAAACCTCGCCTGGTATCGAACGGCTCGGAGAGGTCCTTCCCGATCCTGACGGAGCTTTTGGTGTTGCTCAACGTCAGCTTACACAGCCGTATTAGTTTTGTGGGGATACCAAATTCAGACATCGCGGCATAAAGGCAACTCCTTTTCGTGCTGTCGAAAGCAGCTTTAAAGTCGACAAAGAGATGGTGTGTGTCGATCCTATTTTCACGGGTCTTCATCAAAATTTGGCGCATGGTGAATATCTGGTCTGTTGTTGATTTTCCAGGTCTAAAGCTACACTGATAAGGTCCAATCAGTTTGTTGACGGTGGGCTTTAGTCTTTCACACAATACGCTCGATAGAACCTTATACGCGATGTTGAGGAGGCTTATCCCACGGTAATTGGCGCAAATTGTGGGGTCTCCCTTTTTGTGTGTTGGGCAGAGTACACTGAGATTCCAATCGTCAGGCATGCTTTCTTCCGACCATATTCTGCAAAGAAGCTGATGCATGCACCTTATCAGCTCTTCGCCGCCGTATTTGAATAGCTCGGCCGGTAATCCATCGGCCCCCACCGCCTTATTGTTCTTCAAGCGGGTGATTGCTATTCGAATTTCTTCACGGTCGGGCAATGGAACATCTGCTCCATCGTCGTCGATTGGGGAATCGGGTTCGCCATCTCCTGTTGTTGTACTTTCACTGCCATTCAGCAGACTGGAGAAGTGTTCCCTCCACAAACTCAGTATACTCTGGTCATCAATAACTAGATCACCTCTTTCCCATCCCGCTCGTGTTGCGGTCGATCGCAACATTGCGAGGTAGGCAGTCTGTTTTCTCTCCACTGCGAGACGACAATCCTCATCATACCAGCTGTTTTTTTGGCTTTTCCGAAAACCAATGGTTTCGGTTGCAGCTGTACGTAAGGAGTTTGATATGCCGTCCCACAGCTCCCTTATACCCAGATGCTGATGAGTGCTTTCAGAGAGCAGGAGTGCAAGTCGAGTAGAAAATCGTTCGGCTGTCGGTTGTGATTGCAGCTTCTCAATGTCGAACCTTCCTTGTGTTTGTTGACGTGTGCGCTTTTCTACACAGAGGCGGGTGCGTATTTTAGCTGCTACAAGATAGTGGTCCGAGTCGATGTTGGGACCACGAAGCGTACGCACATCAGAAACACTGGAGACATGTCGTCCATCTATCACAACATGATCGATCTGGTTGCGAGTGATTCGATCCGGGGACAGCCAAGTAGCTTGATGGATTTTCTTATGCTGGAATCTAGTACTACAGACGACCATATTTCGGGCCCCGGCGAAGTCGATCAGCCTCAGACCGTTTGGTGATGTTTCGTCATGGAGGCTGAATTTTCCGACTGTTGTGCCAAAGACACCTTCTTTACCCACCCTAGCGTTGAAATCGCCAAGCACGATTTTGACATCGTGGCGGGGGCAGCGCTCATAGGTACGTTCTAGGCGCTCATAGAAAGTATCTTTGATCACTTCGTCCTTCTCTTCCGTCGGGGCGTGGGCGCAAATCAGCGATATGTTGAAGAACCTCGCTTTGATGCGGATTGTGGCTAGACGTTCATCCACCGGAGTGAATGCCAGGACTCGACGACGGAGTCTCTCTCCCACCACGAATCCCACACCGAATTTGCGCTCCTTTATATGGCCGCTGTAGTAGATGTCACAAGGACCCACCTTCTTCCGTCCTTGTCCCGTCCATCACATATCTTGGATTGCGGTTATGTCAGCCTTTACTCTTACGAGGACATCAACCAGCTGGGCAGAGGCACCTTCCCAATTAAGGGTCCGGACATTCCAGGTGCATGCCCTTAAATCGTAGTCCTTTAAACGTTTGCAGTGGTCGTCATCAAAATTGGGGTCTCTCATCCGAGGCTGTTTTGTTCTTTTCATTGGGGGCTGTTTTTATGTGGTGGGTCCCAAACCCTACGCACAACCGCATAGGCGGGTTTCGCCTTCTCACTTTAGCTCGCCTCCAAACGGATGTCTGTTGGCTACCCAGAGGATACTTGGTCTAAGACCGGAAGTCGTGAGCTGCTTGAGCCACATGTAAAAGAATCGTTCCTGGCCACTCCCAAGTGAATGACAGTCAGAAACTTTCCTCACTTACGCGAACTTCTACATATGACTCCATCTTGCTGTTAGAGTTAGAAAATTGTCGAAATCACAACCAAATCTACTTGCGATGTAACGAAATTTTAAATATCTGATTCTTCCATTATATATATATCCATATATATATATATATTCCTGTAGTTTCTAAACGTAACAAAGAGCCTCAATAAACTATTTATAATTCGTTTTACTTAAAGCTGGGAAATTAATTTCTTTCCACGAATAATCGCTTCTTTGTGCTTCAGCTTCGACTTTCCGTCTCCAGGTGTTGGCTGGTCTCCCGCGTTTTCGGCTTCCTCCAGGATTCCAATCAAGCGCGGTTCTACTAATGTTGTCCTGAAGTTTGCGCTGTGTTGTCTATACACTCACAAATAACGTGTCGAATTTCGATTTGGATCGGTATCCCGTTGGTTACGGTTATCATTATAAATAACGTTGGGCCAGAAAACACACCTAATCCAAAAATAGTCGAAATCGAATATTCACTATTCAAGATCCTAGATACCGAATGTGCGGTCTGCAGTGGCTATAACTCGCAAATATTGGTATATCTCTGAGATATCTTCTTGAAATTCAGCGGAAATCGTTTCCTGGTAGCAGGAGAGACAGTATTGGCGCATGGAACCAAGGGTGATCAAATATTAAAGAGGCAAAGAAGAGGCAATGTTAAACTCTGTCAAATTGTATACAAAATTCTAAAATTTTCAAAAACTCGTGAAATAAATTAACTTATTAGTTAATAATGAAAAAGCTTTTATGAAACGTAGACTGTTTCACGAAAATTTTTGAATAAATGCTTTTTGATTAATCTACATAATTGAAAAGTAAGTGGATTATAAACCGATGTGCTGTGATTATTTTCCTTGATTTTAATGCGCCTTCTGTAGTAATTCTTTTAAACCGGAACGAGAGCAAAGTAACTGTACAACACTCGACTGGGTTTTGCAAAATCGAAATATTTGGTTTCGAATTTCGAAAAAAGGCTTCTTTAATATAATAGTCAAATCAAATTAATCAAAGGATATAGCTACTAAAAACTTCAAAATATGGATATAACCTACATTTTCCTCTTAATTTAATGGTGTATAAATTTTTTCGCTCAAGCTTATATATGTATATATATATATGTATGTAGAAAGAAACTGCACTCAGAATTAAAAAAATGGAAAATGAGAGTGACGTTGCCTATGGTAAAAAACCATATTTCAGAAACTACTCGCCCGATTTCCATGAAATTCATACATAATATTCTTTCAACATCCTGATATTACAAATGGGCGTAATCGCTTCTCAACCACGCCTTCTTCTCATATAATACAATTTTGAATTCCAAAAATTTTTAAATTGGGCTCATAACTGCTTCTAGCTCCCATATACCTAATTTACAGTTACTATTTGTTTACATGTTGGTGTACGACTCGTGCCTTTTGTTTACTCGTACAAACAAACTTATCACTTTTAATGCTACTTATGATCGCAACCAATAATAAATATTTACCATAAATATTAAACGATTGTTTATTAGTCAATATAAATACAGTTATCATAGGCTTGCAATTATGCAGACATAAATACATACATATGTATATGTACATATATACCAACTATATTTATGAGTGTCAGGTGTGCAACTATTAGAATTTTTATTGCAAACAAGTATTGTTTTCCTAGAACAGTTAAACGCATGACTTGAAATCTTAGACGACAACTTATTATTTCTTTACAATACTATATCGAGTTTATTGCTCGGAAGTCGGGGTTTCACCTCCTGGCTATTAAGCAGCATGCAATTTCGCAACCATAAATAAGTAAACTTTTAATTATATTTAATTTAATTGATTTAACAGTTACAGATACGAATTGCTTCGTGGAACATATGAAATTATTATACATACGTATGTTTTATAGCTCAGTTTACCACATAAATGCGGTTTTACTTCTTAAACGCTTTGTAATTATTCATTCAGTTATTTTCATTTTGCATGTAATGAGGAAATTTAAATAAGCACAACTAGACAATCATTATCAGAATTTCCGCGTCTCATCGGACTAAATAAAAAAGTATGTCATTAAAATTAATGTTAAGAGAATATGCTGAAGCGCGAGAATTAAGAGAATATGCTTATGGCTGCTAGTTTTCATAAATGTAGTGAATATGAATTTGAAAATTAGCATGTGAGGTATATTGGGCTGGAGGAAGTATTGACCAGATACCTTCACTAGTGCTTAATTTTGAGATTGTAAAGAAAACTAATCAGATGGACTTCAAAATTGTGAGGAAAGCCGGTGTGGGGAAAGGCTTAGCAACTTTGTTGCAGTAGTATAAAAACATAATTTGATAATCTGTATTCTGTAAATCTTACGCATATTCTGAACTAACACTTTTGGAGCCAATTATAATATTTTAGAGAGTAGGGAGATCATAAACCTATTCTTCCACACTAATAAATAGAGTAAACTTCTGGGATAATATCCATTTGTTATTCAAAACTAATTCTAGTCGACACTATGCCGAAAATATCGCTGAAATTGTATTTTCTCATCCCAGAATCATACTTTAGTCCTCGTGAAAACACAATATTCTCTATATTTTAAACGTACGATACTATGCAAAATTTGTTACATATTGTTTTAAAGAGATCGCTTAATACTTGTAAGCAAATATTTACGTAAACAGAATTTTTTTTTGCACAACTCTTATCATGGTCATGGCCACACGAATGCTATCAGAATAGTTAGAGTAAATAGCTTTGCCAATTATACGATACAATCATTATTCGGAAATGACCATTCGGTAGTCGGAAAAAATGTAAGCTTTTAAGTACCTGCATGATCTAATATGAGTATGGTATAAAGATAGCGATATATTTATGCAACAATTTTAAGGCGCTTCCAAGCTATCTTCTGATCTGATAAATCCACAACCTATCTCTTGAGTAGAAACATTACGCAGTGGGAGTTACGAAGTCCAAGATGTCAGCATGTTCTGAAGAATAATAGATATAAAGAGTATTGTTTAGATTACCACAAATCGTTCGATCATTGTGGAATAATAACATATTGAACTTTATTATTCACTGCCTTACGAAGCAAAATTTCACTTTACTGAATTTTTCAATAATTTCTTGATCCAAAAGCTAACAAACAAAAGTCGTATTACTATGTACTGTTAAATTAAGTTATACTCACACTTTTTAAACTTATCTCGTGAGGGTGGGGAGTTCTCGCCAGAGGTAGTTGGATTACTTATGAAAAAAAAATTCTCTTTGTCTGTTGAGAAGATGTTCGCGTCTGCTCAGAGGAAGTTTTTTACCGATGCTATAGTAAATAATTACCGAGTCCGTCTAAGAGAGGGTCATTTGTTCTAAAAATTTAACTTAAAACTTGGTGCATGAAAAATTGAGCACTCAAGGGAGGTAGCCGTTTGGAGAGATTTCTCTGTATATGTATGTGCACACACACAGGAAAATATTTAAATTATTTATATATAATTTTAAATTAATTCATAACCAATTACGACATATACGAAAGCCAAGTCGCATAGGAGCCATTTTTCTCATTTCGATTTTTCTACTGCATTTGTTTTTTCGTCAAAATTGTTAAAGAAACATAGAGAGGTACAAAGAGCAAAATAAAATGCAATAAGAAAGCATGTGATTGCAAATAACTGTATATTTTTGCTTTCTTATTATCCTATATTTTAATGTCCAAAGAGCAAAATAAAATGCAATAAGAAAGCACGTGATTGCAAATAACTGTATATTTTTGCTCTCTTATTATCCTATATTTTAATGTCCTGTGCGACATCAAAAAACCACACTTAATCCCACTGCATCGCAAATATAAGCAGCAAGCTCGCCAAATTTTGGGTATAAACAGTAAATTTTTATACCATTAAAATAAAAAAAAAAACCTTGTTCAAAAATCAGAAGATTTGTGGTATTGGTAACTACTTAAAATTGGTCACGTGCGACATCGTATTTACATTAATTATTTACAAATTAGAAAAAACCGCACTTTAAATTCCACTGAAATAGCTATTCAAATAGATTTTGGCGAAAATTATAGGCTTACAAATCAAAATAAGAGTGCTCATTTTAACAAGGTTGTCAGGAGAAAATCGTTTGCTTTTAAAAGTGACAAGTTAACGCATGAAATATTATTTTCTTGATAAACCTCTTTTAAAAATTGTTTTTTAACGTAACTGCTCTCAGTTTAAAATCAAATTTATGTTATCAAGCCTGGTTGATTTTATAAAATAATTAAGATACTCTTCATTGGAATATAGGAAGACGTCGATGGAGTGGGAGCAGTTATCAAAAGGATAGTATAGCAGATAACGAAATCCAAAAATTTTTATATCCGAGGACAGCATTATCTGAAAAAAAAAAAACTGTATTTCACATTCATTATACTATTTTCATTTCATACTATAGAATTTTTGTTGTGTTTCTCGTTGGATATTAGTTAAAATAAATAAATAAATACATTTACTACTTTTTTAAGCCAGTTTTTTGGACTTGTTGTCAAATAATTCCGTATTATAACAACAAAATCAAGATAAATATTATGATGGAAGAAATGTAATTAAAAATATATATAATAACTAGCGGACCCGACAGACGTTGTCCTGTCCCACGTCTCAATGTAAACTTTTGGAAATTAACTGTAACTATTATTAGACCGTTATGATGAATCAATAAAGTCGTTTGGTGAAAAAGATGGATCTTAAACTATTTTATAACGGGTATTTATTCTAAGAGTTAATTATCTACAAATACTGAAATTATCGTAATGCCATCGGATGTACAATATTTTTGGTTAATCCTTGAGAGGTATAAATAAATAAATTCGATGGTTTCCTACGCTCGAGTACACAACGTATAATTGACCGTGAGAAAAGCACGGATTTTCTAAATCTAGTTCCAGGTAAATCCAGTGAATTCAAAAATTCTACAGGATAGTTGACAACTTCATCTGGATCAACAACAGTGTCAATTGAAATTGATCGTGCTGCTGTATTTTGAAATTGATCGTGTCGACATCTTAATTTTTTGCAGCTAAAATAGCTCGCTCACGTAGCCATGTATGGTCTGTATAATTATATTCTATCTGTGGGAAAATACTTTGCATCAACTCATCTTTAGTAGCCACCATATTGCAAAAGTTTTCTGGTAGTTGAATATATTGCGTATCTCTATACAATTGAATTTCACCATTACCAATGTTTAGCAAATGTTCAGAAAATCGCGACGCAGATGGGTCATTTTGGAGTTAAACACGCATATTGATTGTAAGGATTAATTTACCATGGTTGTGAAAATGAGTGAAATTTGTTCAGGAATTATATATATAATGATTTTCTATTGGACTTTATGCCTATGTGTTACCTTAATAAAAATATAGCAATAAATTGCGAGTGTATAAAATGTTTGGTTGCACCCGAACTTAGCCTTTTCTTATTTGTTACAAATTGTTTTGGGCTATCGGCACAACCGTATACAATTGAACAATGACAACCTTCAAAATAAAATTATTTTCTTTTTTTTATTTTGTTGTCAATTCAAATAAAATTTTCTTATTATTATTTTCATCGCAATTTTTTCATATTTACATATTTTCTAATTCTTTGGTGGTCTTCCACGAATATTTCAAGACACACTCTTGAATATTTGACACAGCGACTACAGCGCAGTCTGCCGGATCCTATGTAAGTTGTGCTAATATCAACAACAATTTTTAAATAAATAATATAACTAAAAAATCAAAATCGAGTTGATCGTATTGTGAATCTAAACCATCCCCAAACCCCCTGGAATACACATAAAAAATTTCATCAAAATCGGTACAGCCGTTTAGGAGGAGTTCAATGACTAACACACGTACAGAAGATTTATATATATAAAGATAATATTAATATACATATATACAGTATACTCTCGAAAAGTAAATTCTCAGAAAGTAAATAATCGCGGAAAAGTTAATCACCTTTAAGATTACACATGCACCTCGAAAAAGTAAATTTTTTAATTTACTTTTCAGAGAGTGTGTGTGTTGCAAAAACACTTACTCTCTTGTTTATCGCGTCTTTTTAGTAAATAAACTCTCCTACTTGATCCACTGGTTTAAAAATGAAAACGATGCAAATCAGGTGTCAGACTTTTTAAATTGTCGTACAAAAATGATCAGAAAATATATTGCAAAAGAAAAAAAAAACAAAAGAATATTCAAGATTTTTTCTCTTCATAGTAAATACATATGTATGTATGTAAATGTTAATATATTTTTCATGTAAATCCATATGTTTTATTGAAGCAAATAAATGAATGAATTTTTTAAGTTTAAAAATGCATTTAATATTATAAAAACAGATAATTTATGTATATATTTGGAAAAGTAAATTATTCGAAAAAATACCAAAATACCAATCGATTTACTTTTCGAGAGTATACTGTATTATAATAATATTAAAAAAACTATAAATTATTTTTGGGTGAAATTCATACCAATTTTAAAGGCATCCATTCACAACGCTCTACAATCAAAAACATTTGAATATTGCCTTACAATTCGCTGAAATCGCCGTTTGAATCGTTGTCCCCAAAAACGACTTCCATTTTTTGCCTTGATTTTTTGCAATTATCTTGAAAATGAAAACCACAGTACATACAGTAGAAAACCTTATTCGTGGGGAATTCTCGGTGGTAAGATAGCCGCCATCTTGGAAAAACGCAATGCTGTATATATTGAGTACTTCATATGAGAATAAAATACAGCTCTCATACAAGTACTTCTCTGTGGTACGTTATTTTTGGCCACATTTATTTTTACTTAACTGGCACAAAATTAGCAAAAAATCCATTTTTGCTAGTTTTACTTAAATTATTACAAACAATTATATTTAAAATACTTTGAATTGCAAAGCTTGGAAGTACACAAAAGTTTTATAAGCTTGAAATGATACGTAGTTGCCTCCTTATTAAAAATTTTAAAACAAAATATGTCATGATCCTATTGAATAGGCATTTCAAACCATCGGGTCCAAGGTTATTTAATACTAATATAAGTTTTTTATGAAATTTATAAAAAGCTCAAGAGCTTTTACTAAGTTTGACGAATCCTACACTTTCTATTTTGTAAAAGTATAGGCATCTTGAGAGATCTACCCTTTCTCGAATAATGTTAAAGACAGCAAACAATTGTGCATTTTAAAATATTCATTATACATATAACCATATAAATATGAAAATGAATTTCTCTGAAGGAAATCGTTTTCAATTATATCAATTTCCATAATAATAGATTGCTGACTATCTATGGAAGACATTGCCAATGCTTGAAAAGTTTGCCAAGAACTATCTTGAACCAGACAAACATACTCTTTCAAGGTTATTTAGTAGAAATTATTCAAATTACTTAATAGTAATATTAAATCTTTTAAAATTTGAAAGCGCCAAATACAGTGTCACCAACCCAGGGATGTATTTATATTAATATAATATTTAAATATTAGTTGAATCGCGTTATACACTTGTACATAAAATATAACTAACTTATCAATAATTAACACTTAATACCACCATAAAATTTAATAAATATCCGAAATAATTTAAAATAATTCCAATAATAATGAAAAAATTAATTTTATTTAATAATTATTTAAGTACTGTTCATCGGACTTTAAAAGTTTTGTGAAGATTAAATGCTAGCACAACACCCTAATTACCACAATTGTAGTAAAAAAGCGTAGCACACAACCCAAGTACGCCTCGGTGGTGTGTTAAAAGATGAAAATTAATGTAAACAAAAAAAGGTTTTCTACTGTATATACTGAGATGAAAACCGTTGCAAAATCAATCTTAACACTGAATGTAGTTGAATTCATATTTTTTTTAGTTGAAAGGTGTACGATTGTCACGTTCGATATGGCGGAAATGCCCATATGCAGTTATGGGTTCAAGGTAACAATTGTTGGCAGCAGAATTATACTACATATACTCTGCATAGAAAATTTCTAGTGAAAGAAGAAAGTTAATTTTTTTCTTGGACTCTGTAGACCTACATATTCATATATTATCCTAGTAATATTTTTTTCAAAATTAAGAGATTTAATGAATTATTTTTTGTATCATTTATTATTATTTTTTAATCATTGTATTCAAAGCGTCGTCCTAGAAACGTTTCCATCCATGTATTATTTTGCACTGCAGAAACTGTGGTTAGTTTACTTGCCACCACCTCCACCGCCACCGCCGCCGCCACCGTAACGACCACCACCACCACCACCGCCGCCGCCGCCGCCCGGGAAGGGTTCAGGATTCGGCAAGGGATTAGGGCTTGCTGCAATTGAAACAAAAAAAAAAACATTAAAATAAATTGTTTATTGATTCGAACCTTAAATGTGTCATGATTATTATTTTATTTGTTTCGTATTATTTTATAATAAAGCATAAAAATATGTAATACTCACCAAAAGCCAAAGCGAATATAGCCAATATAACAGCGCAGAATGCGTATAACTTCATCTTGAAGACGATGCGAAGACAATGATTACATTTGATGCGAGTTGTGCTTTTATATGCGACAGATTTCCATTTCTTCCCACAAACAAACAACGAAAAGTTTTTGGAAAACCCAAAACCAAAATAAAAGTATTTGGACAATACAAGCCCATGCGTTATCGCTTTCTCATGCAACAGTGTGTGCATAGGTAGTTCCCCAATTCGATTTGTAGCACGCTTTATGCATACAAATGTACGCACATAAATATATATTTATAAAGATAAGGGTATGTTTATATCAATGCAGTGCAGTGGAACAGTACACATACATAAATAAATATATCAGTATATTTATATATGTACATATAGGTAAGAGTCTGAGCTGTTCTTTTCTATTTTTAACTTCGGTTGAGTGGACAAGATATTTAATCTGCGTGCAGCTTGTATGCATATACAAATGTTTGTATATACACACATATGTATGTATATTATTGCACTTATTGACTTCTTTATATTCTGATTTCTCTGAATTAAGTTTATTTACATAGCTACTTATAGCCATACACATAATATTAATGTTTGATTTATTAATAACTCTTAAATAATTATTTGGGAAATTACGCTGCTGTGATGACACCTGCTGAGACTTTGCGCGTTTTTGCTACACTTTTGCCTACTAGATCCCCTATCCTATTCCTCCTACAGTCAAGTACAAATACCTACCACACATAATTTTAAGCACTACTAAATATTTGAATTTTTGACAGAGTTTTAATAAAAAAACTCACGTTGGAAAGGGTATATCTCTTAAAATACGTGGTTCTCGTGGTTGTGAACCGATTTTACCCATTTTCCATCCGTGTGATCAGAGTGTTAAGAAAGTACTATGTACCGAATTTCATAGAAAACAATTGAGTAGTTTTGACGTTGCGCGTTTTTGCTACACTTTTGCCTACTAGATCCCCTATCCTATTCCTCCTACTGTCAAGTACAAATACCTACCAAACATAATTTTAAGCACTACTAAATATTTGAATTTTTGACAGAGTTTTAATAAAAAAAACTCACTTTGGAAAGGGTATATCTCTTAAAATACGTGGTTCTCGTGGTTGTGAACCGATTTTACCCATTTTCCATCCGTGTGATCAGAGTGTTAAGAAAGTACTATGTACCGAATTTCATAGAAAACAATTGAGTAGTTTTTGAAATATGCTTTTTGACCCTTAGGTGGGCGACGCCACGCCCATTTTCCATTTTTGTAAATATGAAATTAAATTAAATTAAATTAAATTTAGAGTTTCTGACGTTTTCCGCTAGAGAGTTAAAATAATTTTAGTAATTTTCAACACAACTGTTGTATGGGAGGTGGGCGTGGGCATCCGATTTCAATTATTTTTATGGTGTGTGATTGGGTATGTAATGGAAACAACTGCAGAAAGTTTGGTTTATATAGGTTTATTGGTTTGCGAGATATTCATAAACAACTTATTTAGGGGCGGGGCGACGCCCACTTTCCCAAAAAAATTACATCCAGATATACCTATTCCTAGTGTGATCCTTCATACCAAATTTTACAGCTTTATTCATGGCTTAGTTATGACACTTTATAGGTTTTTGGTACGATTGATCTATGAAATCGTATTTTTTCAAACGATACTTTACAGAATTTAATATCATAAAATTAGTTATTTGGCAACAAATTATTAACTAAAATATACTAAACATCACGATCTCTTTTTATACTCTCGCAACAAAGTTGCTAAGATATATATTATAGTTTTGTTCACATAACGGTTGTTTGTGTCACCAAGAAATATAAGAGTTAGATATGGGGTTATATATACATAAATGATCAGGATGACGAGGGGATTTGAAATCCGGATGTCTGTCCGTCTGTCCGTGCAAGCGATAACTTGAGTAAAAATTAAGATATCTTAATGAAACTTGGAACACATGTTCCTTGGCACCCTGAGGAGGTTGCTTTCGAAAATGGACAAAATCGGTCCACTGCCCCGCCCACAAAATGGCGGAAACCGAAAACCTATACAGTGTCATAACTAAGCCATAAATAAAGTTATGAAAATGAAATTTGGAACATAGGATCCCATTAGGGAGGGGCACATTTGGATGTAATTTTTTTGGGGAGGTGGGCGTGGTCCCTCCCTCAAATTGGTTTTTTGTACATATCTCGGAAACCAATAGAGCTATATAAACTAAACTTTCTGCAGTCGTTTTGTTTATCCACTTCTTAGTACAGTTAAGAAATGAAAAAAAATCAGATAATAACCACGCCCACCACCCATACAAAGGTTAGGTTGAAAATTACTAAAAGTGGGTTAACTCACTAACGAAAAACGGCAGAAACACTAAATTTCACATAAGAAGTGACAGATGAATGCTTCACACAGATTTTTTTACAAAATGGAAAATGGGCGTGGCGTCGCACACTTATGGGTAAAAACCATATCTCAGGAACTACTTGACCGATTTCAATGAAACTTTGTTTGTAATAGTTTCCTTACATCCCAATGATATGTTGTGAAAATAGGCCAAATCGCTTCACAACCACGCCTACTTCCTATATACCAGAACTTTGAAGACGATCTGAATCGTTAACTTTACAATATATAAAGGTAGCACTAGTGAAGATATCGGTGCAGAACTTTGCATAAATACTATGCTAGGTTTTTAAGGCCCCATATATCGAACACGAGGACCTCGATGCTTTTAACCTAATATTATGGTTTCCAACTTTCAATGGACTCTATACAATATATATGACGAATATGTGGGTCAAATTGTGTATTATATAATATAAATAAAGTTAAATAAATAAATTGCGAGAGTATAAAATGTTCGGTCACACCCGAACTTAGCCCTTCCTTACTTATGGGCCAAATATATCTCCGAAACTACTCGACAAAATTAAATTTGGTTCATAATATTATATCTTCTTGGCTTCCCAATGATATGTTATTAAAATAGTCCAAATCGATTCACAACCACGCATACTTCCCATATACCAGAATTTTGAAGTCGATCTGATTCGTTTACTTTACAATATATAAAGTAAGCACTGGTGAAGATATCGGAACAGAACTTTGCACAAATACTGCAATTATAGTGTGGCATCGCCCTTCTAAAAATCGCCGAAATCGGACTATAAGTATTCAAGGCCACATTTATCGATCATGAGGACCTCAGAGCTTTGAATAATTTTTTTACCGAAAAAATAGGCAAAATTGGGTCATACATTATTTTAGCTCCCATATACCTAATATTAAAGGTTTCAAACTTTCAATGGGCTCTATAACATATATATGCCGAATATGTGAGCCAAGTTCTGTATTATACTAATTAAATTAAATAAATAAATTGCGAAAGTATAAAATGTTCGGTTACACCCGAACTTAGCACTTCCTTACTTGATTCAATTCAATCTAATATATATAACAAGATAAATATTGTAGTCAAATCCAGCAATGAACTCAACTATCTCGCATTTACTGTTGACATCAATTCCTCTTTCATCTTTCTAATTTTGAATTCCGTTCAGATTTCCTGATTTTCTAGCCGTTCAATCTGTAATTAATTCATGGCATAAAAGTCATAACCACACCTAAAAAATGCCGTCATTATCAAGATAAATAAATCATATAATTTATGGGAATTAATCATTTGTATATTATAAACAAATATAAACATTTCATTTGCCATAACCGCCTGGTGAACCAGGATATCCTGGAGCACCGCCAGCTCCACCTCCGCCACCGCGACCGCCACCGCCGCCACCGCGGCCGCCACCGCCGCCACCGCCTCCACCACCATATCCACCAGGCTGCCCGGGTTGACCTGGTTGGCCACCGTAACCACCGTAACCACCATAACCTCCACCGGGTCCTCCAGCACCAACAAAATCACCACCTCCATTCCCACCACGGCCTCCATAACTGCCATAACCAGGCTGTCCCGGTTGACCTGCGCCACCGCCATAACCACCATAACCTCCACCGCCAGAACCGCCAGAACCACCATAACCTCCACCACCAGAACCGCCGTAACCATCGTAACCCGCACCGCCAGCATAACCGGGCTGTCCAGGTTGGCCGGCACCACCGCCGAGTCCGCCAGCACCACCAAAAGCACCTCCTCCAGGTCCACCAGGACCACCATAACTACCATAACCGGGTTGACCCGGTTGACCGTCATACCCACCACCACCACCACCGCCTCCGCCCGGCGAACGCTTTGGGCGTGGTGGGCCAATCGGACTCAGAGCAGGTGATTCATAATCCACTGCTTCCAATCTATTTGCATTTTCCACTTGATGTGCTGTAATTAAAATACAACACAATGTAATTAAAAATAATTACCATGCAAAAATGTTGTAAAAGTATCAAAGAACATAAATCTAAACTGCACAATATGCATTACCATGCGCGGCGTCACAACAAATGACTAACGACAACGCCAGCAACGCACACCCCACTGTCGCCGTCGCCACCGCCGACAAACACCTGATACTCCAAAGCCGCATCTTCCGAATCGTTTCAGTAGAAAATCGAAGTTCTGCCTTCTACTGAATTCGAACGACTATTAAACGGTGAACGCTTCGCGTACTTGTTTTATATGTTCTGACATATATATATATTTGGCGGGGTGGAAATCCAACAGTTTTAAGTGTTTCGGTCCACACAAGCATTTTTGTTTATGAAAAAAAAAATTGGCGAAATGGTTAGTGAAGCATGCGAAATTGATCTCAGGTTCGATTCGCATTTTTGTTTACTTTCATAACAAATAAACAACACTTCTCTGCATCTCGAATGCATCTAGTATACGAATTGGTCTCATACTTATTAGCGCTTTCGAACCCTGTTGGAAATTAAAGTTTTCCTGCCTCTCAAATTGAGCAGAGTGTGCAGAACGGGATATTGATAGAAAATTATTAGATTCACGATGACGCGAAGACTCAATAAGTGATTCAAAAGAAAAATTATATATTATTTTCATATTTCTTATAATATTAACACTAGAATTTTTTTCGATATTAGATATTTATAGCTTTAGTTGTTTTGGTTTTTAATCTTTAAATAGTTCGTTACCTCTTCACTCATCTAAGGCCTCATGAGCTTCGGCTATGATCTCTCTTCTAGAGAGAGGGTTATGTATTTATTTTGAGTGCTCTTCCTGCCTGTTGGTAAAACTGATTCGTCGCCATATTACAATGCCTTTGAAGGATATAACAAATCCAATTGAACCCTCTATTTTTTCGTATTTTATGATCTCAATCAACGCAGTCCATTGTCGTATGCTTCCCAGATATATTTTACTCGCACTTCACTTCTTATAAATTCACTATATAAAAGAACATATAGAACGGATGTTAAAATATCGACCAAGGACACTTAAATTATAGAATTGGTTCATTATATCCTTGACATGAAAGTTTTTTTCATAAAATTTATCCGGAGATAAGCGCTTAGGAATTTACAACTTGAAATATGTAAAATAAAAGTTGCCTTTTATTTTTTAAACAGTCCTTTCAACTCACACTACACTAGAACATACATGATCTCGATCATCGCAATGCCATACCTTATGCTTCCTAGTGAGATTCCACCCGCAACACTTTAGAAACGTCTTCTAAACTCAATATTTAAGATAACATATAGATAGGAGGTTGAAAACCCGGTCAAGGACACTAAAAATATAGATTTGGTTCAATATACCGTTAAGATTAACGTTTTTTGTTTAATAAAAAATATATCCGGTGATAAAATAAATATTTAGGAATCTACTTCTTGAAAGATTTGAATGAAAATTTTATCTCTGATTTTTTTACTTGAGAAATAAATCGTCCAACATACTCATCTTAACATATGAATGAAACTATTATAGACTTTATGAATATTTGTGGGATTTAAACTTTCCCTTATAACATCATCATCATCTGATATATGTAAGTACGGAACATATCCTCAAAACATGCCAGAAAGGCTCTGAGTTTCCTAGAAGGCTTGAGAGGATACCGCGTATATATAATACAATTGGTAGAAGAAGAAGCTAATAGTATACAAATGTATATAGTAAAATATATACGTGTACATGTCAATTCTGTCCGCATCATTAATCAAAAATGTACTAATTGAGTTTTTAAAATATTACATTTTTCAATTTCAATCAATAGTACTTATAATTTACGAACCAGCCATGTTGAAGAATGAAAAAAATAAAATTGAATTATATTTAAAATAAATTATGTAAGGAGTAGTCACATTCGTGCGCAGTCTCATCTTAGATGGAAGATCAGTCCTGAAAACCAATAATATTTTTAAGATGAAACTCTGTTCCTGATAAGCCCATTTGTGGTCTCAATCAGGCTCAAGTTTGTATTTTAAGGCAAAGTGAATGTCAGTATTGATGATCACAAAGCCAACATTCATCGTTATATAGCCTGATTTACCAATTTAATAAACTCAATGTTCACATATGTACTTACATAACAGTTGGCGCACCCTTTGTGTCTACATGTGTCAACTGCATTATGTTTCCTTTTTATACTCTCGCAACCAAAGTTGCTAAAGAGAGTATTATAGTTTTGTCCACATAACGGTTGTTTGTAAGTCCTAAAACTAAACGAGTTAGATATAGGGTTATATATACCAAAGTGATCAGAGTGACGAGTAAAGTTCAAATCCGGATGTCTGTCCGTCCGTCCGTGCAAGCTGTAACTTGAGTAAAAATTGAGATATCTTAATGAAACTTGGAACACGTTTTCCTTGGCACCAAAAGAATGTTAAGTTCGAAAATGGGCGGAATCAGACCACTGCCACGCCCACAAAATGGCGATAACCAAAGACACATAAAGAGCTATAACTAAGCCATAAATAAAGTTATGAATTTTACATACGAAATGGCAGAAGGAAGCTGCACTGAGATTTTTTTACAAAATGGAAAATGGGCGTGGCGTCGCCCACTTATGGGTCAGAAACCATATCTCAAGAACTACTTTACCGATTTCAATGAAATTCGGTATATGACACGTTCTTGGCACCCTGATGACACTGGTGGAATATGGGCGAAATCGGTTCACAACTACGCCTACTTCCCATATAACTCAATTTTGAATCCTTCTGATTCTTTCACTTTATAATGTATACATAAGGAACCGATAAAGATAGCGAAATAAAACTTTACACAAATACTGTATTTGAGCTGTGACATCACTTGTGGAAAAATTGTCAAAAGCGGACCATGACTTTTCAAGGCCCCTGATATCAAACTTGAACTCAGTGCCTAAGGGTAATTTTTCACCGAAAATATAGGTAAATCTCTAAATAAATTGCGAGAGTATAAAATGATCGGTTGCACCCGAACTTAGCCTTTCCTTAGTTGTTGTTATAGAAAATTAATTAGTATTTACAGTACAGGTGACCATATTCTAATTGCATTTCAACGGTAGTTCAAAAGCGTTATGTCACAAACGGGTATGTCAGTATGTAAATATACAGATTTCTAATACAGAGCCGGCAAAACCCAAACAAAGACGCTACTGGTGCAAGCATACATACTATATGTATAAGTGGTGCGACCATTTTCATGAAAAACCCAAAATTATGTATGCATATGAGTGTGTTTATACTTACAAACACACAACATAGTAGCTTATATGCGCTGGGACGAGATAGTCAAAAAGCTAAAAAATTATAAATTTGTTGTCTTTCATACATATATAATTCTGTATTTAAATGGACTGTGGGATGGAATTTATAATGTAATAAATTAAATGATGGAGATTTCCCAGCAACGGTATTAGAGATATAGATATTTACAAGTATATGTATGTGACAAGCCAATTAGCCAATTAAAAGAAACACAAGTCAGTCTCGTATATTCGGCATAAAGTCCACTGGAATAACGAAAATCATTATATATGGTATTTGGAGGCAGGAATAATTCCTGAAACGATTTCTACTATTAATCGATATATGTATACGGTATAAAGTCCATCTTGAATTTGAAAATGCCATTTTGGGGCGTGGCAATGGTCCGAGTTCGCTCATCTCCTGGTGGCAGGGAGCATGTGTACTTTGTAAGTCATAATGCTTGGGATGCAAAATATAGTAGATTACGCTATCCTTCTTTCATCATTTGGAAATAATGATGAAATTTCGGGAAAAGCGGCACCAATTGAAAAAGATGCGGCAATATCATGACCGTGCCAATGAAAAATATGGTTTGAGATTGCTTTAAATTGTTTCCACATCTACGATGTTCTCACTATCGATGTATTATTTTCCTGAGTCATAAATAAACTGTTTACAAAATTAAGTAATTTGTTTAAAATGTAAATTGCTTTCAAAAAGAAAACTATGCGAAAAATGTTATTTTGAATATTTTTGAAATTAGCAACCAGAGTGAGCTGTGATAAGAAAGTTATTAACGGCTGGTAATTCTAGTTGTAAGCAATTATTAAACTCAATATGAATCACTGAGGTTCTGAGGTTTTTAATATGTAATAATTTCTTTGGATAATACAACACTCACCGAGAAAAAAAAGAGCACTCTGAAATGGTATAATTACGGGTAAAAAACAATTGAACATATGGCTGAGAGCAGGTTCAAGAAGTAAACTGTATGTGCCCACAGCAAGGAGTTCAAACATATGTACACATGTACATACATATATGCTGATCTTATTTTTCTATATTAATTTTTAAATGAATGCAAATGGAGTTGAAAATGCAATGTAACTCTGCGAGTTTTTGTCCACGCTGTAAATTCGGACTTAGGTTGTGGTTATTGATGAAATAGCAATCAGATGATGAAACTTACCAACTTCTTATAAACAGTAAAAACAAAAATGTATAATCGTTTATCGCGTAGCTGGCAGTGCGAAGGGCAAAGACAAAGGGCTTGTTTCTCAATTATACCATAATCTTAATGTATTAAATCAATTATTAAGAGGACATGTAGCAGTGTGTACTGGTTAATACGCTCAAAATGAGGATCATGCCGATGACACTGTGACCTTACAACACCTACTCATCGATTGGGCTTTAGCGCAAGAAGAAGGAGTCAACATATTGGGATATCCGTCCATGTCACTTTTAACAGCTCACTGAATGCAATTTTTTTCGATTAAGCGATGGAACAAGAGAAGGGAGCACAATAGACCATAGTTTAATCTAAGCTTATACGACTTAATATATATCGAATAAAATTATAAATATTGTTAATAATTAACCGTTTTCGATTTGCAAATACCTACATATTTCTCTTTGAAATCACTAATTTAACATATCAATGCGGTTTAGGCACAATTTTTAATTTTTCTTTAACGTTTTATTTACAACTTTAAATTTGTATTAATTTGTTAATTGTAAATTAATTGTACCCATAACCATAGCCTCCTAACGGTCCGCCGCCACCATTTCCACTGCCGCCGCCTCCACTACCGCCAGGTCCAGAATACCCGTACCCACCATTTCCACTTGATCCGCCATAGGGACCGTTCGGCCCATAGCCGCCATAACCATAACCACCGTCTGCACCACCGCCACCTCCGCCCCCTCCTCCGCCGCCGCCACTATAATATTGCGCTTGGCAGAGCGATATAATCACCAGACAAATGGTTAGCAGTAAGAACTTCATTTTTTGAAATGCGCACGACTTTCAAACGAATGCGCTCACTTTTATACTGTTAGGCTGGCTGATAATTCTGAGGAGTAATCCGATTATAATTTTATTTTGAAAATTTACGAAATTATTTTTTATGCGTCTTATTGCGCTAATCAGTTGCTGATGTTCAGTGATTATTACTTACTCATTGAATAAAAATTAAGCTTCTCTAAATACAATTATACTGTATAGATACAGTATAAATGTGAATCGTTAATTGATTTCATACACAAAAGGCATTCTGGTTTTTTCTCGCAAATTAATTTTGTGAAATCAACACGATAAATTTGCAATTAAATGGTTAGAAAAAATTTTATAAAATATTGACTTGTTTCGTATAAAAGAAAAAAACATGTAATAATTGATTTCTAAACAGGCGAAATTTCTTTTTTTTTTGTATTCTATACAGATTTTTAATGTATGTATATATAATATATGCATTTGAACTGGTATATTAAGCACATGGAGGTCTAGGAAAGGTGAGGCGTCAAACCTCATTATGCAAAGTGGAGCTGTCTAATTTTATTGAGTTATTAGCAGTTTTAGACTGTAGGGCCACATATGAAAAGCGCATTTTTATACCTTAATTAAGCTTTGAATTGTCTAAAGAAAAATAAGTATTCAAAGTAGTATTTTATGTGAAGATGTAATAATTGCGACCCTTCGAAATTGATTCATATTGGTGAGATATGAATTTCTTTGAACAGAGGACCATACACATTGTTAATTCTGATTTCAACTACGAAAACAGTTACTGTACTGTGAACTAGTTTTTGTCATAAGCGTTATAAATGATAAGGCCGTGGTTATTAGTCTTTTCTTCCATTTTAAACTATGAAATGACGAAATGAAATATGATGTCCAAGTTTGATTGTCGTAGTTTACGAAACGTGAAAATCGAATTATTGGAGAAACTTTAAAGACTGCGTCTTTCAAGCTGAGGCTTATGCCATTAGCAGATGTGCCGAGGTCATATTAGACAGGTACTACCATGATGGCTATACGAGTCATCCTCAGTGATAGCCAAGTGGCACTCCATGCATTATCTTCTTTTTAATAGATTCGGGGCTGGTTCTGCACTGTATTGAAAAACTTAACAGGGTTTGCAACAACAACAAATTGTTTCCTTGGCGAGATAAGCAGGAAAGATGTAAACAATTAATAGCGCTCCCTACAAACAAACTGAGACAAGACTTTACACTGGCCGCTGTAGAGTAAGGTGTCATCTGTACAATTACTCCGTATCGATCAATTTTTTATAAAAGCTTTAGGTTAGGTTAGATTATGTGGTTGTCAAAACGACGCACCTAGGCCTTTTGGAGGCCCATTGTGACACCACTGGGACTGTGATCCCTCACACTATAGAGTCATGTGGGTGGTTCAAAACCCTGTGGTCTTAATAAAGTGAAAAAGTTCACATAATTTGATATGAGCAACTTCACCCACATCCTCGAGAAAACCGCGTCCAATAGTTGCAATTCTTTTCCTATACAGAGCCTTACATCCACATAGAAGGTGTGTAATCGTTTCATCCTCTTCTTCTTCCTGGCAGCTTCTGCAGTAATCGTTACTAGGTAACCCCAGCCTGCTGGCGTGTCTACCAATCAGACAGTGTCCCGTTAACACCCCTACAAGGGTTCTTGTGGCATTCCTACTAAATTTCAGTAAACGACAAGTGCGGCTCTTACTCCATTCAGGCCATGTTTGTCTACTTACGGAACAAGTCCTTAATTGTTTCCATTGTGATTCAGCCATATCAACAGCATGTTTATCTATTAGGTATCTGCACGTTGCCAGAGGTATATAAATTTCCACTTTATTAGCATCTAACTGCAATGTTGTGCCCAATCTGGCTAATTCATCTGCTACACAGTTTCCAGGAATGTCACTATGTCCCGGGACCCATTGCAGGTGTATCGTGAAATATGATGTCATTGCTATTAGTAAATCCAAATACTCTTTCACTATCTTCGATGATATTCTATGCGACTTTAGTGATTTTAAAGCCGCTTGACTATCCGAAAATATGAATGTGTGCTTAGTCGTTAGCACTCTTTTTGACAAAACGAGCAGGCTTTCTTTAATTGCAGAGATCTCTGCTTGGAAAACACTGCAGTGATCCGGTAATCGAAAAGCGATTCTGGTATCTAGTTTTTCTGAAAATACCCCGCCTCCTACTCGTTTGTTCAGTTTTGAACCGTCTGTATAGACACTTATCTCTGAATCTTTGTCCACTTTTCCCATTTTCCACTCCTCTCTAGAGGGGAAGGATATGTGTAGGTCCGAGTTTAGATTCACTTCTATAGGTTACATGTTGAAATCTCTGATTGTAGAGTAGTGGATTAAAAATTTCTGAAAGGAGTGAATATGATCATCAGGATCGATAAGTCGAGAAATGCGAGAACCGAGGATGCCACCCATTTGGCAATGTCATAGCAATATTAGTGATATTTCGTCATTTTTAGCACTCTATTATTGGTATATATAGTATCACAAAATGTTTTTGTTAGCTGTTAATTGCGTGATTGCCTAAAACAATTATATTTTATTATTAATTCCATTTTTAATTCCATAACGGTTGTTTGTAAGTCATTAAACTAAACGAGTGAAATATAGGGCTATGTATACTAAAGTGATCAGGGTAATCAATTAAAAATGCGCGTGGCGTCGCCCACTTATTGGTCCGAAACCATATCTCAGAAACTACTCGATGGATTTAAATGAAATTCGGAACATTATATTTTTTTGATATACTGATATTGTCGATGGAAAATGCGCTAAATCCGTTCACAACTACGCCTGCTTCCCTTGCTTCATAATATATGCATCAGGGACCAATGAAGACAGCAGAATAAAACTTTACACAAATACTGCATTTGACGTGTGGCATAATTGTCGAAATCGGACTACAACTTTTCAAGGCCCCGGATCTCGAACATGAAGAACTCAGAGCCTAAGGGTAATTTTTCACCGAAAATATCGGTAAATCTTTCAGATATTTTAATTTAATTAATAGGGAATATTTTTCTTCTAATAGTGTGTCTCTGTACCAAAAATGGTTAAAATCGGGTCATAACTTCCCGTAGCTCCCATATACCTAATTATAGGTTTTTCAAAAATACGATACTTAATACCTTATAAATCGGTTAATACGTGAAATATCTTAAGTGAGCGTATATTTTTGGATATAGTGTACCTTGGTGGTGAAAATGAGTAAAATCGGTTAAGGAATTACCTTAGCCCTCATATATTACATATAAAGACTTGTATTATTCTACTGGACTTTATGCCGAATATATGGGTCAAATCGTGTGTTATCTGAATATGAAATAAAATTAGATCAGTAAATTGCGAGAGTAAATGTTGTTCAGTTACACCCGAATTTAGCCTTTCCTTCCTTGTTACACTATAATTTTATAACATTTGAAGTACATAGTTTAATGAAATTGTAAGTATTTACTGTGCTTTTCGAAAGAACAAAGATCTGAGATTACATTTCGTAAATTTCATCTTTACTGCAATAACAGAAGGATATAAAAAGGTATACATTTGTTAAATTAACTTTACTACCATTGCTCAATCTCTTCTCTCTATGTATGAACTTCTTTATCTGGAATAATTCGAAGTACATGACGGGAGCTTGGCATTTTAGCGAGTAGTATTTCAATGTTGATCACAACCACGCTTACTCCGCCGCCTTCTTTGTGATAATACTAGAAATAGGACGGAGCTGAAAATGTTAAGAATTGTGTATGTCAAAAATCATAATTCATATCAATATTTACCTCTATGTATTATATTTATTTGTTGAAAGTCTGTCCGTAAATAATCAATTGTGTTTTTGTAAAATAGTTAAATGTATAAGCACTATAACAGATGTGAGGGAGCTGTTTGAACTATGCTTGCTTATAAGAAAGTGATAAATTTCGTTTGAGAAACTTACAAGTGAAAACGATAGCGTTTACCAACCAAACAATTTACAAACAACTTCATTGACAGCGAATGTACAAACATACATACATACGTGCATATGTACATGTTTATGCCAGTACATACATGCCAACAACAAAGTATGTTAACCCCCTTGTTGGGCAAAATGCGCACGCCTCTGTGCGCACGTCAATTAGCGTTCGAGTCAAGAAAACACAATAAGCTCAGGTGTCACCGCAATCCGCGCGGTCCTACATTTGACAGCCAGTGCACACGCCGACACAAATAGCAACGCTGTGAATTCTCATGTCAAATGCAAATAATTGAATTGAACACATTTGAAGCACATAAAACCCACTGGCGTTCCGTACGTGAGCAGGGCGTTGCGCCGCGACGCATGATGTCATCGCGGCCGCCCTTGAGCGTTGCCGACAATTGCAATAACAGCAGACCGCAACTAATTTACAGTGCAATTAAATATATTTTATTGTTGCTATTTTAAATTACAAAAACAAAAAAACAACAAACATAAAATACGGTGACTAATTTTAGTTATATGTTTAAATATTTAATTACAAACTAGTGCGCTATGCAAGTGTTGGAAGGAGAAGCATGTAAATGTAATAAGAATATTATTACTAACGTTTTAAAAATATTTTTTAATTAATAAAAATAATATTTTTAATTTCACAAAAACCGCGAGAGTACCGCGCATGGTATTAGTAGCCACAACCAGTGCGCCTGCGCAAACTTAACATTAGCTGCGGAACGGTAGCGGTGATCATAGTAGCCCGGGTAATTGCCGGGTCCAACTGGACCAATCGGTGCACCGGGCGCTCCGGGATAGCCACCGGGTGCGCCTGGCATACCCGGCATACCACCCGCACCTCCGCTATATGTGAAGCGTCTGCCTTGGTCGTCCACGCCGCCAACATAGTAGCCACCATTGCCACCAGCACCGCCATACGCATGTCCACGACTGTCTACACCCGCATAGCCGTAGCCAAAGTCACTGCTGCCCGGTGCTCCGGGCGCTCCAGGTGAGCCTGCGGCGCCGCCCCAGCCACCAGCGCCGCCGTTGCCGCCTTGCGCTGCAATAAAATTGTTTATAATTAATTGCATTTTTTATCTCAACAGTTTCTTAGAACTTGCTAGTAAACATTAGAGACAGTTATTGTGATTTGCATTGCAAATGCGCCACTTTTGCATGGGTGCAGTGACTATGCAGTAAACAAAGTGCAAAGTCACAAATGTCAATAGCAGAGACACTGGCTAATGCATAACTCCTAAACAATACTTTTCTCATAAGTTATATATATAGATAGATATATGTATGTATATAGGTTTATAGGTTTGCAAATAACCTGAGCAAAGTAAGACGCAATTCAATGCCAGCAAAATCACGCCTCCGTGTCTGAGCTTTAAACTTGACTTCATCTTCCCGCTAACACTGACACTAGTCGACTAAACAAAGCCGGCACAAGTCGGGCTATTTTTGCTTTAATTTTACATTTTGCCAGGCACTAGTCACTCTTTGCAACACAGGTGATTCAGCTTGTAACTTCTCTTCCGCTCTTAATTCCCTACGTTTTTTTTTGTGTTTTCGGTTGCTAAAAATTATGTTTGTTTTACTTTGGGTAGATAAATACATAGCATGTCTGATTAAGGTAGCACATACATTGACTCAAATATACATACATAAATGCCTATATACGAATATATATCTACATGTAAACAAGTGCAATTTGCCGCAATATTATACACATTTGACTTGCCAATTTACATGCGAAGTTACTCACTTATATACAATATGCACATACATTTATGTACTTATACATATATTAGCATATCTTGAAAGTTTTTCACAAGTCACTTCGATATACCTACACTTATTCACATTCAGTTAAATTTTTTGTACATATCCAAATAAAAATAAAGTAATAATATGCATATTGACTACAGTAAAACCTCACTAAGTACACCACTTACTGGTATCTACATATAGAACAACAGGAACACAGTACAAAAACAAGTAAGGAAAGGCTAAGTTCGGTTATGACCGAACAGTTTATACTCTGGCAATTTATTTATTTATTTTAATTAGTATAACACACAATTTGACCCACATATTCGTCTTATATATGGTATAAAGTCCATTGAAAGTTGGAAACCCTAATATTAGGTTAGAAGCAGCGAGGTCTTCACGTTCGATATATCGGGCCATGAAAACCTATGGTCCGATTTCGTCGATTTTTAGAAAGGGGCTGCCACACTATAAATGTAGTATTTGTACAAAGTTCTGTTCCGATATCTTCACTAGTGCTTACTTTATATGTATATAGTAAAGTAAACAATTCAAATCGTATTCAAAGTTCTGGTATATAGGAAGGAGGCGTGGTTGTGAACCGATTTGGACTATTTTCACAACATATAAAAATAGGCGGAACCACGCCCAATTAAAATTTTTCATACAATTTTGAGTGCAACTCCTCTGTACCTTCTTTATAATGAAATTTAAGGTTTCTGTTGGATTTCCTTACTGAATTAAAGCATTTTTAGTAGTTTTCAACATAACCTTTGTATTGATGGTGGGAGTGGTTACAATCGATTTTTGGGCTATATAATGAAATGGCTAGAAAAAACGACTCCTGAGTTGATATAGTTTAGTAGTCGGTTATCGCCATTTTGTGGGCGTGGCAGTGGTCCGATTCCGATTCCACCTTCGAACTTAACCTTCTTATGGTGCCAAGAAACACGTGTTCCAAGTTTCATTAAGATATCTCAATTTTTACTCAAGTTACAGTTTGCACGGACAGACAGATATCCGGATTTGAACTTTACTCTTCACCCTAATCACTTTGGTATGTATAACCTTATATCTCACTCGTTTAGTTTTAGGACTTTCAAACAACCGTTATGTGGACTAAACTATATTACTCTCTTAGCAACTTTTGTTGCGAGAGTATAAAAATAGGCTGTCACATGGGACGACTCCTCTAATATTCGTATTAATTTCACACTATTGAAAGCTAAATGCATTCCACAATTTAGCTGATGGGCAAGACTCCGTCAGTAATAAAATTATTGCTATCAATTGAAAATGTTTCAACTATTTCTTTTGAAACAGGGCGGACATTTGTTTTATCAACTAAAGCATGTCGCTGTTTTTTAAAAGGATTAAAGCATTTATATCGTGGCATTTTGGAAACCCAAATATTGCTTTAGGTGCCGTTCAACTTAAAATCTATTAAACTTAAAATCTATTTAAACTTACCTATTTTTTATAAATCTCCAACGATGTAGGTGCGAGCCAAACAGCGTTATGTTATACGCGTTCAATGTGCAGGGTAGCTAATGCAGGTTCGTGCACGTTTAACGGTACGGCAACGCAGTACATAGAAATCGTGGTGCGCGCTCCCACTAAAATCTCTATATCTCGCAAACTATTCAAGTCTCCAAAATTTTTTTTTTTTTAATAAAGGTGAAATCATAAGGAATCGAAAATTTTTTTTGGGAAGTTAAAAAAAGTGGCCAAATTAACCAAAAATTAACTCAAAATTTTTTTTTGACATTTGTTTGGTCAAAATTAGGAAATTTTTTTTTTGGTCATAATATAACATTAAACTACGTACTATTAATTATATCGTCTGTAAATTTCATTAAAATCGATTAAGAAGTTTCGGAGATATTAATTTCTGAAAAAAACACTGCACTTTTTTTCAACATTGAAAATTTTTCAAAATTCTTTTTGGGGTTAAAAGTTACTTATACCTTACCACTTGCAAATCGCTTTTCTTCTGACGGAGTCTTGCCCTGATGTTATAGAGTTGCTGATAAAAACTTCGCTTTTAAGGTAAGGATCTAACAAAAAATTCGGAAATATAAGTGTAAAATGTGTATTAACTGCTTAAATGAATGTTATATTGATTAAAATGTTTCAAATTCTGTGGACTATGTTAAAAATGTCGGGAACTTTTGTATCACAAGTTAGCTTGAACGAGTGATTGTGCGAGTAATTGCCAAGAAAAACGTAATTCGTTTGTAATTCAATAATTATCTAATAAAATATTAATCGTTTAATATAGAAATCGTTTATCCGTAGAGTGATAATTTTAATTTAATTTAATAATTTTAAAAAAATTTTACAGTTTGGTGCAAAGGTCCATTTACATTTATAGCTCCGCATAGTAAGCATGGTGGAGAGATAATGAAAGGGTATAAAATCTAAAAGCGAGCAATGATAATTCAGTGTCATGGTTTCATATAGCGGAGCACAACCAGTGTTCTATGAGTACTGACAAACGATCGATGGATATATACATATATATGTATATACATACTATAATATTGAAGTGTGGTTGTTTTACGATGCACAGTATGTCGTTAGTATTTTTCAAAAACTCGTTCATAATGGAGCCGTGTTTTTACTTCACAACACTTCATTTGAAGTCGCTAACTTTTCAATGAACCTCTCTGAACTCTATCCATTAAAATCTTCTGCTTTGCGTGTGTTCTTTTGTTACTCGCTTACAATAGGCTTATAATTTCGTAAATATGCATTGTATATGGGCGGAACTTCATGTTTCATGTGTGTATTTATATTTGTAAGTGAGCTGTCAATGCTTTAATGATCAATCGACAGTCATTATGAAAACCTACTTAAGACTTTAAACGATAATAAATTGAAAATATTACAAAATATGAGTTGCAATTTTCTTTATTAAAAGTGCAATGTTCTTTCGAATGGTAATCACATGTTTACAAACAAATAAACTGAAATGGATATTTGTCATTTTGTAAACAACTCAAAGCATTTTAAGCTTGTAAATTAATATGCTGTATAACAAAAACTTTCACTTTAACAACTTTTTTCTTTGTTCAGAATTTGCACAATTAAAAAATGTGACGCTTTAAATGTACAAAGAGCTTACAAACATACTGGTAATGGAACTCATATCTAAATAAATTGTTCACGAAATAAAGGTAAACAATTTTTATTTAAAAAAAGAACAATCCAGAATAACAAAATATACAAATAATAAAAGCACTGTGAGTTCTTATTGAGGGTATATTAATGTTCCACTGAAGATGGCATATTTTCGAAAGAATTACGAGGTGTTTAAATAAAATATTTACAATTCACTTTCTTATTTAAGTAAAGTAGAAACATAGTATATCAGTCGGAAGGTCCTTGATGAATATGTTTTAGAACAAGTTGACCAATAAATATTAAAGTATGCGTAGACAACTCATTAAAGTTGCATAAACTTTCGCTTTCTCGCTTTATCAGATTGTAACAGTCTATTTGCTTTATGCCAGTTGTTTGTTTGATTCGTCACTGCAAGCTTGAACATAAGTAATTAGAATATACGAAGCATTTAACAGTGATGTAGAAAATTTGAAAGGTGTGGCTTATTTATGTAAATAAATAAATTGCGTAACAAAAGATATATACGAATATCTGACATTCAGAGAATTTACATATACTTCATATGTACAACTACAGTCAAATCTTTGAACAGTTAAAAAGTATGACTCATTTAAATTATCTAAAAGTAAAAGGAACGAAATTTAAAGTCTGACTGATTGCTGTGTGTGATTTAAATAAGATTAATTGTCACTGAAAACATGAGCATAATCATGAGATGATTTATGTATGGTTTCTGAATCTCATGTTAAACAGAACCGAGAAAAAGTAGCAAACAAAAATTTATTCTACAAAAGAGATATAGAGAAAATATCCACACATACATAAATACATATATATGTATATATTTAAAGAATAAAGCATTGATACTATAATTGTGTTTAATATTAAAAAACGAATTGAACGCAGTTAGCAACTTTTTTTCAAAACAACAACCGAAATAACAGAGGAGTTGGATAATAAAGGTAAGACTAAGTTCCAATTACTAGATGATGAATAAGATATTTCGTTCTTATCACAACAACGATCCCAAACACACAAGCTGCATATAATACTGCCTATTTTCTATACTATGTGCCGTGATATCGTAAATCTTTGTCAGGATGCGGGTTAGTTTCCAGGCGAAGACTGCACTCTTAAGGAGTTAGGTGGGTTTCAGAGGCAAAAACAAGGCTATTTTAACAACTTTTTTTTAAATATATACAAACAGTATTTTGTGAAATTATTTACAAATTCCGAAAATTCAGCCATTTGTACTTCATCTCCCAAGGCGTGTCCAAATAAAAACTAACTTTTTTTTCATCCAAAATCAATAAACAAAAACTATTTCGTTAGTAAATGGATAAATCTAGTTAATGAACGGAGGAAAAAAGAAAATATTGAAATTTGAATTTTTGGCAGAATTTTAACCAAAAAACTCTCATTTTTGGCCATATATTGAAAAACATAGTTATAATAAAGATACAAAAAACCATTCGTTCATTAATTCGATAATGTTATTTCAAAGATGTGTGCAAAATTTGAACAAAATCACTTCATTATATTCGAGAAATCGTGAGATAAACGCGTTTAAAGTATTATATTCATACTGACGTGGCCTGATGGGCGGAACTTCCAAAGAGTATATCTTTTAAAATATTGCTCAAATTGATTTCATATTTTTGGATAATATTTTAAATATATTGCTCTATTTAATAAGACCTTTTTTTTAATTTTGAAAATTTTAAACCCACATAACCCCTTAAGCGAAGATGATCAACAAGTGCTGTACAGAATTACGAACTAACTCCATGCAAACGCAACGTGGTCAAATGCAATTCTTAGTTTCTAAATTACGGTTATAAACATAACATAAATGAATATGATCCGTTTAAAATGAAAAACTTATTCACAACACTAAATATAAGCAATAAATCACAGAGAGCCACAACTAAGAAGGTGTTTAGGAGATTCTGTGACTCTTTTTCTATTTCCTTCTGCGTTTCAATGTTATTGCCGTTACCAAAGGACAGTAGACCGCTCGTAAGTTTACTCTATCCACATAATCTTCAAAACATATACGAGTGTGTGATGTATGTATGTGATTGGCGTTGCAACCGTTTAGCCGGTTATAGCCGAATCGACGATAGTGCGCCACCTGTCTCTCTCCTTCGCAGTTCGGCGCCAGTTGGAGATCCCAAGTGTAACCAGGTCGCTCTCCACCTGGTCCCTCCAACGGAGTGGAGGCCTTCCCCTTCCTCGGCTTCCTCCGGCGGGTACTGCATCGAACACTTTCAGGGCTGGAGTGTTTTCGTCCATTCGGACAACATGACCTAGCCAG
Source organism: Zeugodacus cucurbitae (assembly GCF_028554725.1). Lineage (NCBI taxonomy): Eukaryota > Metazoa > Arthropoda > Insecta > Diptera > Tephritidae > Zeugodacus > Zeugodacus cucurbitae. The sequence continues at coordinate 18,806,544 of NC_071670.1, forward strand.
CGTAGCCGCTGTCTTTTTATTCGCTGAACTATGTCAATGTCGTCGTATAACTCGTACAGCTCATCGTTCCATCGTCTGCGGTATTCGCCGTTGCCAATGTTCTGAGGACCATAAATCTTGCGCAAAATTTTCCTCTCGAAAACTCCTAGTGTCGTCTCATCTGATGTTGACATCGTCCAAGCTTCTGCACCGTAAAGCAGGACGGGAATGATAAGTGACTTGTAGAGCTTGATTTTGGTTCGTCGAGAGAGGACTTTACTGTTCAATTGCCTACTCAGTCCAAAGTAGCACCTGTTGGCAAGAGTTATTCTGCGCTGGATTTCGAGGCTGACATTGTTCGTGTTGTTGATGCTGGTTCCCAGGTATACGAAATTATCTACGACCTCGAAGTTATGACTGTCAACAGTGACGTGGGAGCCAAGACGCGAATGCGCCGACTGTTTGTTTGATGACAGGAGATATTTCGTCTTGTCCTCATTCACCTCCAGACCCATTCGCTTCGCCTCCTTATCCATGCGGGAAAAAGCAGAACAAACGGCGCGGTTGTTGCTTCCGATGATATCAATATCATCGGCGTACGCCAGAAGCTGTACACTCTTGTAGAAGATTGTACCTTCTCGGTTTAGCTCTGCAGCTCTTATAATTTTTTCCAGCATCAGGTTAAAGAAGTCGCACGATAGTGAGTCACCTTGTCTGAAACCTCGTTTGGTATCGAACGGCTCGGAGAGGTCCTTCCCAATCATGACGGAGCTTTTGGTGTTGATCAACGTCAATTTACACAGCCGTATTAGTTTTGCGGGGATACCAAATTCAGACATCGCGGCGTAAAGGCAACTCCTTTTCGTGCTGTCGAAAGCAGCTTTAAAATCGACAAAAAGGTGGTGTGTGTCGATCCTCTTTTCTCGGGTCTTTTCCAAGATTTGGCGCATGGTGAATATCTGGTCAGTTGTCGATTTTCCAGGTCTAAAGCCACACTGATAAGGTCCAATCAGTTTGTTGACGGTGGGCTTTAGTCTTTCACACAATACGCTCGATAGAACCTTGTATGCGATATTTAGGAGGCTGATCCCACGGTAATTGGCGCAGATTGTGGGATCTCCCTTTTTATGGATTGGGCAGAGCACACTGAGATTCCAATCGTCAGGCATGCTTTCTTCCGACCATATTCTGCAAAGAAGCTGATGCATGCACCTTATCAGTTCTTCGCCGCCGTATTTGAATAGTTCTGCCGGTAATCTATCGGCCCCCGCTGCTTTGTTGTTCTTCAAGCGGGTAATTGCTATTCCAATTTCTTCATGGTCGGGTAATGGAACATCTGTTCCATCGTCATCGATTGGGGGATCGGGTTCGCCATCTCCTGGTGTTGTACTCTCACTGCCATTCAGCAGGTCGGAGAAGTGTTCCCTCCATAATCTCAGTATGCCCTGGACATCGGTTACCAGATTACCACCTTGGTCTCTACATGAGGATGCTCCGGTCTTGAAACCTTCGTTAAGTCGCTTCATTATTTCATAAAATTTTCGAGCATTCCCTCTGTCTGCCAGCTTCTCAAGCTCTTCGTACTCACGCATTTCGGCCTCTTTCTTTTTTTGTCTGCAAATGCGTCTCGCTTCCCTCTTCAGCTCTCGGTATCTATCCCATCCCGCACGTGTTGTGGTCGTTTGCAATGTTGCGAGGTAGGCAGTCTGTTTTCTCTCCGCTGCGAGACGGCACTCCTCATCGTACCAGCTTGTTTTTTGTCGTTGCCGAAAACCAATTGTTTCGGCTGCAGCGGTACGCAGTGAGTTTGAGATGCCGTTCCACAGTTCCCTTATACCGAGATGCTGATGAGTGCTCTCAGAGAGCAGGAGTGCAAGTCGAGTAGAGTATTTCGTGGCTGTCTGTTGCGATTGCAGCTTTTCGACGTCGAACCTTCCTTGTGTTTGTTGACGGGCATTCTTTGCTGCACAGAGGCGGGTGCGTATCTTCGCTGCGACCAGATAATGGTCCGAGTCTATATTTGGTCCTCGGAGCGTACGCACGTCTAAAACACAGGAGACATGTCTTCCGTCTATCACAACGTGATCGATTTGGTTCCGCGTGTTTCGATCAGGAGACAGCCAAGTAGCTTGATGTATTTTCTTATGCTGGAATCTGGTACTACAGACGACCATATTTCGGGCCCCAGCGAAGTCGATCAGCCTCAGGCCGTTTGGCGATGTTTCGTCATGGAGGCTGAATTTTCCGACTGTTGTGCCAAAGACACCTTCTTTACCCACCCTGGCGTTAAAATCGCCAAGCACGACTTTTATATCGTGGCGGGGGCAGCACTCATAGGTGCGTTCTAGGCGCTCATAGAAAGCATCTTTGGTCACATCGTCCTTCTCTTCCGTTGGGGCGTGGGCGCAAATCAGCGATATGTTGAAGAACCTCGCTTTGATGCGGATTGTGGCTAGACGTTCATCCACCGGGGTGAATGCCAGGACTCTGCGACGAAGTCTCTCTCCCACCACAAATCCAACACCAAATTTGCGCTCCTTTATATGGCCGCTGTAGTAGATGTCACAAGGACCCACCTTCTTCCGTCCTTGTCCCGTCCATCGCACTTCTTGGATGGCGGTGATGTCAGCCTTAAGTCGTATGAGGACATCAACCAGCTGGGCAGAGGCACCTTCCCAATTAAGGGTCCGGACATTCCAGGTGCATGCCCTTATATCATTATCCTTAAAACGTTTGCAGGGGTCGTCATCAAAAGGGGGGTGTCTCATCCGAGGCTTTCGTAGATTTTTCATTGGGGGGTGTTTTTATGTGGTGGGTCCCAAACCCTACGCACAACCGCATAAGCGGGCTTCGCCTTCTCACTTTAGCTCGCCTTCAAACGGATGTCTGTTGGCTACCCAGAGGATACTTGGTCTAAAACCGGAAGTCGTGAGCTGCTTGAACCATGTGGAGAAGAATCGTTTCTGGCCACTCCCAAGTGAGTGACAATCAAAAACTTTCCTCACTTGCGTGAACTTCTACACATGATCCCATCCTCCACGAGTGTGTGATACTTTCTAAAAATTCATTGTAAATGCGAGCAAGCGAGTTATACCAAACAAGTTCTCCTCGATTCTAGTTAGGCGTAATAGTGGATGTTCCTTCTCATCCGCAAGTCAAGTCAAATCACTGTTAAACGTTGTCACTAATAGAAAACTACTTTGGGTAAAGTGCTTAATTCGACAATGTCAATGTCAAGTTTCCTCTCGCTCATAACACAACATATACATATGTATATGTACATATGCCACAAGGTTAATTATCGAAATTAAACCCAATTACAAGTATATAAACAACAGTAGTTACGACTTTAATGTAATTTATATACAATATCAACAAAATTGTTAGTCTCTCTCAGTACTTAAACCTAGAAAAAATTTCCGTTGTTGTCACGAAAGTGTTCAGTATACATACTTCACATTGCTACTATTGCTTCCAATATACACTTCCAACGGAGTTCAGTACAGCCGGAGGCAGAAAAATTTGCTGTCAAGAAACAATATGAAAACAAGTAAGGAAGGGCTAAGTTCGGGTGTAAACGAACATTTTATACTCTCGCAATTTATTTATTTAACTTTATTTATATTATATAATACACAATTTGACCCACATATTCGTCATATATATTGTATAAAGTCCATTGAAAGTTGGAAACCCTAATATTAGGTTAGAAGCACCGAGGTCCTCATGTTCGATATATGGGGCATTGAAAACCTATGGTCCGATTTTGGCAATTTTTAGAATGGAGCTGCCACACTATAAACGTAGTATTTGTGCAAAGTTCTGCACCGATATCTTCACTAGTGTTTACTTTATATATTGTAAAGTAAACGATTCAAATCGTCTTCAAAGTTCTGGTATATGGGAAGTAGACGTGGTTGTGAAGCGATTTAGCCCATTTTCACAACATATCATTGGGATGTAAGGAAACTATTACAAACCAAGTTTCATTGAAATCGGTCAAGTAGTTCCTGAGATATGGTTTTTGACCCATAAGTGGGCGACGCCACGCCCATTTTCCATTTTGTAAAAAAATCTGAGTGCAGCTTTCATTTGCCAATTCTTATGTGAAATTTAGTGTTTCTGACGTTTTTCGTTTGTGAGTTAACCCACATTTAGTAATTTTCAACCTAACTTTTGTATGGAAGATGGGCGTGATTATTATCCGATTTCTGTCATTTTTGGACTGTATTAGGAAGTGGCTAAAAAAACGACTGCAGAAAGTTTGGTTTATATAGCTCTATTGGTTTGCGAGATATGTACAAAAAACTTAGTAGGGGGCGGGGCCATGGCCACTTCCCCAAAAAAATTACATCCAAATATGCCCCTTCATAGTGCGATCCTTCATACCAAATTTTATTTCCATAGCTTTATTTATGGCTTAGTTATGGCACTTTATGTGTTTTCGGTTTTCGCCATTTTGTGGGCGTGGCAGTAGTCCGATTTTTTCGAAAGCAATCTTCCTATGGGGCCAAGAAATAAGTGTGCCAAGTTTCATCAAGATATCTTAATTTTTACTCAAGTTACAGCTTGCACAGACATTCGGATTTGAACTCCACTCTTCACCCTGATCACTTTGGTGTATATAACCCTATATCTAACTCGTTTAGTTTTGGGTGTTACAAACAACCGTTATGTGAACAAAACTATAATACTCTCTTTAGCAACATTTGCTGCGAGAGTATAAAAACTAAAATAGTGTAATCCTTTTGAATATTGTACGGTCACGATAGGATTCCCGACACGGTAGTTGGCTATTGTAAAAGCACTTAAAAAAGAAGGCTTTAAAAGACATTGCTAAAGTGAGATTCTAAATCGAGAGAAAAGCCATTCCGAAAGCAAATGCAATCAAAATTCCCCGGCTTAAACTGTTAAGTCTCAGGCGAAGTTAGGAATTGTTATGTTACTTTCGGCGAAGAGTATATCAGATTTTCATCATAGTGATATATCACTATATAGTAAATATATACAATATATTTCTAGATATGTTTGTACATACATATATACTAAAATACAGTGGAATATATATATATATATAGAAAGTAATGGCTAAGTTCAGGTGCAACCGAACATTTTATACCCTCGCAATTTATTGAAGAAATTTTATTAAGATAACACACAATTTTACTCATATTTTCCGCATTAAGTCCAATAGAATAACGAAAATCATTATATAAGGTATATGAGGTCTGAGGAAATTCCTGAACCGATTTCACTCATTTTCACCACCAATATACGTTATGTCCAAGATTATCTGCTCACTTAATTTGGCTAAGATATCTCAGATATTAATAATTTTTGGAACAGAGACCCACAATTAGGAGAAAAAAATTTCCTCTGAGTCGAATTAAAATATCTGAAAGATTTGCCGATATTTTCCGCTAAAAATTACCCTTAGGCACTGAGTTCTTCATATAGATATCCGGGGCTTTAAAAAGTTATAGTCCGATGTCGAAAAATTTCACATAAGTTTGTGTAAAGTTTTATTCCGCTATCTTCATCGGTTCCTCATGTATATATTTTAAAGTGAACGAATCAGATAGAATTCAAATTGAGTTATATGGGAAGTTGGCGTGCTTGTGAACCAATTTCATCCATTTTCCACACGTGTCATCAGGGTGTCAAGAAAAATGTTTTTTGACCCATAAGTGGGCGACGCCACACCCATTTTCCATTTTGTTAAAAAATCTGAGTGCAGCTTCTATCTACCTTTTTTTATGTTAAAGTCAGTGTTTCTTTTTTTATACATATTTCATTATTTATTGAATCTGCTTTGTTGAAAGCCTAACAATAAGTAATAAAATTTTAAATCTACATATTTACATCTAAAAAAGCTCATGAATGTGGTTGAGCTGTTTTGGTAGAACGGTGCTCTCTACTAGGCTCGTAGATCTCTCCTTTTTAAACGTGTTTGATTGCAGGTATGTACCAAGGTATTAGCCAATGGGTTTGGATGTTCACGAAGTTTAGAAATATATTTCTTTCTACTGTCCTCTTTCTCCTTCTTTATCATAGAAATATCAAGATCTTTATGGATATTTTCGTTACGCATGTACCATGGTGTACCCGTGATTGATCTAAGCATTTTAGATTGAAGTCTCTGAATTATATCAATGTTGGTTGCACAGGTCGCACCCCACAGTTTAATACCATACATCCAAATCGGCTTTATGATTCCATTGTATAACAGGACTTTGTTGTCTAGGCTAAGTTTAGAATTTTTGTTTAAAAGCCAATTTAAATTTGCTGCTTTAACTTCATGCATGTTATTTTACTCGCTATATGTTTCCGCCACGAGAGCCTTTGATCCAGGTGAATCCCAAGATAAGTTACTGCATTCCCTTGGGGTACTAGAAATTTATTCATTTCAACTGTCCGGCATGTTTCCGATCTTAGCGAGAATGTAACATGCTTGCATTTTTGCTCATTAATATTTATTCGCCAGTTGGCTAGCCATTCTTCGACAAAAGTTAAGTGCTACTCTAATACTCTTGATGCTCTGTTAGGGCATTTGTTACGGCTTACTAGAGCTGTGTCATCCGCAAAAGTGGATGTCAATACGTTATTAGCTGTTGGAATGTCTGCAGTATATATTATTTACAGAGTTGGGCCTAATACACTGCCCTGAGGTACACCAACCCTTATTGCTCGTTCTTCTGATATGAAATCCGCTACTTTAACTGTGAACTTCCTGTTTCTTAAATATGACTCCAAAGTTGACTCCAAAGCTTTAAAATATAGGTTTATACACTGTTTTATTTATTTAATTCGCAAAAGTTTTATTTACATACATTACAACATGTATTATGTAATTTAGTTCGTTGCAGTTTGTTACTTTATGGCTCTTGCATCTGTATGCCATGCCTTTGTTACATGATTTATGAAATCCATCAATGTATGTAATATCATATTTTTTGTTCGCCTACATATGAAATTTTATAAAATAGTATTTTTTGTATTATGCCCTGGTCGAAAAGTCCCATTTATGGAAGGAAATTTGTATGCATTTTTACTTCTATTGCCAATTCAAAAGTTCGAGTTATGGGGAGCTATGGAAGTTCCACTGTAGATATGTATGCATGTGTATAATTGACCACCAAAACCGGTTTACTGGAAGTCAACGTTCTTCGCTAGTGAACTAAAAAAACCTCTATTATGTTTGCCACAGATATACAGACACATGCACATACATATGTATTTGTACAATAGCTTTGAATAATAAACAACAAGTAGTATTTTGATTTTGTTGTTATAACCAATTTAATTTCTTTTCATAGTATTTTTGTACTAGTTTGTTTTACGCCACTTTCTTTGTTTACGTTCACGTTTTCGCGTACGAATGCTGGAAAAGCAGAAATCTAATCAGACATACATATGTAGGTTATCAACAGGTAGAGGCTGCGCCCAAAAGTTCAAGTATATATTTTTTTATTTGTATGCGAGTCTAATTAGAAATCTCAAATTAATGCCTAGGAAAAACCAAATGAAAACAAAAATAGTGATACGTATATGTACATATTTATATTTACATTCATTTGTAACAGTTTCAGGGAAAATATAATTTCTACGGAAACCCCAGAATTGATAATGCCTGCGTCGGTAAAAAGCCTACTATTATCAGTGGGGTCTATCATAGTGCTTGTGTGTGTGTTTATGTGTATGTGGGCAATTTAAAACGGCAATAAATCTCATAATAAACGGCACGTTAAATTAAGCGCTTGGTATTTCCTAGACTTGGGTGCATGAACTCTGTCATATGTAGCCTTAACGAGTCCATTTATTATTATCTGCTTGCATGAGATGCCGTTATCAATTTATGTGGAAAAAGTAATCTAAATAATTTTGTTAATAGCACACTTTAAAAATATTAATTAATTTGTATTTATTTATTATTGATATGTTTGAGATGGTACTGTGACCTTGAGATTAAATTTGCAGTTTCATTATATAACAGTATTTAATTGGATTTGTTTTGGTTTTAAGTCACGCGGCACGCAAGCTAACGCTGATAAGACTCAGTTTCTCGAAGTAGAATGAACAACAGCTGTAATTCGCGCAAAAATGATCCTTTGCTCTTCGACTGAAGGTAAGGGATAAAAAGACTTTCCGAAAATTTTAAGCGGAGTGCAATAAATATATGACACTATACGACAAAATCGAATCTGGGTATTGGACCAAACTATTTAGTTCTGGGATCTAGAGACATAAGCAAAAATAGTGCATTTTCCGATTTTCAAAGTTAGCCTCCAAAACCGAAATATTTGGTTTCAAAGTTTGAAAATAGCTTTTTAAAATAATAATTATTATTGTATGTCTCAATCTTCTGATTGATGCAGTTTTCATATTATAAACTACTTTCTGAAGGGAAAGATTACCACTTTATGAAACTACTAGTTCTCTAAGTATCTACAAAGATTAAAGGGAAATTTTGAATTATACTTGATATAATGAACCCATAGGTGGTCCATTTGTTTCATTTCATTTGCAAATTTCGTTTTCCAGCGGAGACCTCCTACTCCGGTGATATTCCTTCCAAGTTTGAAAACAAAGAGAAGTCACATGGAACCAAATCTGGAAAATACGATGGATGGTTTGCCAGTTCACCATCAAAATTGCACAAATTACACAAATTTAGCCGACGGTGGAGGAGTGGATTCACTACCATGATAGTAGAGTACTTTTTCTCACCAAACGGCACAGTAGTTTGGGGGCCATCCATAATTTACGTCACACCTTGAAGGGGGGGAGGGTATCACTCAGAAGTGACATTGTGTGACAAGAGGCAGGGGGGTCAAAAGCTTTGTGACATCACATTTTAAAATTTAGGGCAATATCGTTTTCCGCTCTGCTGCGCTCTTGGGTGCTAGACGACTGACTGCTCTGTACCACGCCGATCACTTACTGGTGTACTATTAAAACATGATGCTTTTGGGTCACATCTTGATTCAATTAATCGAACTACTGACTTAGATCTAGAAAAAACGAAACTTCGAAAGTGCGGGCAATGTGTTGGCTGAGATTTGGAGCAAGTTAGTCATTGATAATTTTCCAGTCGTTGCTGAATATGTTGCACCAACTGTTACTTTGCTGGATATTGAACAGACTATGATGTTGAAAAATAATGCAACTTGGTATGCTAAACATGTACGTGAGTCACAATATTTTTTACAAATAGTTAAATGTGAAACTATTGCATGTTGCGGTGTAAGACGTTCTAGTCTTTGGAAATTATTAAAAGAAGGTTTTTTCCCAACACCTGTGTTAATTAAACAGACATCAGAAGGTTATGGAGTCACAGGGAGAAATGACAACGACGCTAAGTTTGCTCCATTATTACTACAGATATTATTAAATCTCCAAGCATCATCCCATCTAAACAAGTTCCATATGATAGTTATTGCCCTAATGTCGACTTAATGACTTATTTGAAAGATCGTGTAGCATATATATATTTTTCTTCATATAAAGCCACCAATCAACACAAACAATCACATAAAAACAAGAGCTGTTACCTATCGCGAAAATTCGTCCTCAAAGAATTGCGGTTAGACGTGCCCGAGAGATTGTCTGTTTAATGAATGATGACGATGCTTTATGGATGGAAGAAGAAGATGTTGATGCGAAAGATGTTCCTGACATCCAAATTCAGAACGAAAATGAAGTGCCTGATTTACCAATAATTAATGATATAAAGGAGTGGGTCAAAAGTCCATGGACACAAGATGATTAAGTTTTGTATTTTTAATTAGCATAATTAAGTATCTATTATTTCTTGACTAGTCATCGGTTGTCTCTGTACTTTAATATTTAACTAAATGTTGATTTTATTAAAGATTATACAGTAAATATAAGAATCAATAGAAAAACCTTTTTTTTATTTTATGATAAATCCATAAAATTGGAAAATGGGTGACGTCTCGTAAGGGGGGAGGGGGGGTCAGTTCAAAATGTGACAAGTTGTTACAAGGAGGGGGGGAGGGGTTAAAAAGTCCTTAAATTCGTGTGGCGTAATTTATGGATGGCCCCTTGGTATATTAGAGCTTGTGCCGTCTCTAGGTAGTAGATGTAGACAACTTTGTGAAAACTAGAAAACAGCGCCCAGCATATTACCATCCCATAGGTCTTTGCCTTCGCAGATTCGTCGGACTTCAACCAATGTTTCCATTATTCCTTGGTCTCTACTGTATACTAATGGAATTGTCGTGTTGGCAGTCATGACACAATTTAAAAACTGTTTCTATTCTCTCTTAGTTGTTATAACATTATCGCTCTATAGTACAGTCTTCGACTTGTTAAAAGCCGTGTCACCGGTTGAAGTCAATTGTTCCGATTATTCCATGGTGACTATAATTTCCAAAACGTCTTTTGATTTTGTTAGAGGATTTAACTAGATTTTAATTTCTGGGGCTGGTAGTACACCCTCAATTCAATTTTGTTGTACATATTTTTGTTAGTTTTTACATTGAATTCTAAATGATATGCTAAATAATATTTGTTTTGCAACGCCACACGTGTCATTTATTAATCAAAGGCTTCTAAGAAAATGACAGACAAACGATTTATTTATTTACTAATGTTTTAAATGCAAAACCTAATGCGTACTCGTTATTAATTAATAACTTGTAGAACACTACTTGTATGCAAATACCAGTTCAGAGTTGATGGATTTTTATAGTGTTTTGATTTGAAACTGTCAGAAGTCGGGTTCCAGTGTCATCATAAGTTAAACGTGTCTAGTGCTGATTGTAATAGGAGAAACCTGCTTGCATTCTTACGAACTAAAAAGCAGCATTTGTCGCATAACTCTTCCCGACAATTAGTAATTCACCCATGATTTCGATATAATTTTATATAAAAGCTGCGGCAGTGAAATGGCAATCAATGCAACCATAACACTTGCAACATGAAGTTCAAACTTTTCTTTGGCCTTGTGCTGGCTGTCATAGCTCTGGCTTTCGGTAAGTTTTGACTGCCTGCGGTTTGCATATTGCTCGAAAGGACTTGTATGATTTTACTTTATTTTGTATATGCTTAAAGCCAATCCCAACGCCATTAACCATCATGAGCAATTGCACGGGGGTGGCGGCGGCGGCGGTGGTGGTGGTGGTCTAGAGCTTGAGCTTAGCGGCGGCGGTGGTGGCGGTGGCGGCGGTCTGGAACTCGAACTTGGCGGCGGTGGTGGAGGCGGCGGCGGCGGCAAATAAGCTGTCCAGCCATTTACAATGTATACTCGTTGACGATTTAAGCATTTTTAGTTTTTGTTTTATTCAATAAAAAATACTTTCCCTTTAAGCAAAAAAATACAGTTTATTTTCTATATATAAAATACTAGCAGACCGCTCCGGCGGGTCACGGGTCTAAACTAAATTTATAAGTTTTTAGACACTTATACACACTCCCATACATATTGTGGGTTCATTTAAAAAAAATAAAATGAGGAAAATTCGAACATGAAATTATGTTTTATTTCCAATGAGATAAAACTTGATTACGACCACAAGTCTTTTGTGTCCTTTGTCTTTCTATTTGATTATGAAGGCGTTGGGGACGCTCAGAGTTCGACAACCTAGTGAGAGCTTGAATATTTCTAATATTTTGTTCTTCAAGCAACTGCGATCGCTCGTTACTCGAGTCTCTGGCGATTGCGATGGGAAGATAATGACTTGCAAGATGATTTTCAGTATCTGATTAAGATTCTCCATCACGGAGTCTTTTTGATACTCTCACCAGGGAACTATTTCCAGAAAGTTGAGATTCTAGCAATATATATGTTACTAGGGGTGAATGTAGCTTTCCAATGGTGAAAGAATTTTTGAAATCGGCACAGTAGTTTTTGAGTTTATTCATTACAAACATATATACAAATCTTTCCTCTTTATAATAGTAGTATAGATAAGTTGCAGTAAGTTTTTAGTGGTTGTATAAAATCTGAATTTTTGGAGGTCAAAAATAAATTCCTCAAAACCTTGGTGACGACTTGGGATTTTATTTAAGATTTCGTCAAAATGATCCCACATTTCAATGGATTCTTCGCGAATCAAAGGTTACACTCATTACTTCAAAACTAGCGACTAAGGGCTTCAGAGGTCTAAACATTTAATTGGTTTATTTATTCAAGTGATTTTGCGAAATTATTTTTTAATTCTCCGGTCTGAACTAAAAACTGATTTCGAAGTTCATGTGCCTTTCCTTTCTTGTGACAATGATTTCAGGATCTAAAGGCGATAGGGCTCAGCCCGCTGTCAGGGCTCAGTTCGCCTACCATATTCCCGTTAGTCCAACCGTGCATAACAATCTACAGCATAACAATCTCGCAACGGACAACTCCTTGCTTTGAGCCTTCCCGGTTCTCAGATTAAAAAAGCCAACTTTCAGTACTCATCATCAAATGGTCTTTGGTGTATTAGTATATTTTTTAGTGATTCTAAATATTGCCTACTGAATTACAATCTTGACATTGTTTATTTACAGAAAGGACGATATTCTGATATAATAAATATGCAATTTCAGTCGAAGGGTTTATTTATCTTTAAGTTTATTTGTCCTACTTTTCTTCTTTAATGTGTCCGGATAGATCTGGATATACTGCTGTATAATCGACGAATATACTGCTAATGCGTTCACGAGGCAATGATTCCCAAAACAAAAAATAACACATAGTAGATAGTTCCTATTGTCATCCAAAAAAGGAATAACAACTCAACAAATGATTTTGGGTGTCATAAGATAACAATAGAAGGTATGGGGCTCCACGCCAGCTCACAAGCGATTTCAGAGTAATACCTACTTTATTAATCAATTTAAATTGCATTGCGCAGATATAAATTTCTTTCGAATAAACCAGTTCTGAATTGTATTAGGCTGGATCGGTCAATTTGAAAACGAGTAAAGTGAACATGAATTTGAACCCACAGACAATATATGTATTTATAGCAAGTTCAATGCATTTGAAAGTAATTTAATTAGCGTAAGTGAGAGTTAAATTAATTACACGTGCTGACATGCTGATGGTGCAAATTAGAAATGGACGTTAATGGTTTAATCAAACCAGTTCACGGCTTATCTAATGCAGCTCGCCTAAAATACCTAGAGATGTCTATTCGAGATTAGAATATCAATATTTTTACTTACTAATTATATTTAATATTTTTAGTGAGTACAAAAAAATTATGAAAAAACTTGTTTCTATATATGTACTGTTTAAGTAACTTAATTGAGTCGTCACTTATTGGTCCGTTGATCTCAGTTCAAGGTACTGCATACAATTTTTATAGTAAATAGAACCTTTTTTGTGGAACAACACCAATAACTTGTCGAACAAGAGTTTATTTGATTTTTATTTTTATGTGTTTAGGCCTTGAGTTCGAAATATCAAATTTATTTACATTTATTAAAATAAAATTGAAAAAGCGTTCTGCACTTTTCAAATGATAATTAGAGTATAAGTAAAAACGAGTTTTAGTAAAAATTCCAGATTTTCGTAGTTACCTGTAGTATAATATTGTTCTAGATTACTAGAAATCTGAGCAAATCTTAGTTGGCATTGGGTTTTCGGATAATTGGAGAAATTTTCGAGATACTTATACGTAAACTGAACATAATGGGTTCTTGAAAATGTACACAACAAATATAGCAAACTCACAAATTACACTCTGTTCCATAAAATTTACAATATAATCTAGTAATGGAATGAGCGCCAATTATATATAATTTGTACAGTTCGTATGAGGTTTTATCCGGCCGAAGTTGAAACCATCTTCCCTCGCAAAGAAACGAGCTCGTCGAAGGCAGCAGAGTACATATGTATATATATAAAGTACTCCATTAACATTATTTAAGTTTGAAATTGTTTTTGTCTTCCTAAATGTTGCAGACTATAGGGAAATATATATGAAATAAAATGTTCGAGATACGATGTATGTATACGTTACTTGATTAAGTCTGTTGTTCTTCTCGATATTTTTGATGAATACTGTTGAGTTGGCAATCCTGGTCTGGATACACATATTTAGGTTCCTCATCGTAATTCGGTTGATCATCAAATTTGGTATTCATTATACCGCAACTTTTAGAAAGATACCAGAACTAGTTTTGACATGCCTTACAGCAGCATATCACACATAATACCTAATTATATGTAAGCAACCGTATTAAGCGCAGTGCTGCTTTAAATTGCTTTCTGCCAACATTTTACAATTACTAAATAAATAAAAAAAAGTGAAAAACATATTTTATTTTTCCAAAAGTCTTTATTTAATTGTAATTTTGTGCAGGGAAATGAGTGCGAACAGTCACGGCCGAAAAATCAGTTTCAGCTTTGCGTTTGTGTAGTATTGTTTGTTTGTGAAGCGTTTTAGCAGCTACCACCGCCGCCGCCGCCACCGCCGCCACCACCGCCAGCACCACCGCCACCACCGCCGCCGCCACCACCTCCACCACATAAACCACCGCCGCCACCACCACCGCCGCCGCCGCCGCCTGGTAAAGGCTCAGGCATGGGATATGGCAGTGCTAAAATTATACAAAAATAATTATAGGTTAGAATTAATACCTTTGTAAATCGTGTGTAAGGCGCGTAATTAAATAACATTCTAATTATCCAGCTAAGCGCGTTTTAATCAACTCACCGCTTACGGCCACCAGTAGGCCCAACAAGAAGCTCACGAAAGCGAAAATTCTCATTTCTCGACTGTAGTGTGTTGTCGTATACTTTCAGCTTGCCCGCGAAACGGCTATTTATACCGAAATTCTGTAAACGAATTCGATAATGTGTGGTGTTCTGGAAGATCGCCGCCACCGTTGGCGTACAGCGACGTCACGCTGCCATCGCTCTTCGTACAACCGAATTTGTGCAAATAGTATTGTTGTTGTTGTTGCTCGATGCTATAGCCAGAGCTGCAACGATTATATTGCGTTGCAATCGTTTACAGTTTTCGCTTGTTGTTGTTGTTGTTTATTAAGTCTCACTTTGCCGGCTTCGTTGTGTTATCATCAGGTTTAACCCACTTGTGCAAAAAATTAACTGGAAACGTATCGCATAAAATCGCAACAAAGCGCAAGTGAAACCAAAACGAAAAAAATGAAAATCAAATCAAATAATAATTCCCGTCAAGCGCATACTCGTATCAAGTTCATATTCATATCATCGGACAAACCTGCATGTAAGCACGTTTTAATAATATTAAATGAGCATCTTCGCTATAATCAGCGGGAATTACTCGTACATTACGACAAGTCGTACGTTCTAAGTAAAACTAGTAATAGTTTCCTTGTAATTGACAGTAAATGAATGCACAGCACATCGATCACACAATTCACTATAAAAGACCCCACTCCAATGCCAACCCTACAACACAACCAATAAATAGTCGCACCTGTCGCACTATCAAAGAAAACGCTTGAACTGCTAGAATAGTATAACTTTTTAACCTTACACCTGAAGACCCAACGTAACGTACAGCAATATGAAGACCTTCTCTGTATTCCTTATGGTTCTGCTCGGTTGTCTGTTGATGTTCAGCCCGGTTTCGGCTCAGTGGGGTCCACGTGGCGGCGGACGCGGTGGACGCGGCGGTGACAGCAGCAGCGAGGAGAGTGGCGAACGCGGTGGATACTTTGGCAATGGTGGTCGTGGTAATGGTGGACGTGGTAATGGTGGATTCGGTGGTGGACGCGGAGGTATCTACTAAAATATTAACGTATGTACCTTGGCAAAGGCACAAATAATAACAAAATGTAAATACAGTTTTATTTGAAACATTAAATGGTAAGAGCTAATAAAAGGATTTACATATATTTAAGGTCATTCGATTGGGTGGATTAAAGCTAAATATATGTAGCTCAGGAAAGATCTTCAGACTTATCGGTATTCCACTGTATCCATATACAATGTGAACAAAGCCTTTAGTAATACTGTTGAGATGGATTCAGCGTTTAAAAATTAGTTCCAAATAAGTATTCCATGATAGCAGGGTTAGTAAGATGAGACATTGAGGCATTTCCTTTTCCTAACCACCTCTTTCCTAGTTTTTATGTTGATTTCAAAAATTTGGAAGCGTTAAAATTATAGATTGGGTTTAGAATATTTAGGACCGAAGATTCAATTATGAAGACGTGAATTCACAAAATACAAACCAAGTCATTCTCTGAAGATACTGGAAAGAAATCTAAAGCTAAAATTGAAGAACTATCCAGGAGACCAGAGCCATTTTATATGCATCTGCCTTCGAGTTATTGAACTATATATATATAATCTTACTTTGTCAATAAAGTTAGTACTATCAATGTTCCGACCAGAAGATTAATGGCCTGACTATACGCACCTTGAAACACACTCCTTAATTAAAATTCTAAACCCTTTTGGAGAGGTTTGTTTAATGTTAGATCGCATCAACTCCTGAATGTAAAGAGGTTTTCAATAAGAAGAGAGATAATTCCTGAATGAAAAGGGTATTTCAATAACAGTTTTTTTTTTAAATAAAGCAATAGCGATTTGGGATATCAATGAATTTCTTCATTCCTGTGAAAGTACATTCGATGCAATTATCCATGGAATTCGAATTCTTTTGCATGGCCACCACGGACACGCTTGCAGAAGTTCAGGCGCTGAACCCAATTTTCGACGGTTTTCAACATAAATCGGCCGATACTGCTGCAATTTCTCGTTCGATATTCGTACGAAGTTCATCAAACGTCGCTGGATCGTTGGCATAGACCATAGACTTGACGTATTCCCACAGAAAATAGTCTAACGTCATATATAGTCTATGTTCATATTATCCAACACCACAGGCACTTCTCACACACTATGTTTCACTGGCGCGGGAACATTTTGTACTGTGCCTGTGGATTCAAATTTTTCCACTAGACATTCAATTGTTGATCTGACAGGACGATTATGACGACCATAAATTGGACTCTTAAAGTTAAGGCCACTGACTGCGAATTTTTTAGAAAAAGAAAATTTTAATAATTTCGACTCGTTGTTGGATCATACATATATATTTCCATGATGAAATTGCAAACCTTACTGAAGAGAAATCTCAAAAGAGAAATCTCGTTTGCTGTCCCTGTAGCGTCCCTTTCGAAAAACCATTTCATTTTTTCTGGCTACAAACTCCTTATCACGGAGCCGTTGAGTAATTCTAATTAAGAGTTAAGGATTGTAGTTGATTTACAATGGAAAGAGAGTTCAGCACTCCATCCTTGAATTCATTAGCGCTTTTGAAATACCAAGTATACAAAGAGTATTTTTGAAGTGTTAAAGTGCTCTGTACTCCTTATGGTTCTGCTCGGTTGTCTGTTTATGTTCAGCCCGGTCTCGGCTCAGTGGGGTTCACGTATCGGTATTAATACAATTTTATTGTATTTTATAAACATTAAATGTTGAGTGCGAAAATAAGGACTTACATACAATTATAATAATGGGCTTTAGAATGGAATACACAATTTTACTAAGGAGAGCAGTACTTGGGGGCTGACATTGGTACTCTTTCTCCGAGTGATCTTCGGTATCTCACTTTACCTACTTAACAGATAACCTAACATGAATCCTAGCCTGGAAAAAATTCAATGGTTAATTTGAGGATCTCAGTTTCAGTCTATATTCTTTAGGGAAACAAGTTTTTGAACCTAGCATCTACAAATAACCTAGTGTTCAAGATTTACTAAACAAAGAATAAAGCAATAAAATTATTTGCGTTGAGCTTGTGACCCCTTTTTTATTTTCTACACAGAAATCAGTTTTGATTTCAATGTAAATCGGTTATCGCTGTTTATATTATTATATTATGTAAGTATTAGCTTAAGTATTCTTACATGTCTTTGTGCAGTCTTACATTTATACTTCATAACATGTATGTAATATAGTGAATAAAATAATTTCTAAGAAACTGTCTATTCTTCGAAAATTATAAAATTTATTAACTTCATATTGCAGTCTTCTTGAGGTCATAATGTAATATTGTATTTACAATGTAAATTTTACATATAAAGTAGTACGATTTATTGTTGTTTACTTTTAATAATTTATTTCTTTTTTAAAAGTCCTAAAAAACACTTAGCTTTCACAATTTATTTCGGGAGTAATACTATGTTTACATATAACGAGATTTTCTCCATTTACGAGCTTAACTCGATAATCTGTAATTAAGAAACGAGATTTCCCATACAAAATTCTTCTCTGGATAATCCGAGATTATAAAATTATCTCGTTTTATACAACTAGATTTTCGGTTTTATTCCTAGGTTTATCGATAATATGCGAAGAAGAGTAGAAATGTCAAATGAAAATGTAAACAAAAATGGCCGACAGCGAGAGAAATATGTGTAATACAACAACAAATGCAACCCATTTGACAATTGATATTTTCATTTAGCTATATGTAAACGGTTAGATTATTGAACGAGCTTAGAACGAGATTATTTTCATATGTAAACATCCTATAAGGGAAAATAAATTCCAATGTTTTTATTTTAGTTTACATTGTATTTTAAACATGCATTTGAGTGTATAATTATAATTTGATGGCTACTGGACCAATCTACGGAATTATATAGCCACGGCCCTTCACCGTATTATTCTGCCGTTTGCTTGCTGTAATGTTTGACCACACGAATACTTTTGGACTAGTTAGAGATAGATAGATTTGCCAATTATACAACACTATCGTTATTCGCAAATGACCATTCCATAGTCGAACAAGTAAGTAAAGGCTAAGTACGGGTGCAACCGAACATTTTATCGCAATTTATTTAGAGATTTACCTATATTTTCGATGAAAAATTACCCTTAGGTACTGAGTTCTTCATGTTTGATATCAGGGGCCTTGAAAAGTCATGGTGTCACAGCTCAAATACAGTATTTGTGTAAAGTTTTATTTCGCTATCTTTATCGGTTCCTTATGTATACATTGTAAAGTGAAAGAACCAGAAGGGTTCAAAATTGAGTTATATGGGAAGTAGGTGTAGTTGTGAATAGATTTCGCCCATATTCCACCAGGGTGTCAAGAAAATATTATATACCGAATCTCATTGAAATCTGTCGAGTAGTTCTTGAGATATGGTTTTTGACCTATAAGTTGGGAACGACACGCCCATTTTCAATTTTGTAAAAAAATCTCAGTGCAGCTTCCTTCTGCCATTTCTTATGTAAAATTTGGTGTTTCTGACAAATTCTCGTTAGTGAGTTAACGCACATTTAGTCATTTTCAACCTAACCTTTGTATTGGAGGTGGGCGTGGTTGTTATCCGATTTCTTTCATTTGGACTGTATAAGGAAGCGGTTAAAAGAAACGACTGCAGAAAGTTTGGTTTATATAGCTTTATTGGTTTGCAAGATATATACAAAAAACCTATTTGGGGGCGGGGTCACACCCACTTTTCCAAAAAAATTACATTCTAATGTGCCTCTCCCTAATGTGATCCTCTGTTCCAAATTTTATTTTAGTAACTTTATTTATGGCTTAGTTATAGCTCTTTATGTGTTTTTGGTTATCGCCATTTTGTGGGCGTGACAGTGGTCCATCTTCGAACTTAACCTTCTTATGGTGCCAAGGAACACGTGTTCCAAGTTTCATTAAGATATCTCAATTTTTACGGACAGACGGACGGACAGACAGACATCCGGATTTGAACTTTACTCGTCACCCTGATCACTTTGGTATATATAACCCTACATCTAACTCGTTTAGTTTTAGGACTTATAAACAATCGTTATGTGGACAAAACTATAATACTCTCTTAGCAACTTTTGTTGCGAGAGTATAAAAATAGCATAATTCGATACATTGATAGTCACTGGGGTGTTGAACGTGAGAGAAAACGAATTTAGCTAATATTGTTTGTTTCTCTCATGGTGAAATGAAAAGCGTCAACAAATCATGCTCCAACTATAAGACTTTTGATAAATTACACCTTGACACTTAATGTTTATTAAAATTTATTTGAAAACCATAACAGGCGTTTTCGATTTGTCACGTGATCTATGTATCTAAATGGAATACAAAATCTACAAAAGAGTGTGTACTACAGTTGATCTCCTTTTTACACGGTTTTTTTTTGCACGGTTTTTTTTACACGATGTTTTTGAACACTTCCCAGTTACCATTTTTACACGGTTTTATTTTTTTACACGGATTTTTTATTTTAATTGTATACTTTTTTGCAATAAAATCAAAATTCCATCCGTCAATACGTCACAAATCCTTTGCTGTTAATAGATTTTAATAAATTCTAAATTAGGTTTAAACTAAAAAATACAAATCTTAGATTCGAATGTCAGTGAAAAGGTTGCAACAATTTCAATGCGTAAACAAATAAATGAAGCTGTATGAAGAAGTAAGAAAAAAGAAGACACAGCGATTAATGACGGAACTTTGAAAATTATTATTTTTTTACCATTCCCAGAATAGTTGTTAGCAGAAAAGTCTATAACAACAACAACAGTGAAAATTCTCACTGTACGAATAGATAGAATTTCATGTAAAATTAGATCTTTTTTACACGTTTTCTATTTTTTGCACGATTTTTTTTACACGGTGTTTTTGAACACTTTCAAGATACCAATTTTACACGATTTTACTTTTTTACACGGATTTTTTATTTTAATTGTATACTTTTTTGCAATAAAATCAAAATTCCATACGTCAATACGTCACAAATCCATTGCTGTTAATAGAATTTAATAAATTCTAAATTAGGTTTAAACTAAAAAATACAAATCTTAGATTCGAAAGCCATTGAAAAGGTTGCAACAATTTCAATATAACAATTTCAAATAGTTATTGTTTGTTCCTTCTAACAGTAATATGTACATACATATGTATAATACCAGAAAATTCTATAACAACAACAACAGTGTAAATTCTCACTGTACGAATAGATAGATTTTCATGTAAAATTAGATCTTTTTTACACGTTTTCTATTTTTTGCACGATTTTTTTTCTTAAATTGGTCCCAATAGTGAGTTTTATATAAAAATTTGATTTTTTTTGCACGGTTTTTATTTACACGAGTAATTTACTGTCCCAGTTAACCGTGCAAAAAGGAGATCAACTGTATATGGATATCTCATTGTGCACTTTGTATTCCATCTCGGTATAATTGTGTCAATAACTTTGTTTTATGCCAATTCTTTGTTCGATTCAACACTCTCAAACAAGTGCTTGTTAAATTTGTCTCTATTTTCATAAAAATTTGAACAGATCAAATTATTATACTTATATGTTTGTACATCCGAGGCTCGGTGTTTGTTTTCATTGGGGAGATTTTTTTTATGTGGTGGGTCCCAAGCCCTACGCACAACCGCACAAGCGGGCTTCGCCTTCTCACTTTAGCTCGCCTCCAAACGGATGTCTGTTAGCTACCCAGGGGATACTTGGTCTAAAACCGGAAGTCATGAGCTGCATGAGTCATATGCAAAAGAATCGTTCCTGGCCACTCCCAAGTGAATGGCAATCAGAAACTTTCCTCACTTGCGTGAACTTCTACATGGCTAGGTCATGTTGTACGGATGGAAGAAAACACTCCAGCTCTGAAAGTATTCGATGCAGTACCCGCTGGAGGAAGCCGCGGAAGAGGACGACCTCCACTCCGGTGGAAAGACCAAGTGCAAAGTGACCTGGCTTCACTTGGTGTTTCCAGTTGGCGCCAAAAAGCAAAAAGGAGGAATGAGTGGTGCGCTCTGGTGGATTCGGCTATAATCGCTTAAAGCGGTTCCTACGCCAAATATATATATATATATATATGTATGTACATATAGTACATATGCAGGCACCCAGTAGCAAAATAATTCTCTACTGAAAAACGGAAGCGAGTTGGTAATGGGTTGCGGGGCAAGAAACGAAAAAAAATTCGCTTTAAAATCGTTGTTGTTATCTTTAAGAAATGTGCGAATTTTATTCATATGAGTTGGTCATCCGCACAACTGATAGACCCAGCCCTCTGGGTATGTGAGCGCTTCAGTTCTAAATTACATACGAAATTGGTTGTGTTACAAAACCGATGCTTTTTTGTTGTTGTTCTTTTCTGAAAATAATTGGAAACCGTTGGTCCTGCCACGACGCCAACAACAATTGTTGTCTTTCAATTTTAATGATTGTCGTTTTTAGTAAATTTTAAGTATCGGTTGAAAGCGGTCGCGTGTGAAGTATTAAACTAAATCGGCGTATCAGGTGTCTATTATAAAAAACATTATTGGATCAATTGGAGTTACAAACGGAATGAAAAAAATTCTCAGCGATAGCGTCATGGTGCAGTTAAATTATGATGGACTGCAAGACAAGGTGGCATTCAAGAAGTTTGAGTGCCTAAATAATGCCATGGTAAATTTTACTTTTCCGTAATTAATAAGTCTTTGTTTTGATACACTTTGTTTATTTTTTTTAGAAGCAATGCAAGTGGAAGGTTTCAGGCGATTATGAGCGGGAGCTCAAACGAGCTTTCAAGATGGGTAAAAACCGATATCACAAAGCGGGCTCTTTGAAAAAGCAAAAAGATACATAAACAAATATAAAAAATTAAAGTATGAAAACAATTAATTTAAGTAACATTGACATTATTTTTAAATGTAAAATCTTAATTATAGTAATTTGTACTGAAATGGATTTCTTTATTATTTCTAATTGAATTAAAAAATATAAAACTATAAGATATTTATTTTGGATTCGTTTTAGTAGGAAATGCGCACAACTGATCGATTCATATATTTAGGTATGTGAGCCGGTAATGCTTACAACTGACTAATACATGTCTTCAGATATATAGCTTGGTAATGCGTACAGCTGATCGATTTGTATACCTGGGTATGTGAGTTGATCTGTTCTGAAATTCCTAGGACATCGTTGTGTTAAAATTCAGCAATGAATTCAGCAGTAAGACCCTCACTTTGGCTCTTACCAACTCATACACTATCTATTACCTTTTGCTAGTGGGCACTTAAGCGGGATTCATACTGTATGTATATTGCTGAGAAATATAATAATAATATTTTACCCTTTCGCAGAATTTTTCAAATCACTTGTAACACTATACTTTTGCACAATTCGTCGATTGTCTGGCAACTGCAAGCGAATTTCACGATTTTTCTTATGAATAACATATTGAAGATACATACATATAGTAAGTGTTAACCTGATGTCTATACATACTAATTTGCATTTAACGTGAGTACAAGCACCAGAGACACAATAATTGTTATTCAATCGATCGAACCATAGAGCTATAGGCGAAAGCTTAATACTAAGAAAATTCAAAACGCAGATTCGCCCATGACATTAGAGTTAGTATAAATACTTTACAGAAAAAAAACATGTAATATCGGCAATTACATATTTATAAATTATTTATTTAAATACTCCAGATTTATAGCAATAAATACTTAAGCGAGTATAAAAAATATTTTAATATTGATGACCCTTAATTGTCTTTTAATTGAAACACCTATTCGTACCAACGGCTATAACACTTGGAATTGTAAATTTAAGGCCGAGTTGCTGTATATAATTATTGGACCGTTTTTAATATTTGCAGCTAGTTAGTGAAGTGTCAGTGATCAGAAGAAGTATACATTTCAGAGACTTATAACTATAGAGTTCAATTTCCTTGCAAAAGTACATAATTTTCTCTGAACAATTGTTAGGAATTGAACACACAATCTTAGATCGTCAGTAACCAAACACACTGACTTTAAAGTCCTTGTGTTTAAGCATTGCCTTATAATTATGACAATTTAATTACATTGTATTATATTTATATTTTATGCTTAAACAAATCTGGAGTATAAAACCACGGGACGAACTGCGAACTTTCTTCAGAAGGCAACGTGTAATTTCAATAAAATAAATTTTTACCAATTACTCTTGAAATGAAATTCCAAACTTTACTTTTGTTGTTAATGCTGGTCTTCTTGGCCGGGCAGGTGCAAGCTCAAACTGAGGCTGGTACGAATGGTGGTGATAACGGTTCAGGCAATAATAGGCGCAATGGCCGATCAAGAGGAGGTTTATTGAATCTAAGAGGTGGTGTGGTTTTTGGCATATTTACAGGTGCCTCTGGATATCGCAGGCGCTGGCAGTAAATATGAATGAAGACAGAATATATGTATTTTCAACTTTTTTATACGAAAATAATAAAGAAAGAATATGTACATATGCTGAAATTGAATATTTTATGTGAGAAGTAGACGTGGTTGTAGACCGATTTCACAAACATTCCAACGGTAACTTAAATATTCATATCAATAGAATGTTACGCACCAAAGTCTAGTATATACATAACTGTGGTTATACTGCGGACTTTAATACCTTGTATGCTTTAACAAAAACATGAAATGTTCGTTATTTACTTAGTAAATTGCATTATTCGATTAAATTAGTAGTATGTAAACATATAAGCCTCGTCTTAATTGTAAACCGTCTAAGGTCGCATGCGACTACTTATTTAATTAATTTCTTATTTACTCGTTAGTGGGCTACCCAGAAAGTAAAAAAAATAGGTAATGAGTGGGGAATCAATTCAATTAAAGTCCATTTCTTGCTATACGACATGGAGGGATGAAAGAAAACATAGCGTTCTCAAACTAAACGATACATACTTTTTAAAATATTTATTCACGATAGACGGTTAGGAAGGTTTTGGTGGCATTGGTTGGGCATTACCAGCTTTGGTCAATAGAAGAGGAATTGTGTTAAATCAGGGCAATGTCAGAATACACCAAGCGATAGTACCATAGCCAGAAGCTCCGATAGCGTGTTTGTGAAGTTCTTATACATATAACGCGTGATTTTTTTGAGGTTAGGATTTTCATGCATTAGTATTTGACAGATCACGTGGGATTTCAGACATGGTGTCAAAGAGAAAGATGCTCAGTATGCTTTGACATTTCATCATGAATAGACTTACTAACGAGCAACGCTTGCAAATCATTGAATTTTATTACCAAAATCAGTGTTCGGTTCGAAATGTGAAATCCGCTTTTTTATCGACAAATTTTGTTCAGCGATGAGGCTCATTTCTGGTTGAATGGCTACGTAAATAAGCAAAATTGCCGCATTTGGGGTGAAGAGCAACCAGAAGCCGTTCAAGAACTGCCCATGCATCCCGAAAAATGCACTGTTTGGTGTGGTTTGTACGCTGGTGGAATCATTGGACCGTATTTTTTCAAAGATGCTGTTGGACGCAACGTTACGGTGAATGGCGATCGCTATCGTTCGATGCTAACAAACTTTTTGTTGCCAAAAATGGAAGAACTGAACTTGGTTGACATGTGGTTTCAACAAGATGGCGCTACATGCCACACAGCTCGCGATTCTATGGCCATTTTGAGGGAAAACTTCGGAGAACAATTCATCTCAAGAAATGGACCCGTAAGTTGGCCACCAAGATCATGCGATTTAACGCCTTTAGACTATTTTTTGTGGGGCTACGTCAAGTCTAAAGTCTACAGAAATAAGCCAGCAACTATTCCAGCTTTGGAAGACAACATTTCCGAAGAAATTCGGGCTATTCCGGCCGAAATGCTCGAAAAAGTTGCCCAAAATTGGACTTTCCGAATGGACCACCTAAGACGCAGCCGCGGTCAACATTTAAATGAAATTATCTTCAAAAAGTAAATGTCATGAACCAATCTAACGTTTTTTAAAAAAAGTTATCAAGCTCTTAAAAAATCACCCTTTATGTAGCTTACAGTCCGAAACTGGTACCAAGAGATTACTACCTTTACCTGTCGATAGCGAAAGATTTTGCTGGTGTAAAATTTGCATCAAGAGAAGCTTGCGACAATCGGTTGTCCTAGTTCCAATATCGACGATGGTTTCTATGAGAGTGGCATTATGAGATCAATAATATAAAGAAGAAAACGAAGCATATTCGAACAAAATCGGAACACTCTAATTATGCCAATAAAACCATCAACTTAATGTGAAAATAATTTTTTTACAAGATCTTATATATTATCGTTTTTTTTTTTTTTATTTTAAATTTATCTGACTAGACTGCTCATGTAATATACAAAAAATCTCTAACGTTGGAATCTGTTTGCTGGGTAATGGCTATATTTTACTTATATACTACTATGTATGTATACATGTCTGTTATTAATAAACGCCATCGCCTCTAATCAGTTGCGCTTATCATGTGCTATTTGTGATTTTACGGCCTATTTTTTAGTATGCAATTTAGTTTTATTATTTTTGTTATTTTTTATATTTCTCTAATAAGTCGCAATATTTTCAATATTATTGCATATTCTAAGAAAACTTAATTTGCATAAAAACAAAGCGCATCTTTACATAGTTAAGCTCTTATACATATATGTACATATATATATAAGTATATATAGGTATATATGCCGGCTTGCATGTAATGGGTCATAAACCTAATAGTTTGCTGCCTTGCAATCGAGGCAAATATGTTGTTGCCGTCAATAGATTGCAGCTGATAGGAGCAATAACGAACGTCATATTGAACAAAACTAATTACTCGTATGAGTCCATATATAAACCACATACATATACATCTCACGTGCAGCAGCTGTCATCTTTGAATTGTTTATATTTTCTAAGATTTAGTAAAGAAATCTTGAATGTCTAATTATATAGTTTTTGAATCAAGTTTCATTTCTTTTTTTTTGTTTGCCTCGATTCAGTATTCTGCTATTCGAACAACTATAGTTACTTATGCAGTCAATTTATTGTATATTGCAAATGATATTAAATTAAAATGTATGTATTTTATTTTTCATTCAAAGCTATTAAAATTCTAAAAAATATATAATATGTACTTACATCTACACCCTCATTCAATGACCCTGCAGAGATAGCTAGAGTTTCGTTGACGAATTGCTAGTACTTGGTAGCCTTGCAAGACCTCTGATAGTTGCGAATCAAACAAACAACTAGTATAAATGCTATAAACTGACAAAGTCATATAAAAGGAAACATGTATACCAATTTAATGTGAAATCCACATACTCTCTTGTGTTTAATTCTACTGGAAAAACAATGTTACTGCCAACAGGTATGACAAAAGAACAGAACTTAAAAATTTCTAAAGCAGTTAGACTGCTGAAAACTAAAAAAATTAGATATGTATACAGCTTACCACAAAAGGAATGCGTTCAATAGCCACAAAATAACAACACATAAAACATTCCCATGAATATTTTTTTCCACACGAAAGAAAATTTCGTATCTTCAATTTCGTGTGAATGAAAAATTTCGAAACTTTCGAATTTCGGCATTCTGTCACAAATATTTTTGTTGATTCGTATTGGGGTTACAAATGAAGATTCGGTTTATGAAGCCAATCGCGGGACTATTTTAGCACAAAAGGATAAATTATCAATATAACAATTTTCAGTGCTAGCTTGGCTTGCATTCTCCACCACGGAAAGGGATGTAATAGCATATTCGAAGAGATAATGCAATAAAACAAGTCGAACGGACGCACATTGTGTTTCAACATAAGAATTTGATTCGTTATTTTCTTTGTGAAAGCTCTTTACTATATCAGGATTTTCCACCAAAACCTTCAACTGTATTTTGTTAATAGACCTGAGGTTAGGTTTTATGGCTGTTTTCACATGGAGGGGAAAACACTCAGACTATAAGAACAGTCCTTTGTGAAGTCAGAAAAAAACCTTAATTACATATATATTAAAACTCAAACAAAGCGCTGGAAACCTACTGCAAATCTGCATAGGTTGTTCACTTCTACAGCCGCCGATTCACGAGGATGTTCAAAAAGTGAGATTCACGGAATTTTATTCTTGATCTTGAATAGACGGGGCATTCCATAAGGAATTGTTGAGTGCCCTAGACATCTTACGATTTTCCTTGGGTCAGAAGGGTCTTGTGACTGACCAGCGTTTACCCAGCTCAGCTGAAGCCCAACTGTCTACTAGAAAATCAAGAGGATAGTAGACAGTAGGAGTAAAATTAATATTTGGTGGAATCCTTGAGTGGTGGAGGCTTCAAAAGGCGGCTATAACCGGCTAAACGGTTGCAACGCCAATCACATGTACCATTATATCTTCTTCCGTGGTAGAGAACGCAATTCGTACCTGCACTGATAATTGTTATGCTGATAATATTCATGCTTTTATGCTAAAAAAAGCTGAAATTTACAATTAGGCTGAATATTTTTTTCTTTTGAACTTTAACGTTATATTTTGTTATAAATCACAAAGCAAACACTGAAAGCACTTAATAAGCATTTATTTAGATATTTAAAACATGATTGTATTTCATGTATCCAAAATTACAATTTTTATTACAAATTTTCAAAGAAATTAACCTATGCGTCCAAAACGTTTACCACCACCAACTAGGCGACCGCCTCTAAATGGTCCAGGTACACGGACACGGGCACCGGCTTTGCCTCGTACTCCTACTCTACGTTGAGCCTCACCGGCAGCAAGTAGACACACAAAAAGTAGCAGCAGATAGAGAAGTTTCATGTTGAGAAATTTGAAATAATAAACAATCAGACTAGAACTCCACTGCTTATATGCCCTTTTATACTCGTCGAGAACATCTCCGATGCACTCCGACTTATTTGCATCGAAATTTTCCGGAGACAATAAATATAAATTATGTACATTTAGCAAGTATATTATGGTCATTATAAAAAAAATTCGTGACAAACTATAGTAACGGCTAAAATTAATTAAGTAAAACTGGCGTTGATCGGGCCTGGGCTGGTATGCTCCTATTTGATGTGAATCGTTTATTTTTATCTCTATAAATAATACACATTTGGCCGTTTTATTTCTGACATTTATACGTTATTATACAGTCAAAATATCTGATGAGGAAAGTAAGAAAGTTGAGGCATAGACTTAGCCAGCTAAGTGAAGAGGAGTACTAGTTGTCTTCACATTGATATTGATATAAATATTTATATATTAGCTGCCTTCGATTCGCCAAACGTTGGAGAGTATCGAATCGAACAAATTATAACAGATGTTCAAGCAAACTGGCAGGACTGACAGGTCCTCTGATATTTTTCACAATAATTTGTCATTTGAACCATTCACATTGGTTAGAGTCACCTAAAATATTTTAAACACAACATAGTACCACTGAAGATAGGGATTTTCCTGCTTTAATGAGGTATCCGCATACTATCTGGTATTAAATTCAATTCAAAAACGTTGTTGTTTCTTTCAAATGTAAATTTTTGACAAGCGCAAAGATATGAGCAGAGAAATTGGGAATGAAAGGCAGCTATTCTCATACTCTACATATTCAAGTTAACTTGATAGCTTTGCTTTCCACCTACATATTTTTACAAGAGAGCAAAACTCAATTGCATTGAGCAGATACATGGCGAATCGAACATGACTGTATTTTATTTGAAATACTTATCTTTCTTACTTTGAGAAATTCACTCACTTCTAATTACTTCGATGTTAAATGAATGTTGTTGGATGAGACATTAAGATAAACGTTAATAATCGGAGATTGTTCTTATATTGAAGATATTCTGTTAATCTCAATCCACTCATAGAGCTTTTATCAAATCCCAAACTAAATATAAGCTTGATGTAAAGAAATGTGTAGCTAATCAATTGACTGCAGGGTATCTTGGTATAGATATTATATATCTCACATGCAAAAGCTGTTATCTTTGAATTTTTCTATTTTACTGCTTAATAAATAAACATAAAATGTCTAATTAGACATAGTTTTTTAAATAGGTTCTGTGTATTTTTTTTTGTTTCGGCAGATTCGGTTGATTTATTGTATGATATGCAATGCATGACTTAACCGAATCATATTATTTATTATATGTACATACTTATATTGTAAGTACAATTAGGGTCTAACAGCATAATCTAAATGAAAGCAAAATATTTTGTTCAACAATTCAAAGATGGTGAAAATGAGCACAGGTTTTATAAATTTTCACAAGAAACAACATTACAGCTTCCACATTTAGATTTGATGCATATGAATATGATATCTTGGACCCGTATATAATTTATATACATAGTATGTATGTCATTGTAAAAGCAGGAAAAATTATTATATTAGGTATATTGAGGGTACGTCAGGATCGATTTTAATTATTTGTACTATTAAACTAAAATATATTCAATAACATATTTCTACATAACTGCATTGCGGTATAATGGCAACCTAGACAAGTAAGGAAGGGCTAAGTTCGGATGTAACTGAACATTTTATACTCTCGCAATTTATTTATTTAACTTTATTTATATTATATAATACACAATTTGACCCACATATTCGTCATATATATTGACACCTCGTGTTCGATATATGGGGCCTTAAAAACCTATGGTCCAATTTCGGCGATTTTTAGAATGGGGCTGCCACAGTATTAACATAGTATTTGTGCAAAGTTCTGCACCGATATCTTCACTAGTGCTTACTTTATATATTGTAAAGTTAACGATTTAGATCGTCTTCAAAGTTCTGGTATATAGGAAGTAGGCGTGGTTGTGAAGCGATTTGGCCTATTTTCACAACATATCATTGGGATGTAAGGAAACTATTACAAACAAAGTTTCATTGAAATCGGTCGAGTAGTTCCTGAGATATGGTTTTTGACCCATAAGTGTGCGACGCCACGCCCATTTTCCATTTTGTGAAGCTTTCATCTGTCACTTCTTATATGAAATTTAGTGTTTCTGACGTTTTTCGTTAGTGAGTTAACCGACTTTTAGTAATTGTCAACCTAACTTTTGTATGGGAGGTGGGTTATGATCCGATTTCTTTCATTTTTGGACTGTATTAGGAAGTGGCAAAAAAAAAACGACTGCAGAAAGTTTGGATTATATAGCTCTATTGGTTTGCCAGATATGTACAAAAAACTTAGTAGGGGGCGGGGCCACGCCCACTTCCACAAAAAAATTACATCCAAATATGCCCCTTCATAGTGCAATCCTTCATACCAAATTTTATTTCTATAGCTTTATTTATGGCTTAGTTATGGCACTTTATGTGTTTTCGGTTTTCGCCATTTTGTGGGCGTGGCAGTGGTCCGATTTTGCTCAGGTTACGAAAGGAACCTTCCTATGGTGCCAAGAAATAAGTGTGCCAAGTTTCATCAAGATATCTTAATTTTTACTCAAGTTACAGCTTGCACAGACGGACAGACGGACGGACAGACAGACATTCGGATTTGAACTCCACTCTTCACCCTGATCACTTTGGTATATATAACTCATTTATCTAACGCGTTAAGTTTTGGGTGTTACAAACAACCGTTATGTGAACAAAACTATAATACTCTCTTTAGCAACTTTTGTTGCGAGAGTATAAAAATTATTTAATTAGCTTTATGAGGTACAGAGAAATTATTTATGCAATAATTTGTCAGATTCGATATTTTCGTAATATTGTTAGTCGGAGTCATGGAAGTCGTCATATTCGGTATCTGGAGGCTAGAAGAAGTATACTGCAATGAAAATACTGCACAATGTTATTAACAAGGCTGCTTTTGTAAATGAACGGAATCGGCATATCTGTCTCTACCCATTATTCTTTATACTCGTATAACGGTCTGTATGAGAGATAATTCAACAAAATTTTATGAGTACATATCTCTTAGCATATTGTATACCGGTCTATCTGGATGAATTTAAGCATACACACTGATGGTCACGTAATTAAGGACACTACTTTTTATTTTGAAACATTGGAACATTTGTATAAACATAGATCAATATGTGGCATAATCTATAAAGATTATATATTTTTTTAAGATTTGCATGTAAAAGCAAAAACAATATCAAATTGCATTTATTAATATACAAGAGTGACCTAATTTACCTAATTTTATCGATATGGATGCTTATTATTCCAATCTATTTTCTTTATTTCAGTTGTTTATTCTATTCCTCGCTCTCAAGATATTGCTTTTATTTACATAAAATATATTTGTTTATTATATAAAAAAATCATGTGCACACCTCCTTATAAATTCCTCTGGTTTTACCTGTCTGAATAAATTAGTTAACATGTTTGTTTTTAATCTTACTTTCTGCGACATTTTTCGTGCCTGTCATTCATTTCTGGAAAATTTCGTTATCATAAGGTTCTTAAAAGGTATACAAGGACGGAATTATAGTGTGACAGCACAGTACCTAAGATTTGTCAACATGAATCTTATCTATCTGCTACTTCTTTTTGTGTATCTAGTTTTTGCCGATAAGCTTCAAAGTGCTCAAAGTGAAGAACCTTTGGTAACGGATCTGGATGGTGTTTTGAAAAATAATACACATAGCAATGTTGTGAGGCCCAGAGTGTCACCAAAAGTACTTCTGTTCGTCCATGGTTAAGTCGTTTGAACACTTCTAGTAGAAATTACGGACCACCGAAATGCTAATACATTTGAAATTATATTGTTTAAAAATAAAACAATTTAAAATGATTTGAAAGAGTTCTTTACAGTTTAGACAAATTATGGTGCTGAGCCAGAGGATGTTTTGAACAGATTAAATAAAAAATATTTTGTTTTAAAATAATTATGAAAATTTAGTTATAAATAATACTGTGCAGCTTTTTTTTACTTTTGACTTTGAGTTACCATTGAATTTAGGTCGCTTTGATGCCTCTCATACTTTGTTTTCAATACCTGATACTGTTTGGTCTATCATTTCGAGGTTTCAAGTTTCTTTGTGAGTTAGTAAAGCTGGCTGTGGAATGGTAGTATACTGGGTGAATAAGTTTTTCTATAGAATACTGTTAGTTTATCGGGTTTTGCGCATTTATTTAATGAACCTAAGTGAAGCACAAAATTTATGACCCTCGTATTTGAAAACCACAAAAACTACGGCTGCACAATTATTCTTAAATATTTTTAAAACATTTTTTTTCTTTCAATACTTACTCATCGTATCATACAATAAAAAAGCACTCTGTGAAAGCATTTAATAAACATTTATTTAGATATAAGTAATATATTTGTATTTCGGGGGTCCGTTACTTTTTTTAATTAGAAGCGTTTAATGCAATTCATCCTAGCCCATGCGGCCTCCGATCCGTCCACCACCTCCACCTATGCGACCGCCTCCAACAGAACCACGTCCACCAACTCTGCCCATACCTCCACCCATACCTCCTCTACGTTGAGCCTCACCGGCAACAACTAGACACACCAAAAGAAACAGCAGATAGACAAGCTTCATAATGAAAAATCTGACAAGAACTTCGCTTCTTATACGCCCTTTTATACTAGTCAAAAACGTTACTCCGACTTATCTGCATCGAAATTTTCCGGAGATAACAAGCATAAATTGCGTATTTAAAATTCGTGACTAATTACACCACAGCATCATAGTACAGAAACATGTAATTATTAATTTAAACTGGCAATACTCAGGTGTTGGGGTTATATGCTTCTAATAGATTTGATTGACTTATTTTAGTCTCTACGGATGCTTTGTATGAGGAAGTACGTCAATTATATGTGTTTATATAGACTTTTTATACAAATAGAAAGTTTGTTGTTGTAAGTAAGGATGTCTAGAATGCCATTTGGAACCTCATCAGTTTATGATTTACTTTATATTAAATAACTTATAAGGTAGAAGATATAGAAAAATTCAAATATGTGGCAACTCTGTTGCAAAAACGATCGGTCTTGGCGATGTCTCCGAAGTTGCACTTATAAAACTTCTAAAAATTCAAAACTTTATTTAGAGGATGGTTCTTATGTAGAGGACAAAGTAGTGTGGGGCGGAGTCACAATAGGCCTGCTAAAGGTCTATGTGCGTCGTACGACATCCATTTTCCCTACCTACCAATTTTATATCACGTATGCTAAATATTAACACCGTATATTTCAGTAGTTATCACAGAAATTTTAAACAAACTAGTTAACATTGCTTCGTTCCATTATCCTTCATTTTGAGTTTTTAATAGAGTTTTGTGAAAATATAATCTAGTATCTCGCTATCAAAACTGTGTTCAATTGGTTTATACTTTGGGAAAGGACCCATGTAGTAACATGCATATTTTTATTTCCTTTCTTCTTTTTGACTATATACTGTATATACCGGTCTTTCAAAATTTTGTTCTTAGAATATTAATTTGTATATCACTTCGAAAAATTACAAGGACCATAATACTCTTGAACAATATGTTGCTGAGGTGAGATAATGAGGTTTGTGAGATCTTTAAAAGATATTGTAGTACAGGGTGTATCATTGTCATTATAATTTGTTCGCGAATTATTGCTATTCCATCGATATTAATAAATCTGGTACATTATCATTTTAAACGTCATAAAAATAAGTAACACATGTAAGGAAAGGCTAAGTTCGGGTGCAAACGAACATTTTCTACTCTCTGAATTTATTGATGTAATTTTATTAAGGTAATATAATTTGGCCCATATATTCGGCATAAAGTTCAATAGAATAACGAAAATCATTATATATTTAGTATATGAGGGCTAAGGTAATTCCTGAACCGATTCACTCATTTTCACCACCACTATATCCAAAACAATACGCTAACATAATTTTGCTAGATAACTCACAAGCCCACCGTATTTAAAAACCTATAATTAGGTACGTGCGAACTAGGGGAAGTTATGATCCGATTTTAACTATTTCTGACACAGAGACACACTATTAGAAGAAGAGATTCTCTCTGAATTACATTAAAATACCTGAAATGTTTACCGATATTTTCTGTGAAAAATTACCCTTAGTCATTGAATTCTTCCTGTTCGATATCCGTGCCTTGAAAATTTATATTTATTCCCCTATTTCATGGGTTTCTAATATATACATTATAAAGTGATGGAATCAGATGGACACACACACTCATTTTTCACTTTAAAAAAATCTGAATGCAGCTTTATGAAAGAAAAGTTATAGTCCGATTTAACAATTTTTCCACAAATGGTGCCACAGCTCCATATTTGTGTAAAGTTTTATTCCGCTATATTCTTTGATTTCTAATATATATTATAAAGTGAAGGAATCAGATGAAATTCAAGTCACGCCAGTTTTCTACTTAAAAAAAAGAATCTGAGTGCAGCTTTATTCTGTCCTTTCATGTGAAAAATTTCTCATATTTTCCGTTAGTGAGTTAACGTACTCATAGTAATTTTCGACATAACTTTTGTATGGGGGGTGGGCGTGGTTATTATCCGATTTCAGTTTTTGTGGAGTGTAATGGGATAAGTGACTACAGAAAGGTTGGTGTATATAGCTTTATTGGGTTGCGAGATATATACAAACAACATATTTGAGGCGAGGCCAAGTCCGTTTTTATGACCAAAAAATATGACTCAACTTCAATAGCAGCCCTTCCACAGTCCCAAGGCACATGTGTACCAAGTTTCGTCAAGATGGTTGCACGACGGACAGACAGACATCCGGATTTCAACTCGTCTCGTCATCGTGATCATTTTGGTATAGATAACCCTATATCTAACTCGTTGAGTTTTATGACTTACAAACATCCGTTATGTGAACAAAACTATGATACTCTCAAAGCAACTTTGTTGCGGGAGTATAAATACGTGTCTTCAAATATCCCTAGTATAGGTAAGTAACTAATCTAATATTAAGTACAATGTTATTTTAAATACAAATCAAAAAAACAATTTAATTAGGTGTGTACTTTTCCATACAAATTATCAAATTACTCTACTAGGAAATTATAGCCAGAAAATATGATGAGAAAAATTATTATATACGTAAATTGAACTGATTTCGTTTGCCTATATAGGGATTCTACATTTAAATAGTAGGTTGATATTCAAATATTACTTTCATTGAGACAATAGGTTTGCTTGCGAATACATACAGCTACATATCATTGAAATAGTAGTGGGTAATTAGTATAACTTTAAATTTGAGTATGCCATAATCTCAATTTCAGTGGCCCGAAAGCACAATTTTGTCAATTCACTTCGACTTTATATCATTTTACCAAGGCATTTGAGTGGCATTTGTCTCCATCTGATCTTCACATTTACATAATAATCTATAATAGATTGCATCCATTATATTAATCCTATACCATTATATGCAAAACAAACCCAAAGGAGTGAGCTTGCGCTGTGCATGGGGAACATTGTAAAATGAAATAAATTTTCCGTAATTTACAAAATATAAACTATATTGCAAATACCAAGTGAACACTATTTTTACAATGCTCGCAGCTGTACAGACGTATGTTAGTTTGCAATTAATTTAATAATTATTTCAATATGCAATTACACTTCAATAATAGAATCAATACAACGTATTATGAGTTGATAGGAATGGAAACTTTAACTACATATTTCAAGTTTTATTATATTTGAGTTGTCTTAACGTTAAGTTAAAGTTCGGAGTTACTAGCAGCTTTTAATATAAAACAGTTTTATTTGGTGACAACTTGGTTTAGTGAAATAAATGACACAAAATATAAATTCCAATATACCAGAAAAACTTTATTAGATCCAGTGACAGCAAAGACGCCTTTTATTGTTCTCAGATCGATAGAAAAAGGACGGTGGATTTTTTTTTTTTCAATTTTTCAAAAATTAAGATTAAACCGCTAAGGCCGATATCCATTTTGAATCAAAATGAATATCCTTAGAACCTCAAAGTGATATCGAATAGTTTCAAGATCGGTATATAGCCTACGATGGCAAATATGTTAATAATAATAGCGAATTTCGTTAAAAAATGGCGACAATCAACAATTTACTACGAAAACTTCGACAGGATTACAGACTAATATCGAAGAGGTAATCAAACATCAGATAATTAATCGGATATATTTTATAACTGAGAGGTGCTTAGAAAATAGATGTGTTAATTTAATGAAAAATAAAATGTGATTCTTTTTTTTTTGGTCAGTCAATTATTTCTCTCCTCTGCACATTGGCCCTTTGTATTGGTTTAAAATAAAAACTGCTTCTCCCCTTAATAGTGTGAAAAAACCGACAACTAACTAGATAAACTTTTAGTTCACATAAGTTGCACTACGTGTTTGTCACAGCTTCCCTCACATTTATAGTTCAGATTTCAACGAAATATGGAAAGTATCCACTACAAGTTTTAACCCATCTGAGCACTGCTGAAGGATTCCAGAAGTAGCTTCTTCATGTCAAAAATTTTATTGTAGGTTT
The DNA here is from genome assembly GCF_028554725.1 of Zeugodacus cucurbitae. Lineage (NCBI taxonomy): Eukaryota > Metazoa > Arthropoda > Insecta > Diptera > Tephritidae > Zeugodacus > Zeugodacus cucurbitae. Next base: position 18,843,670 of record NC_071670.1, read on the forward strand.
GTTATAGTTTACATAGGTTTTTTCATTTCTATAGTGAGATCCTTGCACTAGAAAATCGTGTTTTAATTAGACTAAGATATAATTATATACATTTACAAGAATGTATTTTTATACATATGCAAGAATCCATATTATATTATAATATTATAAATGCGAAAATAACTCTGTCTGTCTGTTACTCTTTCACGCCTAAACGGCTGAACGGATTTTGATGAAATTTGGTATGGTGATAGATGATAACCTAGAAATGGTCATAGGCTATAAATAATCCTGCCATGGTTCTTAGGGGGTAGGCAGTAGGCAGATAACTAAATTAAGTTAGTGATTTTTAGTCGTTTTTTTTTGGGACTTTTGCTCTTTCACGTCTAAACGGCTGAACGGATTTTGATGAAATTTAGTAAGGTAATAGATGGTTACCTAAAACCGGATATAAAATCAAAAAGATCACGTCATCGTACTTAGGGGGTAGGAAGTAGGCAGAAAACTGAATTGAGTTAGTGATTTTTTATGGTTTTTGCTGGGAGTTTTGCTCTATCAAGCCTAAACGGCTGAACGGATTTTGATGAAATTTAGTTAGGAGATATTAATAATTAACATTTTGTTTTACTTCTAATTTACAGTTACATAAATATAATATATAAATGAATTGCTGTTCGTTAGTCTCGCAAAAAGTCGAGAACGGCCAAACCGATCTGGCTAATTTTAGTCTTGAAATATTCGTGGAAGGCCATAAAAAGATTAGAAAGTGAGTAAATATGGAAAAATTGCAAGGAAGATAATAATAAGAGAATTTTATTCGAGTTGACAAGAAAAATATAAAAAGAGAAAACAAAAAAATAATATTTTGAAGGTTGTCATTGTTGCTTTGTTAAAATATTTTTGTTATTGTTCAATTGTATAAGGTTGTATCGTTTGCCCAAAATAATTTGTAACAGCTAAGAAAAGGCTAAGTTCGGGTCCAACCGAATATTTTATACTCTCGCTATTTATTGATATAGTTTTATTAAGATAACACACAATTTGACCTATATATTCGGCATAACGTCCAATAGAAAATCATCATATATAGAATATGAGGGCTGATGTAATTCCAGAACCAATTTTACTCATTTTGGGAATAGGGGTATCTTGGCACCTGTTAGTAGGCAAACAAACGGCACATTCGGCCTTGAAATTACTCCTAAATTGCAAATGAACGAAACACCAGTCGGCAAAATCGCTAAAAATTGCGCTATAACGAAGATTTTCCAAATATTCAAGAAGTCGCTGGAGGTACTGCACAGGACTTTTAAAGATCTTGATTGCCGATGAACGTTTATGGTGATTTACGCCAGACTCTTCCAATTATTCCTGGATCAACTGTTACTGACGGGCTAATCGCATGCTAACATATGAGTGTTTTTGCAACAATATCAAATTGGGGTTGTACCGTTGGAAATGGTAGGGTCGCAGTTGACACCTCGATAGATTAATAGCATTTCCAACAGATTTCTGTCACTTCATTTACTCGAAAGAGAAGTTTTCCTGACATGAAACCTCAATTTAATACCCATAAATGACTGATTGAATGACCTATATTGGTGGTAAAAAAATATATCGATGATCATAATGCGACAATTTAGAATTTCGGTCCAAGAGAGTTGACACAGCTACAAACCAGGATGACGTAGTCAATTATCCTAAACTATTTAAAATTGCCTGAACTATCAACACTCACTTTGCAATTAAAAGTAGTGTGAGTTGTCATCATGTCAAGCCAAGATTGGACCAACTTAATTTCATGTATACCTTGCCACAAAAACGTGTGGCCGGGTCTTCTAGTATATAATATTTTTATACATAAGAAGAATAATTTGAAATTAGATCTAAATAAAAATTGAACTAAATAATGATACAATTAATTAACAATTTTTGATATTTTTTTAATATTTCTTGATGTAAAAGTATACATGTTTTCCGATTCCAGCGTATTTAACGTTAGTAGCCACCACCACCACCTCCTCCACCATACCGACCACCACCGCCACTGGCACGACCTCCTCTGCCACCGCTACGACCTCCACCACCTCCACTATAAGGTCCACCGCCGCCACCACCATAAGAACCTCCGCCACCACCTCCATAGCGTCCACCGCCACCACCACCATAGGGACCACCGCTGCCACCATATGGTCCACCACCACCTCCACCATATCGGCCGCCACCACCGCCTCCCCCTTGCGCTTGACACGCAACAACCAAACACATCAACAGCAACAGTGCAGCGAAGAACTTCATACTGAACGACTTGAAGTAAAATAAGTCAATTTTATTGGGTTTTTATACTCAAGGCGATATGCGGTTCTATGAAATCGCTGCCCAATAACAATAACAAAAAAACTTTCGGACTATATAAATGCTGTAAATATAAAGAGTATACAGCAACAATAACGAACATATTTGCCCACTATAAATTATGTTGTCGTATAGGTAAGGTCCGTTTTAATCGTTTTTACGTATTTTCCCTATTGTAGATTGCCGGATGAAACATCATTTGCAATCAGTTTTATTTTTATATGTATGCATGTATATTTTAATGTCTTACTATTATACATAATAATTAAAAAACAATCGCATTGGTATATAAAATTTCCAATATCATCTAAATAGCTGATTGGAAATTTCTAAGAAGTAATGAAAACTGAAATACAGAAATACAGAAATACACTTATGGACAAAATAATAAGTGTACGCAAAGCTGTTACTGTTTTTTTCCAAATTCTATTGTAACTGTTTCTTCTTTGATACTGATATAATTTTATGATGAAGGGAAAAAAGTATGGTAGTTTTATAAACAAACTGCATTATTCATTTGTAAATTTTGCATTTTGGACATTACTTATCAATGTTTCATTAAATTTGTTTGGCCAATAAAATAGGTGTAAGTACAAGTATTTCGACTATTTACAATATCAATATAGCATTGGTGTATTTGGAATTTTATCTTTCTTTGAACACCATAAATTGAAAAGAAGAAATTATTCAGAATGTGTCCTAGAAGCCACTGTACCGATGTAGAGCATATATTGGTAAAAGATTGCGAGAAGAATGAAAAACGCACAGATTCACTCTCAGTATGTTAGGGCAATCGTAAAACTTTATAACTAATGCTATAAAGCAAAAGAATTAAAAAGCAATCCCTTGTCGTCCAAGAAATACAGACATGATCGATGATCTTCTCATAGCAAGAAAGGACCCTTTTGTGTCTTGACGATAAGTTGGACTAAAAATTAGCTCGCGGACAATTTGGCATCCATTAGTGAATACAAGGACTCAAAGTAAAACAATATACTTCTACGGAAGATTGTTATACAGAAGAGGAAAGTTTTTGTCGCTGAACACAATTTGATTTGAGGTGAAATATTTTATCTAGGATTAAAGTTAACATTAATAATTATGGAAACGATGGTAGAAACACCACAAAGAAAATTAATCATGGGGGCGGAAACATAATGGTGTAGGGATGCTTCATCTTTGAAGGTGTTGGTCCGTTATTTAGGATAAAGGATATAATGATCGATATTGAGTACTGGGATATTTTGCAAAATGTTATGCTATCATGTTCTGAAAATTACATGCCCTTGAGATGGTGTTATCAATAATTTAACAACCTGAAACCCGGATCATTGTTGGTATATGAGTGGTTCATTGGTGCAAATGTGAACTGTATGTAATGACCTATTAAATCCTCTTATCTAAACTTGATTGAGAGCTTGTGGAGTGGACTTAAGAGAAGATTGGCAGACATTCCATTTGTAAATTAGAAGCAAAGGGACTAGCTCATTGAACAACTACCAAAAATTAATACGATCCATGACGAATAGAATCGGAAAACTGATTAAAAACCATGGATACTGATTATTAAAAACCCATAGACCAAACTTCAATTTTTTATACTCTCGCAACAAATGTTGCTAAAGAGAGTATTACAGTTTTGTTCACATAACGGTTATTTGTAACACCCAAAACTAAAGGTGTTAGATTTAGGGTTATATATACCAAAGTGATCAGGGTGAAGAGTGGAGTTCAAATCCGAATGTCTGTCTGTCCGTCCGTCCGTCTGTGCAAGCTGTAACTTGAGTAAAAATTAAGATATTGATGAAACTTGGCACACTTATTTCTTGGCACCATAGGAAGGTTGCTTTCGAAAATGAGCAAAATCGGGCCACTGCCACGCCAACAAAATGGCGAAAACCGAAAACACATAAAGTGCCATAAATAAAGCTATAGAAATAAAATTTGGTATGAAGGATTGCACTATGAAGGGGCATATTTGGATGTAATTTTTTTGTGGAAGTGGGCGTGGCCTGCCCCCTACTAAGTTCTTTGTACATATCTGGCAAACCAATAGAGCTATATAATCCAAACTTTCTGCAGTCGTTTCTTTTAGCCACTTCCTAATACAGTCCAAAAATTAAAGAAATCGGATCATAACCACGCCCACCTCCCATACAAAAGTTAGGTTGAAATTTACACAAGAAATGGTAGATGAAAGTTGCACTCAGATTTTTTTACAAAATGGAAAATGGGAGTGGCGTCGCCCACTTATGGGTCCAAAACCATATCTCAGGAACTACTCTACCGATTTCAATGAAACTCTTTTTGTAATAGTTTCCTTACATCCCAATGATATGTTGTGAAAATTGGCCAAATCGCTTCACAACCACGCCTTCTTCCTATATACCAGAACTTTGAAGACGATCTGAATCGTTTACATTACAATATATAAAGTAAGCACTAGTGAAGATATCGGTGCAGAACTTTGCACAAATACTACGTTTATAGTGTGGCAGCCCCATTCTAAAAATCACCGAAATCGGAACATAGGTTTTTAAGGCCCCATATATCGAACACGAGGACCTCTGTGCTTCTAACCTAATATTATGGTTTCCAACTTTCAATATGTGGGTCAAATTGTGTATTATATAATATAAATAAAGTTAAATAAATAAATTTCGGTTACACCCGAACTTAGCCCTTCCTTGTTGTTTTTATTTTTACACCAATTATTTTGACCAATGGTATTTGTAATTATGTAAAAATTACGTTTTTAAATTTTTTTAGATATATTTCGGTTGAATTACGTAAAACATTAATCTAACTAAGACTAAATTCTTTTAAATATAATAATTTTAAAGATGTTAAGTAAAAACTACCTAAACACCTATTATTTTGTCCATGAGTGTACATATATATACTTTCAAAATCTTAGAACAAAGGAACTGACTTATTAGAAGTTATATTAATTGACAAACCTACATTTTTGGCGTTCTGTGGCAGCTTATATCTATTATCTTAGAATCTCAACCAAACGTGATCCAAAGAGAGCCAAAAGTCACAGTTTTGCAACCTACTTTTACTCCATTGATATACACAATGAGCTATGAAACCAAATCTATTTTTTGGGAGGTTATTAATATAGAAATCGGCAAGTCAGCTCATCGAAGCTTAACTCTTATTGCGAAGCTATGAAAAGCCTCGGTATCCAATATAAAGGGATAAAAAGGGAACAGTACAAAATGTTCTTGTGTCAGTGTTAATATTGCTGCCGCTAGCGCATCAATTGAGGAAGACCCAAATCAGTCTCTCATACGTTGTGGCAAATTTTCGAAAAGATCCTGGGCTACATCCTTACAAGATCAAATTGAAGCAATAATTGTAGCCACTTGATCAGCAGCATTTCTGACTTAATGGCTTCGGTCAATAAGCAAAATATGCGTTATTGGTCAAGTAGCAACGAACTCCATGAGACAAATTATGGTTTTGTGCGGTTTATGGGCCGGCGGCCGTACTTCTTCAATAATGATCAAGACTGGCACGTTACTGTTAATGAGAATCGCTACCGCTCAATGATAACCGATTATTTTTGGGCCGAATTGGATGATATGGACTTGGACAATATTACAACAGGATGACGGCACAAACCACACAGCGAATTTTGCAATTGATTTACTTGACCAAGTTTGATGAACGTTTTATCTCACGAAATTGTCCAGTCAATTGGATTTGACGCCGTTAGTCTATTTCTTGTGGGGCTACGTCAAGTCTATGATATATGGCAACAAACCAGAGACGATTGATGACGTAGGAATATCAAACGGGAAATTTCAGCAGTATCGGCCGATTTATGCTTAAAACCGTGATCTGGAGGGAAATCGAGTTCCATACATAATGGCATCGAGTATACTTTCACAGGAATAAATAATTTCATTGATATCTCAAACCGATTTTGTTTTAATAAAAAAAACTTAGCCCTATTATTGAAAACCCCTTTAAAAGTATATATTTCCACCGCCACCGACACCTTATTAAGGTCATTAATAGATTATGTATCCGAAATCTGACTGTCTAGGCGAATTCATTCTTATTTAATGATAAGCCGTATTGTAGTCAAGAGAAACATAAAGTATATTGTGGAAGTTCTAAATAGATTTTATTCCCTTTAGACACAATGAATCGAAGGATAATTGTAGCTGAAAGCCACAAAAACGACAGCTGCTCAAGTGTTAATAAAAGTTTCAAAAACCTGTATTTTCATTCAATACTTACTCACCGCACCTTAAAATAAAAAAACACTCTATCAAAGCATTTAGTAAACATTTATTTTGATATATGTAATATATTTGTATTTCAGGGGTCCGTTATTTTAGTTTTAATTAGAAGTGTTCAAAGGAAGTAATCCTAGCCAAGGCGACCGACACGTCCACTACCTCCACCTCCACCTATGCGACCGGTCGCAACAGAACCACGACCACTACCTCTGCCGCGACCTGCTCCGATTCCTCCTCTACGTTGAGCCTCACCGGCAACAACTAGACACACAAAAAGTAACAGCAGATAGAGAAGCTTCATGATGAAAAATCTAAAATGTTGTGCACTCAGACTAAAACTTTGCTTCTTATATGCCCTTTTATATTCGTCAAGAAGTTACTGCGACTTATTTGCATCAAAATGTTCTGGATATAGCAAACATAAATTACAATTAATAATGTTTTTAAGAAGATTATTGACACTATTTAAAATTCGTGACTAATTATACTGTAGCATCTGTACTATGTATATACATTTAGTTGATAATTAAAACTGACAATGCAAGTGATCCTATTTGACGTGATGATAATTATATGTACATATTTTTATATATCCCCTGTTGGGATACGTAGGGTAGTCCATGCATCGGCGCAGCAGAACTGATATACACAGCTAGGTGAATAAAACTGTAGCTTTCTTGAATTTGCCAAACGAATGGAGGCAAAGGTTCTCTTAGTGTTGCCCAAACATTTAAGAGAACTCAACACACCCAGACGTGCTGCCCATATCATGCTACCAATACTTGAAACATGTAGAAATTTGGATATGTTATAACGCTTTTCCAAAAATGGGCGTAGTTGGTTTACATCATTAGATACCTTATACTTAATATAAACACGGTATATATCAGGTATTAACTTAGACATCTTAACAAAATAGTTTAATTTGGCTCCAAAATGTATTACATCGGACTATTCCTGGTCCTAGATCCCTTATACCGAACGTATGAATTCGGTCTCTCTGAGAGAATGTTTTCATATTGCTATCAAAACTGTGCTTATATCCTGAGCAAGTAAAATGTATAAATACATTTCTTTCTTCTTTCTAAATTTATAATAAACATACGATTTTATAGATCTCTCGCTTCTTTTTTTGATACTAAGAAAATGTGAAAACCTTACCATGATTATAATATCATGAATGGTATAAAAGCTATTGTAGCATTACTAATTAACAGTCCAAAGTATATAAAATATAAACAAATTGGTCTGGTATGTAAATTTCAATACAAATGATTAAATTACATAATAATAAATAATGGCCATAAATTATGATGAGAATAGTCATTATATACGTAGATTGAACCGATTTCGGTTTCATATTTAGCGTCTACATATTGTATCTGTAGTTAAGTAGACCCTATAAAAAACATTCGAAGAAATATCTAAATATTTATTTTATAAGTCAATTGACTTTGCTTGCGAATACCTACAGCAGCGAGCAATGGAATAGTAGAGCTGTAATTTTAAATTTTTTTGAGATATTGTGGACTGTATTTATACGTGGGAATCTTTCACTCTGTACAACAAATTTTTGGACTCAGTCGTCTGTAAATTCGCAAGAGTCAAGCCAGGTATTGTTGGGTGAATATATGGAACTTTACATGAACTTCGAGTCTATTTTGTCTTGTTTTCCCTTCACAACAATTTTAGTGCTCACTATAATTAGTACTTTGAAAACCGACGGTTATAGAAAATTTTTTGAATGGGCTAAAGAAGATAATTTTATATGAAATTTAGTGCTCACTATAATTAGCACTTTGAAAACCGACGGTTATAGAAAATTTTATGAATGGGCTAAAGAAGATAATTTTATATGAAATGAATATTCCGTAGTTCAAAAATATTTTAAATATACACATACCAAGGGAATACTACTTTTACAATACTCGCAACTGTACATACATATGCATATACTAACAAAGCTATACTAGTTTGCAAGTAAATGAATAATTATTTTAATATTCCACGATCAAGAAATATACTTAATTAAATAGTAGTGGAAAATCTTAATATTTCAAAATTCAAAATTTTATTATATTTGTGCTCTTTAGACGTTTAGTTAAAGTTTTGAGTTAAACGAACCTTGTTGTAGAGTCTTCTTTCTAGGTAAAGCACATAGTCTATAAACTATAGATAGTTAATAGTTATTTTGAGTATATTGGCGCAGTTTGAAAGAAATTTAATTATACCTCTAGTTAGTGAAACAAAACAAATAAAATATGACTTCTACGTCTCAGTAAAACATCCATTGTGTACCTCACATGCTTATAATATGTAGATCGTATGTGTGCATCACCAGTTCTTAATCAATATAGTGGACAGTATCACAAAGAAAATGGCAAAATTGCACGAATTGAGTTTCGAAATGTTCCCAATGCGGTGGTCATTCTACATGTTCGGGCCCAAGAAACTTTTTACAGTTCTCATAGCCCAAAGGAATGCTCGCTATTATTTTAAAGTGAGATACAATTATATGTACAAAGTGCTATCGAAAATGTTGAATAATAAATCTCAACATCAAATAATGAATCCAACAAAGCTCATAGTTAAAATATTAATTGAAAATAGAGGTGTTAATTAGAATATAATTTGAATTAGAGTTAAAAGCAAATTTCATCGTCTACATTGTATAAAAATTTCATTCTGATGCATAAGAAAATTAACCGTGAAATAAGAATGTGTTGTTATTAAAGTTGTTATGTTGCATTATTTTTTAACCACAACAACTCAGTAGTGCCAGAATTAGGCATGTTTTTTTTCAGTAAGAAATACGTATTTTGTGTTACAACACATATTGTCAGAGCGTGAATTTGGAAATTTTTGAAAGCTTCAGTACACTAGTACTGGTACCTCAATGAACTACTTTCAGAACTATAGACCTTACATATATTCAGGAGCCAGCATAATCGTTCTTTAGTAGGTTCCTGTTATCATATAGTTCATAGCTCATTTGCCTTCCTATACTCCATTATATTCCGTAGGTAATAATATTTATGGACATTGTAAATGTTTGAAGAACAATAAATCTCTTCAATCTAAAAATCTATAATATAACAAGTAAGGAAGGGCTAAGTTCGGGTGTAACCGAACATTTTATACTCTCGCAATTTATTTATTTAACTTTATTTATATTATGTAACTAGCTGTTACCCTGTGCGCTTCGCCACACCTAAATCGATTAAAACTCTTAAGGGTTTTTACTTTGCGTTTTATTTATTGTTGTAAAATTGTTACTTATTTATAAAACATATTGGTATACAACATTTTTGGTTTTTCCACCTGGCGCGTAAATGAATAAGCACCTTGGTGTTCCCACTCTCGAGCATGCGACGAATAATTGGCCGTGGGAGAAGCACGGTTCTTCCAAATTGACGCCGCACACTTGAAACGTTTGCCCTTGCGATTTGTTGATGGTCATCGCAAAGGCAAGACGTACTGGGAACTGCAAGCGCTTAAATTCAAACGGCATGTCCGTTGGAATCATGGGAATGCGTGGTAAGAGTACAACTTCACCTGCTGCCTTGTGCCATTACACAAAGTTGGTGGCTTCAGATTTCGTAAAAGTATAATGGGTGAGCCGACTTTCAGGACTAAACGATGCGGTGGCAGACCGGGGGGATCCAAAGAATTCAAGAATTCAGTTGGATAATTGACTACTTCATCTTGATTCAAAACGCTATCAATCGATGTATATGTTGTAGCTTCTCCTGGCAGTTTTTCTTGAATGGCAAAATTTATTTCGTTGACGTGTACATTTTTAGGTGCCAATATTGCGTGTTCACTTAAATAATCGTGGCGTTGATAGTGTTGAACAATATTCGGAAATACACTTTCAATCAATTCTTCTTTCGATTGTAAAAGTGTACAAAAGTTGTTCGGCAATGTGATCAAATCGGTATCATCGATTGGTATTTTGCCTTAGCCAATGTCCAACAACTGCTTCGAAAACGCCACTGCGGATCGATCGATTTGCAATTGGACTCGCATGTTGACGGTAAGAGTCAGCCTTTGAACATGTCTCCATAAAACTGACGATTTTAAACATGCGTTTATTTCGTCGGCAGGAGTTGATCGAGGAATGACTGGCAAAGTTTGCCGAAAATCGCCGGATAATAAGTCTAATGCTCCGCCAAAAAGTTGTTGCTTTTGGCGTAGGTCTTGGTTTGTTCTATTGAATGCTTCTAATGACTTTTTGTTAGCCATTGGGCACTCATCCCATAGAACTATTCCAGCTCCTCGCACAACTTTTGCCATTGCTGAATTCCTCGATATGTTGCACGTTGGTGTTTCAACGACTTGGATGTTCAACGGTAATTTCAATGTGCTGAATGTGCTGTTCGACCGCTATCAAGTAGAGTAGCAGCGATGCCTGACGAAGCAATTGCCAGATCAATTTTCTGCTGTGACCGTACAGTAGCAAGAATCAAAGAGATAAGAAACGTTTTCCCTGTACCACCGGGCGCATCCAGAAAGCAGAATCCACTTGCGTTATTGTCAACCGCTCGTATAATCTTATCATAAGCATTTTTCTGCTGAATATTCAATTTTCAATTCAAGCATATCAATCGCTGAACGATTGGGCGCAGTGAAATATTGTGGTATTTCGGAATATAGCAATGTTCTTGCAAATTCATCGTTTTCACACAACTCGAAAAAGGTAGTTAGTGTTGTCCCCGGTGGTCGTGCTGCGCTCTGTTGTACATTGTCTGCAGTGAAATAAACGCGTTGCCCATTTTTGAGATGAACTGCCAAATGAAGGCATTTGACAGGACTGCCAGTAGTGCGGCAAAACATTATTTCATGAGAATTTGTATAAGCGGGATGTATCATTTTTTTTTTGCAAAACGTGCACAAAACGTGATACACACATTAAACTTCTTATGTGCACCCTCCAAACAGACCCCAATCACCCCTGAAAATTTCATTGAAATCGGGCAAGCCGTCTAGGAGGAGTATACGAACAGGAAGTTTTGCCACTTAATTTTATATATATAGATACACAATTTGACCCACATATTCATCATAAATATTGTATAAAGTCCATTGATATTCATCATAAATATTGTATAAAGTCCATTGAAAGTTGGAAACCCTAATATTAGGTTAGAAGCACCGAGGTCCTCGTGTTCGATATATGGGACCTTAAAAACCTATGGTCCGATTTCGGCGATTTTTAAAATGGGGCTGCCACACTATAAACATAGTATTAGTGCAAAGTTCTGCACCGATATCTTCACTAGTGCTTATTTTATACATTGTAATGTAAGCGATTCAGATTGTCTTCAAAGTTCTGGTATATAGGAAGTAGGCGTGGTTGTGAAGCGATTTGGCCTATTTTCACAATATATCATTGGGATGTCAGTAAACTATTACAAACCAAGTTTCATTGAAATCGGTCGAGTAGTTCCTGAGATATGGTTTTGGACCCATAAGTGGGCGACGCCACGCCCATTTTCCATTTTGTAAAAAATCTGAGTGCAGCTTCCATCTGCCATTTTTTCTGTGAAGGTTAGTGTTTCTGTCGTTTTTCGTTAGTGAGTTAACCCACTTTTAGTAATTTTCATCCCAACCTTTGTATGGGAGGTGGGCGTGGTTATTATCCGATTTCTTTCATTTTTGAAATGTATTAAGAAGTGGCTAAAAAAAAGCGACTGCAGAAAGTTTGGTTTATATAGCTCTATTGGTTTCCGAGATATGTACAAAATACCTATTTGGGGGCGGGGCCACGCCCACTTCCACAAAAAAATTACATCCACATATGCCCCTTCATAGTGCGATCCTCCATACCAAATTTTATTTCCATAGCTTTATTTATGGTTTAGTTATGGCACTTTATGTGTTTTCGATTTTCGCCATTTTGTGGGCGTGGCAGTGGTCTGATTTTGCTCATTTTCGAAAGCAATTTTCCTATGGTGCCAAGAAATAAGTGTGCCAAGTTTCATCAAGATATCTTAATTTTTACTCAAGTTGCAGCTTGCACAGACGGACGGACGGACGGACGGACAGACAGACATTCGGATTTGAACTCCACTCTTCACCCTGATCACTTTGGTATATATAACCCTATATCTAACTCGTTCATTTTTGGGTGTTACAAACAACCGTTATGTGAACAAAACTATAATACTCTCTTTAGCAACTTTGTTGCGAGAGTATAAAAATGAATCGCAAAATGTGTTGCTAAGCGCATAACTCGAGAACCGCTGAACCGTTTTCGCAAATTCTTTGTTTAGAATATTTTTAGAGGTACCGGGATGGTTCTTACGGAAAAATTGCTTGAAAAAGTCTTAAATCCAAACAAATTTGTCGTTAGTCTCGAAAACGGCCGAGAAGGGCCAAACCGATGTGGCTAATTTTAGTTTTGAAATATTTATGGAAGACCAGGGAAGGATTAGAAAGTAAGTATACATATATCGAAAAATTGTGAGGGAGATAACAAGAAGATGACTTTATTTCAATTGACAACAAAAGAAAAAAAATAATAAAATTTTGAAAGTTGTCATTGTTGCTTTGTTAAAATATTTTTATCATTGTTCAAATGTATAAGGCTGTGTCGATAGTCCAAAACAATTTGTAACAAGTAGGGAAAGACAACCGAACATTTTATACTCTCGCAATTTATTGATGTACATAATTTTATTACACACAATTTGAAATAAAGTCCAATACAATAACGAAAATCAGCATATATAGTACATGAAGGTTGAGGTAATTCCTGGACCGATTTCACTCATTTTCAATGCCCAGTTATAATGGGAATAGGGGCAACTTGGCACCTGTTAGTAGGCAAACAAACGGCAATTCGGCCTTGAAATGACTCCTAAATTGCAAATCATAAAGTCATAAAGTCTGCAAAATCGCCAAAAAAGAGCTATAAAGAAGATTTTCCAGATATTCAAGTCGCTGGAGGTACTGCACAGGACTTTAAAAGATTTACCCAACAACGAAAATATTTTTGGTGAAGCCATGATTCTGTTGGCAGGTAATTTTCGCCAGACTATTCCTGGATCAACTGTTGCTGACGAACTAATCACATTCCTAAAATCATCTAATTTGTGGCGACACATAAAGATAAACCAATTAACAAATAACATACGAGTGTTTTTCCAACAATATCATACTACGATTGTAGAAATAGTTGAAAATGGTAGCGACGCAGTTGACACCTCGATGGATTAATAACATTTTAAACGGGTTTCTGTCACTTCATGGCCGCGAAAGAGGAGCTTATTCATCGTGTTTGTCCTGACATGAAACCATAATTAATAAACATAAATGGCTGATTGAATGACCTATATTGGTGGTAAAAAAACAAGGATCTCTTTGATCTTAATGCGACAATTTAGAATTTCGATAAAGGAGAGTTGACACAACTACAAACCAGGATGACGTATTCAATTATCCCACAGTCTATTTTAAATTGCTGGACTATCCCCACTCACTTGCAATTAAAAGTAGTGTGAGTTGTCATCATGCTGCGTAACATAAATCAAAATCAAACTTTGCAAAAGAACAAGACTGGCTGTGAAGAAGGTGATCAATATCGTCACCAAAGCCAAGATAAAGCCAACTCTGAAATTTGGTCATTTGTTACTTACTCCAATATACGGTTAAAAAAATCAAAGTTTTACAAATTGTTTATGGATAATTAGTTCAGGAAGAAATTAAAGCTTTGTGAGCATCATAAAATATGGAGGTCCTTAATAAAATCCAAATATAAATTGTCCATTCGTAGGACATCGACACACAAAATACCAGTTGATAGTATGGAAAACCCAGTCAGCTGACTATTGGGTTCTGGTTCATACTAGCTGTAAAATAGTTTATATTTAGTCCATTTAATTACATAATAGAAATGGCGGATACGCCTCTAAAATGTGTTTGTCAGAGTCTTCCCACCTATTTATAGATTTACATTTTAATTTTCAATGTAATATTGAGGGCGTTCACTACAAGATACGGTCCAACTCAACACGGCTAAAGGATTTTAGAAGAAGCTACTTCATGTCAAAAGTATTCAAGTAGGTTTATTACTTTTTTCGGAGGATCACACCATATTATAAAGGCTCTTTGTTTTCTTGTGTCAGTATCTTGTACTCGTACACTGTAATAATTTGCCATTTTTTTGAGAGTTTTTTTATTTAATAAAACAAAGGTATAAATGTGTTTTTGTTTCCTGTGTATTTAACGTTAGTAGCCACCGCCGCCACCTCCACCAAAACGACCACCTCCACCTCCACCAAATCGGCCACCACCACCACCGCCACGACGTCCACCACCACCATAAGGTCCTCCACCGCCACCACCATAGGGGCCACCGCCGCCACCATATGGTCCACCACCTCCACCACCGAATCGGCCACCGCCACCGCCTCCTCCTTGCGCTTGACACGCAACAACCAAACACACCCACAGCAACAGTGCAGCGAAGAACTTCATACTGAACGGTTTGAAGTAAAATAAGCCAGTTTCATTGGCTTTTTATACTCAAGGCGATATGCGGTTCTATGAAGTCACTACCCATTAACAATAATAACAACAAAAGCTTTCAGTCTAAATAATCACTTCGAGTACTATATGTATTTTCCTTATACGTATGTATGTGAGTACATCTGTCTGAAATTCGTGACAAAGATTAGTGCAAATAAATATAAAGTGTATACAACAACAATAACAGTCATCTCTACCCATTGTAAATTTTGTTCTCGTATATGTTAGGTCAGTTTCAATATTTGTAAAACTAAAAACTGATTTACGTTCAGGCTCTCAGAGCGACATGACCATATGAGCAAATCTCATCTTACTGATTTTTTTATTGGATATCCATAAGATTTGATGGGCCACGCTCTTCTTCTTCTATGAGAAAATGTGAGATAAAACGTGCCAATTTTTAATATCGTTTCTCTCTCGTGAACTAACAGTATTGCTAAGTAATCTAATAAATATAAAGTAATTTTAGAAGCAAACAAATCAGTTAGGTATGTAGATTTCGAAATTATTTGTGCAATTACAGCACAATAAATAATATAATTATATTATTTAAGCGCAGTTTCTAGCCATAAAATATGATGAGAACAATCATTATAAATTAAACTGATTTCATTTGCATATCTACAGAGCTCTTTAATAGGTTGGGCCTGTAAAAACGGTCGAATGAACAACATTTTATAAGAAAGTTTTACACTTTTATCTGGAAATATGTACAGTTGCGAGCAATGAAATGGGAACTTACTTATGTAACATACATTTTTCAAGTTTAAAAGTAATATTATATTGTTTAACAAATTATTGACTGTTTCTTGACATCTGTCCATAAGCTATCTTATGAACGCAGATAACTGACTTGAGCTAATCACCCTATAATTTCAATTTCATGGTCCCGAAACCGGAATCTTATTTGTACGCCTCAATTTATTAAACTATTTCAAGGAACCATTTGAGTAAAATTTCCTTTATCGTTGATATTCACATAAATATTATCCAACATATTAGTCCTACACTGTTGTGTCCCACATAGTTCCACTAAACTATACTAAATCCTTCACGCTTCACAGTTTTTTTTCATCATATAGTTGGTGTACTTCATACGTCTTTTAACCCTTTACAAAAAAATGTATCTTCAGTCCATAAAACATTCCTCCAGGCCAAGGGCCTTAAACTATACATAATGGGGGGAGGGCTTAAAAGAAATATATATCCCGCAGATTGATAAATATAACGAGGGTTTCAAATATTAAAGCACTACACTAATATATCAATGCTCTTAACTGTACATTCACATATATATGTGTATAGTAATGTAGTTAAAAGCTTATTTCGTTTGCAAATAAATGTAATAAATATTTAAATATTCAGCAATCAAGAAAAATGCATAAATTTCGCTAATGGATTAATAAACAATGCAAAGTAATATTATGAAGTAATGAACGGGGGAAGATCCCACTCCATATTTCAATAAAACAAAAAGAAACGTACTTTGTTCGAACTGGGTGCCTCGCAACCTTGATTTTCACCGCGCCACAAATCAATGGAAACGATGACAAATTGGGATAAATTAGGCTTCAAATAGCTTCCGCATCAGCAACATGTTCGTTTCTGAAACAAAAGCAATCAATGGTTACAAATCAAACTCGTTTGATTTTCTCCGCAGTGCGAGATAACATTTCCATAATGAAAATTGAAGTTATAATTTGTGGAATAAAAGCAAGTATCGTTTATTTTCTAAAAGAATCGTATTCTGCAAGAGAAGACAATTTCCAACTGAATCATAATTGTGTCTTTCTTTAGCTCTTTCATACTTTAAGGATCAGTATATACAGTAGAAACCTTTGGTTTGTTTACACTATTTTTCATAATTTTACACACTACCGAGGCGTACTTGGGTTGTGTGCTTCGCTTTTCAGCTACAATTGTGGTAATTAGGGTGTAATCTTCACACAAATTTTAAAGTCCTTAAATAAATATCAAACAAAATTTTTTTTTTTTTCATTTTTATTAGGATTATTTTAAATTATTTCGCATATTTATTCCATTTTATGGTGGTATTAAATGTTATTTATTGATAAGTTAGTAATATTTTATGTAAAAGTGTATAATGCGATTCAACTATTTCTAAATCAACTATTTCTAAGTCAGCAATCCATTAACCATTGTAGGGAAATTTATATAATTGAAAGCGATTTCCTTCAGAGAAATTAATTTGCATATTTTTTTTATATTCATTAAATTCTTGTTGCCTTGGACTCGATGGTTTGAAATACTTATTTAATATGATCATGACATATTTTGTTTAATAAGGAGTCGAACACAGCTCGTTTCAAGCTCATAAAGTTTTTGTGTATTTCCAATAAGCAATTCATGTTAGCTTGTTTAAACAACCGCATATACATATGTATGTATGTAAAAATGTATGAACTTCTGATTTAAAAAAAAAAAAATTGGATTTCATTACAACTTATGAACTTTATTCTGCTATATTGACATGAGGAAAGTTTCTGACTGGCATTCACTTAGGAGTGGCCAGGAACGATTCGTTTGCATGTGAATCAAGCAGCTCACGACTTCCGGTCTTAGACCATGTATCTGGGTAGCCAACAGGCATCCGTCTGGAAGCGAGCTAAAGTGAGAAGGCGAATCACGCTTATGCGGTTGTGCGTAGGGTTTGGGACCCACCACATAAAAACGAATAACCTCCTTACGTACAGCTGCAACCGAAACCATTGGCTTTCGGAAAAGTAAAAAAAAAACAGCTGGTATGATGAGAATTGTCGTTTCGCAGTGGAGAGAAAACAGACTGCCTACCTCGCAAAGTTGTGATCGACCGCAACACGAGCGGGATGGGAAAGATACCGAGATCTGAAGAGGGAAGCGAGACGCATTTGCAGACAAAAAAAAGAAAGAGGCCGAAATGCGTGAGTACGAAGAGCTTGACAAGCTGGCCGACAGGCGTAATGCTCGAAAATTTTACGAAAAGATCCGACGACTAACTGAAGGTTTCAAGACCGGAGCACACTCCTGTAGGACCCCCAGAGGTGATCTAGTTATTGATGACTAGAGTATACTGAGTTTGTGGAGGGAACACTTCTCCAGCCTGCTGAATGGCAGTGAAAGTACAACAACAGGAGATGGCGAACCCGATTCCCCAATCGACGACGATGGAGCAGATGTTCCATTGCCCGACAGTGAAGAAATTCGAATAGTAATTACTCGCTTGAAGAACAATACGGCGGATTACCGGCCGAGCTATTCAAATACGGCGGCGAAGAGCTGATAAGGTGCATGCATCAGCCTCTTTGCGGAATATGGTCGGAAGAAAGCATGCCGACGATTGGAATCTCAGTGTACTCTGCCCAATCCACAAAAAGGGAGACCCCACAATCTGCGCCAACTATCGTGGGATAAGCCTCCTTAACATCGCTTATAAGGTTCTATCGATCGTACTGTGTGAAAGACTAAAGCCCACCGTCAACAAACTGATTGGACCTTATCAGTGTGGCTTTAGACCTGGAAAATCAACAACTGACCAGATATTCACCGTGCGCCAAATCTTGGAGAAGACCCGTGAAAAGAGAATCGGTACACGCCATCTATTTGTCTACTTTAAAGCTGCTTTCGACAGCACGAAAAGGAGCTGCCTTTATTCCGCGATGCCTGAATTTGGTATCCCCGTAAAACTAATACGGCTGTGTAAGCTGACGTTGAGCAACACCAAAAGCTCCGTCAGGATCGGGAAGGACCTCTCCGAGCCGTTCGATACCAGACGAGGTTTCAGACAAGGTGACTCACTCTCGTGTGATTTCTGAAAGTTTTCGATGCAGTACCCGCTGGTGGAAGCCGAGGAAGAGGGAGACCTCCACTCCGATGGAAGGACCAGGTGGAGAAGGACGTGGCTTCACTTGGTATTACCAACTGGCGCCAAACTACCAAAAGGAGAGATGCGTGGCGCGCTATTGTGGACTCGGCTATAACCGCGTAAGCGGTTTCTACGTCAGTCAAGAAGAAGAAGACTCATAAAATATCTCATATACATTAAATACATTTTTTGCATATAATATGGCACACATTGATGTTAGAATCTTCTATAAGTGAAATATAGCATAAATAAATAATTTCGCTTTGTATAAGACAATTTTATACATATATAATATTCGCTATTTTATGATTGAAGTCTGACTAAATTTTATTAATCAATATATACTGCACGGCGTTTTACCAAGATAGAGGCTATCTTACCACTGAGAATTCCCCACGTAAAAGGTTTTCTACTGTATGTACTGTGCTTTAAGGTCTCCTTAATTTTAAAATCATGAACAAGTCACACGAAGTCATGGAAGCTGAAGCATCGTTACAGTATTGTTTTTGGCCAAGAATTAACAAACGTCTTGCTTTTAAGAAAGGAAAATCTAATTTAACAGCAAAATGAGTATGCATTTTTATTCGTAAAATATTGAATAATATTTGTTGGAAAGTATGTTTGTTCTTAGTTGTTTGTGTATTAAGTGAAGTAAAAATTTTGTTTTAGTTATGCGTCCTAAACAGAAAGATATATCTTAAAGTAAAATAAATAATATTTTGCAGTTTCATTAGAATGTTTCGAGTGATGAAGACAGTGGATATGAGGGTGACAATTCTAAAATCTCTAGTAGACATTTCACCAAATTTTTTGATAATAAAGAAATTGACTTTATCATGAATCAATGCAATTTGTTTTGCCTTCAAATGTTCGGTATTAAACTCAAATGCACCCACGAGGATATAAGGCGCTATATTAGAATTCTGTTTTATCTCGGTGTACTAAAATTTCCGCTATTAAAAATGGTGTGATCCGCAGACCTGGATCTTGCAATATTCCAAACTTTTTATCAAGAAATAGATTTGAAAAGCTAAGGAATGCCTTCTAAATTGAAAAAACGTGGAAGTGGGTCTTATGACAATAAATGTGAAATCAATCACAATTTAATTAATGTATATAGGTTCGTTGCTTATCGTCTTATATGGGAGTTGAAGCAATTGGAAATTGCAGACGATGGAGCGCACAGAAAAAAAGGTTTTAGAGATTTCTAGGCTCGCTGCGACGACATGGGTTAAGTAGATCTTTCAAACATTCTGATGGAATCGTATAAAGTAAACCACTGCTCAAGAAGTGGTATATGACACAATTTTACAGTTGTTTAATCACATCCATTATCGGTGATTTTTCCACTGTGATTGAAAAATCGCATATAGCAACTGCGATCAATTTTTGAAAATAGTAAAAATTACAATCGCAATGGCAGTTCAATAATTTGAATTTGATCACAGTAGCTTTAGAGAAGTTCAGTGCTTTTGTTCGATCACAGTACATACATATGTATATAAGTTCAGTAATTCTAATTCTATCACTATAGCAATAACAGTTCGAAAAGTAGCAATCACATTTCAGTAGCAATCTATTATTATTATCAAAAATATTTTTGTTAAATTTAATTATTATGAAAATGGAAAAAATTAAAAAAAAATGTGGAGTACAAATTCTCATAAATTCGTTTGTTGCGATCGCAATAGCAATATAAAATCACAGTGATATAAAATAGCAATCACTGAAACCACAGTGATTTAAAAATAGCAATATCGCTCATTACTACTGCACTAAAGCAGCGTGGTATTAGATTAAGATTATGATTGAAAATACATCAGCTACTAATTTCTTATATCCAAAAATTTATAATCTTTTTATCGTGATTTTTTGATATTTTTTATTTCATAAGTCAAAAATATAAATGTTTTCCAATTGTCCAAGTGTTTAACGTTTGTAGCCACCGCCACCACCTCCACCAAATGGACCACCACCGCCTCCACCATAAGGTCCACCACCTCCACCATAAGGTCCACCGCCGCCACCACCATAAGGCCCTCCACCGCCACCACCATAGGGACCACCGCCGCCACCATATGGTCCACCACCACCTCCACCATATGGGCCGCCGCCTCCGCCACCTCCTTGCGCTTGACTCGCAACAACCAAACACACCAACAGCAACAGTGCAGCGAAGAACTTCATACTGAACGATTTGAAGTAAAATAAGTCAGTTTCATTGGCTTTATATACTCACTGATATGCGGTTATATGACTATACCACTGCCCAATAACAATAACAACACAAGCTTTCAGTCTATATAAACACTTATAGTACTATACGGGTATTTATTTTCCTTATATGTATGTATGTATGTATGTATGTAGTAGATATGTGCAACAGTCTGAAATTCGTGACAAATAGCAGTGTTAGTAAATATAAAGCGTATACAACAACATAGCAGTCATCTTTGCCCATTATAAATTCTGCTGTCGTATAGGTTAGGTCGGTTTTAATCGGTTCTATGTATTTTCCCCATTGGCGATTGGGAGGCGGAATATCATTTGCTAGTATAAATATATATGTATTATTTACTCTAAATATGTATGTAGGTATAAAATATTCACAGCCGTATAGAAATAAGAAATCTTTATACTCGAAACGCAACGAAAAAGCCACACGCCGTCCCAATCTATTATCGCTTAAAATAATTTATAAACATGCACTTACAAACATACATTTATTTTATTTGTTTATTTAATTTCTTAATGTTATACTTAATTAAAAATCAGGCGCATTGGCACTTAAAATTTCCCATATCACTAAAACAGCTGATTGGGAATTTCCAAGAAGAAGTGAAAACTGAGAATGTGAGACAGAAAAGGGCAAATAATATCATTACATACTCGTATGCATACAGACATACAACGCCCGATTAACTGTAATAAGTTAAGTTATTTACAATATGTAATTTACTTTTAAACATGTAGACAATCGGTAAGAAATTTGACCTACGTCATCTTATCTTTATCATCTACAAAATCTCAACCAATCTTGATGTCAAAAAGAGCTAGAACTCTTAGTTTTTAATACTTAATGCTAAATGCTCTTTTAACAAAGCGGTACAACCGTTCAAAAGTGTTCACAAAGATTCTATTGTACAGAATAGTAATATGTGGGATTATATTAGCCAGTGGCGAACGCAGGAAAAAAAATGTGGGGGGGGGGGGGTTTCATTATTTAATTTACAAATTGAAGTCTAATCTTCTTTTATTTTGGGCCATAACATTTAAAATCTCTTCCTCCGTCACGTCTATATCTCTATGGATATTCAAGAGAGCCATTCCGTTCAGGCGTGTTTCTCCAGTTTTATTTCTTAAATATGTTTTAAAGTGCGAAGTGAGGAAAACGAGCGTTCACTTGAAGCGACAGATATAGGGATTGTTGCTCCAATCTTTAAAAACCGATGCACTGTTTTGAAAATTTTAATTTGAAAAACAAATAATAAGTAAAGTTGTGTATCTAATTCGGACAAGTTTTTTCTGGTTGTTTTTATTAAAAATATAGACATTTTAGTTAAGGCACTCAAGTATTTTTTTGCAAATAGCATAATTTTTTTTAATTTAAATTTATTTCACAACAGTTTGCTCATGGAACGAAAACTGAAAGTCATAATAAATGAGTTTTTAGTTTTCCTGTATTATAATTAACAATAAACTCTAAAAAAATAATAGAAACCTTATTGGTGACTTTTCAGTTCAGAACTAATTTTCAAAAGAAGTCCATTTTCGACTCACAATTCCCCTTAAATCTAAAAAAATCCAGTTCAGCAGCCACAGAGTTATAAGGCAAACTCATTACTTTGAAGCAAATTAAAAAAATTTCTCTGTCCAGTTTATATTTTTCTGGGTTTTTTAATTGGCCTACATTCCCACAACTTTTTAATACTATCCAGATACAATAGGTTTGTTTTTAGTTTAACATTCTCATAGTTTCAAAAAATTAAATTTTATCAGCAGAGAAGTATCAAAATAGGCCGTTTGTGAACAAAAAAGTATCAAATCACAAAATTTAGAAGAAAAAGTATCAAAAAAGATACAATTGTATCAAAATGGCAACGCTGTTAGTGACTAATGTATTCATTTCTTTTACATATTCATACATCGTCGGCAGAAAGATTGCTTTCAAAACAACAAATTACAATTTTTCAAATGATTTTATATTGTTTAGGATTGCACTAAACACTCAAATGAAACACGATTTAAATAATTCACAAATTTATTAGGTACGCTCTAAGTACCATGCGATCACCTGAATATGCAGTTGAATAATGAACAATCAAGAAGGATGATTTATGCTTAAGCTATGCTTATATAGAAAAATGAGGTGTAAGAGAATAAACATAAGTAATAAGGTTGTTCTTGTAAACGGCGTAATGGCATGACCCAAGCAACGGTAGAATGGTGTGACATGCCAAAGCATAAACAGATCATCTGATAATAGTGATGCCAGATTGCGCACAGTAAAACCTAGATTAATTAAACTTAGTTCTAATATTTAACATTCCTCCCCGGCTGAACCGTCAGGGTTCAGAACTTGTGGATTTGGATCGATAAGGCGACAAATCTTCTGCACTGGTCGTTGGCAGTGGTGTTTTAGAAAAAGTCCTTCAGGTGTACGCTTGTCACTGTTGTATTCGACAGATACTATTCGTACCAATCCGTCATCTCCTGGGTGAACTTCTGTTATGCGTCCTATGCGCCAATGGGTGGGGGGTAAATTCTCATTTTGAATTAAAACGATATCTCCCTGCTGTAGATTCTCACGTCGTCGTTCCCATTTCCGACGAGCTTGTAGGCTAGATAAATATTCTCGGTTCCAACGCTTCCAAAAGTGCTCGAACATTTTCTGCAATTGTTGTGAATACAAAATACGATTTTCTGGAATATCTGCAACAGGCGGCTCTGGTCTGGAATTGATCGGTCGACCAATGAGAAAGTCGCCAGGTGTGAGTGCGAAGCTACCACTTGGATCGTCGTGAAGGGGAACTAGTGGCCGGGAGTTTAAACAGGCTTCAATCCTGACGAGTAAAGTACTCAGTTGATTGAAGCGTAAAATTTGACGACCAATTGTGCGATAGAGATGCTTCTTTGCGGAACGTACAGCTGCTTCCCAAAGGCCTCCATGATGGGGAGCGGCTGGTGTTATGAATTTCCATTGTGTGCCGGAAGATGCTATATGCTGGGTTGCATATAAATTTCTCCAATCTTCTAGGTCTTGTTTCATAACTCTATTAGCACCTACAAATTGAGTTCCGTTGTCGCTATAAAGTACTGAACATATACCTCGTCGGCTTATGAAGCGGTCAAACACATCGATGAATGCTTGCGTTGATAAATTTTCAGCAAGTTCAATATGTACGGCCTTCGTAGCCATACAAATAAAAATCGCACCGTATGTTTTAGAAATAGTGGTGGATCGCTTTCCTCCGTGACGGACGTTTAAAAGACCACAATAGTCCAACCCGGTATGGGTAAATGGTGGAGTTACCGTAACCCGTGATCTAGGAAGTGATGACATCTGTTGCTGCTGTGTTACTCGTGTGTGTCGACGACATACGACACACTGATGAAGATATGACTTGACCATCTGACGTGCATGCAGAATCCAAAATCTCATGCGTAAGTACTGCAACATCTCCTGTATCCCACCATGAAGACAGCATTTGTGAGCATCTGCTACGAGAAGTTTGGCTAAAGAACAGGTATTTGCAAGAATGATGGGATGTTTTTGTTCATATGGTAGTTCGGAATTTGTCAACCGACCTCCTACTCGGAGTATACCTTCTTCATCCAAGATTGGGTTCAATGGAAGCAGTTTGCTCGAGGAGTCGATGCTAGAATGAGACTTGAGTGCTCTGATTTCAGATAGATACATATTACCTTGACTTTGACGAATATGGACGATCAATGCCCACTCTTTCTCTTCAGCAGTAATTACTTCATTTGAACGTTGACTCCTCAGTGACGGAATAAAACGACGAATTCGTGCAGTTGTGTTCAATAATGCACTCAATCGGCTAAATCTTGCTACCAAAGGTATTCGCTCGGCTCTAAAGGATGTCAATAGCAAACCTGTTCCAATGCCAGCGCCAAGGTGTACCTTTAACGGCCGGCTCTCTCCGGTTAAAATTTGTTGTTGCTCAGTTGTGAGATTTGGTAAGGGTGGTGATGATTAATCACCAAATGCGTGGATGAGGGGTGGTCCCTTCCACCAAAGTTCGTTCTCTCCGATGGCGACCGGTGTGATTCCGCGGCTCGCGCAGTCGGCTGGGTTGTATTCTGATCGAATGTGGCGCCACGCGCTCACATCCGATTTTGCTTGTATGGAAGCTATGCGATTCGCTACATACTGTTTCAATGAAGACGGTTGTCGTCGAATCCAATGGAGGACAATCGTGGAGTCGCTCCATAACGTGTAAGCAGTGTCTTCTAACTGCAAAGCACGACGTATGTTATTCATGGTTGTAACCAATAGCTGGGCTGCAGAAAGCTCTAGACGAGGGATCGTCATTTCTTTCAGTGGGGCAACTCTCGTTTTCGCCGCGACTAGTGCTGTATTGGATTCTCCGTCAGGACTGGTATTTCTCAAGTAAATAACTGCCGCGTAAGCTTTGGTACTTGCATCGCAAAATCCATGCAACGTCGTTACAGAGTTCTCCCGGATTCCTAGCCATCGAGATATTTTGATTCTCTCGAGAGCCTGTAGACTGTTCCGATATTTCATCCAAGTCTCGCAAAGTTCAAATGGTAATGGCGTATCCCAATTCAGTTTCGCCAGCCACACATTTTGAACAAAAATCTTGGCGGTAACGACAACTGGTGCCAACATACCCAATGGATCATATAGTCTCGCTATATCACTCAAAACAATCCGTTTAGTAGGAACTGTGTCAAAGTTACATACCTTAACCTTGAAAAATAAGGTGTCTGTAATAGGATTCCAGCGTAGGCCCAATACCGTTGTGCTGGAATCGCTAAAGTTAATCTCCGATGCTGGTGCCTTAGAGCCGCTGATTCCTTCCAGGGTCTGGACGCAGTTGGAGTTCCACTTATCTAACTCAAATTTACCTTGTTGAAGAATGGCGGTAACGACAACTGGTGCCAACATACCCAATGGATCATATAGTCTCGCTATATCACTCAAAACAATCCGTTTAGTAGGAACTGTGTCAAAGTTACATACCTTAACCTTGAAAAATAAGGTGTCTGTAATAGGATTCCAGCGTAGGCCCAATACCGTTGTGCTGGAATCGCTAAAGTTAATCTCCGATGCTGGTGCCTTAGAGCCGCTGATTCCTTCCAGGGTCTGGACGCAGTTGGAGTTCCACTTATCTAACTCAAATTTACCTTGTTGAAGAATGGCATCTACGTCATGTGCACGGTTGATGGCCAGTTCTGTCGTATGTACACTTTCTAAGTAATCATCTACATAAAAGCTATGAAGGATGCTGTCCCGTGCTGCGGCTACCCGGCTGACGTCAGCGATCACTTCCCAATTGTCATAGGCACACTGTCTCAATGTCCTAATCGCATTAAAAGGCCCACTTGCCATACCATATGTCACCGTTTTAAGTTGGTAGGTCCGCAAGGGGTCCCTTGGAGACTCTCTCCAAAGGATCTGTTGCCATTTTCGATGTCTGGAATCTACCGTGACTTGTCGAAACATTTTCCTTATATCCGCTGTAAGAGCTATTGAATACCGCCGAAATCGATGCAGTATGTCAACTAAGTTGTCTTGTAGTTGTGATCCACACATTTGTGTATCGTTCAGATATACACCGTTCGTAGTTTTAGACGAAGCGTTAAACACTACTCTGAATTTGGTCATAACAGCATGGTGAGGGATGTAGTAACAGTTATCCAAGTCAACCTGATTACCACCTATCGCCTCCATGTGCCCCAAATTAACGTATTCCCTCATGAATTGAATGTATTTATCTCTCAATGTATAATCATTTGCCAATGTCCGTTCAAGTTTCAAAAATTGTCGAAGTGCTGCAGGATGTGAGTTTCCAAGTTGAGGAGCGTCAGCTCGAAATGGAATCTGCACAATGTAACGACCATCTGGATGTCTCGTAACTGTATTCACAAAAATTTCTTCACATGCGTCCACTTCTGGTCCGATGCTGTTGACAGGTTCTTCGATTTCCCAGAATTTCCGTAAGAGATGATCTGTAGAAGAATCATCGTCGTGCAAGCCAGCAAGATATGAAAATGAAGTTGGTTCCGACACGTTCGCCGCTGCTGGACCTAGTACTACCCAACCTAGACGGGTGTGTAGTGCACACGGTTCATAATTTGAACCAACAATAACGTCGTTTAGAACAATAGAAGGCCATATGTCTGCTCCAATGAGTAGCTCTACAGAACCTGGTGTAGCGAATTCAGAATCTGCCAAATGAAGACCTCGTAGATGATGATTCGTCCGAGTGTCTACAGTGGTTGCAGGAGTCATAGACGTGATTGAGTCAATGACATAAGCATTGAAATTGATTTGAAATTGCCGATCCGCATGGGACTGCATACTGACACCGACCATGCCCTTGGTCCGTGTTGAAATACTTTGGTCAATACCTTCAACTTGAAGCTCGCAAGGGGTTCTATGAAGATTTAAAACGGTTACTAACGATTCACAAACGAAGCTCACCTGAGAACCCATATCGCAGAGTGCGCGACATTCTTGCACATTACCCTTAGAATCAGCAAGTAGCACTCTTGCAGTTGCTAAGAGAACGGTCCGGTCACTCTGTGCGAGAAATGACTGGACCTCGCCGGTTGGTCATTGTTGTCGAGGAAGTACTTTAGGCGCCACCATTGGCACCGTAGCTGAGGTACCAGGTGTGTATCTGGTATTGGTACCCACGATGTCCTTCTGCTGTGACCTTCTGCATAAGAGGGTATTATGTTTCTGCTGACAATTGAAACATAGCCCACATGAACAGTCGCGAGCGCAATGACCAGGTCTGAGGCAATTAAAACATAAAGTTGCGTGCTTCACTAGCTCCCAACGTTTCTCTACTTCAAGATTGCGAAATTTATTGCACCGTACAATACGATGATTCTCATTACAAGACGGACAAGTTGCCATATCTGACGATGCTGAGGAGTGAGGCATTCTTCCGCTGTTTGTTGCCAATTCACGACTCTAGTTGATACGGCTTTGCTGTGAGTATTCGCAGTAACTGGCAGGTTGGCTGCGCGCCGTTCCACGAACATTATTACGTCTTCCATCTTCGGAATCTCATTGGTTTGTAGACTCATTCCCCACTCTGTACGGGTAACCACTGGTAGTTTCGGTAGTAGTAATGGTACGGCTAGGGCATCCCATTGTTTCACTGGTACGTTCATCATTTCAAGCGCTCTGAATGAATTACGAACACAGTCCACGAATTTTATCAGCGTATCTCTAGACTCTGCTGGCTGGTACGGTAAGTCTAACATATGCTGAACATGGTGCTCGGAAAGAGTACGTGGATTGTCGTAACGTTGTTTGAGCTGAGCCCAAACTTCTTCATACCCACCTGTGTATAAGCCACCTACTAACGGAACGTTTTCCGCCTTCACATATTGCCGTAATTTTCCGAGTTTATATGTGGGCTGCAAATCACTTCTGTTGTGTACAAGGGTCTCGAACATATCCTTGAACGCCAACCAATTTGCGGGCTGTCCATCGAAGCTCGGAATTGAAACAGGGTCCAACCGCATGTCTGGTGCCTGACTGTACACCTGGTTGGGAATCTCACTATACGTTGACATCTTACGTTTTAATCTGATGCAAATGTTGTTGAACGTCTCTTCCGTTGAAGCTAGGAGATCGTCGTGATCTACCATTTCACCTTCATGTGCGCTGGAGACGAGTGCAAAATGATTGTCCATGAAACGAGTGAAATGTTGGCGAGCGCTACATAAGAGCTGTTCACTTTCGACACTGTCTGGATTGTAGCTCTCCGATTGGATTTGTGTCCATATGCGCAAAATAGATGAACGCGCTGATGTACGCAAATTTAATGCCGACATATTATAACCACAATTAACTTTAACACGACTCCTCACAGGAGGCACCAAAACTGTTTAGGATTGCACTAAACACTCAAATGAAACACGATTTAAATAATTCACAAATTTATTAGGTACGCTCTAAGTACCATGCGATCACCTGAATATGCAGTTGAATAATGAACAATCAAGAAGGATGATTTATGCTTAAGCTATGCTTTTATATAAAAATGAGGTGTAAGAGAATAAACATAAGTAATAAGGTTGTTCTTGTAAACGGCGTAATGGCATGACCCAAGCAACGGTAGAAAGGTGTGACATGCCAAAGCATAAACAGATCATCTGATAATAGTGATGCCAGATTGCGCACAGTAAAACCTAGATTAATTAAACTTAGTTCTAATATTTAACATATATTATTTAAAAATTCAATAACTTTGGGGGGGGGGGGGGATTTAAACACCCCAAAACACACCCTGCGTTCGCCCCTGATATTAGCATATGATACATGCTATCTCATCGAATCTCAAGTTATATCGCGAAGCTGTGAAGAACTCAAATTCCAATTTTTTTACGTCGTGAAGTTGTAAAAAATCATTTAGCAGATGATTCAGGTTCAACAGGCATTAAATTGCTCACGTCTGTTTCCTAGAATAGTTTTAGAGGAAGTTTTTGTAAAACAAATATAGTTTAATATATAATTGTCTGATTCTCATACGTATACAGTATTATACAATGTTTTGACCTAATGTCACGAAAATTTGGAGAAAAAAATGTATAATTTCCAAAGATATAGCTGTCTGTGTTGACCCAGTTTCAAACAAAGGTCCTTGATGTGACAATCATAAGTCCTTGGAGATTCATCTAAAATCAATCGGATGAAAAAAATTCGTTTTATGAATATATAATCCTGGACCTGAACCAAAATTTTTTTTTTTTCAAAAATTAACAAAATGGCGGCCACAGGAAATTTTTTTCTATATTTTCGGGAAAAAATCAACAGTTAATTGGTCTTATAAAATCGAAATGTTAGAAAATAATAAAAATCTTTGGTTCAGGCCTGAGTTTATTATGCATTCTAATAGAAATGTAGAAATTTCATTAAAATCTACCGAGCGGTTTTCGAGTTACAGTTGTCACCAGTTCAAAAAACATAGTTTTGAGAAAAAAGCATTTAAAGTTTCACACTAGCGTGTTGGAGTGCCCGAGCGCTCGTTGTTATTTGTCGAATAACTCTAAAAGCAATTATCGGATATCATACACTTAACTTACTTACACTTAACGAAAATGCAAAAAAAAATGATTTTTTTGAAAATCCTGACTACCCTTAACCCCTTAAGTGACCATATTTTGCGACATCGTTGTTTTCTCTAAATTTACATATAAAATTCCCCGCTAATTGCCACAAATACAAAATTGTTTGCAATTTTCCTCTTTTAAGAGGAAACTCGCAACCATTATAAATGTATGTAGATATGAGGACTGGGGTAAGCCTGGACAGATTTCAGTCATTTTCAAACCAAAGATATGTATTTTATACCCAAGACTATACATACACTTAATTTTGCTAAGATATCTCACATATTAACCGATATATACGGAATCATTTCCGCTGAAAGTTTGAACATCCGTATATGAGGTATATGGAAGTTAGGGGAAGTAATGACCCATTACCATTATTGGGTAACAATATTTCCTCTGAATTTCTATAAAATATCTGAGAGAATTACCGATATTTTCTATAAAAAAATAGAAACATGGACTGAGGTCTTCTTGTTCGTTATCTAGGGGCTTTAAAAAGTTATAGTTCTTTTTCGAAAATTTTTCAATAAATGATGCCTCAACTCAAATTCAAATTTGTACACAGTTTTATACCGATATCTTCTTTAATTCTTGATTTATATATTTCAAAGAGAGTACGATTCAATTCAAAACAATTATCATTACAGCAGAAAAACCTAAAATATTGTTTCGATAAATATTTGAAGTAAAGATTCAATTATTTGTCATGAACTAAATTTACACCTAATCTTATTATGATGACGTATCCATCCTCAAGATATATACTACCTTTGAAGTTTGATGAGAGTTTTTATACTCTCGCAACAAAGTTGCTAAAGAGAGTATTATAGTTTTGTTCACATAACGGTTGTTTGTAAGTCCTAAACCTAAACGAGTTAGATATAAGGTTCTATATACCAAAGTGACCAGGGTGACGAGTAAAGTTAAAATCCGGATATCTGTCTGTCCGTCTGTGCAAGCTGTAACTTGAGTAAAAATTGAGATATCTTAATAAAACTTGTAACATGTGTTTCTTGGCACGTATTCAGGTATTTCCTTATACAGTCCAAAAATGGCGAAAATCAGAAACACCTGAAACATTAAATTTCATTATAAAGATGGTACAGAAGAGCTGCACTCAAAATGGTATACAAAATTTTAATAAGACTCTCAGATATTTTGAAGAAATTCAGGGGGAATATTTTTCTTCTAATAATAATTCTCTGTGCCAAAATATGAGTGAAATCGGGTCATAACTTCCTCTAGCTCCCATATACCTAATATTAGAGTTTTCATACTTTCAATGGATTTTATACCATGTATATGCCGAATATGTGAATAAAAATATGTGTTATATTGCGAGAGTATAAAATGGTCGGTTAAACCCGAACTTAGCTCTTCCTTATTTGTTTTAAGTAAAAGTTAATATAAATTTTAGATCATCGGGAGTTCTAAGAAATTCAACACATTAAACTGTTGTTGAGCTGCATATAATATTGAAAACTGTTGCTTAGT
Organism: Zeugodacus cucurbitae; assembly: GCF_028554725.1. Taxonomy (NCBI): domain Eukaryota; kingdom Metazoa; phylum Arthropoda; class Insecta; order Diptera; family Tephritidae; genus Zeugodacus; species Zeugodacus cucurbitae. The sequence continues at coordinate 18,875,491 of NC_071670.1, forward strand.
TGACACTTCTTGACCATATGTGATTCCTTCATTATGAAGCTCGTAGAATATTTCTCTAATCTCTTTGTCGCAAATAATCTTAGAGCGGTATGGACCGAACCAGTACTGACTAAAATAAAATCTTTAAGTTTTCCAACTTTCGTATTACTTCAAGACTTTAAAATCCAACAAGGAAAGTAGAATCTGGACGAAGTCGACCACGAAATGTCAAATCGACAAAAAAGTTATTTCAGGAAAAACAATAACAAATATTATGTTCAACTAAATTTGAAGAAATTTAGTCGATTCCGACGGATGAAAGATACAACAACAATATTTCAAAACAATAATTTTATTTATTTATTTAATTTAAATGTAAAATCCAACAAACATGCACATCATGTTCAACAATGGAATCTTGTAATGGTGTGATACAATCCTTAACCACGCCCACCGCCGCCGCCACCAATTGGGCCACCACCACCACCCCCACCGATTGGACCGCCACCACCACCTCCTCCAATAGGACCGCCGCCTCCGCCACCTCCTCCGATTGGACCACCGCCGCCACCTCCACCAATCGGTCCACCACCACCGCCACCAAACTGTGCCTGACTGGAAGCAAACAGGCAGGCCAAGAGCGCTAAGACAACCAGATACTTCATAATGTCTGTTCTGTTATTACGTAAATAATGCGAGCACACGTCTATTTATACGAACGATGAATGCAGTTGTTCGCTCCTCATGCTGCTCTTCGGTGTTAAGAGAAAACTACTTTAGCAACAACAACAGCGAAAACTTAACAAGCACGTAGCATTAAGCATATAACAATGAGGAAAATTAAAACGAAAACAATTAAAAGTGTTTCGGACTTTCAACGCGACACTCGTCAAACGATGTTTGTGCAGTAAGTCGCCGAATAGGTTGGGTACAAATAGTGAAGGCGTTTTTATTTTGTTTTGCACAATAACTGCAACTTGCATTGTTTACATTATTTGAATGACAGGCATCAGCTGGAAATTGCAACTTATTAAAAATAAATAGCAATAACAACTACATCTAATATTTTGAATGTATGTACAGTGGAACTTCCATAACTCGAACTTCTATAACTCGAAGATCTCCATAACTCGAACTTTTGAATTGGCAATAGCGTTTAGAAATCAAATTTCATACAAATTCCCTTCCATAACTCAAACTTCCTTAAAATAAAAATAATATTACATTTATGGGCATGGAATACAGACTTCTAGAGCTAAACAATAGCAAACTGCAACAAACAAAGTTACAGAACACAGTTTTAACGTATGCACATAAAACTATATGCGAAGTAAATAAATAAAACTGTGTTTAAATCTATTATTTATATATTTTTGAAAAATTATATGTTTTAATGAAAATTCTATAACTTGAAGTCTCTTTAACTCAAATTTTTTTTATGGATTATGGGGATTCGAGTTAGAGAAGTTCCACTGTATATTGTTTTCCGAGTAAAATTAAAAAAAAATGTGTTAACTCGTAAACCTTGACGGCTTTGCAAATTACACGCTTCTGCTAGTCAATAACGGTAACTGTCATCTTTTATTTATGTTTACAATTGTTATGAAATTATTAAAAAATTGCAAATAGGTGGTAACGCCGCTTTGTAGGAGGGCATAATAAAGTAACACAAAAAAAATCGAAAATATAAACGATTTTGCTTACAAAAATTTCAATTAGTTAGTTCGCTAATTACGAGATAAAATAGTAATTACTAGTAGTGATCTACGATAACATATTTTAAATAAATAACAAGTAGGGAAGTACTGAGTTCAGTTACAGCCGCAATAGTAAGCAGTAAAATCTCTTGAGGGATTGTTATATTAATTAGATATCTGAACAAAGCTTGATACGCCTGTTCCTTGAAACTGTAAAATTCCAATATTTTTACTTCAAAAAAATCTCGTTAATCGTTACTACAAATTAAGCTACAAAACTTGAATTTATATTTTAATTAATTTCGGACGAATACCTTTTACCATGTTTGTATCATTATGAAAATCTCATTGCCAATGGCTAACTTTATATTGAAAATATCAATATCGACAAATTTTAATGAAAACTGAGTTAGTATCTCTCCTTAACAATATTGATATCTGGTACAAAAACTGAAGAAATCGACTACTTCTCTTAGACCCTTTAACATAGTGGTCAGTATGCAAGATTTATGAATGAAATTAAGGTTATATTACACCAGATTCTCTATACTACTTAACAGGTAAAGTAAAAGAAAATCCATTTTAATTTTTGTATTTAATGCAATGAAAGTTTTATTTAGCATAGTGAATTTATTCAAATATACGTTTTGTTTGATAACTTGTTGCCATTTTGAAGAATATTTCATAATGCCACTCTCAAGTTTTCCCATTTGCTATCGACAATTAAATAATCACTTAGTGCCAAGTCTCTAAAGTGGATACATAAGAGTCACCCAATCAAGGGATCTTGATCCCGGAGCTCTCGGCGAATCACTATCGATGTGTGTGGCCTGGTCTACAATTCCACTTTTATTGTCCAAAGCTGGTGGCTTCTGGCTGATTGCTTCTTTCAGACTGTCCAATTGTTGACAATACAGGTCCGAATTACGATTTCAGTCGTAAATAAATAGTTCATATTAGATAATTTCCTACCATTCAAAACATTTTTTGCCGAATTAATTTGTCAAATTGTAGGTTATTTCAATAAAATTGTGTGCAAACCTTTTTTTCGAGAATACTTTCGACTGCATTCGAATTTAGCTCGTCCTTACTTACATATCTAACTTGTTCTTCAAATGAAAATTAGCTTTTGTTACAATAATTATTGATCCATTGTATCATGCACAATTACTTAAAACCACAAACAATTCTGTATTTTTATTTATTTACAATTTAAAAGTGAACAAAGCTAATAGCGTTAATTTTCTACAGAAACACATAGAGAAATATTGTGTACGAAATTAGCGTATAGACCGAACTATTCTTGGAAACAATGAACTTTATAGCTGGAGCACGTGTAAATGTACTATATTATCCAATTATCTAAACACATGTGAATTTTGTTATTGATAGTTTTAAACATAGAAAAGGGGGAAAAACGTTGAAAAATTATATTGTCGGGATTTCAGTCATGCCGTTTCTGGTGCAATTACGAAACGTCAAATCAGTCAACTGTCTTCGACTCGCCATTTCTCTGCTCGTTAATTTGCGATTTGATCTCTGGTTAAAAAATTTACATGAAAAGTCAACAACAAAGTTAGTCAGTTCAATTGAAACAAATGAGTATGCGGATACGTCATTAAAGTAATTAATAACTATCTTCAATGGTACAAAGTTCTATTTTATACATTTTGGTACAGTCCTACCATTGTGAATCACTGAAATGTAAAGATAATACTTCTAAAGCTATTAACTGTGCAAAGGTTTAACTGGTTTTCGAAACAAAGTTTTTTGTTTCAAATATTGAAGCTGTCCAAAGGTTGAACTTGAGGTCCATAACATACCTATAAAGACTTTCTAAAATATTAACTCACTTGCTCGCTTTTCAAAATTTCTAACAGTTAAATTCCTATGTATAAAATATTATTTCAAAACAAATTGTTGAGTGTTTTCAATTTATTGTACAATTTGTTTTTGTATGCACTCACTGATTGCATACTTAAATGCAATTATACATATATAGATGCATATGTATTTATTTCAAAACTTACCATTGCTAAACCACTAAAGCATACTTTCAGGCTGTAAGTGTGTGCACAGGGTGTGCGTGAAGCACCTTTCAGTTTGTACAACAAATTTTAAAGGTTTGCGCAAATTTATGAAATAATTCATTTTGTTGGTGCTGAACATGTTTGATATTATTCTGATATCAGAAAGAGAATTAAGTTGATCTGAACCGTAAGCGTTATGAGAAAACCCCGGACAGACACTAAAGTCGGAATCCTTGGGTGATTAGTTGTTATCTTAAAGAAAGTGGGTTCTACTTAAGTTTATTTAATTGAAACTAGTCTTTTCAACGCTACTGAAGTTTTTGGCGAAATTTTACTATGGCGCGCAAACCAAGTTAAAGATTTTCTAACCATACTGACAACTACATATAATATCGTCCTGTCATCGTCTACCATAAACCGCATTCGCATACCTTATATTATATAATACAGGCAAAGATTGCCTGTATCATGGACTCATTAGAACTATATAAGATACAAGACAGGACAGATCATTTTTTATTTCCATGAAATATTCAGAGTGGCAACATTCGCGAAATCAATCCATAAAGGAACTTTTATAGCGGTGCTTTTAAATACATATATGTATGTATTTATTATTTAGTATAAAATTAAATAAATAAATTGCGAAAATATAAAATGTTCGGTAACACCCGAACAGCCCTTCCTTACTTGTTATACTCTCCCAACAAAGTTGCTAAAGAGAGTATTATAGTTTTGTTATCGGTTATTGCCATTTCGTGGTCGTGGCAGTGGTCCGATTTCGCTCATCTTCGAACTTAACCTTCTTATGGTGTCAAGAAATACGTGTGCAAAGTTTCATCAAGATATCTAAATTTTTACTCAAATTACAGCTTGCACGAACGGTCGGACAGACAGACATCCGGATTTGAACTTTACTCGTCACCTTATTATTTTGATATATCTAACTAGATTACTTCTAGGACAACCAACCGTTATGTGAACAAAACTATAATACTATCTTTAGCTTCTTTATTGCGAGAGTATAATTAAAGCTACTTCAAACAAGTAAAGGAAGGCTAAGTTCGGGTGCAACCGAACATTTCATACTAGCGCAATTTATTGATATTGTTTTATTAAGATAACACACAATTTGACCCATATATTCGACGTAAAATCCAATAGAATAACGAAAATCATTATACATAGTATATGAGGTAATTCCTGAACCAATTTCACTCATTTTCAACACCAAGGTACACTATATATTATAAAGTGATGGAATTAGATGGAATACAATGTTGAGTTATATGGGAAGTAGGCGTGGTTGGGAACCGATTTCGCCCATTTTTCATACGTGTTATTAGGGTGTCAAGAAAATATTATAGTATGTATCAAATTTCATTGAAATCGGTCGAGTAGTTTCTGAGGTATGGTTTTTGCCCCATAAGTGGGCGACGCCACGCCCATTTATCATTTTAAAAAAACGTCTGATTGCAGCTCCCTTCTTCCATTTCTTCTGTAAAATTTAGTGTTTCTGATCCTTGGTACCAAATTTTAGATTCATAACTTTATTTATGGCTTAGTTATGTCGCTTTATGTGTTTTCGGTTTTCGCCCTTTTGTGGGCGTGGTAGGAATATGTGTAATCATTAAGATATCTCAATTTTTACTCAAGTTATCGCTTGCACGTTCAGACAGACAGACGGACGGACAGACATCCGGATTTGAACGCTACTCGTCATCCTGATCATTTTTATATACATAACCCTATTTCTAACTCTTTTATTTCTAGGTGACACAAACAACCGTTATGTGAACAAAACTATTATACTGTCTTTGTTGCGAGAGTATAATTAGACGTGCTCAAACAAAACAGGAAGATTTCTTCTTTTTAAGCGTATTTTAAATGTACTAAGGCATTGGTCAATGGGCTTGGATGATCACGGAGTTTTGATATATACTTCCTCTACTTTCTTTTTCACCATAGGGACGATAAAATCGTTATGAACATTCTCGTTCCAAATGTACCATGGTGAACCAGTAATTGCTCTAATAATATTTGATTGAAACATCTGTATTATTTCGATGTTGGCTTCCGAAATTAATCGATTATTTTTTATTCGATTAAACAATGATTCGATTTATGAGCTTTTTTATAATCCCTGATTTAGGGAAATGACGATGTCTACTAGTCATTAGTTTCAAATCAGCGGCCCAGATTAATTAATTTTGAAATAAAAACCAAATATTTTATTCGCTTCTGCTACACTGTGCGCTAGAAGTCATTGACCCGCCGCTCGCTAGTCAGCTGTTATTGGCGGCACTTTTGCTTTCGACGACTTGAGTGTTTTATACCCCCGCAATGTCCCGCGTACGCCCTTTGTCATGCTGCCGACTGGCATTTACTTTGTTATGATGTGCGAATTAAACAAAGTGCGAGTAAAAGCAAGCGCTATCATAACGGTAATTGCGACAGTGTATCTTTTGTTTTTTATAATATTATAGCAAATATGAGCTTATGATTAGATCACAAGCGGGGCGTTGTTGAAGCGCGGCGTTTGGCTTGCGCTTTAATGAGCCCGCTTTGGCGGCTTCCATTTGTGTTGGGTTTGTAATGTCTATATTATTATCTCATTATTTATTTTTATTTGTTACTTTTTGTTTGCGGGGGAAATTGACATAATTACTGCTGTAATACATTTTAATTAAGTAACACTTTTATGACAAACAATTAAATGTAGTTCAGTGGATTTCACACACAATTCCGATTGTCTTACGGAAATGCGACACTGGCGTGCAGTAGATACAGATAACGCTTGGGCTTATCATAACTATTCTTTCTTATAAGGAAACAAAATTTTAATAATATAAATTAATTTTATTTAGCACATTTTTCGCTTTAAAAATATGGTAACATCTTACATAAAAATATTTTTTTTTATAACAAAATGATTGTCAAACATAATTTATGATGAGCGCATAAGGTACATATATGTATATACATGCATATACTTCGATGCAAAATGGAAGGCGTGAGGTGATATTGGCAGTGCGCAACTTTCAGTTGCCTCTGGCTACTACCGACTGTTCAGCTGCTCCACCTCACTGCTTTAGAGGACTAGAATAAATATGCTTAATCTAAAATGCCTTTACAACAACATTAGAAAACATATTTATGCATTTTCTTAAGAAACTATACTTTGGTGGCGCCTACGCTTGACGCTCATTTCCGTTTGTACCAACCGCTGCTGCCGCCACTACCGGACGCAGCCCAACCACCGCTGCCGGACGATTGCCAGCCGCCGCCACCGCTTGCTGGCGCATAGTTGTAGCCACCGCCGCTGCTGCCACTTGAGTCTCCATGCGAACCGGCTGCTGCAGCAATAACTGCAGTGTCGATATGAGCACCGCCGCTATTACCACCATAACCACTACCACCACTGTAGCTACTACCGTGGTCATAACCGCCACCGCCATAGCCGCCACCACCGCTGCCGCTGTGTGAGTCGCTGGCAGCTGCCACAGCAGCTATATTGGCAATGGAATGTGAATCACCGCCGCTGCTGTAACCACCACCGCTGCTATAACCAGCGCCGCTGCTGTAGCCACCACCACTGCTGTAGCCACCGCCGCTGCTATGTGAAGACGAGCTTGCCGCAGCTGCGGCTGCCACTATGTGGGCGTCATCATGACCGCCACCTCCATAGCCGCCGCCGCCGCCGCCGCCACTATAACCGCCACCACCTCCGCTGCTGTGTGAGCCACTGGAAGCTGCCGCTATTGCTGCAATTTTGGCCAAATGAGAGTCACCGCCGCTGCTGCCACCATGACCGCCACCTCCATAGCCGCCGCTGCTGTGCGAGCCACTAGATGTTGCTGCTATTGCTGCAATTTTCGCCAAATGGGAGTCACCGCCACTGCTGCCACCATGACCACCGCCATAGCTGTAGCCACCGCTGCTGCCGCCACCACCGCCATGTCCACCATGACCGCCTGCGCTGTAACCACTGCCGGATTCCTTAATAATTGCATAGGTATCTACTTGAGCACCACCGCCGCCATGTCCACCTGCACTATAACCGCCACCGCTATGACCGCCATGATCGCCATGTCCACCAGCGTCCGAGATGATAAGTGTATGTGCTTCAGCGCCGCCTCCATGTCCACCGCCGTGACCACCACCATGTGCGCCACCGTAACCACCACCATGACCTCCGCCATAACCGCCGCCGCCACCACCACCGTGTCCACCATGACCACCTGCGTCTGAGATAATAAGTGTATGGGTTTCTGCACTGCCGCCATGTCCACCTGCGCTATAACCACCACCATGACCTCCGCCGAAACCGCCGCCGAAACCACCGCCGCCGAAACCACCGCCGCCACCACCATGACCATGACCGCCAGCATCCAAAATAATGGTCTCGTGATGACCACCAGCTCCACCGCCGAATCCGCCGCCATGTCCATGATCGTGGCCACCACCACCGTGTCCGTGATCGTGACCGCCGCCATGAGCGCTACTGATAAAACCACCGCCCAACAGACCGCCAGTCAAAGGTCCAATAATATCGCCACCGCCATGTCCATGACCACCACCGCCGTAGCCGCCGCCACCATGTCCACCGCCATCAATTATGACGGTATCATGACCACCAAAGCCACCGCCGCCGCCATGTCCACCGCCATGTCCATGATCGCCATGATCCTCGGCGAGATGGATGCGAATGTGCACGTGTTCCTTGCCAAATGTGGGCTTGCCATGCACAACACCACCAGCGAATAGCAGAACGCTCAACTGCAATGGTTTATTGAAAAAGGAAGATGAAAACAAATTAGTAACGGTAATCCACAAATAGCACTAAAAAACACTAAAATCGAATACGCACTATGAACCACTTGGCCATTTCGTCTGCTGGTAAAATCAAAATCACACTTTCTTGTAACTACGCCAGGAGCTGCGGACCGTCTGTGTGTCGCGTTTCCGGTCTTTGAATTCGTTGAATGTTAAACTGCAAATGATACGCTAACTGACACAGTGCAGCGTTTTATACACCACATTCGGATATTATGTAAGTCTGCCAGCCAGCAGCCAACAACCAATATACAGCTGTAAGCATATAGACGCTTAAGCGCGCAGTCACAACGAGCGCAACAGCCAAGCCAGTCCAGAGACCAAGCTAGCAAGCATACAATCCAGCATTAACCGAAAATATAAAATACCAACAACAAATGTTGGAGAGGCGCACTACTGCGACCAAAAAGCGCACACAAACACACAACCAACTGAAATATGGCATAATAAAAACGAACGACGCGGTGACCTTTGCGCGCGTCGCAGCGCGCTTTATTGCGCTCTCTCTCCTTTGACGCACGCCGCCCGCCCGCTCGCCTGCCACAGAAGCAGCGACGTTTGTTTGGCACGCCAGCACTTCCGTGGCGCGCCTGAAAGAAACAAACATTGTCAAAAACTATATAGGAAATGCAAAGGAAACGACAGCGTGCGCTACAGGCAAACCTCATAACCGGTGCACATGTGCTTTACGTTTGGTGGGAATGTGCATGCATCGTTTAAGGGAATAGCAAATATTTGCGCAATATTTGGGCGCTCAAGGGTCGACAATTTTCTGTTAAATTAAAAATTTGAAAATTTTTCAAATATTCCATTTCTTCATTTGGTTTCTTCGCATTTCTTTGCTTTGCTGTGCAGCCAGTGTGCGGCGGAAGCGTTTCCTCATTTACATACATTACAAATGCCAGCATTATCTTAAACATGTAATCTTTAGCTGCAACAACAACAACAGCGTGTAAAACTTGATAATCGTCAAAAGTTGGTCTTGGCGAATAGCCGCATAAAGAGTCTACATACATAAGCTTTACATTAATGTTGTTGGCTAACGGAGAGATAACAACAAAGTTATAAAACTGCAACAATTCCAAATAAAACGAAATAGTTAAATGACATTGCAACAACTACAATATTAAGAGACATTTCAAAAGCCGATATACCACATACCAATCACGAATCATCGTCTTCTTCATGTTTATCATCATTCGCATTACAACATACACACATTTGTAAATACACATATATAATCAGCAACAAGTGCGTTCAACGCGTCCAACATCAGCTGTGCTATCACCATATTCATAGTCTTTCACTGCTTTCTTGTGTATTGGTATTCGTGCGGCGGCAGCCTGTTCGTTAATCTTTAGTGTTTTTGTTGTTTGTTGGTTTTTGTCTAATTTTAACATCTCTACTGCTTAGCTATGCCAGCGTTGTTGTTGCATTTATTGCGGAATTATGCGTTACGACTGACACTAGTTCAATATGTTAATAGTAGTAGTTGTTGTTGTTTTGATAAACCTGAATTAGTGAGTGTGTTACTTAATTGAAGTCAAACATTCATGCATGATGGCAAGCAAAGAAACACGGTGGCAAACGGATTTAATAGAGCAAAGAGTTTAGACGCTCGTCCAAAGCGTCATTAAAGTAAAATATGTGAATTTATACGAATTTCTTGTAAAATTTTCAATCCGTGGATCATATTCCTGTTGAGTTTGTGTATATAAATATTTTTTCAAGGAGACATGTGCCTAGCAGGATCCTACTATTTCACAACATCACAAAATGTTCCGGGCACATCACAGTGTTGGCTTCACAACACTGTACAAAAATCGGCTGGGTATTGGATCAAATGAAATTTTTCCAGGAAATTTTGTCCATAAGTAAAAAAGGAGAATACATTCGAAGTTACATGATATCTTCTTCTTCTTGACTTGCGTAGACACCGCTTATGACATGTCGATATGTAAGACATGTCGTCCATCTATCACAACATGATCGATCTGGTTGCGCGTGATTCGATCGGGGGACTGCCAAGTAGCTTGATGAATTTCCTTATGCTGGAATCTAGTACTACAGACGACCATACCTCGGGCCCTGGCGAAGTCAATCAGTCTCAGCCCATTTGGCGATGTTTCATCATGGAGGCTTAATTTTCCGACTGTTGTGCCAAAGACACCTTCTTTACCCACCCTAGCGTTGAAATCGTCAAGAACGATTTTGACATCGTATCTTTGGTCACATCGTCCTTCTCTTCCGTTGGGGTGTGGGCGCAAATCAGCGATATGTTGAAGAACCTCGCTTCTATGTGGATTGTGGCTAGACGTTCATCCACCGGGGTAAAGGCCAGGACTCGGCGACGGACCCACATTCTTCCGTCATTGTCCTGTCCACCGCACTTCTTGGATGGCGGTGATGTCAGGACATCAAACAGTTGGGTAGAGGCACCTTCCCAATTAAGCGTCCGGACATTCCAGGTGCATGCCCTTAATACGTTTGCAGTGGTCGTCATCAAAATTGGGATTTCTCATCCGAGACTGTTGCTTCCTGTTCATTGGTAATTCGTTTTTATGTGGTGGGTCCCAAACTCTACGCAAAACCACATAAGCGGTATTCGCCTTCTCACTTTAGCTCGCCTTCAAACGGATGTCTGTTGGCTACCCAGAGGATACTTGGTCTAAGACCGGAAGTCGTAAGCTGCTTGAGCCACATGCAAAAGAAGCGTTCCTAGCCACTCCCAGGTGAATGATAGTCAGGTGAAATATGGCAGATGATATAAGGGGTCCAGTATTTTTGATATATAAAATTTGTAGTTTTTTTTTCGAAGATCTAACTCAGACCCTTCATAGCATTTTGCTTATAAGCTTGACCCAACAGTTTTAAACTTCTTTAAATTAAGGGAAAAATGTATTTTATATGCATATTTTGGATATTTTAGTAACTATAACTTGAAATTACTAATAATATTTAAAAAAAAATCCATTTTCCGAATTTCGAATATATCTAGAAAAAGAGTCGTGTTTCCCGTATAGTGTAATAAATAAGTAGTGCAAGTTTGTGGTGTAAATATGGTTTGTCATCTTCATCATCACCTTCTTTCTAATACGATACTAGTGTATATCTATATAAGTTTTCGAAATAAATAAAGAGATAAACTCCTTCAAGAGATATAATAGTAATAGATCTATACCTGAGTTATATGACAAGGATCCTCCAGCAACTTAAAATAGTAACAGTTAGTGTTAATGATGTTTGATAGATTTTGTAGTATCATATAAGGTATATTCACAAGTTATGTCCATTCTCGTCTTCGTTTCATAATGAACTTATGCGTTCTGGATCATTATCACCATCAGATTCAAATTCATTTTCAGAATTGTAGTTCAATTAGGTAGTTGCCTTTATTCTAGTTATTTATTTCATTTTCTGTGAAAATAACCTACTAAAAATTTGTTGATGTTAATTATAATTTTTTTTTTGTTTTGAATAACTACCATACCTCAGGATTTAAGTTTGTTGTGTCAATCTTACAGCTTCTGTTTTTAAAACACTAAACGGAACGTCATCGTCTTTCAGTTTCGCAATGTTTAAAATATATATAAAATATAGTCCAGCACTACACCAGGGTCTGTTGTCCCAACTTATTCCAAGCGCAATCAAAAAATGTGACAACATCTCTCAATTTTGTTCATGTATTCGACCAAATTGCATTCATCGTAGATAATGGCTGCAAAGACAGAGTTTCGATAATGTAACTTTGTTATTCTTATTGCGTTTTGATCCATTGATACATAATAAATGCCCCTAAAAATGTAAGTAAGTTGTACGTGTTTTTATGTGCTTTGCGATTTTCATTTGGTAAAAGCACACTTCGTTGCTTGTTCGTGATTTCTTGGCCAAAACCAATACTGTATCGATTCAACATTCTGCATATTCCCCAAACATTGGACGTTGTGACTTTTTCCTACTTCCAAAATAAATAAAGGCCATTGTTTTACAATCATACAAAAAATCGCCGAAAGAGCCAAATGTAATCCCAAAATTGAGTTTAAGAAGTCTTTTCTTACTCAAAACCCGAAAATTTCCGTTATTTTATGAACACCTATTACCTGCACTAAAGATTTTGATTGAAATCGATTAAGGGATTTCATATACAGTAGAATCCGGATATAACGACCTTCAAGGGACCGGCGGTATTATGTCGTACTAACCGGATGACGTATAAAACAGATATTTACATACATATGTAGGAAATCTGTTATTTGGGTTTGTTTTTGACAGACTTTTGTTCGGTAGTAAGAACTTCGGACTTGGTACATTCTACATTGCTTCGGACAAAACCAGCATGTTTGTAACAGTTAAAAATTGTTCCTTGCTTGAGTTGAGTCCAGGCATATTGAATCATTAGGATAGCGTCAAGAACAGTGATCTTCGTGCACTCAACACTACTGCATCCGCCATCTAGAAACTGAATCATTTTTAAAATAAGGTTTTTACGAAAATGTGCTTTCAAAGCTCGAATGATCCCTTGATCCATGGGTTGCAACACTGATGTCGTGTTTGGAGGCAGAAATACTAGAATTATGCTTTTCAAGTCTGCAATATGGGGATGTGCAGGACAGTTGTCAACTAACAGCAGGATTTTCTTATTCTTTTTCATAAGTTCACGATCCCATGCGCGTGCCCATTTGGTAAAAATGTCACCAGTCATCCAGGCTTTTCGATTGCTCTCATAATCCACTGGCAAATGCCGTACATTTTTAAAATATCTGGGACTTTGAGATTTCCCGATTACGAGAAGTTTTTTTTTAGCTGTGGCACTCATGTTGGCTGCCACCATCACTGTTATTCGCTCTTTTGATAATTTTCCTCCTGTACATTTTTCACCTTTAAATTTCAACGTCTTGTCTGGGGTTAATTTATAAAACAACCCGGTCTCATCTGCATTAAAAATTTCATCATCACTAAATTGAGCACGTAGAGTAGGCCAAACTTTTTCTAACCAATCGTGTACATCACTCTGTTGTACTGACAAAGACTCGCCAACAATGTTTCCACTGACGATGTTGTGTCTTATTTTAAAACGGTTTATCCAACTCATGGAACATATGAAATTTTGCATGTCTAACTGTCTAGCAAAAAAATTAGCTTTCTCTTGTAGCAGAGGTCCATTAAGAGGTATTCCCCGGTCGCGCTGAAGCTTAAACCACTGTAACAATGCCTTATCCAATTGCTCTTACACGTTTGCTTTTCAAAACATTGGCATCAAATAGCTGCTCGATCTTGTATTTATTCTTCTTTATTGTTGATATTGTAGAATGAGATACGCCAAATTCCTTTGCGAGGGTCGCGTTTGATTCACCAGCTTCTAATCTGTGTATTTAATTCTCTAATATTATTATTGTTATTAACTAGATATAAACTCACAGCACTGGACTTGACTCAAATATACAAAAAAATATTGCGTCATATTGATTAAATCCAAATATGAATCGTGTGATAATAAATATTTTTATTTTTAGTCTGAATAATTAATGAAAAATACTGATTTGATCTTAACATTGAGACAAACTCTTGTAAATTGTTTATTGCTACTCACAGGATAGCAAACAGAGTACTTCCATGTACCCTCCACATATATTTGGAGATTTCCTCAAAATTCCATCGGATTCAATTCAGCAGTTTTTAAGTAATTAAGGTCTCCAATAATTTTTATTTTTTATAAATCTATACCTAAGACTCATTACACTAGCGGCTTAATGGATTAAAAAAATTTTTAGTTTTTATTTGATTCACTTTCGTATTCTCTCCGCCACTTTTGCTTTCTAAACTGCATTGTTATGATTTTGTTTGTGTCGGCACTCATTATAAACCAAATCAGCACATCATGGGCGAGGTCATGGTCGCATTTGTGCTTAATTAAACGCCATGTTGGGTGCCGCTAAGATCGTGGAGCTGCCGCACGCTGCTGTCTCGCCGCTCTACTTCCTGGAGTATGTATGTAGTTTGTGTTCATTATGTTTTACGCTGTTTCTCACCCAAATTTCTATTTTCATTTTACTGCCGGTCTACGCTCTCTCACATCGCTTCAGTTAGTCTCGCTTGTTAGCGCTACTTTAAGCCATTCACACATGCATACAGACATAGATCGATACAGGCATATGCAGATGAGTGAACCGTTGTAAAAGTGAATGAAGATTAGGTGAGTTCATTGATTTGATCGCTGAGCCAGCCAGCTCCCTGACTGTGTTATATTTCATCGGTTTTTGTTTTGTAGCACTAATTGTTGTTTTGTTTTGTTTTGTTGTGAACCGCGGCCGTAAACCGTATCCGCCTTTGATGAATTGTGTTAACAAAAGTTATTTTGTAACAATTATCTTATTTTCTTGTTGACCCAGAAATCGATTTTCGTTTGAACACTTGAACGTGAGTTGGTATTTTGAGCAAGTTATTTCATTATACAAACACACACACATGTAGACTAATAACAACATACAAAAATGTGTATGGATAAGCGATAAATCTGCATAAATTATATCATCAAGTTTATAGGTCAAACGTGAATATGCAAAATTATCAATGTGAAGTCATTTATAAAAAAAAGATGAAAGGAATTTTTATAAAAGTTCATTTACCGTAAAACCACGAAGTTACCCATAAAGCGATACATTTCACTTTCCTTGTTGGTAAATTGAGCTCAATAGGTCAGTTATAGAGTTTGTCACATAAAATGCGAAAGAAAAAATACAAAAAACAAATGAAGTTAGATTTATTTAAATAGTAAGAATATGACCATATTCGATAAAAAACGCCAAATACTCAAAATTCAAAAATTTAAATTAAAATTGTGGAAAGGGAAACGTAATGATGGTATTCAAAATGGCACGCAGAAGAATTGGAATTCTTCAAATGAAAGAAAACTATCTATTTAAATTTAAAATGGAACTGTTGAACAGATATTGTTAATACAATAATCTTAAGGAGCAGGGTTAAACTAGAGCTCTTAAAAACGTTGTACCTTTAACAATTTATTAGATCTTCAACGTACTAATTATATTTTCATAATTTTTTAATAGTATATGTATATTTAATTGAACTCATGGCCACTTTCAAACCAATGGATGGCTATCCGTACATGGTTAAATAACTGTTCAATTTTTCTTGCCACTGTACATGTACTTCTTATAAGGTTATCGTATTTCAAGAAGTGAAGCTCGATAATGTACAATGATACTATTATTAATTATTAACATAATCCAATTTAATTGGTTCTAAATTAAATTTTATTTTGTAAAGTGCGATAGGTAAGTATGGGTGCAGCCATACAGTATATTAGCACTTGATGTGCCATTTTGAAGCACTAATCGTAGACCTTTATCATACTGCTACTACGTTTGCTCATTTCGTTCAACTATTTTATGCTTTCGATGAAGCTATTTATGTCCGATATGCTTTTAGTAGACATACATTCAAGGTATGATGCCTTATTTCATTCAAGTTCACAGCCGCGGCAAATTTTTTTATAAGACATACCAATTTTCATCGCATGTTCTCCAAATGTCCAATGCTCCGTTATAGTAGCTGGAAGTCTGAAAATACCTTTCCTTAATCTATTTAATAAAACCCTAGTTATTGCCTTATCATATTTTGGCCATATCTGTTTAGTTCTTTTACATTTGGTTGAATTTCCATCTGATCTCAGCTAATTGTTAAAATTGTGAGTTGAGCTCTCTCCTGATAGATACTAGCGGGCATGGTTTTAACTCGGCCTCGGATTAGTCTAGAAAGTCTCCTGCCTCGTCTGCTTTTCCGTTACCGAAAATGTTCCTGTGTCCAGGAACCCAGATCAAGTCTAGTTGGAATTTGTCTTCTATTGGTCTCAATGCCTTCTTGATGTTATGCAATAAGAATAAAACCTGCTAAGAAATCAATTTCAGACGTTTCCATTTTTTTAAAACTTGATTAATATCTTTTCAATTAAAACAATAAAATCCTATATTTGGTTAAATTGGTGATATTTTATTTAATTATCCACGAATTCACCTTGAAATGGTATAATCCTTCTCTCGAAATCGCGAAATCTCGAAATATGAGCTTTGTTTTATTGCTTGTACCTCTATGTATTATCACTTACACTTCACAACAGCCCTTTGAAATGCAACATTAATTGAGAAAAATCCTTAGAGAACTCCGTAACAGATTTTTCCGGCAGTTAATCTTTCAGCGCTTAATCAGCTTACGGGTTTTAACACTACAAAATACCCTTAGTAAATGTATAGCATCACTAGAATATTGCACTAGAATTTAATTCCAAGTAATAGTTTTGCTGCTTATCTTAGATAGAAAGCACTCGGGGAAGCCAAGCATTGTGGAGAGAATGAGAAAGGCTTTGGTAGTCCTATACTGTTGTAGAGGAGCTATTGGGGAAATGTGGTTTCATAATGACATCGTAAGAGCTCACCAAGCGCTGCACAAAAAACACGACTTGTCCAGTTGCGAAGAGCTTTTGGCAGATGCAAGTTGCCAAAATTGTTTGGAGGAAGGCTAGGTGGAATAATCTGAACATTTCTCCTCCAACGTCCAGCTTTTGCCAGATTGAGGTTGAAGCACACCTGCGGCGAACCTATCGAATTGTCTAAAATTGACAATAGCCGACTCAAAAATTTTGTAACAAATTCCAAGCGCATTGCCGAATTGTAAGAGAATTTACCATCCATTAGGAGAGTTTTTTTATGACAAAAAACAGCGCTCAGCACAAGTTGTATCTTCCTGCATACGCAGAGATCTGCCAACTAACCTAAGACCTTTTAATTTTGTTGATAGAAAAGTTAAAAAAAATTGTTCCCTGTTTAATTGTCACTCAAAATTTGAAACAAGACAAGATTTCTCGAGAACTGCTCAGCCGATTTTGATGGAATTTTAGACAATTTACAAAAACTATGAAGTTTCAGTTGATAACTTATGAATAAGAAATACAATGTTGCATTTTTCACCGTTCATTTCATATTTCATATTCATAAAGTTCCGATCAAGGTGAAGGTAAATGTCTCCAACTTCTACAATAGACTGACTGACATAAAACGGTACCATTTTGACTAGTGGTGAATGCACCTATTTCATTCACTCCGTATTTATTGGCAAACACTCATTCAACCCCCATCTTCCGTAATAAACACTGTGATATACACAACAATATTTCCTTTCAATAAAAAGTCCACAAAGCACTCACGTACTATCTGCACTCTGTATTGAAAGTCTGTATAAATCGCATTGAAAATGAAAGTGAATTTTGTCGGCGGCAATACTTGAACTTGGATCGCGGCCGCTGCATAATGCCGTTGTTGCATCTTCACAGCCGTTTCTTCCTACACAAAGAGATAGCATCTCGCGAGTTCAATTGGACAAGTTTTTCTCAATACAAGTCCGCGCCGACGCTGGTGGCGCTGAAGATGATCCACAAACTGGAATGGCATTTGGTCTACGCTGTCATTTTAGTGTGATATTCAACTTCATTTTATTGCAAAGTCAATGATGTATTTAATATATTTTTTGTGGCTGTATTGTAGTATTTATCTTTTACTGTTTTTTATATTTTTACAGTTACTGTAATGCAAACAACATTTTACCTTGGAACTCTTTTGCTTCCGTGTCTTCATTTTTATTTTCATTATGTAATCATTCAATTGGGCAAGTTGCAACGCATCATAAGCATCGTTAACGGTAGTGGCGAGAAGAGGCACTCGTTGCTATGCATGTGAATGAAATCGCTGTGTAATCTGCCAACCGGTTGAGA
Source organism: Zeugodacus cucurbitae (assembly GCF_028554725.1). NCBI lineage: Eukaryota > Metazoa > Arthropoda > Insecta > Diptera > Tephritidae > Zeugodacus > Zeugodacus cucurbitae. The sequence goes on from NC_071670.1 coordinate 18,893,817, forward strand.
TGAAGAGGAAGCCTTTTGGCTGGGATGGTAGTGGAAGAAATGAAGAAGTTGTAAATTATTTTATTAGCAAAGCAGCTGCGGCGTAGACATTGCGAAGTGGATGGGTACATATGCACTACGTACCATCGCCGGCGGGCCGCAACGGCGTGTTTGTCGTCGACATGAAGTGTAACGCGTAGTTGGGCTGTGCCAAATTTATGACTTTCATTATTGTCTTTCTGTTGTGTAAAATATAACGCGTCGCAAAACATTTCATTCACGTTGCATGTGCCGCTGATTACGTAGCGACACATTGCTGAGCTTGAGGCATTTTTAACGCCTCCCACATGCCGATAGCGGTACTGTTGACAACAGGAATATACGAATACGAGTACAGTAGTACAGGGAAACAGAAAGCGCTGAAGATGTTACACATTGAGCATTAAGCCGGTTCACATGTTATAAATATAATAATATAATATACGAGGGTGATCAGGGAAGAACCCAACCTACAAACGAAAAACGAGATTTTCGATAAAATTTTACGAAGTGCTTGATGTAAATCGCAGCTTATGTATCCCGATTGGTCCATCTTAGCCTTCTTCAGGTCAGGTTCACCGGTTAGGTCCACTGTTTCAAATGTTCATTGATCTTGGATCCATGTACCGAAAGCTTTCTCATGTGTAATACGTTATCTATGACCACGCGGTATATTCAGGCTACATGTCAGCTATCTTGACGGCCTGTCAGTACAAGGGCATAGACTTTTGGCACGTTATCCTCCATTGATTCTTGAAAAAAAGAAGTGCGTTCACGTTGAAACTGATTACACAAATTTTGTAGCATCCCCTGTGAGAAATTTCTTCCAATAACCAGAACAAAATTCTCGGCATATAACCCTATTGTTCCCTAATTATGACCTTGACTTATGCTCTATTTCCCGGACTGTTTAGTGCAATAATAAAAAGAAAAATACCACACTTTTGTTGACACCCAGTTTCTTCCTTGATTCAAATCTGGAGGATCACTGACAAACCCTTAATTACTACAACTATATAATTACTATAAGGAAGTTTCGATATCTGCGGACCATGTATCGTATACACTTTTATTAGAAATTGCCCTATTATGTAAATGCTCATTTTGAACCACCTTGTATTAATATGTATGTGTACAAGTGTTCCATATAGATTGAGTAAACAAATCCACCTCGGTCAACAGATCTCATTTATGCTTGTTTGAATATGTAAGTATTTGAGAGTACAAGTTTTCATGTCAGTTTGAGCACGAATATAGAAAATGATGCAAACACCAAATGCAAATTTAAATCAATTATGCGCATCTTCAGCTTGAACAGGTACTGTGGGTATTCGCAGCGCAAAATGATGCGAATTTGAGGTAATCTTCAGACGCATATACACATATACATTTATATAAGAGATCAGAAATGTAAGCAAAAATTATATAATTTTAATAGAGTTAACTTAACAGAAATTTATATTTTTCGAATATTTATTGATTAATCTTGCCATCGATCAATAAACTGATAAACTTCAGATTTACAAAATATAAAGAAAACATAGGGAATCAGAGAAATTAGAGAAATATTCGACCGAAATATATTTTAGAAAAGTTGGTGGCATGTAAATTTAATAATATTTGGAAATATGTCCAAAAAAGAGGAAATTAATAAAAAATTCCAAAAGTATTGTTTATACGATAAATTATTTCGAAACATGGTTGCCATTTATCTAAAAAAAATTAAACTGAAAATCTTATAAAAATGGGTGTCCAGAGTAAGCAGATAGAGGAAGCATTGACTTAGTTTGATTATCTTTAAATATAGACAAATATTTACTTAATAAAGTCTACTTTTCATTTTCAAAAACTCATTCCACATTCCAAAAAGTTTGTTTTTTTCTTGAAATTACCTTTTCCAAATTATGCTTGGGATATCTACCCTGCAACGTCATTACAGTAAAAGCTCCTTATTCGCGCTTCCTTTATTCGCGTTTTCACTATTCGCAGATTAAAAAAATGAGACCCAATTTCTATATTCGCGACTAAACATTTTTTTATTCGCGGATCTAATAAGTACATACATAATAATAAAATTATTCCAATAAGTATTCAACCCAATATTCTTGTCAAATGTACTAATAAAAAGTAAAATAAATCTTATTACAAAAATATGTTAAATATTCCACTATTTTCGCAATATTTTTGAACTTTTGGTAATATTTGCATATAGAAGGGGCTCACATTCAAAAACCACTTTTAATTAAATAGAACCAATAAACTCTTTACTTTTTTAATAATTTTTTTTTTTTATTTTTTTGACTGAAACCGACTTGGAGGAAATGTTAAATTCACAACCTATTGAAGAAGGGGCTTCAACAAGCACTGGAAACGTGACATTCAATTTGAAAAATCTTAGTGAAGGTTTAAGAATGGCAAATGAGCTCTGCGATTTCTTTATGAGCATTGATCCGTCTATGGAACGAAGTCTAATTTTTAAGAGACAAATTGCTAATGCGACTGCTGTATATCAGTCTGAATTGAAGGAGCTTTTGAAATCTGCTAAGCAATAAAAAATTACAAAATTCTTCAAACCAATGCCTAAGCCTTAAGATAATTAATTAAAAAGTTCAAAAACTTCAATTAAATAATTTTTTTATATACCCATTTGTTTTTTTTCACTTAGGAACATATCCCCTATAATCCCATATAAATTACCATCCCGTATTCACGGTTTCTGTATTCGCGGCATATTTATGGAACATATACCCCGCGAATAAAGAGCTTTTACTGTACTTTATACAAGTGTGTGCCTAATCCATGAAATTCGATTAAATTTGTTTTCCAAAACACGTGCTGTTAAACTCATGCATACATACACACATTCAAAGGTATTTATGCATATCGATCCTCTCTCTACATCTTTCAAAAATTTGGTCAACACTTACGATTTATTTAAAAATGATGTAACGGTATTAACATAGCAGTACCCTTGCTAACATATTTACGAATTTTTGTGCACAATGAAATAACCTACAAGCAAAAAATGTAAATATAAAGTTGTGGATGCATATTAATATACAATGAATATGGATTTCTGCATAATTTATATTAATGAAAATTTTACTTTTATCTTTTTCTGTTGCGTGTTTATAAGTTAATACTTACAAATATTAATATGGATGATGGATATTGTTTAAAATGGACTTAGATTGTAGAGACCGATCGATTAATCAGCCTTGGTATCGGCATCGGCCAGTTCGACCACAAAATTAAGCATCGGCATCGGCCATATTTGGCCGATTCTTAGCCGATTCTTTCTACTTCTTTCGGATTATACTAAAATACATTTTTTTCGGCCATATTTGGCCGATTCTTAGCCGATTCTTTCTACTTCTTTCGGATTATACTAAAATACATTTTTTTTCTTTTTTGATTTCTTTAGAGCATAAAATTTGAATTCTTCTGTTTACCATATAAAATACAGTAAATCACATTTGACTAAACTATCAATTCATCATTTTGATAATTTAAGTCTAGTATAAAGAAATTCAACAATTTTGCATTAATGAAAGGTTTTATTTAGCACTGCTAGAAAGATTCGATTTATGTCAAATATGTACAGTTTTGTTTAAAGTTGTTGAGATTTTGAAGATAATGTCATAAAGTCACTATTATAGAAGCCAGGTTAATTTATTTTGAAAAGTTTGCCATAGACAGGGTCACGTAATAATCACTTGGTGTTGGCCTGGACTATAATAAGGTGCATGGAAAAGAACCTCCCAAACAAGCTTCCGAAGTTTCTATTGAGTCACTATCACTATTTGCCGCCTTTCACAATGTGAGATATAAATGACCAAAAAATAACGGATTATTTTTACTAGACCTACTATTTTCGAATATTGGCCTTAATGCTCATATTTGTCCTTAAGGGGTAACCCAGTGTAACCCATGAAAAATTAGGCGATTTTAGTGAATTTTTTTAAAGAAAGTACTCGGTCGAATGTTTCGAAGTTTTTTGGACATAATTAGGTGTACTTTCAACTATATTTTAAGATTTTTATTCTACAAGAATTTTGATAAATAAAGGAGTTATGGGTTGTCTTGGGAGGTGCCAAAAAAAAAGTTCCCCAACTGCTGACATGATTCCGGCCGAATGACTAACTGAAACACAAAAATTTAAAAAGGTTAAGAAAGTCGAATAAATTCCCTATACAATGACCTACGATTATTGAAAAATATAAAACTTTAACAAAATGGCGTAGTTCTGAAAAAAAATTTCGATTTTTTAGGTAAAAAATGGTCGTTTTTTAAATGCCAAATTGACAATTTTCAACAAATCAAAAAGATCGTAGGAGATTGTATAGTAAATATATTTAAGAACATTCAGTTTAAATTTGAAGATGATCGGTCAATATGTCGTTGAGTTATGATGTCAGTAATTTTGTGAAAAGTCGTTTCGAGAAAAACGCGTTTAAAGTTTCGACTATAGCGGCTAATACATGTGAAAGATTGCTCTTTAGAACGCTGCCATTCAACTATTCAAGATACGACCTTACCTTTCACAGGATATTTTTGAAATTATAAACTTTCGAATAAGCAAAAAATAAAAAATCGATTTTTTGAAAATGTCACACCGGTATACCCCCTTAAAGGAAAAAAGCTATATTGCTGATTGCAGATTCGCTTTGAGAAAACACGAATAACTTATTTGTTCTATCAACATATATCTTATAATAATGATTTATTTAGTTTTGAATATTAATTAAGTCACTAAACAACTTCACATTTACATATGAATTGAGTTGTTTACCTATTTTGTGATGTTATTTGTCTTTGTTTTTTGTTTGTTACTATACTAATTTACTAAATAATGTTGTTGGTGAAAGAATCGGCATCGGCATCGGCCAAAATTTTGGTATCGGTCGGACACTATTAGATTGTCTCATTGGTCAGAAAGACCATTTCTTGAAATTCACAACATTTGATCTTCAACAATCACCTGGAGAAGGACAAATAGGTCGGACTATACCAAATTATTGAGCCGATTAAGAGGAGCATTTCTCTTAAAAGAAGATAAACTTTGCAGATTTTCAAAAGGCATACCGTGATTCAGAAAATTGATCACACTTAAGTCGAAATTACAGGCACACCACTGGGGTTACAATTATTTTTGAATTAAGTCCATATATTTTTATAATGTCTAGATCTAGAGGATACGAATATCCTCTTTAAAGCGCGTATTAGTTAGACTAAATTCAAGATTTTATAACTTAAGAGGTTTCACTCACCTAGGGGTGTCACAGCACTAGATACAATTTTTACGCAACAGAAAAACTTAATGCGATGTCAGTCTTTTATCCTAGACAGATTTGTAGAGAACCATGTTGTTCCCTTGCTATGTTAAATTGGAGTATTTCGTGGAATATGCCAATATCCATAAATTAAAAAAAAATGGAATTTTACAGTTATAATATTCCAAAAATAAAATACCTTGTATTTCAGCTATTTCACTCATCCACTATTAACATACTACACAATAGTAAATTTCTCATTTCTTATGCGATGTTCGAGCACAACACATATATATGTACATATGTTCATATATTTACCATATACATATATACTTAATCATTCGATTTTGAAAGAAATTAAGATCTTTCATTTCAAATGTTTTCAAACTATTCAGTTATTACGAGCTTTAGTAAAAATAAACGATTTTTGAAAACTGAACCTAACATGCCCTTAGTTGTGTATACATATGTATGTATATTTATTTGTGCCATATATTTATTTAAATTCGGTTCGGAAAATTGCAAGTAATGTCCAGCCGACATTTAATAGATATTTCCTGACAAAGATTTCAGCTTGCCATCGCCTCCAATGCATCGCAAAATATCTGCGTGTGAAAACAAACCTGTCTGGATGACTATTGAGTGTGGCCGTGGCAAATGAAAATTTGGCGGACAAAATTGCATGTTTTCTCTTGACTTTACTTAACTGCCTTTGTGTATGTGTAACAAAGCTAATGCGGCTCACAAATCAAATTCACTGCCTACCTCACTGACTGAGTTACCAGCGCGTTCGTTGCTTATGGCATCGCTGTTGAGACCGGTGCAACATAACATCTGTAACGATGCAGCGTTGCAACTGGGCGTCAAAACCTGTCGGTGTAGCTTGTTACATCATTGCCTATAATGGTGCGGCCGCAGCAGACAGTATGGTAGCTGGACTCCTACAGTTCATAAGACATACATATACAAACATATTTACAGAAATACACAAACGATTTTATTAATGTTATTTTTTGATATAGCTTTGTAGAGCAACTTTACACAACCGTTATGTGTTTTTAATTTTTGGCGCGCAAAGTGTTGCACTTGAATATATACATACATACATATGTACATTTCGACTGCCGAACTGAATGGGTATGATACAGGTGGTTATATGTTTGTATATACGTACACAATGATATGCAGTTATGCACTTTCAACACAGAAGACGAATCATTGTATAAGCAACAAAAAAAAAAACACTTTTCAACAGTTTTCATTTAATTGTTTATAATTTTTTATGCCGTGAAATATTATTTTGACATTTTAATAAATATTTACAATTTCAGTTTACAAGTGTGCAAGATGAAGTGAAAGTTCAATATGAATTTATACTAGAGCATATAATCTATGCCTCTGTACTTTAATAAAATTTTAACATTCCCCGAATGAATTATTATACACTATTATTATTCGAAAATGTTGAAAGCAAGAAATCATACACAGTCACAAGGTTTTATCATCCGATAGTTGTATGTAAAAGCATAAAACACATCAGCTTCAGCCTATTCAAATCTAGAATTGAAATCAAATCTGATGCGACACCTAGCTGATAAAGTTATGGCGTATATATTTCAGGATGATGATTGTATAATTTTCATACAAGAGAAAAGCCATCAGGAATGATTGAAGGACGAATTCACTGAAATGCGACGTTATTTGATGAAGAAGAGTTCTATTTCATAGAGATAATGTACGGTATCACAAATAAACTTAAACGATGAAAAAATATAATGATCTTGGATTTTAATAATTTTCGCATCACGTTCATAAATTTTTATAAAGTTTAGGTCTAGATATCTTCTTAAAAGCGCGTATTTGTTAGACTCAATCCCAGATTTTCAAAATTAAGTGTGTGAAACGATCATGACTTAGCTTTGATAAGTTTTATCCCTTAAAAAAAAAATAAATTATTGGCCATAACTTAAAATTAGATGCGTTTTATTTATTTAAGTATTTTTCATAAATATAATAATATAATATACGAGGGTGATCAGGGAAGAACCCAACCTACAAACGAAAAACGAGAATTTCGATAGAATTTTACGAAGTTCTCGATGTAGATCACAGCTTGTGTGTCCCGATTGGTCCATCTTAGCCTTCTTCAGGTCAGGTTCACCGGGTAGGTCCACTGTCACAAATGTTCATTAATCTTGGATCCATGTGCCGAAAGCTTTCTCATGTCGAATATGCAGTCCATGACCACGCAGTATATTCAGGCTACAGTCTCAGCTATCTTGGCGGCCTGTCAATACAAGGGCATAAACTTTTGTCACAGAAACAAAAACAGAAGTGCGCCCACGTTGAAACTGATTACACAAATTTTGTAGCATCCCCTGTGAGAGTAAGTATTTTCATTTTTTATTTTGCCTATCCGTCACTCAACAAATTTTCGTTTGGAAATATACAGTACCCGACAAAATTATGGATACCCCACCACATTTTTTACTATTATTTGAATATTTCTTGATTGAAATTTGCCCAAAAGTGTTATCAAATACCGTTAAGATTTTGTAAAATACTAATTTGGAGTGATGGGAGCAAGCTTTAATTAAAAAATACGAAAGGCAGTCAAAAAGTATGACCAAAAAGTCATGAGAGGCTCCAAAGTAAGTACACCCAAGGCACCATTGAATTCGGAGCTGGAAATGTTTTAGTTTGGGGTTGCTGTAGCTACAATGGTCTATCAAATCTGGGATTAATGGAAGGCAAATGACGGGAGAGTCCTACGGAGTGATGCTGAGTACAAATTTAGAGTCCTCAGTACAAAAAATAGACTTAGAGATAACTCTATATACCAGCATTACAATGAGCCCAAACATACAAGTCGGGTTACGAAAGATTATTTCGATCAAAAATCAATAAGGCTCCTACTATGGCCTTCCAAAACCTCTGACTTAAATCCTATTAAGTATTTATAACAATATTTGAATGATAAGCTCGTCCGATATTCTTGTCGTCCCAATAAATGAGACATTTTAAATAGATTGAAGGACTCCTGGGAAAACATACCACAATCACTTTTTCTGAATCTGGTAGACAGCATGTCTCAAAGTCTTTTGGCTGTAATTAACGCTAAAGGTGCCAAAACTAATCTATAATTATATTTAGAAGCTAACCTTATAATATATAAGGGTATCCATACTTTTGTCGTTGTTAAATATTTGTCTTTTTCAGATGATCGCGTGCTTTGCAAAAAATAGTTCAAATGTACAATATATAAATTTAATTTTTTAATGCAATACGCAAAATAGACAAACAATCAAAGCGATACATTTCACTGCTTAAAAGATATAATCATTTTGGTGTTTACATTCATAGGGTATACATAATTTTGTCGGACACTGTATATGTAGCTTTGTTGGAGGCCCTCGAAACATTGTATGAAAATAATTAAACTCAACCATTATGTACTCTTTTTCTACTAGATATGTAAATTCCGGATCTGCAACTTCATCGATTCATTTAATTTTGCAATTAATACCACTATCTCTACGACATCTTGCTCAATTATGTTAAGATCACAATTTACTACCCATAATCAAATATGACTAATTTTAAGATATGTATGTTCAGACTTAATAATGCTAAACCATTTGAACAACCCGAAGGTACATATATTTTGGAACAAACCACACTTGGTGAAAATTTATTCGAAACCTTTATAAGATAATACTAAACCAGTTACGATTCAAGTAATTATTTTGTATGTTTGGGAAAATGCCTTAGTTATTAATTAATTAATTAATAATTTTTTTGTGAACAATAGACAGAAATTTTTTGACGGCAAAATCTGTCGGAATTCATCAGACAGTAGCAAAATCCCAAAGCAAAAGTTTATAGTTACCGACAAATTAATTATCAAAAATTTTGCCAAATTTTATTCCGATGTCTTCATTTGATCTGACGGAAATTAAAGTTATGTTATATTGGAAGATGTAGTCGATTTCGTCCATAAGAATGCCAAAATAATATTATGTACCCAATTTGCACCAAATAGGTCAAACAGTAGTGGACAGTGCCATGCCCATTGTACATATTTTGAGTGGAGCTCTCCTCTACTATCTTTACTCTAACATTTACTTATTTTTAGTTTTTCATCAGCTTTGGCTTTCCAAAACTTTTTTTTCGGCTGTGACCTCGCCGATTTATCTACAAATTGTTAACCACAAATACCTTTCCTTATTGGGATCCTATGTTTCATCTTTTATACTGAATTTGTAACTTTGTTATATTTCTGTTTTGTTTAGCTGCATTTTTTAGCCATTGCAATCGTCCGATTTCGACCATCAACCTTCTCATAGTGCCGCAATTAAGTGTTTATTAAGATATCGAGATCATGTTTTTGCTTGACCAAATGATTGATTATACAAACGGATGTACATTACGACCAATATTTTAAACATATACTATACTATTTCTGAAGTTGGATAAAACCGCACACGCAGTACAGTGGTTCAAAAATTTAATTAAAATCGGTCCAGTAGTTTAGGTGTGAATCCCGGAAAAACAACGTGCCATGAAATATGTATGTATATATGTACCTGTATAGATATTTATAGATATAAGGTAATATACTGATGAAATGTTTAAACCAGTGGTAATTTGTTGCCAATAATACATATGTGAAATTCGACTCGCAAATTGATATAGAATTCAGCGAAGGGTATTTCTAATATTTACAATATAGTTAATATGTAAAATACTTTTCTTAGAAATGCCACACGTGGGGTTAAAGTGTTCACACGACTTATTTATGTATTGTATATAGTATGTTCATATAAAAATTTATATTGCTCAAACGCAATTGCAACAAATGCAAATTAAACTGCGGCAATCAATCAGAGCAAGTTTATCACAATTGACATTATGTTTATGTCAATTTATCGCATGGGTATGTTGCGATAATTAATTTGCTCACGTTTGTAAACACAATATATGTACATGAGTACTCTGACAAGTAATAAAATGTATATTATTGTTTAATGATTTCCATAGAATTGCATTTTATGGCGAATACATATGTATGTCAGTATGTTCATAGAAACACGAGTAATTTACCTTTATAATGAAAGTGTTTATTGTCAAGTAACGTTCAGTTTCGAATACATAGACTGTATGTGTAGGTTCATATACATATGTACAGTGGAACAAAAGTGCATTTGAGCAAGTGACATTATAATTTGCAGCTCCTAGGAAAAAAAAAATTAATATATTTTTAAGATATAAATTTTCGAAGCTTGACAAAATGTTTTCTGAAGAAGAATGGAGCTTGAATATTTATATTTATTTTTCGGCCGTGCAAGCGATAACTTGAATAAAAATTGAAATATCTTAATGAAACGTGGTACACGTAATCCTTGGCACCAGATGGGTAATATCAGACCACTGCTATGCCCACAAAATGGCGTAACCGAAATCCTATACGTACCTACAAGTTGTTTGTATATACTTATCTCAAAAATTACTAAAACTATATCAGCAAATCTTTCTGGAGTCATTTCCTTTAGGTACTTCATGTAACATGAAACTGAATGAAATCGGGTTATAATCACGCCCAGCCCCCATACAAAAGTTAAGTTGGCATTAGTAGGTGTTTTAATTCAGTAAGGAAAAATGTCAGAAACCTTAAATTTTACAAAAGTAGCAGAGGAGAGCTGTGATTTTTATAAAAAATGGAAAATGGGAATGGCAATTATATGCATTGCTTACGTTGTCTCTAGCAGACGATAAATTTCGTTGTACTTTTAAGAGTTTAGCGATTATCCTTTGTAAAAACCCCACACTTCATTGTTTGTTCGTAAATTCTTGGCCAAAACATTATTATAATAATGTTCCAGCATCCATATTCGCTAGGCCTATTCTCCGTGAGACTTTTTACTATTTCCAAAAATAAAGGGAACCTTAAAGTGCTGGCGTTTTACAAGCATTGATGAAAGAGCTAAAGGGTATTCCAAAAATCGAGTTTGAGAAGAGTTGCGACAATTGGTAGAAACGCTGGCGAAAACATTCACAATCGCGCAGCTAATCTGAACCGCAGTGGCACTATCTATTATAAAGGGACAATTCTACTGGGATATGTCTATCTTGGATCTGACATAAATACCACCAACAATCTAAGCTGATGATGGGTACCGAAGAGGATGGAACCATGAACTGTATGAGCTCTAAAGTGACATGAATACAATTAAACGCATAAAGAGGATGCCCCAAAATCTCCTTTTGAGTCCATGGGTGGACAACGGAGGCAATGGCGTTCACGCAACCAATGGAAAGACCAAGTACATAGGAATCTGTCTGCACTTGGGATGAACAATTGGCGTGACTTCGCCAAGGATAGAATCAACTGGTGAAGTTTTGTATTCTCGGGCCAGACCAACAACCGTGAGTTGGTAGTGTCAAAGTAGAAGAAGAAGAATGGGGACTATTTTGAAGGCGACAACATTAATGTAAACAAATGGATAAATAACGAATTTCAGTTTACTAGGCCTCCATTACTGAGAAAATGTTTTCTCATTTACTCTGTTATGCGAACAAAACACTGTGCGCTTAGCAACTTAATTGAAATCCAAACGTTTACCTACATTTACTAAATCAAACTAACAGTGAAATAAATTTCATTGTATTCACTTTAAACGTCCATCACTAGAAAGATATTTAAATGACTGCTGTGGAACTATAAGATTTACCTACGACTATATAGACATACATATCTTTCTATATAGGTATTTGTTTATATTTCATTTATATGTTTTCACTTTACAGACAAGGGAAGAACCGCTTGTTATTGACAATACCCGTTTTAAATGCGTATTACGGAACGTTTAAGAAGTATCGTATATAGTTGGCTAAGCGTTTTCTCATTCATTGCACAAATCAAGAACAGTTCTATGTACATTGAAGCTGGTGAAGCATATAAATAGCACTCATAAACGTTAGGTCAACCATTGCACTTGCAACTCTTGCAATATGAATTTCCAACTGCTCATCGGCTTCGTGCTGGCGTTACTCGCTGTGGCTTTTGGTAAATATATTTAAAATAACTGTTCTTCAAACCATTTATCAATTATATATCATTTCAGCTAATCCAAATCCTTTGCCAAATCCTGAACCCTATCCAGGAGGTGGTGGTGGCGGCGGCGGCGGCGGTGGAGGCGGAGGTGGAGGTGGAGGCGGTGGTGGCAAGTAAGCACCAGAACAACCAACAAACTGTTAAGGATCTAAGCTAACTGTAAACCTGTATACGCTAAATAAATGTGAATTAAGTAATGAAACGTGAGTTCACTACAATGGGAATCCATAATTTTTTTCATTGAAGCGGTTTAGTGATAGTGCAGAATCAAATTATATATGTATATAAATATATAAATATATTAAAGAATTCATTGAATGTGACAACATTCAAAGGATTAAGGATTGGATAACGTGTTTCAACCATGCTACGGTATTGAACCTTCATCCTCAGTAGTGCTTGTTTTGTAGATGGGGCCTTGGTCTATTAATCTTCCAGAAGGATAATAACTTAAAAACTGGACTTAATAAATATATCATATTTTTCGTTAAGATAGTTTATAACAGTTATATAATATTCTTTAAATTTTTTAAATAGGTGCACATTATGATAACCTTTTGATCACGTATTGTGGGGTGGTTCATTGACCACCTAACCACTTCTTTTTATTCTGCTATTCTACCTCTTCTGAGGATATATCAAGACAACGGCTTAGACTTATACATCCGGAGAACCGTTAATATCATATATGCGAAATGGCGATTTTAAAACGAAATTACTTAAGAAACCCTTAGATCCTGCTGGTATCCATCTGGGAATGTTATTATGAAAAATTACCCTCACCAACTTCTTCGGAGGCTATTCAGTCATCACACCTCGTACTCGAATGAGATGGATGGTATTAATAATAATGAGATAAGAACAATTGCATTAATAAGAACAAAGCTCCTGGACCGGACAACAACAATCCAGAACTCCTAAAAGCTAATCCTCAGACGACCACGCGGTCTTCTTTGGAAGGAGGGAAATTTATCGGATTGTGAAAAATGGAAAGGAATAACACTTCTAAGTATGGTGCATAAAATAATAATTCATATAATCCACAAACGGCTATCTGACTCATTGATGCAGGGGCTACGTAAAGTACAAATGGTATCCGACACCATTGTTCATGTGTCGATCACATCAACACCTTAAGAGTGATTGTAGAGCAGTCGATAGAGTTGCGCACTTTTCTATACATATTTATGCTTCATCGATTTTGTGAAAATGGTCGGCACTATCACATAAATCAGGAGCTTGCTATCGCTTAAGGTGTAAACATTTTTAAGCAACGGACTTTTATTAATTTGGTATTGGGTTTGGTGATGAATCAAGCGTGGGCGGCGAATAGAGGAATATTTTGGAGTTCAAAGGGTTGCATAAACGGGACTTACAATCAGTGTGGTGAAAACAAAAACCGTGTGCATCAATTCAACCGAAACGCCAATCCTACAGATCGACACATATATCCATATGTACGATGCTAAAAATATTAGATTCAATATATATTGCAGCTAATGTTTTTCAAACGCTGCAAACAAAGCAGAAGCACAGAAAAGCGGTTATTCGTGGAGAGGATTGGAAATCATAGCTTTATAATTATACAAATTATGATTTGTTTATTGAGACCCTATAATCTATATAGGGACTGTAAAGAAAATATTCATACGTACTATACTAGACGACTAATAGTGCTTTTGGCATTTTAAATAATAAACCTAAAGAAATGAAAGAAATCAATTCTGTAAAGTGATTGCCCAAAGGTTTTCCAAAAAAAGTAAAAGTTATTTAGAATTCAAAACCACTAAAAATATTATATCTCACATCCTGTATGTACTACAGCTGGTTTTAGCTTATTTGAACAATCAGTTTGGTACAGAAAGTTTCATAAAAGTTTATTATAAAAATAAAAAGAGCTTTGAAACAGTATTTTTGAAATCGAAAGCTATCTGAAATGAGTATCGATTACAAATTATTGGACTTTACAAGCTCAATTAAACAGAGATCACAGCATTCTACATTGACCTTAAAATTAAAATTAAAAAAACAAAAATTAAAAAAACGAACCAGATGTAGGAAGATTTTTGTACATACATACATATATGGTCAGCTACCTCACAGGCGTGCAAGGTGCACTGTGCAATGAAGACGCATGCGCGAATGCAGCCAAAGGTCGACCGCTTTTAACTGTGTAATCTTGTCGAACACTTCGAACAGCTAGTAATTTCCTACTCACTAAACAATTGCATTAAGTTTAAGTAGTCCAATCAAAACAGCTAGAGCGTATGGATGCGTTTATTGACAAGCACACTCTCTCATATATACACACATATGTATGTATATAGTGTATTTATTTAAGTATTGAAACATTGCGCAATAATGTTGTGCTGCAGTTTAAATTCGACACTTCGCAAGATATGTTTGGCGCTAACATGGAATCGCTGGAGCTGCTACAGGCCATTTTGGAGTACAGTGCCTGTGTATCGCAGCTGCTGGACGTAGTTGAGGAGCGCCGCTTGGAAGACTACTTAAAATTCATTAAATACTTCATAGTGTAATTAATAGTGTAACTGAACTGAACAAAAATATACATACAGTTGTGTTCACAAAACTAGAAGTGCCCATTTAGGTACGGGAAAACTACTGAGTTTTCATAAATAAATACAAAGACTTGCTTTTGGTTTCACAAAAATAACAATGGACCAACAAAAGTCTTTAAATTCACAGAAAAATCAAAAATATCTATCGTTAACTGAAGTAAAAAAATAATTCAACAAATATTTAATCAGATAGTTCTTTTCTGTGTTTACATTCTTCAAAAAGTTTTTTTTTTATTTTTCAGAAATATAATATCCCTCCACACATTTTCAATGGAGTTGAAGTCGGAAGATCCATTTTTAGATTTTTTTCTTTTTATAATGAAGTATAAACTTGTTATAATTTTTATATATTTGAACTGCTTTATAATGCCTTGAATAATATTTATTGACCATCCATCATTGTATGAGAAGCAGCTTCAAACCACTTCTTGAAGTCCTTCACCCTTTACGGCGTAAAGAGTGTCCTGTGGTATTTGTTTTTCTAGCGTCTCATATTTAAGGTTGCTAAATGTATGTGGGTTTCTTCTGTTTGCCTCAATACTCATATCATAATTGAGTTCGCTCCAAGCCTTCTGAGAACTTATATTCGGGTGCCTTCACACTAATTATATGATTTGTTTGCCAGTTTATTCGTATTTCTATCGTTTCAAGCGAAATGTTTTTAGTTAATTCCTTACTTTTAGGCAACTTGACACCACTTCGTGGAACACCATTTATTTTTTATCGATATTTGCTGATTATAAATATGAAATATATTTGTTGATATTTTTTAAGTTTTTTTGTTAAATTTAAAATTCCATCAGGGTTGAACTTAGAATACTCTGATATATTACCCAATAATAATTTCATTTGACTGAATCTATTCCAATTAAATTGTGTTTGGAGTAATAATACGCTTTACCCCAGAATTATATAATATTTTTTACGCAACAAAGGCAGCACTTATGAACAGCTCATAAAGGACGATCAATGTTACATTCCTTACGGAAATTCGAATTAATAATCATTTTCTGTACCGTTATGTGAATCTTAAAACACAATTTCAAATGATATAAATGTTTGAAATTAAATCATGTGATTATTGGCACTGCTATTAATATGAACAAATGATAATATAATATGTTGTGTATGCTTCTTGGTCGGGATTTAATGAAATTCGCCTTTAAATATCGGTTACACCATCTTCACTCAACTCCTGAAGAATGCAGCTGGACGTCACAAAAGCGCGCTCACAACTAAAAAAATTATTATAATAAATTTATTTCATTATACATACAGTCAGAACATACTTATTGGCCTGTTTATCCGCTTCTTGGGAGCATTTTTGTAGCACATTCAGTAGTAAGTCCTTTTCAATTTGTGGATGAATTATTTGAAATATTTGCAAAATGTTTTCCTTATCGATGGAATTATCGTTATTTAGCTGAAAGAAACGGGATAATAATGGTATGTATTACATGATGCTTTAAAAAAGTATAACAAAACTTAAAGGCATATTTCTTCCATAAAAATTGTACTTATAAAAACCATTACACATTCCCGGCGGCTTACAATATATAAAACAAAGAGTCGGATAACATGACAGCATAAATCATCCTTCAAATAGAAGGAGATATTCAACATAATATCTATCTATTTTCTTTATTTACGTGAAGAGAAACAGAAATATTGTTTGAATTGTCATTGTGGGTATGAGTCTGCATACAAATGTTTCTTCATGACCTATTGAGAGCTGGGTCCATAATTTGCTATATTTCATTCAGAAAATCCGGATATTATAGGTTGAAAATTTAAAATATAAGATTCTCTCTACTTGAAATGTCCCAGCTTTGTTCAAGTCACGAAGCTGTTGCCTACTATGTATATTACTATATACTGGAATCTATATAAAGTATGGGATCGTTTTATATTTAATATGACATTGCAAGTTTATTAAAAATTTGGTAAACCTATTTAGGTGATATTTAATTTTAACTATATGACAATTGATTTTATATTTTAAGCTTTCTTAAACTTCCTTAATCTTAAATATCTTATTCGAAAAATAAATTAATCACAAATTCATTATAATAGTTCAAAATACCGATTTTTTCGATGAAAAAAAAATAAATAATGACAAGAATATAAATTTATGTAAATCTCGAACAAGCGATGACTTTTTTATCCCGAAATAATAACTACAACCAGATCTATGCATATCCCCCCAACTTATTAACAAAACAAAATCAGTTCATGCTCACCAAGCCATTTTTCCGCATAATGCAGTAACGTATACACTTCGCATTATGAGTTAAATTAGTACGGGAACCCTTCACTATCTCATCGAATCCCTCTATAGCATATTAGTAAAAAATTTAAGAACTTGCATGTCTACACTTGAATACATTATTTAATTACCATCGGTTATCTGCACTTTGACACTCTGAGCCGAATCTTCATAACAATCGGCAATGGCTGCCTCTGCCACAACTCGGAGTGCACTGTAATGTGGCGGTTTGGCGTCAGCAGAAGCCATTGTTATTGCTATAAAATGTTCAAAAATAAATTTATTTCAGAAAACAAATAATTTTGAAGATAATAAACAAATACTATATATTGAAGATAGTACAGCAAAAATTGGTAGTATTTTAAAAGTATGCATTGTGATCCCCAAATTCGACGAAGTGTTACAGAGAACCACTGAATTTCAACTGAAAATCGAAGATTATTTCACTAAGGTGTGAAGCTTTGCATTAAGGTCAATTATTCTGATTTGAATTTACAATTAGTGGATTGAATATGCGTGAGAAAAACTCTCATGGCGTGAACATTTGTACTTAGATTTATATTTACATGAGATATTCACGTGATAATACTTACAAGAAAAAACTAACGAAAGCAGTACTCATCTAGCAAATAAGAAAGCAAAGTTCATGCAAAAAAATTTATAACGGCGATTGAATGGACAATTCGTTAATCATTTTTACCTAACGGCTGTTGAGAACATTTACTTGCACTTCCTCAACCGTACTATGAAGACCCAAAATCACTAATTTGTGGTACGACGTGAAATCATAAATAATAGTTTATGACCTCACCTCTTCCATATAACTGTAACTACTAAAAGTTAGTAATTCCTATATGGGCCATTACTAAATAAGTTTCGGCGCACATAGTATATATCATGATTATACTGTGTAAAAATAATTCGTGGGAAATTAAAACAAATAAAATAGACAAGATTATTGAACTCATGATAAAATCTCTGTGGGAGCTACTGAATGATGTATTAAGCATATGAAATAATTAAAACTGAATAAGGTAGCAGCTAATAATAACAATGCATTGGTGATATGTGTGATTATAATTTAATAGCACAAATTAGTTTCAATTGAACCGCAATTGAATGAATACATCCTCAACTTGTCCCATAAAAACATCAATGAAGTTTGCCGTTGATTGATTGATGATTTTGGTCATATAACTTCTGCGAATTGTTTATGAAAACCATCTTGTTAGACCATTTTGTTCTTCATAAGCGACCTTAACTGACTGAATGTTTTTTCCTAATTGTTAAATTGTAAGTTGTCTTAACATAATTCCAAAAAAGCATGTAATTACAAATATTTATATGTGCATTTTTGTTAATGTTTAAATTTCTTGTTCAAAGTTATTTTTTGAACTTCGGTAAATGAAGAATAAAAGGTTGATATATTGCCTTTACTACGCAACGAAAATTCGTTCATACTTTTCTCATTCCTTGTAGCGTTACATTAAGAATGTACTTGTGAATTGGGTATTGCATAGTAAATATTTATATGTGTAAAATAAGTTTAGCTGATCTTTCTTGCTGATAGTATACCAGCAAAATCATTTTGCTTGAAAATTTGTTTGTAAAACTATTGTAGGTGTATTCATTTAACGAATTATTAAAGAGTTGATCAGATTCATTTAACTTTAAGCGTAAAATGCCTCGTGGTACTAGTTTGTCAGCCAATAGTCATAGAAATGCATAAAAGCGGTTCCAAAATGGGTCTAGACCAAAGCAATATCGCAAAAATGTATATCAAAACTTCTTAAAAAAACCCACTAATTATTGTACAATGCCGGACGAAAAACAACATTGATGATCGGTACAAAAGAATGATTCGACGGCTAGCAGTTAGGACATGATAAGCAGCGGTCAAATAAGGATCTAGTTAAGACTGCAAATCACAATAAATATAACTTTTCCAATTATACATAAAAATCAGTCTCTCAAACACACCTTCATGGTACCTAAACCAACGCTAAAGAAGGGCACAATAAAACACATTTGAGGTTTTCAAATAAATACCAATTCTGGACCGATACGGGATAGCATATAGCCTTTAGTGAGGAAAAAAATTAAATTTGGTCGGCCCAGATCTTTGCAAGAAATATTGGAGAGATTCGCATCAAGAACAACGGTCCTGCTACAAGCGATGTTTTGGAAGAGGTACCTTAAGTGAAAAGACATCTTCACGAATAACATCTTTAACGACCGGAAAATTTCCGTATTACAATGTGCAGCATTGAGTTCGAATCTAAATCCTATTGAGGATCTCTGGGGATCCTCTCTGCTAATGTTTTCCAAAACGGAAAGTAGTTTGAGCCATATTAAATTAGCCATTAGTTAATTCTCTGTTTAAGCGGCTTAATTTAGTTTTAAAATATATGGATAATGCTATTGACTATTAATAATAAACATTTCTTTCAGTTAAACCAAAATGTATAGGATTTACTGGTACAAATAGTAACATGCACATATAAATATATACTATAAGCCTAAACTTAAAATATGTTTTATACTTTAAAACAATTTTTTTATTTGTTAATTTTTTGTTTTTTATATCGGATATAAAAGTTATAACAAACCTGCATACTCAGAAACATTTTGCAATTTTCTAATCTTTTAATTTTTTTTGCAAAAAGTTTATGCACATTTTCATATTTGTTTGAGGTATGACCTAACTGACAAATTAACAGTATATTTCTTGATATTATTAGATCTATTAACTTTAGTCACCAAAAAGTTTTACACCGTCATGCTGTAACTATTTGGCCCTTAAATAATTGATTTTAACCTGGGATACCGTAATGATGTGCATCATTTACCTATTGTGATCATCATTGAAAGGCACCTGCCATTATATTTTGCTCGATATTATAGGAAAGGTTTTTCGAACCTGTGATAAGTCCTACATATATACCCTAAAGTAAATTACGGATATGTTTTAAAAGTGCCGACATTTTTAACCCTTAACTGAGTATAAACTTCTGAAAGCTGTGGTAATTTGTAAATAATCGTTAGCATTTATGACGCCTACTGTGTGTAAACCAAACTGCGATACAAATTAATTTAATCGAATTATGAAGCCATAATTGCCTTAAATCCCATGTGCCAAACCATATATGCATTTTAAGGGTTAAAGGGTTAAGGTTTTCAACAGATTCGGCAGAGATTAAAGTCTAGAAATGAAAGTATTTGGATCATAATATATAGTTTATATTAAGCTATGTTTCAGCGTTTATCTCCGCGTCGGACAACAGTTGGACACTTAAAAATCGAAGGAGCTAGTGATGTTTTCTGCCTGGATTCAATTTTGACAATTAACATCAGTCAATCATTACACTGTATAGCTGACAATCTCTTTCAACGAAATCATGCAAAATACACCTTGCACTTCAAGCTTGCTATACTATTTTATTTCTAAACCATTACACCATTTTTACAATTTTAAAACAGAGAGTACAGATAAACAGCCGAACTTAATATTGAGTTAATGAATAATAATTTATAAGCCAAAATCGTTATCGCATATATCCAAGTAAGTTGTCTAGTTGTCTGCACTTTAAACACGTCCCATTTTAAAGCCATTCTCCTTGCCTTTGTCGTGCATGCAGGAGCGATATTCCTCAGCAGCTTCACAACTGCATTTATAGATATTATTAAATTAGCTGAAAATCTTTAAAATTATATACGATAAACACTTACTGATCCTCGTCTACTTCTATGCCTTCGCATGCTTCTACAATTTCTACACCCAAGGCTTGTTGCTCATTATCGCCGCTGGCGATATTTTCCAAAATCTCAATAGCTTTATCTCTATCCATTTTGCCATCACCATTTATCTGATAGAAATAGCAGTAAAAAGCAAAATATGCATGCAATAATTGTATTGTACCTATATTGAAGAAGTACTCAACTCACCAAACCGAATCTTTTCATAACGCATGCATGCAGACACTTCGCCTCCATACTGCCCGCTGATT
Organism: Zeugodacus cucurbitae; assembly: GCF_028554725.1. Lineage (NCBI taxonomy): Eukaryota > Metazoa > Arthropoda > Insecta > Diptera > Tephritidae > Zeugodacus > Zeugodacus cucurbitae. The sequence goes on from NC_071670.1 coordinate 18,915,077, forward strand.
CGAACTTAAACATCGCCTCAACATCATCTATAATTTATTTCGCAATATAAGTTAAACATGCCGTACTTTAAAATCACGGATCTCATTTACCGTCTGTTGCACCAACTTCTTCCTTACACTCCTCTGCGGCAGCTTTTGCCTCTTCGGAACCGCACTATTTTGAAAGAAAAATAAATTAATTGTATCCTCATATGTACATAGAGTGTATAGACTGGTTTGACTTAAAGCCTAGAGATCCCACCCAAAATAAAAATAGCGTTCTCGAGTAAGGACTTCCGCTCGTTCACTGATCTGTCAATGATCTCTATTGAACTTTCTAATTAAGAAAGTTATATGGAATTTTTCTTAAGTCCTGAAATGAATGTTATCCGTAAATGCATTCACATTATATTAAAAGTTGAGAGTTCACGTTTTAAAGAACACGTCAAGGACAACGAAAACATCTCAATATACAACGGAATAGTGGTGTGAACGCCATCACAAAGATCACGGAATACGTTTAGTGCAGCCGAAAGAAATAATTAGAGTGACTCAATCCTTTCTTTCAGCGGAGGTGGAAGTATGAGACTCAAATAGAAACCGGGTCCCTAACTGGCGTTTGGATGTTCAGCAATCACCATGAGTATACGAAAATACTCAAGTAGGCAAGTGCACTAACCATAGAGTGCAAAAACGGCACTGGAACTCTAGAAAGGCTGGATTGCTTTCCTTACTTGGCAACAATAACTGGGGGACTTGGTATAAAAATGTCAACTTTGACTCACCTACTTGAGGCCGTGTTGGTCCTCCCCATGTGACTCCTTTTTGTTTTCAAATGTTTGAAAGTCGCTCACTCTTGAACAATTTTGATTGAAAGAGGAGATAAAAGCGCTTTTTAAACCTCCAGGAAACGTAATTTTTTAATATTGTAAATTTATAGAAGTTGAAACACATCTGAGTCGAGTACATCCTCATTCTTGTTGATAAAAAAAAGTTATACAATTTCATTGGACCGTGATTCGACAGTTTTTTTAAAGCTTACATACTTCTGATCTTCTTTAGATCGGATATCTGTGGGACACTTTATTAAGACTAATTTTCCAAAGTATACATTAATTCACCAATAACTCTGGATCCTAACTATGACACTTTCCAATTACCTTAGCGTTTGATATGAGCGCCACACACAGAATCAGGCAAATTTTGAGGAGCTTCATTTCTATCAATTCTACACAAAGAATTTTTAAACTAAGAAACTACGACCGTTCAAACTGCGTGACAACAATTCGGATATTGACTTCTTCAGGGCGCTTGCTGCATCTTTATATATTAAAAATCAGGTGACGATCTTAGCAATTAAAAAAATTAAGAACTTGTAAAAAGTAATCAAAGTTGCGTGCAAACTAAAATTATTTTTTTCACATGTATATTTATCAATATATCAATATATATGTATGTATGTTTTTCAGCAATTAAAGTGACATTTACTTGGCGAATTGATTGCACAAATCACTGGTGTTTAACGAGTTGTAGGCAGCTAATTATTAAGGATTTTTTTTTTTATTATATAAACCCAAACGATTACCCACCTCCCGCCCAACCGACGCGTGGGGCGCAATCCGCAAACGAGCGGAATTTGCCGAGTCATGAAAGGCAAGAGTTTTTAAGCGTCGAGATCTCAAACTGCTCAGCTACAGAAAGAAAAATTTCAACAGCTAAGATTTAAAATTTACAAAAACAAAAGGTTAAAAAATGTTTAATGTTACTTATTAAGCGAAGACAATATAGTTTTTTTAATGCTAAAGATCGAATCAGATCGTTTAACTCAAAATTTGTTCTCGAAGATTTTAAAAGTAATGGTCTAAACTGCCTAGATGAACGAAATGGGACATTAAACTTGATATCAGACAAAAGAAAAGAGCTACAAGCAGAACCATTCAGAAGTTTTACTAGAAATATTATACCTAGCATTTCCCTACGACTAGTGAGTGTAGGTAGATTTATAAGTTTTAAGCGACTAGTGTACGGAGGAAGATTCAATCTTGAATCCCAGTGTAAGTGACCTAAAGTAAAAAGTAAAAATTGTTTTTGAACGGACTCTAACTTATCAGAATGGGTATTGTAGCTAGGATTCCATACCACAGAATCACACTCCAATATAGGTTTTACCAATGTTGTAAAAAGAGTTTTAGTAATATACGGATCACTAAATTCTTTAGACCAACGTTTAACAAAGCTAAGAACACATTTAGCTTTTAAAACAATTGAATTTACATGAGAATTAAAATTTAGTATAGGGTCCATAGTAACTCCTAAATCAACAAAGCTAGATACTTGCTCTAAACTGAAGTTATTTATTACATAGGGAGAAGGATCAACAGATCTACGGGAAAAGCACATCGTTTTACATTTTTTAAGATTCAGTGGCATATCATTTATGTGACACCAAGTAACTAAATTATTTAAGTCCGATTGTAACTCAGTTCTATCATTCTAAGAAGTATATGATTTAAAAAGTTTTACATCATCCGCATATAATAAAATGTTTGAAAACTTAATTACGGAAGGTATATCATTAATAAACAATAAGAACAGAATCGGACCGAGATGACTACCTTGTGGAACGCCTGAAGGGACCATAATTGAATCGGATAAAGTGTTATTAAATATAACTTGTTGTTTTCAGTTAGTAAGATATGAGGATACCCAATTAAGAAGTCTTGGTTAAAAACCAAAATAATCCAATTTTTGCAATAGAATAGAGTGGTTTACTCTATCGAATGCTTTACTAAAGTCTGTATAAATAACATCGGTATTCTTATTGTCTCTAAAACCCATTGACACATGGCTTACGGCTTATGGCATGGCTTATTTTCACACAATAAAATGCCATTCAATTAATGCAAGACAATTGAAAAAGGCTGGGAAATTATAGATCAAATTGGAGGTTTATAATTAGTGGTAGGTGACTGTGACAGCTGATTGATGTGTGTTTAAGTGTTGAAGGTGTTTCTTGGTGTGCTATCGGAGTATAATTCTACTTACCTACGATTAGATAGTGTAAGTCATCTCTTTAGTCGGTAGTAGTATTAAAGTACGTAAACAAATGTACACATAACCTCTTTAACTCACTGACTAATTCAGTTGAAGACATCCAGAAGTTATTTCTAAAAAGAACTTCAATATAGTCGAACAAACCCTTGAAACCGCCGGGAGTGGCGTTCATAAATTAATAACAGCTCTCACATTTGTTTATAATTACATTTCATCTTGCATTTTTATATTTATTCAGCATTTTCTTGAAAATAAAAAAACGAATTTGATTTTCTAATGAAGTAACATATGAATGCCTTTGGCTCTCGACCTTTCTATAATGCAGACACGAAAAGCTTCAGAGAACTCACAGCTGCAAATAATTAAAAAAAAAAAAATAATATAGTGCTCAGCAAATAAGTCGCCAAGAAGATTAATGCCACTTTAACATACCCCTCCTTACTTGCCGGGATGTACTTGCATTCGTTATAAACCTCCGTGAGCAACTTCTCTAATTCCGCATTGCTAGCAGTTACCGACTTTATGTAGGCCATAGCTCCAGCTTCGAACGGTTTGTTATTTTTATCCAACTATAATTAAAAACGATAATTCGATTTTAACGTTTCGGAAATGTTACACACTGTATACTCACAATGCCAAGTAGTCTCATGGTGCAGGCATGAAGACACTTAACTTGTTTATTAGTTGCCGGTTCATATTTGAACATTGCAGCCACATCGTCTGAAAGATTAAGTGAAAATTAAGAGATTTTTTTTAATAGCCGATTTTTGAAGTAAATCTGCAAGAACATACCATCACCTGCACCAAGTCGAGCTTTACATTCTTCAACGATTTTCTTCAGTCTCATCGGTAGTTCTTGAGCCTAAATATTATAAAAGAGAATTAATATAACACTCAACAAGAAAATAGCCTTATAAATTATGACTGTTTCATACTTTTAAACCAAATTTGTAAGGTCAACAATACTCTTAAGATCGTACTCACGAACTATCGGGCGTTACCCGAAGATTCGTTTATAGTTGGCCGCTCCTACATTATCATATTTATACTCAAAGAAATGAAGATCTGCTCCGAAATAATTCTCTTTATAATACTTAAGATTCCCAAAGTTAAATTATCAGAGGTTTTAACTCATCGGTGACAACAGATAAGCTTGCGTGGTGCGAATAACTAGAGATCTAAACTTCTAGGTATTACTAGTCGTTTAGAGCTTCACCAAATTCTGTGATACATACGTATGTCCATACTGTCATACATATAATCTATTTGAAACCGATACTAATTCGGATCTCCGAAAAATATAAAATTTCGCAGTTTCACCAACTGTTGGCGAGAAAAAGATTAGACAAATCACGGCGATCGACTAATCAGGTTCAAAACTCAAACTGGAGGATTTCGAATTTTCAGTAAGCGCTTCCAAAACTTCAGGTTTTCCGTTAAAACTTAAAATTATAACATTGCGAACACGATTCATAAAATTCTTCAATCAGATTTTTTGTTTAATATAGTCCTCATACCTCACTATAGGACATGACTAAGCTGCAGATAACCAGGGACACTACGAAGTACTTCATTTTAAACAATTCACACTTTAACTTTTAGAAACCCACAAGTAAAACTAGATCAGACGAAGACGAAATAATCTCTAAATTTATAGCACTACTGCGACGTACTTTTATATCTTGCCCACCGTTCATACTAGCTTTTTAGTGAGTTCAATTCTTAATAAATGAATTTTAATGAGGAAATAATCACATTAAAAACATGGAATATGCATATGTAGGTAGATATTGTTAAGCATGCAAAAAGCTCACGTAGTGCAAAGGCTATAAAATACCCTTAATTTGCTCTTACAGTACCTACACTAATGATAGTTTTGGTCTGATGAAATGAATTGTTCCGGTGTTATAAATACTTTTGATACTCACCTCCAGCTTATATCCAGTTTTATAGCAACAGCTGGTGATGTTCCGAATTTTATTACATCACCTCATTATTCCACCTCCGGAAATAAAAGTTTAAGTTTATAGCATTAGAACTTAGTTTTTCTTATCAACTCATTGATCACTATTCTTTAGTGTTCGACCGATACCCAATTTTTTTCCGAAGCCGATGTCGATTAATCGGCCAGTTGGCAAAGTATCGGCCGATGCCGATACCGATTCTTTCATGAACAAATTTATTAAGTAAACTACAGTTGAACTTCCACAACTCGAACTGCTCTAACTCGAAGTTCTATATAATTCGAACTGAATTGGCAATAGAAGTCAAAATTCATACAAATTACATTCTGTAACTCGGAAGTCTCTCTAACTAGAAATTTTTTTGTGGATTATGGTGATTCGAGTTAGAGAAGTTCCACTGTAGTATAATAACAAAAGAAAAAAAATCAGTTCATATGTAAATATGTAAGTGTTTATTAATTCAATTAATATTCAAAACTAGATAACTTATTTTTATAAAATATACAGTGGCTCACAGCCAAAGTGATGCAACCGTACAGAAATACTAAAGCAAGTATTACTTGAAAACTAAATACATTTTCAAAAAATTTTACACATTATATTTATGCTTTAAAAAAATCGGGTTTTATAGTTATTTTATTTATCTACAACAAAATAAACTACAGTATAATATAGCACCTCACAGCTAAAATAATGCAGTAACAAAACAAAAACAAAATACATTGCAATTTTTTAAAGGTACAATTAAAATTTTAGGTCGACTAGTACTTTGTTTTATGCCTCTTATAACTATAACTGTTTTCATACGTTTCTGCATATATTCTACCAATTAATTTGCATAGTTTGGAGCAATTTTATTCCGTTCTGTTTGCAGGGCGTTTTTAAAGTCGGCTTTATTTCTATTTTGGTATTTTCGCAATGTATCGATGCAAAACTGACCACAGATTCCAAATAAGCCAATTTTACACAACTCCGAATTTATGCTTCCATCTTTGTCTTGTTAGCATCGAAAGTTATCAAAAGTATTTAATTTCGCAGCGTTTTGTAGCAAAATGTTCAAATACACATAGTACAATCAATGAATTCCACATTCCCGACACTAGAAGACGAAATGGATCCACACATCATTACATGCCCTCCACCAATGTTTTACGGTTCTACGTAGACTTTGCGGTTGTAGCTCAGAAATTGCTTTTGTCCATAGTATGGACGCCATACATATCTATTTCTATCCGATCAAAACAGGTTGAAATTACTCTCATCTGCATAAATTACGGTATTCTAGAAGCTTTCAGGCTTATATAACTGTTCGTTTGCAACCTTCAACCTTGCAATTCGAGTTGTAGCATTGATGTATGGTTTATTTCGGGCTGTGCGTCCATTGAAATCAGCTTCTCTGAGCATTCTTCTTGTGGTTTTGGGATGGCAGTTCTACCCAAGGATTTTTTACACTTCGTTGCTTAAGGGGTTATATACAGTAATGTACATATATTTAAGAATATACACAGAAAATTTCATATCGTTTCGGTGAATATTTTCAAAGTTACAAGCAAATGAAAAATTTGAAAAGGCGTTTCAGAGTGCTTGGAAGTACAAGGTCCAAATTTTAAACTCGTTTTTCTCAAAATGGTGTTTTCAAAGTCGGTGACCAACATTACTCGAAAACGGCTAGACCGATTAGTCTCAAATTTTAACACGACCTTCTTAAATATATTTTTTAGTAATTAATCGTAGATTTTTTCTCTCCGATAAATATTTTTATACTCTCGCAACCTGTTGCACAGAGTATCATAGTTTTGTTCACATAACGGTTGTTTGTGTCACCAAGAAATATAAGAGTTAGATATGGGGTTATATATACATAAATGATCAGGATGACGAGTAGATTTGAAATCCGGATGTCTGTCCGTCCGTCTGTCCGTCTGTCCGTGCAAGCGATAACTTGAGTAAAAATTAAGATATCTTAATGAAACTTGGAACACATGTTCCTTGGTACCCTGAGGAGGTTGCTTTTTAAAATTGGCAAAATCGGTCCACTGCCACGCCCACAAAATGGAGGAAACCGAAAACCTATACAGTGTCATAACTAAGCCATAAATAAAGTTATGAAAATGAAATTTGGAACATAGGATCCCATTAGGGAGGGGCACATTTGGATGTAATTTTTTTGGAAAAGTGGGCGTGACCCCGCCCCCAAATAGGTTTTTTGTATATAACTCGCAAACCAATAAAGCTATATAAGCCAAACTTTCTGCAGTCGTTTCTTTTAGCCATTTCCTTATACAGTCCAAAAATGAAAGAAATCGGATAATAACCACGCCCACCTCCCATACAAAGGTTAGGTTGAAAATTACTAAAAGTGGGTTAACTCCCTAACGAAAAACGTCAGAAACACCAAATTTTACATAAGAAAAGGCAGAAGAAAGCTGCACTGAGATTTTTTTACAAAATGGAAAATGGGCGTGGTGTCGCCCACTTATGAGTCAAAAACCATATCTCAAGAACTATTCGACCGATTTCAATGAAATTCTTTACATAACACTTTCTTGACACCCTGATGACACGGGTGGAATATGGGCGAAATCGGTTCACAACTACGTCTACTTCCCATATAACCCAATTTTGAATTCCATCTGATTCGTTCACTTTATAATGTATTCATAAGGAACCAATGAAGCTAGCGGAATAAAACTTTACACAAATACTGTATTTGAGCTGTGACATCACTTGTGGAAAAATTGTCAAAATCGAACCATGACTTTTCAAGGCCCCTGATATCAAACATGAAGAACTCAGTGCCTAAGGTTAATTTTTCACCGAAAATATAGGTAAATCCCTCAGATATTTTAATGTAATTCATTCCCTCTGAATTTTTTTCTTATAACAGTTTCTCTCTGTACCTGAAATGGTAAAAATTGGGTCATAACTTCCCCCAGATCCCATATACCTAATTATAAGTAATATTAAATTAAGTGAGCGTATAGTCTTCGATACGTTGTATCTTGGTGGTGAAAACGAGTGAAATCGGTTTAGGAATTACCTCAGTCCCCATATACTATTTATGATGATTTTCGTTATTTTATTGAACTTTATGCCGAATATATGGGTCGAATTGTGTTGTCTTTATAAAATTACATCAATAAATTGCGAGAGTATAAAATGTTCGGTTACACCCGAACTTAGCCCTTCCTTACTTGTTTTTTTTTATAAACAATTTAAGGCCGAAATTTCGGTGAAAAATCGATTTTTTTTTTTTGAAAAACCGCCATTTTGTCAAAAAATTTTATTTTGCTTATTCCTTCGATTAATTACTAGATTTAACATTATTTTAACGAAATCTGTTTGGTTTTTTAATTTCGGATGATCCAGTTCCGAGATATAGTGGTCACCGCAAAACGTCTTTTTTGAGAGGAGCTCTTGGAGATCAGCTGTAGATCTTTTTCAAATAAATATTTTTACTAGTACTAAGTCTTAAAATACAGTTAAAAGATACCATAATATGTGTATAAATTTTTGGATCAATAAATTAAAAAGTTTTCTCAGAAAACATTCTGGAAAATTCACTTTTTTTCGGCCGTCTAACTATAAACAACTGCACTTGTTGATGTTGATAATGAAAATTTGTCTCAAGAGAAATTTTTAAAAATATACTCTCCCAGTTTTTTTTTCCAATAGCAACAAGGGTTTTTATACGAGTGGCATTATGAAATTATCTTCAAAATCTCAACAAGTTGTTGAACAAAATGGATGAAATAATGTAAAACAAAAATAATGAAGTTCTTTATACTAGACTTAATATTAACATCGTGATGAATGATTGGTTCAGGCAAATATGAATCAAACTGTTTTATAAGGTGGTATTTTAGGCTCTTAAGAAATCAATCGGTTAAGGATCGGCCAAATATAGCTGTTTAAAACAAGCTGATTTCAAATACCTCTTACCGCGGGTCGGGGAAAATATTGAAACACCATGCTTGAGTGAGAACTATTTCATTCTTTATATGTATAATAATAAAAAACTAAATATATTAATGCGTACTGAAAGTGATGCCCTTTGGCACATGTTCATTTTTGAACGATGGCCGATACTGGCAGATGCCGATGCCAAGGCCGATTAATCGGTCGGACTCTACTACTCTTATTAACAAAGCAAAGACCAAATGAATTTTAGCATTGAACTAGTTACGTACTATCCAGTTATATTGGATTAGACGCCGGATATTATTTTTTTTTAAATCGTCTATAAGCAAAGATAGATAGAGATAGATAAATAGATAGATAGAAGAGCCTCATTTGAAAAATTGGCACTATCATAAATCAGACTTTCAGCAAACCCATTCTAATTTTAAAGTTTAAGCGGTACAAACTTACTCAATGAGTTATTATTTATTTTTTTTATTATTTATTTTTTAATTTTAGTCTATCTAATAGGAAATATCTCAATCAATACTTATTTGCGCTTCCTTTTGCCTTAATTACCGCTCTAATCCTTACTGGTATAGACGAAATGGCGAGTATTCCGACCTCCATGTCATCATACCACCTATTCAAAAGGATGAGATGCATGTTTTTTGGTTCCTAGGCTTCTGTGCGGCTAACTGTATCTACATAATCGCCCACAGATTTTCGATCGGGATTAAATCGGGGCTGTTCCCAGGCCACGTCAACTGAAGGCATAAAATCGCGTACGTTCAAAAAAATAACAAGGAAGGTGGTCAAAATTCTGAATGCGATTAATAACAGGTAGTAGAGTTAAAAAAAAAAAAACACTTACGATGTTGAACCTGTGACTTGGGTCAGAATCGTCCTGGAACATTTTGTCGTTTTAGTTCTGATACAGATCTTCGATGCAGGGTATCAAATTGGCTGCTTCTTTTTTATATAGGGGGGTATGTTGATAACTTCACGATATTGAAAGAAACAAAGTAGAAATCCAAGTATAAATCCAAAATAGCAGATAAGTTTATCTTAGCTGTTTTTAAGGAATATACAGGCATATTCTTGAAATCGCGCGATTTGAATTCGGATTCGAAATTACAATTCGTACGATTATGTTTTAGGTGTTCAGCAATTCGTGCGACTTCATTTGACAGTTTGACAAAACAAATAAAAGAGAATTTGTTTGTCCAAAATATTAACTTATTTGAAATTAAACAGTTTTTGTTAAAGAAACAATGTTTTTTATGGTCATTTTTTTGTTGTGAACTATATTATTAAGGTAAAAAAAATAAAAATTGAAAGGCCATTCTAATCCCCTGTCTGCATCGGATTCCACGTGAGTTTTGCTAAAACGTTTCTACTTTTCGACTTGAGATGATGATACTTTTGTTTCAGGTTTGTTTCCAGATGTGGGTTAAGTAAGCATGCATTTTCAGATGCCTATTTTGTCTAAGCAACCCGAAACTGTCATTATCAAAAGACTTGAGAACATAATTGAAGAAAAAGGTATCATACCAATTCACCAATTCGGTTTTAGGACTCAACATTCCACAATCGATCAAGTACATCGCATAACGAACATAATAGAAGATGCGATGGAAAATAAATTGATTTGCACAGCTGTGTTTCTAGACGTATCTCAGGCATTCGATAGAGTATGGCACCATGGTTTATTTTATAAATTAAGACGTTTCTTACCACAATATCTAACTGACTTACTTGAATCTTACTTGAGCAACCGCTACTTCAGAATCAAGCAGGGACAATTGTATACCACATTGCAACCAATAAAAACAGGAGTACCCCAAGGTAGTATCCTGGGACCACTTTTATATATTTTCTTCACTTCCGACATGCCTACGCCGACAAACTGTACAATTGCCACATTTGCTGATGATACCTGCATCATAACGACAGGCAAAAGCGAAGTGGAAACGGCCAACAGAATGCAATCCGCAATTAACGAAATAGTGGAATGGACACGGAGATGGTGAATTACTTTAAACGAGACGAAATCAATACACGTAAACTACACGAACAAAAGTGCTAGATATATTCCTTTACATATTGGTAATGTGGTAGTCCCATACTCCACCTCTGCGAAATATCTAGGCATAACGCTAGATGCAAAGCTGAAATGGAAAGAGCACATACAAAAAAAAGTTGCAGAACTAAATCTAAGATATAGCAAAAGAAGCTGGTTAATCGGTAACAAATCGCAGCTAACAACATCAAATATATATAATATATCATTATATATTATATATATTATATATATAATCAAACGTTGAAACCTATTTGGACATACGGAATTCAACTGTGGGGATGCCCTGCACCGATATACATTCAAGCGATACAACGGTTCCAAAATAAAGTCCTACGCAAATTTGTAAATGCCCCGTGGTATATACGTAATTCAGACCTGCACCGTGATCTTCATATAAAAATGGTCCGAGAAGTTATTCACGAGACGGCATTGAAACATTCAGCGAGATTGCAAAATCATGTAAACGCAAAAGCCGGACGACTAGGAGAGATTAGAAATAGCAGGCGTCGACTAAAGCGAACAACATTCTACGAACTTATACGAAAATAAAAAGTATTAAACGGAATATTTAGTTTCTGAAAAAAAAAACGCTTATATTGTATTTATCTTTTAAAATTAGAAAAATATTGCTTGTTAGTACAATTTTGTTTTGTTTCACTAGTTACAATCATATGAAATGTAAAAATATATCTAATTACGTTTCAATAAAAAAAAAATAATAAAAAAAAAAATTCAGAAATCAAAATCATAACTTTGAGAAAAGAAACGTCCGCGCCTAATTTAATAAAATTGGCCTCAAGTCTTAGGTGTCCATCTACTTGAGAAATAGAGTTTTGAGATAAACGCGTTTAAAGTTTTACATTAATACTGACTTGGTCTTATAGGCGGAGCTTCAAAAGGGTATGTATATCTCTTAGAATACTAGTCGGACTGATTTGATATTTTTGGATAATATTTTAAACATATTGTACTTTTAATAAGGCAAACATTTTTTTTTTTTTCAAATTAAAAAATTTTGAAACCCACCTAAACCCTTAAGTAACATCCAATTCTTGGAACAACCGATATAAACATTTTTTTTAATGTTTTACAGTCAACCTGATTCTTAACTGGCAATACGACCCTTAACTTAATGCATGATGCTTTTTAGATATGTATATTTAAAGATTTGCAGAGCATATGATTGTTGAGAAATAAATTCTAACAACTTAAAAACGCTAACTTGTATATTCTAAGTCACTCACTACGAGTTTGTAATTACCTTCGTTAAAGCAAGTGCATTTACTTGTTTGTAGGTGATACTGTTAGTCGTTGCACTTAAATGTCAATAATAGTAGTATGAAAACTTGAACTCAAAAAGTTGCATCCGCAATTAAAGTGCTATAAAAAGAGCGATAAATTTATAATTAATTTTATATACTTTTTTGTAGTTACTTTATTAAATTATCGTACACTAAAATGTATGAGTACAGGGGTTATTATCGCAGTAGTAGACTAATTGATATGATAGAAATACAAAAAAGAACCCTTGAACATGCTTTCCTATATCTTTCTTGGTCTGTCCAACATTCGCTTGGAGATTTGAAATTACCTGGTGAGAGGCGATCACATTTAGAAGAAAAGTTTTTGCAAAAATATTTCTTTAATATTTTAATAGTTAAATATTAATTATCCGAAACGAGCTCTACAGTACTTTTATCTAGGCGTCCCCAAAGTGATGGGGAGGAACAAGTAGATGTTTTTTCTGTTCAGTGGTAAGGAACAAATTATTTTTATCAAATTCATCTCGCAGATAGTCGAGGAAACTAGCTGCTTTAATAGTGTCAGGTTGCAGTCAATTTTGGCAATTAGCATCAGTCAATCATTACAAGGTTGACAGTTCATTTCTCCCTTATTGTACGAAATATTGCGTATTACACATTGCACTTCAAGCTTGCTATACTATTTTATTACTAAACCATTACATCCGTTTTGCATTTATAAAACAGAGAGTACAGAGAAACAGCCGAACTTAAAATAGAGTTAATGAATAATAATTTATAAGCCAAAATGGTCATCGCATATATCCAAGTAAGTTGTCTAGTTGTCTGCAATTTAAACACGTCCCATTTTAAAGCCATTCTCCTTCCCTTTGTCGTGCATGCAGGAGCGATATTCCTCAGCAGCTTCGCAACTGCAATTATTTTTTGGATGAACTAGAAATCTTTAAAATTATATACAATAACCACTTACTGATCCTCGTCTACTTCTATGCCTTCGCATGCTTCTACAACTTCAACACCCAAGGCTTGTTGCGCTTCATCGCCGCTGGCGATATTTTCCAAAATCTCAATAGCTATATCTCTATCCATTTTGCCATCACCATTCATCTGATAGAAATAGCAGTAAAAAGCAAAATATGCATGCAATTATTGATTTGTACTTAAAATGCAGAAATACTCAACTCACCAAACCGAATCTTTTCATGACGCATGCGTGCAAGCACTTCGCCTCCATACTGCCAGCAGATTCGAAATTAAACATCGCAGCAACATCATCTGTAATTTGTTTCGTAATATTAATTAATCACATTTGTACTTTTAAATAGAGGATCTCATTTACCGTCTGTTGCACCCACTTCTTCCTTACACTCTTCTGCAGCAGCTTTAACCTCTTCGAAACTGCACTATTTTGAAAGAAAAACAAATTCTTATATCCATACATATGTACATAGAGTATATAGACGTGTGCTGGTTTGACTTATGGACTTAAAGCCGTGAGACTCCAACCAAATAACAAGACCATTTCGGAGTAAGGTGTCTCTTGGAGAGTACCAAGCTCAATAGGTCTACCTATCGTTTACTAATCTGTATTAGTTTGCTAGTGAACTTTCTATTCTGGAAGATAATGTACATATAAACGCCCTAAACATGGATGTTAGCTGTAAATGCAATAACAACTTGTCGCGAAAAGCGGAGAGGTCACATTGTAATAAATGTGACAGAGACGAATGGGTCGAATACCTTCACAAAGATCACGGTGATACGGATAGTCCAACCGAAAGAAATCCTTAGAATTAGTCAATTATAACTTTCCTTCAGTCGAGGCAGAAGCATTTGCATGTTCAGGCGTCTTGTACAACCCCTAATTTTAGGAATGAGTGACACCAGCATAAACTGGTACTCAAGGCACCTTTAGTATAGGAAAACCAGCAATTAAAAAATAATCGTACTCTAGGTAGGCAGGATTTCTTTGCTTCCTTAGCAACTTAGCCCCACTTACGAGTACTTAAGTTAGATAATTTAAAAGACCGCGTTGGTTCTCCCCGTGTGATTTCTTTTTGTTTTTAAGCGTCAATCGGCCAGTAAAAATTTAAGTCGAACGAGGAGGTGAACATCGCCTACTTTGCATATTTCCAGAAAACATATTTTCAGGCTGTTAAAGATGGCGAAACACCTTTAAGTCAAGGACACTTATTTTCCCAGATTTTAATTTCTCTTTTGTAAGCCAAATACTAAAGGAGAGAAGTTTATATGTTTCTTATTTTTTAGTTATGAACCCTCTTCCTGGAAGCTATTCTAATATGTAGTACCGAGACTCACTTATTACCAGATATCAAATTTTTCATATGGAAACACTCTTCACTTTAACACTTGAGCCTTACTACGACACTTTCGAATTACCTTAGCGTTTGATATGAGCGCCACACACACAATCAGAAAAATTTTAAGGAGCTTCATTTTTATCAATTCTCCACAAATGATTTTTAAACTAAGAAACTACAACCGTTCAAACTAGGTGACAACAGTTCGGATATTGACTTCTTTATGGCGCTTGCTACACCTTTATATAGCAAAAATCATGTGATGATCTTAGCAAGAGATTAAGAACTTGTAAAAACTAATCAAAATTGCGTGCAAGCTAAAATTATTTTTTTCAGATTTGTTATTATGTCAACATCTATGTATATTTGTATGTTTTTAAACAATTAAAGTGACATTTGGCGAATTGATTGCACAAATCACTGGTCTTTAACGACTTCTATGCAGCAAATCATTAAGGATTTTCACACAATAAAATTACATTCAGTTAATAAAAGACAATTGACAATGCAAGTGCGATTGATAAAAATTAAAAGGCTGGGAAATTATAGATCAAATTGGAGGTTTATAATTAGCGATATGTGTCTGTGACAGCTGATTGATGCGTGTCTGTTGTGTTGAAGGTGGTAAGCGATAAATTTATAACTCTACAACATAATGTCTCCAAAATCTTAACACTTTCTAGTGAGAGATTACTTATAGACGACCACACAGGGCTATCCCAGCTTTCGAAATCTAACACTAACTTCTTCTTCTTGACTGGCGTAGACACTGCCTACGCGCCACGTATCACTCCTTCTGGCAGTTTGGCGCCAATTGGTTATACCAAGCGAAGCCAGGTGCCTCTCCACCTGGTCCTTCCATCGGAGTGGATGTCTTCCTCTTCCTCGGCTTCCACCAGCGGGTACTGCATCGAATACTTTCAGAGCTGGATCACTTTCGTCCATTCGAACAACATGACCTAGCCAGCGTAGCCGCTGTTTTTTTATTCGCTGGACTATGTCGTCGAATAACACATACAGCTCATCGTTCCATCGTCTGCGGTATTCGCCGTTGCCAATGTTTAAGGGACCATAAATCTTCCGCAAAACCTTTCTCTCGAAAACTCCTAGTGCCGTCTCATCGGATGTTGACATCGTCCACGCTTCTGCACCGTAAAGTAGGACGGGAATGATGAGGGACTTGTAGAGTTTGGTTTTTGTTCGTCGAGAGAGGAGTTTACTTTTCAATTGCCTACTTTGTCCATAGTAGCACCTGTTGGCAAGAGTGATTCTGCGTTGGATTTCCAGGCTGACATTGTTGTTGCTGTTAATGCTGGTTCCCAGATAGACGAAATTCTCTACAACTTCAAAGTTATGACTGTCAACAGTGACGTGAGAGCCAAGACGCGAACGCGCTGACTGTTTGTTTGATGACAGGAGATATTTCGTCTTGTCCTCGTTCACCACCAGACCCATACGCTTCGCTTCGCTATTTAGCTCTGCAGCTTTTTTTCCAGCATCAGGTTAAAGAAGTCGCACGATAGTGAATCACCTTGTCTGAAACCTCGTCTGGTATAGAACGGCTCGGAGAGGTCCTTCCCGATCCTGACGGAGCTTTTGGTGTTGCTCAACGTCAGCTTACACAGTCGTATTAGTTTTGCGGAGATACCAAATTCAGACATCGCGGCATAAAGGCAACTCCTTTTCGTGCTGTCGAAAGCAGCTTTAAAGTCGACAAAGAGATGGTGTGTGTCGATCCTATTTTCACGGGTCTTCTCCAAAATTTGGCGCATGGTGAATATCTGGTCTGTTGTTGATTTTCCAGATCTAAAGCCACACTGATAAGGTCCAATCAGTTTGTTGACGGTGGGCTTTAGTCTTTCACACAATACGCTCGACAGAACCTTATACGCGATGTTGAGGAGGCTTATCCCACGGTAATTGGCGCAAATTGTGGGGTCTCCCTTTTTGTGTATTGGGCAGAGTACACTGAGATTCCAATCGTCAGGCATGCTTTCCTCCGACCATATTCTGCAAAGAAGCTGATGCAAGCACCTTGTCAGCTCTTCGCCGCCGTATTTGAATAGCTCGGCCGGTAATCCATCGGCCCCCGCCGTCTTATTGTTCTTCAAGCGGGTAATTGCTATTCGAATTTCATCACGGTCGGGCAATGGAACATCTGCTTCATCGTCGTCGATTGGGGAATCGGGTTCGCCATCTCCTGTTGTTGTACTTTCACTGCCATTCAGCAGGCTGGAGAAGTGTTCCCTCCACAAACTCAGTATACTCTGGTCATCAATAACTAGATCACCTCTGGGGGTCCTTCAGGAGTGTGCTCCGGTCTTGAAACCTTCAGTTAGTCGCCGGATCTTTTCGTAAAATTTTCGAGCATTACCCCTCTCGGCCAGCTTGTCAAGCTCTTCATACTCACGCATTTCGGCCTCTTTCTTTTTTTGTCTGCAAATGCGTCTCGCTTCCCTCTTCAGCTCTCGGTATCTTTCCCATCCCGCTCGTGTTGCGGTCGATCGCAACATTGCGAGGTAGGCAGTCTGTTTTCTCTCCACTGCGAGACGACAATCCTCATCATACCAGCTGTTTTTTTTGGCTTTTCCGAAAACCAATGGTTTCGGTTGCAGCTGTACGTAAGGAGTTTGATATGTCGTCCCACAGCTCCCTTCGGCTTCGTTCGGCTGTCGGTTGTGATTGCAGCTTCTCGATGTCGAACCTTCCTTGTGTTTGTTGACGTGTGCGCTTTTCTACACAGAGTCGGGTGCGTATTTTAGCTGCTACAAGATAGTGGTCCGAGTCGATGTTGGGACCACGAAGCGTACGCACATCAGAAACACTGGAGGCATGTCGTCCATCTATCACAACATGATCGATCTGGTTGCGAGTGATTCGATCCGGGGACAGCCAAGTAGCTTGATAAATTTCCTTATGCTGGAATCTAGTACTACAGACGACCATATTTCGGGCCCCGGCGAAGTCGATCAGCCTCAGACCGTTTGGTGATGTTTCGTCATGGAGGCGGAATTTTCCTACTGTTGTGCCAAAGGCACCTTCTTTACCCACCCTAACGTTGAAATCGCCAAGCACGATTTTGACATCGTGGCGGGGGCAGCGCTCATAGGTACGTTCTAGGCGCTCATAGAAGGTATCTTTGATCACTAACACTAACTATAATATGGATAAATATTACTCTTCATCCACTCTTTCGCAAATTATTGGTCTCAAATTAAAAATACTTGCCATATATGAACTGAAAGTCTTGAAGCTTATTACTATCGAACCCTCATTAGACCATACGTTTTCAAACTAATCCCAAAGAGTCGATTAAAAGACAGCAGCCCATGTCTAATTGCAAGAAAATGTAAAGTGTCATAACTAAGCCTTAAAGTTATGAAAATTAAATTTGGTACAGAGTATCACATTAGGGAGGGACATATTTGGGTGTAATATTTTTTGGGAAGTGGTCGTGGTTCCGCTTCCAAATAGACTTTATATATATGTATATCTCGGAAACCAATAAAGCTATATAAACCAAACTTTCTGCAGTCGGTTCCCTTACGTACTCGACCATACACTATGAAAATAGTTGAAATCAGGTAATAACCACGCCCACCTCTCATACAAAGGTTAGGTTGAAAATTACTAAAAGTGTGTTAACTCAACGGAAAACATCAGAAACACTAAATTTTACAGAAGAAATGGCAGAGGAGAGCTGCCCACTTATGGATCAAAAATCATAACTCAGAAACTACTTCACCGATTTCAATCAAATTCGATACATAATACTTTCTTGACACCCTGATGACACGTATGGAAAATCGGTTCACAACCACAATTACACATACATAAATAAATTTTGAATTCCAACTGATTACTTCACTTTATAACAAATACATAAGGATGACGATAGCGGAATAAAACTTTACACAAGTACTATATTTCATCTGTGGCTGTGGGAAAATTGTCGAAATCGGACTATAAATTTTCAAGGCCCCGGATATCATTCAGTGCCTAAGTGTAAATTTTCACCGAAAATATCGGTAAATCTCTCAGATATTTTATTGTAATTCAGAGGAAATCTTTTTCTTTTAACAGTGTGCCTCTATACCAAAAATTATAAAATCGAGTCATAACTTCCCCTAGCTCCCATATATGTACCTAATTATAGATTTTTCTAAAATACGGTGGCTTTACTACGCATATATCGGTTAATATGTGAGATGTATGAAATGTATGTATGTAATTGGCGTTGAACCGTTTAGCCGGTTATAGCCGAATCGATGAGAGCGCGCCACTCCTCTCTTTCCTTCGCTGTTCGGCACCAGTTGGAGATTCCAAGTGTAACCAGGTTGCTCTCCAACTGGTCCCTCCAACAGAGTAAAGGCCTTCCCCTTCCGCGGCTTCCTCCGGCGGGTACTGCATCGAACACTTTCAGAGCAACATGACTTTCGGACAACATGACCTAACCAACGTAACCGCTGTCTTTTTATTCGCTGAACTATGCCAATGTTGTCGTATAACTCGTACAGCTCATCGTTCCATCGTCTGCACTATTCGCCGTTGCCAATGTTCTGAGGACCATAAATCTTGCGTAAAATTTTCCTCTCGAAAGCTCCTAGTATCGTCTCTGGTTCCCAGGTATACGAAATTATCTACGACTTCGAAGTTATGACTGTCAACAGTGACGTGGGAGCCAAGTCGCGAATGCGCCGACTGTTTGCTTGATGACAGGAGATATTTCGTCTTGTTCTCATTCACCTCCAGACTCATTCGCTTCGCCTCCTTATCCATGCGGAAAAAGCAGAACAAACGGCGCGGTTGTTGCTTCCGATGATATCAATATCATCGTCGTACGCCAGGAGCTGTACACTCTTGTAGAAGATTGTACCTTCTCGGTTTAGCTCTGCAGCTCTTATAATTTTTTCCAGGATCAAGTTAAAGAAGTCACACGATATTGAGTCACCTTGTCTGAAACCTCGTCTGGTATAGAACGGCTCGGAGAGATCCTTCCCAATCATGACGGAGCTTTTGGTGTTGCTCAACGTCAACGTACACAGCCGTATTAGTTTTGCGGGGATACCAAATTCAGACATCGCGGCATAAAGGCAGCTCCTTTTCGTGCTATCGAAGGCAGCTTTAAAATCGATAAAAAGATGGTGAGTATCGATTCTTCTCTCTCGGGTCTTTTCCAAGATTTGGCGCATGGTGAATATCTGGTCCATTGTGGATTTTCCAGGTCTAAAGCCACACTGATAAGGTCCAATCAGTTCGTTGACGGTGGGCTTTAGTCTTTCACACATTACGCTCGACAAAACCTTGTATGCGATATTTAGGAGGCTGATCCCACGGTAATTGGCGCAGATTGTGGGATCTCCCTTTTTATGGATTGGGCAGAGCACACTGAGATTCCAATCGTCAGGCATGCTTTCTTCCGACCATATTCTGCAAAGAAGCTGATGCATGCACCTTATCAGTTCTTCGCCGCCGTATTTGAATAGTTCTGCCGGTAATCTATCGGCCCCGCCACTTTGTTGTTCTTCAGGCGGGGAATTGCTATTCGAATTTCTTCACGGTCGGGTAATGGAACATCTGATCCATCGTCATTGATTGGGCAATCGGGTTCACCATCTCCTGGTGTTGTACTTTCACTGCCATTCAGCAGTTCGGAGAAGTGTTCCCTCTATAATCCCAGTATGCTCTGGACATCGGTTAGCAGATTACCACCTCGGTCTCTACATGAGGATGCTCCGGTCTTGAAACCTTCGTTAAGTCGCTTCATTTTTTCATAAAATTTTCGAGCATTACCTCTGTCTGCCAGCTTCTCAAGCTCTTCGTACTCACGCATTTTGGCCTCTTTCTTTTTTTGTCTGCAGATGCGTCTCGCTTTCCTCTTCAGTTCTCGGTATCTATCCCATCCCGCACGTGTTGTGGTTGTTTTCAACGTTGCGAGGTAGGCAGTCTGTTTTCTCTCCGCTGCGAGACGGCAATCCTCATCGTACCAGCTTGTTTTTTGTCGTTGCCGAAATCCAATTGTTTCGGCTGCAGCTGTACGCAGTGAGTTTGAGATGCCGTTCCACAGTTCCCTTTTACCGAGATGTTGATGAGTGCTCTCAGAGAGCAGGAGTGCAAGTCGAGTAGAGTATTTCGTGGCTGTCTGTTGCGATTGCAGCTTTTCGACGTCGAACCTTCCTTGTGTTTGTTGACGGGCTTTTTTTCTGCACAGAGGCGAGTGCGTATCTTTGCTGCTACTAGATAATGGTCCGAGTCTATATTTGGTCCTCGGAGCGTACGCACGTGGGGATCGATTTGGTTACGCGTGTTTCGATCAGGAGACAGCCAAGTAGCTTGATTTATTTTCTTATGCTGGATTCTGGTACTACAGACGACCATATTTCGGTCCCCACCGAACTCGATCAGCATCAGGCCGTTTGGCGATGTTTCGTCATGGAGGATGAATTTTCCGACTGTTGTGCCAAAGGCACCTTCTTTACCCACCCTAGCGTTGAAATCGCCAAGCACGATTTTGACATCGTGGCGGGGGTAGCGCTCCTAGGTGCGTTCTAGGCGCTCATAGAAAGTATCTTTGGTCACATCGTCCTTCTCTTCCGTTGGGGCGTGGGCGCAAATGAGCGATATGTTGAAGAACCTCGCTTTTATGCGGATTGTGGCTAGTTCATCCACCGGGGTGAATGCCAGGACTCGGCGACGGAGTCTCTCTCACACCACAAATCCAACACCAAATTTGCGCTCTTTTAAATGGTCGCTGTAGTAGATGTCACAAGGACCCACCTTCTTCCGTCCTTGTCCCGTCTCACTGGGGTGAATGCCAGGACTCGGCGAGGAGTCTCTCTCTCACCACAAATCCAACACCAAATTTGCGCTCCTTTAAATGGCCGCTGTAGTAGATGTCACCCACCTTCTTCCGTCCTTGTCCCGTCCATCGCACTTCTGGGATGGCGGTGATGGCCTTTAGTCGTATGAGGACATCAACCAGCTGAGCAGATGCACCTTGCCAATTAAGGGTCCGGACATTCCAGGTGCATGCCCTTAAATCATTATCCTTAAAACGTTTGCAGGGGTCGTGTACAAAAGGGGGGTGTCTCATCCGAGACTTTCTTCGATTTTTCATTGGTCCTTCGTTTTTGTGTCGTTTTTGTCCCAAACCCAACACACAACCCCAGAAGCGGGTTCGCCTTGTCACTTTAGCTCGCCTTCAAATGGATGTTTGTTTGATACCCAGAGGATACTTGGTCTGAAACCGGAAGTCGTGAGCTGCTTGGATCATGTGGAGAAGAATAGTATCTGACTACTCCCAAGTGAATGACAATCAGAAACTTTCCTCACTTACGTGAACTTCTATACATGATCCCATCCTCTATGTGAGATATTTTAGCAAAATTAAGTGAGCGTCTTGGTTATAGTGTACCTTGGTGAATTTTCAGTATCTTCCTTACTTGTTTTAGATTAATTTCAAAAGCAAAGAGTGCGCCAGTAATCTTGGGACTATTGACAAACTTAATGCCAAAATCATTATATCACCGTTCGAGGTATTCGAAAAACAAAAAGAGAAGGCAACACGATTACCAAACTTGAATGTACATATGAAGAAAATTAATATTCAGTAGTGACAGCGATATCTATGAAAGCTATCTTAAGGATGATGACTAAGCAGAGAAATAAATCAGAACCAATATCTCCTAAAGAGAATAATATTTAGTTTCGTCAAAGATGTATTATTTCAGCACAATATTGGACAACGATAGATTGTGACAAAACTGCCTATGCAGCGATAGCCATCCCCTAATTTTCTTTAATTTCATAGCGCTTGCCGATCGGAGCTCTATAAGAGATCAGTGCAAAAATCAAATGTATATAAAATCGTATCACAATGTTTGAAACTTGGTAATTTGATATTTGAAGACTACACTTTACACATTTATATGTAACATTATTATATGTGTCTCACTGAGGGTTTTATTTCTTTAAATTTACAGTACATCCTTTATAAAAACTTTAATAATCTACTAATTTACTGATTGAGTTTACAGCTAGTTCAAAATTTGCGGAACACATTCTCAGTAGCTTCAAGTAACACCAGAGTTCAGAACAGGTATTCAAACACCATACCGAGGACAATCACTTTGTACAATGCGTAATTAAAAGCTTTTATCAGATCGTGACAATATTTTCCTTCCACCTCTTTTACTCCTCTTTATAGATTCTTCCATTTTCTTTCGCTCAGAAAGCAACTAATATAATGATTACTTTGGAAGAACATTGTTAAGAGCCATCACATAGTCACAGAAGGCAAGACTTTCTGTAAATATAACCTCTTCATTTCATTGAGTAAGTAATGTTAGGAGAGACTGAAGGACTTCAATTATAGTAGAATAAACTCTTGGAACAGCCTAGAGCAGCGTTTCTCAAATGCCGGGTCGCGACCCGGTACCGGGCCATCAAAATAAAATACCGGGTCGCAACATTCCCGCCTTGTTTTCAAAATAATACCTACTATCGATCGATCGATGCATCGTAATATTCGTAAGCGGATGATAGGCGCGCGCACACCGCTGATGACTGACCTGAATTTGAAACAAAAGAGTGAGGCGAAAGCTCAGCCAGAGAACTTAAAAATATAGAGAAGGTCCAAATTGAAGTCGTAAGCCATGAAGAGTTTTTGTTCTGTAAATCTTTGCCAATACGAACGACCTCCGAAGAAATATTTAACTTGATTAATGATTATATCAACAAAAATAACATTGAATGGAAGAAGTGTGTGGGGTTAAGTAGTGATGGCGCACGAGCAATGTCAGGCATTCGTACTGGACTTTGTGTGTGTGATTGGCGTTGCAACCGTTTAGCCGGTTATAGCCGAATCGACGTTAGTGCGCCATCTCTCTCTCTCCTTCGCAGTTCGGCGCCAGTTGGAGATCCCAAGTGTAACCAGGTCGCTCTCCACCTGGTCCCTCCAACGGAGTGGAGGCCTTCCCCTTCCTCGGCTTCCTCCGGCGGGTACTGCATCGAACACTTTCAGGGCTGGGGTGTTTTCGTCCATTCGGACAACATGACCTAGCCAGCGTAGCCGCTGTCTTTTTATTCGCTGAACTATGTCAATGTCGTCGTATAACTCGTACAGCTCATCGTTCCATCGTCTGCGGTATTCGCCGTTGCCAATGTTCTTAGGACCATAAATCTTGCGCAAAATTTTCCTCTCGAAAACTCCTAGCTTCTGCACCGTAGAGCAGGACGGGAATGATAAGCGACTTGTAGAGCTTGATTTTGGTTCGTCGAGAGAGGACTTTACTGTTCAATTGCCTACTCAGTCCAAAGTAGCACCTGTTGGCAAAAGTTCTTCTGCGCTGGATTTCGAGGCTGACATTGTTCGTATTGTTGATGCTGGTTCCCAGGTATACGAAATTATCTACGACCTCGAAGTTATGACTGTCAACAGTGACGTGGGAGCCAAGACGCGAATGCGCCGACTGTTTGTTTGATGACAGGAGATATTTCGTCTCCTCATTTCCTCCAGACCCATTCGCTTCGCCTCCTTGCGGGAAAAAGTAGAACAAACGGCGCGGTTGTTGCTTCCGATGATATCAATATCATCGGCGTACGCCAGGAGCTGTACACTCTTGTAGAAGATTGTACCTTCTCGGTTTAGCTCTGCAGCTCTTATAATTTTTTCCAGCATCAGGTTAAAGAATTCGCACGATAGTGAGTCACCTTGTCTGAAACCTCCTTTGGTATCGAACGGCTCGGAGAGGTCCTTCCCAATCATGACGGAGCTTTTGGTGTTGCTCAACGTCAATTTACACAGCCGTATTAGTTTTGCGGGGATACCAAATTCAGACATCGCGGCGTAAAGGCAACTCCTTTTCGTGCTGTCGAAAGCAGCTTTAAAATCGACAAAAAGGTGGTGTGTGTCGATCCTCTTTTCACGGGTCTTCTCCAAGATTTGGCGCATGGTGAATATCTGGTCAGTTGTCGATTTTCCAGATCTAAAGCCACACTGATAAGGTCCAATCAGTTCGTTGACGGTGGGCTTTAGTCTTTCACACAGTACGCTCGATAGAACCTTGTATGCGATATTTAGAAGGCTGATCCCACAGTAATTGGCGCAGATTGTGGGATCTCCCTTTTTATGGATTGGGCAGAGCACACTGAGATTCTTCATCTTCATCTTCAGGCATGCTTTCTTCCGACCATATTCTGCAAAGAAGCTGATGCATGCACCTTATCAGTTCTTCGCCGCCGCTGCTTTGTTGTTCTTCAAGCGGGTAATTGCTATTCGAATTTCTTCATGGTCGGGTAATGGAACATCTGTTCCATCGTCATCGATTGGGGGATCGGGTTCGCCATCTCCTGGTGTTGTACTCTCACTGCCATTCAGCAGGTCGGAGAAGTGTTCCCTCCATAATCCCAGTATGCCCTGGACATCGGTTACCAGATTACCACCTTGGTCTCTACATGAGGATGGTCCGGTCTTGAAACCTTCGTTAAGTCGCTTCATTTTTTCATAAAATTTTCGAGCATTCCCTCTGTCTGCCAGCTTCTCAAGCTCTTCGTACTCACGCATTTCGGTCTCTTTCTTTTTTTGTCTGCAGATGCGTCTCGCTTCCCTCTTCAGCTCTCGGTATCTATCCCATCCCGCACGTGTTGTGGTCGTTTGCAACGTTGCGAGGTAGGCAGTCTGTTTTCTCTCCGCTGCGAGACGGCACTCCTCATCGTACCAGCTCGTTTTTTGTCGTTGCCGAAAACCAATTGTTTCGGCTGCAGCGTTACGCAGTGAGTTTGAGATGCCGTTCCACAGTTCCCTTATACCGAGATGCTGATGAGTGCTCTCAGAGAGCAGGAGTGCAAGTCGAGTAGAGTATTTCGTGGCTGTCTGTTGCGATTGGAGCTTTTCGACGTCGAACCTTCCTTTTGTTTGTTGACGGGCATTCTTTGCTGCACAGAGGCGGGTGCGTATCTTCGCTGCGACCAGATAATGGTCCGAGTCTATATTTGGTCCTCGGAGCGTACGCACGTCTAAAACACAGGAGACATGTCTTCCGTCTATCACAACGTGATCGATTTGGTTCCGCGTGTTTCGATCAGGAGACAGCCAAGTAGCTTGATGTATTTTCTTATGCTGGAATCTGGTACTACAGACGACCATATTTCGGGCCCCAGCGAAGTCGATCAGCCTCAGGCCGTTTGGCGATGTTTCGTCATGGAGGCTGAATTTTCCGACTGTTGTGCCAAAGACACCTTCTTTACCCACCCTGACGTTAAAATCGCCAAGCACGACTTTTATATCGTGGCGGGGGCAGCACTCATAGGTGCGTTCTAGGCGCTCATAGAAAGCATCTTTGGTCACATCGTCCTTCTCTTCCGTTGGGGCGTGGGCGCAAATCAGCGATATGTTGAAGAACCTCGCCTTGATGCGGATTGTGGCAAGACGTTCATCCACCGGGGTGAATGCCAGGACTCTGCGACGGAGTCTCTCTCCCACCACAAATCCAACACCAAATTTGTGCTCCTTTATATGGCCGCTGTAGTAGATGTCACAAGGACCCACCTTCTTCCGTCCTTGTCCCGTCCATCGCACTTCTTGGATGGCGGTGATGTCAGCCTTGAGTCGTATGAGGACATCAACCAGCTGGGCAGAGGCACCTTCCCAATTAAGGGTCCGGACATTCCAGGTGCATGCCCTTATATCATTATCCTTAAAACGTTTGCAGGGGTCGTCATCAAAAGGGGGGTGTCTCATCCGAGGCTTTCGTAGATTTTTCATTGGGGGGTGTTTTTATGTGGTGGGTCCCAAACCCTACGCACAACCGCATAAGCGGGCTTCGCCTTCTCACTTTAGCTCGCCTTCAAACGGATGTCTGTTGGCTACCCAGAGGATACTTGGTCTAAAACCGGAAGTCGTGAGCTGCTTGAACCATGTGGAGAAGAATCGTTTCTGGCCACTCCCAAGTGAATGACAATCAAAAACTTTCCTCACTTGCGTGAACTTCTACACATGGTCCCATCCTCCACTTTATCCAAGGATAAAAGCCATGGCCCCGGAATGTGTATGGACGCACTGTAGCATTCATAGGGATGCATTAGCCGTCAAAAAATACCCTTACCCTTGACAGCAACGATGCAAGAGTGTGTAAAGTTCATTAACAAAATGTTCATTAACTTCATAAAATCTCGTCCTCTTACTTCAAGATTGTTCTCTGTTTTCAAGCTGTCAAGAGGTAATGTCTTAAAAAGGCTTATTGAATTAAAAGAAGAACAGCTAGAGATGTAATATTTGAATTCAAGGACAGATTTCATGATGTTAGCTGGTTGGTAAAAGTGGCTTACATATCTGATAATTTTGAATTTTTAAGTAATCTAAACATGGCATTGCAAGGTAACAATGTAACAATATTTAAAGTTCAAGACAAAGTGGAAGCTGCAAGAAAAAAGCTTATGGTGTGGTTGCAACGCACGGAGACAGGGAACTTTAAAGCATTTAGTAATTATGTGAAATACAAAAAGAGTATAACATTACTGCATTGCCACAAGACATCTTAACTCAATTTAAAGAACATTTATTAGATTTCCTCCAATCGATGGCAACAAAGCTAGGATAAGGAACCCATTTACATTCAACTTAGAATCCGAAACAAATTTTCCAGATTCAGATGTCGATTCGTATATTGAACTGTCAACTGATACAGCATTCAAGGATACATTTGACACAAGACCATTGATTGAGTTTTGGTTATCTTGTCGTCAAGAATACACAATACTAGCTCATTAAGCAATGACTTTTGTGACCACTTACAAATGTGAAAACATTTCTCTTACTAGTATTAAAGGTGTATTATTTAATCTCATGTAACCGTCTTGAGTTGAATATTATTAAGTGGGTCACGAAAGGACAGTGTGTAAATTACCGGGTCATGGCAAAACTAAGTTTGGGAAGCACTGGCGTAAAGTCTTAAATCCTCTAAACTTGTAGTCATAAATCAAAAACCTTTACATTTGCATTCCATTATATTTATTAAAAGATTTCATAAGAAAACTATTTTTTTATTGCGATAATACACGTACTTAAAGTACTTCTTAGCCGGTCAGCGAATAAACCTTTTTACTGAGGTAAAATCTTAATGCCTTTGGACTTTGAGTTTTCGATAGTGCAGACACGAACAGCTTCAGCGTACTCACATCTGCAAATTGAGAAAATAAGGCAATAATAAAGTGCTCAGCAATCAAGTTGCCAAAAAGATTAATGAAATCTCCACATACTCATTGCTGCTTGCCGGGGTGTTCTTGCATTCATTGTAAACCTCGGTGCTGAGCTTCTCCAACTCTGCATCGCCAGCAGCTAGCGACTTTATGTAGGCCATAGCACCAGCTTCAACTAGTTTGTTATTGTCATCCAGCTATTAAAAGAAAAAAAACACAATATTAAATGTTTAAAGAAGAATTAAATTTTAAAGAATCTACACACTGCATACTCACAATGCCGAATTGTTTCATGATACAGGCCTGCAGACACTTAGCTTTGTCATTAGTTGCCGGCTCATATTTTAACATTCTTGTCACATCATCTGCAAGTTAAGTTAAAAATTAAAGGTATTCAAAGTAAATATGTACATACATTTGTATGCCAGAACGTACCATCGCTGGCGCCAACTTGCCCTTTACACTCCTCAGCAATCTGCTTAATTTTTTCCAGTAGCTCTTGAGCCTATATTTTTGAAAAAGGTATTGAGAATAAATTTAATTTTTTTTAAATTCACTAAAAGTCGACGAGTGTTTATTCCTCACCCTAATCCCTAACAGATATCATATATTTCTTAATAAAAGAAGAAGCTGGTACAACTTTTATGCCATGTTTTCAACACTGAAAATCTGTATTCAAATTGAGATTGGTTCTAGCGGCCTAAGGAACCCATTCTTTCGAAAATTTTCCAAAAAATTTCTACCAAACGTTATCCGAGGATCCATCTACTGTGGTCTACACTCAAATGAATGAAAATCTACACCAAACAATCGCCTCTTCTCAATTCAGCTATCATTTTGTGTTCGAGATTGAACCCGATTAATACTATTGATGATAGAATATCCTTAAATAAGTACATATTCCCTTAAATTAGCTTATCAGAGATTTTAAAACAGCAATAACAGATAAGACTGCCATGGAGATCCAAGTTTTTTTTATTATTCCTACAGAGCTTCAATAAGTATAATTTATTCCAGGATCACTGAAAATTAGTTTATTTTGGTCTTCCGAAAGCCGTGAAAACAGCCGGTAGAATATAATTCACGACTAATTAATTTTCAAACTGACCGAGTTAGAATTTTCTATGAGCACTCCCAAAATTTTCAGTTTCCCGTTAAAATTTAAAATTATATAATTTCCGGACACTATCCACAAAATCGTCGATTAGAGTTTGTTTTTAATATAATCTTAATCCTTGTACCTCAGTATGGGAGATGACTAAGCTGAAGATAGCCAGGCACACTACGAAGTACTTCATTTTAAACAATTCACACTTTTAGGAACCGGCAAGTAAAACCACTAGATTTGACGAACACAAAATGCTCTCTAAATTTATCTTACAACTTCGATGTACTTTTATATCAGCTGAAAACTTCTATTACATACGAATATCTTATATACCCACCGCCCATATTAGCTTTTTAATTTATTCAATTCTTAATAAATGAATTTTTATAAGGGGATAATCGCTTTAAAAATAAAACATAGAATATACATATGTACATAGGCACAATTAAATGCATTGTTTGGCATGCAAAAAGCTCACGGCGTGCAATTATTATATTTTATACCCTTTGATTGTACGTATATGTAGACTATACCGTTAATAGTTTGGCTTTGCTGAAAATATATGTTCTGGTGTTATAAATACTTTTGATACTCAACCCCAGTTTTTATGGTAGTTTTATGGTAGAAGCTCGTGATGTTCCGTGTTTCATT
Organism: Zeugodacus cucurbitae; assembly: GCF_028554725.1. Taxonomy (NCBI): domain Eukaryota; kingdom Metazoa; phylum Arthropoda; class Insecta; order Diptera; family Tephritidae; genus Zeugodacus; species Zeugodacus cucurbitae. The sequence continues at coordinate 18,944,599 of NC_071670.1, forward strand.
CTGTCACGAATTTTAAGTTTACAACATCCAACTCCAGGTTTTAATTGAGAGAATTTAGTTAATTAGTAATATAACGAATAAATAATAAACATCAATAAACAAATTATAATTAATTTTATTAAAGTTGGGAATTTAATTTCTCTTCAAGTATAACCATTTCTCTCTGCTTCTGCTTCGACTTCCCGTCTTTAGGGATTGGCGGGTCTTCCGCGTCTTCGTTTTCCTTGAGGATTCCAATCTAGCGCTGTTCAACTTATGTCGTCGTGAGGTTTTCGCAAAGTGTGACCGTTGGCATTACTAATAACGTTAGGCCAGAATATCCGTATAATTTTTCATCTGCTGATCCACCATTTTTAGTTATAATGCTGCCTAAATATCAAAACCCGTCGATCTGTAGGTTTGGCGTTTCGGTTGTGCTGATCCATATGAGTTCAGATTTTAAATCCCATATGTGCGGCGAGATCATCATCAGCTTCAAGTTTTTAGTATGTAGATGAGCAAATACTTATGGGACAATAGACAGATATCGGAAAATCCAAATCTTTTAGGCAACCGATAAAACCCCAAGATATTCCTCTGTTAGTCGAACACGCTTGACGCATCATCTCTGTCTGACTTGGATGCCGTTAAAGTTTTTATTTCTCTGCGTTCGTTTAATGACCACCATGTCGAGTCTGAAATCCAGAATTTTATATAATTTGAATCCAATACAATCTTCCGCTGTTTTTAGGAAAGTTGGTTTTATCCTTTTACAGACGTTAGTCAGAGTGTGTTCCGTTTCGGCAAATATATTTAACGATTCGATAAACCTTGAGCAGAAAGATTCGTATTTCAGTTCCTCTACGTTGAATTTTTTGTATCTTGTTTTTCGAGTCGCTAACTGCAGCCACTTTGAGTCTGACTGACGCAAATTGAAGATGATGCTCGCTTGCAATATTAGCTCCACGTTTATTCCGCGTGTCCATAAGAGAACCGCGCCATTTACGACTTACATATTGCTATGTGATCAATCTGGTTTTCAGTCATACGATCTGGAGATGTCCAAGTTATTTTATGGACACACTTATGGTTGAATAATGTTCCTCCTCTAACTAGATTAAAATTAGAGCAAAGTTCGGTAAAAATCTAGCCATATTCAGAGATCGTGCCTAACCCGTGCCGTCTCATCGTCGCCTCTTAACCCTTATTGTGGGTTTAAACTTGGTAGATTAGATTAAACACCTGAAATGATTTTATAGACCACGAAAATATTTGAAAATATTATAAAGGAACACTAAGATTCGACACACTTAATCCGTAACAATAACACTATTGCGAATGACTTCTATTTGAGGTTTATGTGAGATTCTCCCACTTTATTTTCCATACATTTTCTGTCACAAATTGATTTACCTCTTGGACTCAAAAGCAAAATAGAACGGGTTTCTTAGAAACATTCCCTAGCTAAATTAGCTGAATATCAGAATGAAATTCAGACAAATTCATTTATTACATTGTATTTAAATCGCCTAAAGGGTATTTAATACAAAAACTAAATATTAAATTTTTCAATTGCTTAACTGTTTAGCAATTATTTACTGTAATTATAACTCGTATTAGTTTAATTATTTTATATATATTTTTCACTTTCATTATTACTGCTTTACACCAGCTCTTAATCACCCAAGTCGAACTTAACCTACATCGGTATATATTTATAAAAATGTAATATATAAGTCTATATTAATAGTTCTATTTTTATTGAAAAAAAAAAAATTTGCATAATTTATTTATAGTTACTACTACTCGTAGTATAAGTAGTGTCGTATTTAAGAGGGTATATTTGTAAGTTCTCTGAATGGAATTTACAGTAGAACTTCTGTAACTTGAAGATCTTCATAACTCGAACTCTTGAATTGGCAATAGCATTTAGAAACCAAATTTACAAATTTCCTTCCCTAACTCGAATTTCTATAACTCGAAGTTCTCCATAACTCGAACTCTTGAAGTGTTAACAGAAGGCAACTTTCATACAAATTTCCTTCCATAAATCGAACTTTTTGGTCAGACCATAATACAAAATTTAAAATTCTACTATCGAGGCAGAATTTTAAAAGAGTCCCCTATATCGCACGGAGGCGAAAAAAAATATAATATTACATTTATAGATTTCATAAATCATCTAACAAAGGCATGGGATATATGTAGACGCCAAGAGCCAAACAATAACAAAATGCACCACACAAAATTACAGAAAACCTCTTTTGTCGTATGTCCATAAAAATGTTTGCGAAGTAAATAAATAAAACAGAGCATGAATGTATATTTTACAGCTTTTTGAAAATTTATATGTTGTAATGAAAATTCTATAACTCAAAGTCTCTCTAACTCGAAGTTTTTTTATGGATTATGGCGATCCGAGTTAGAGAAGTTCCACTGTAATTTATCTTATGTTATAATGAGTTTATAATTTTTTTTCTGGAAACGCTAGGCATTCGGTAGTACCAAATACGTTATACTCAACCGTTATAGAAGGAATATAAAACAAGATTCGTACATAGCGTGTCCTCGTTAATCCTTATAGAATGATATGCTGAGAAGAAAAAGACAAGATAGACAAATAAAAGATCCGACAACTGAAAAACACTACCTCGTATGCGCCAATGAGTCACAAACTACGTGCTGCCTGTTACAGTTTGTAATCACCTTCGTTAAAGCGAGTGCATTTATTTGTATGTAAGTAGGTGATACAGTTAATCGTTGCACCTAAAGGGCAATGATGCGGTTGCATGAAATCTTGAACTTGAATTGCATCCGCAATTAAGGTGTTACAAAAGGGCTATAGCGCTATAATTAGTTTTAGAGATTGTTAATTACTTGAATATATTTTATTTAGATATACATATGCACTTACGTAACTAAAATTATATCGTCTCTTTCATTACAACACCAACAAAGCTTCGATTATCTTGATAGTGACAAGGGTGGTTCGAAATAACCGACCAGATCACACATACATACATGTCCTGTATGCAACGAATATCCACATGATACTAACCATATCAACGAACCAACGACCCGACTTATTTTAGCCCTCTCCCTATGGTTCGACCCTGTTGAAATAGCTCGTTAGATGGACATCATGTTAGATGGCCTCGATAACCACTAGATTTAGACTTTCCGTTTACGTTATTATTATAACAACAACAAACTTATGTGAACCTTAACGGTCGTACTTAAATCATTGGACACTTCAATGGTGTTCTATGGGCCATTTGAGAGACGTTAAATTATTATGTCCAAAGAAGTAAACCGTTTTGATTAACTAGCAGGAAGGGGGTCAATAGTATATGAATATGTTTATTAGAAAAACGACGGTATAATGGTTGTCTTTACGTAGATTCGTTGTTGCTATTTTCAAATATCTTTTCTCATTTCTCTTGTGAAGCACTAAATTGCATTCCGTGGCATTGCAGAAGAACAACTTCAATTAAGAAAATAGAATTGATTTGTAATGATATCTGCAGCGACAGAAAACATACGGTTAGATGATATAGTTGACATTCCTTGGCCGAATAAAAATCCGAGTCAGTTCAGATTGCCAAATTTTTCTTTCGTTTAAAGACTTGAGTAGGATACCGAAATTATACCAATAATAAATATGCTACGCTCTCCCGATTACATAGAAGTGCGGAAGAACGATAAGTCCCAACAGTCTTCAGCAATTAAAAAGAAACAGCAATTTGATCTCATTTCTTATGCCTATTTAAATTTATTTCATATATTTTTACGTTTGCGTTTACTTTAGTTTACTCGTGTTCACATTATAATAAAATCAACTGTATAATTACAATCTTCGGGTCTTGATACATTTAATTGTAAGTGTTTTATTTGCGGTCCGGCGTCAGTAAACATTTCTATTGATTTTTATGCACATAACGATTTGATTTTGAATTTTTTGTTTCACTTTTCCAATGGATATTCAATGCAGGAAAAACAAAGTGACTCGTGAGCAAAAATGCCACTAACAAGACCGCGAATTACTTGGTGATGAAACACAAACTGCACTGCGCCAATTGTTACAATTTTAAAACTCAATTAACAAAATTGTAATATACAGTTCCATTTAATTTCGGTTATTGTTTATAAAAAATTTCAATTATTCTGCGCCCGATATTGTTATTTATATTTTTGGCGTATTTGGCGCTGAATAGAAAAAACGTTGCTTCCAGCAAGAAGTGAGACAAAATACGAGCTGTGGCAGTTACTATGTGTCTATATTTAGGTTTATTTTCTTTCACTAAACATCCGACGTAGTTTCTCGAGTTTTTTTTTTTTTTTGTTTCATCAATTTACAATATATTTAAGATTTTACTTTACTATACGTATTAATGCTTATTTAAAAATGATATAAGGTTTATGAAAATTACTATTATTCTCGTACGACTTTCAGCAATACATTCTTTTTTTGTTATATTACGGAACTCTGTAGCAATCGCGAACAATTTGTTCCTTGTATATTCTAGTGGAGTGATCTGAAACTGACACCATTTTAACTAACCGTGGGTGCGCGCAAACGTTGCACATATTGATTTTTTTGAAAAACTTGCACACACTCTCGGGCATAACACGGGCAGTTCTTTGAATTTTGTTGTAAAAATGTATGATCAAGTGGTAAATTTGCGTTGGTAAATAAAACAGGAGATTTTTGTTCTAACATAAGAAGTACGCACAAATAACTTAAAATAAAATAGGCTAAAGGAAGTAAAAATACTAACAAAATGTTGCTAGTGGTTTTCTAAACAGCTCCAAAAATTTGATTGATATTCCCTCCAGTGCAATATCGTATTTACGTTTCTCTGCATCAGTTAGTCCGCAAAATGTCAATTTGAGTTGCTGTCCAGTTAATTGATCAGTTTGCCTTTACGTTTTTAGAGGAAATAATCGGCTTGTGGTTTTTTAGATGGTATACCCCTGCTTTCCTGAGGCGCGGCTTCAAAGATAACGAAGTCTCGATGCAGGTACTCATTTAATTCCAAAATTGCTGCCACATTTCCACATCTGCAAAACACATACGCATAAATTACAAGTTTATATATGTAAACATATAAAAATTATTTAATTCAAATCGCATACCTATAACAGTAGTTCGGCGCTGACCAAACAGTCAGAACAGTCTCATTAAAATGCCACTTGAATCCCTCCATGACCAGTTGATGGGCGCGGCAGATCATATCAATGTCGTTGGTACGGTTAAATTGTGACACCACATCGGAACCAAATAAATAGCCAGCGCCGCGTGGCGAAACACCCCAACCCGTCTGATCTTCAGGATCACTCCATAATAAATCGCACATGGGTCCGTCATGCGGTACCTCTTGTTTGCGATCAATCGTTCTTATTTGATCTAAATACTGTATTGATGGCGAGAGGCCACCATGCACGCAGAATATCTTTCCGTCAATAATAGCAGATAAACTGAGATAGTCAAAGATTTCGGTACAATAGCGCCAAACAGCCGTCGAACCGTATTTACGCAAACATTCGTCATAGAATCCGTAGACTTGTGTGATTTGGCGTGATTCGTGATTGCCGCGTATCAATGTGATGCGATCTGGATAACGTACTTTAAGCGCTAATAACAGCAAAAATGTTTCGACACTGTAGTAACCTCGATCAACGAAATCACCCATGAACAGATAGTTTTTTTCGGGTACATCGCCACCAACTTTAAACAATTCTTTAAGATCATAAAACTGTCCATGTATATCACCACACACTGTTACTGGCGAATCAACACGCTGTACATTACCCTCTTCAACGAGTATTTCGCGCGCTTTGGCGCATAGTGCTTTCACTTCATTCTCTCGGATTATTTCACAGCGTTTCAACTGCTCAATCTGGCGATCCAAATCGCTATAATCGGTCATACTGTTGCTGCTGGAGGCTGGATATGAGTAATTAGTTACTGATGCCGCTGTTGAACTGAGGCTGCGGTTGCTGCTATTACGACTGCTCGCTGCGGAGGAGGAGTCTGTCAAGTTGTGTGAAGTTTTGACGGTGATCTTGTGGCGTTTTTATGTAGCAAGTACAAAAAATTGGAAGTGGCTTGGTATTGGTCGCGTTTCACAGTTGGGCAGTAGACATGTGTTTCAAAAGCTATGCAGCCAAGTGCTGCTCCGGTTTATGCAACTTCTATAAGAAATAATATAGTTAGTTGTGAAGTGAAAGTTGAATTACACACTATTTGGAACTAAGATTAATTATTGCTTTTATGATATATAAATTGATTTCAAATAGTAATAGTAAGGTTTATAAAGTATTGTATATAAACTAATTATAATGTAATGCATTACAAATAAACCTATAGATTTATTGTGTACTGTACGATTTAATATTTCAATTTTACTGTAACATAACTTTTACTGTAACACAATTACTATAAGCACAATTACATTAAACATTATAACCCCTTGAAGGTACCTACTTCGAAACCGACCTCGAAAACAACAGAAGTCCATGAGCCCATTTGTGTTTTCTCAATTTACATTTATTGCTTACCTATTGTTGGTATATTTTGCAGCGGCTGTCTCACGTTTTCCAACGATTTTCCTTTGCGGAAGAAATTATGTTGCACACAGTCCTACACCCTCCACTCAAAACGCAAACAATGCAGTGTAATTTAACTGCAATTGTTTAATGTTTTTAATACTTTTAAATATTTTGTAATTATTTATTATTGTAAATGTTATAAGAATACGTTTGGTTACTGTCCACAATCATGAAAAATCACCGCGCTTGTTGGCTTCTTTCGCCAAACAAGTGCTGCCAGATGCTTGGACATTATAACAAATTACCTGCGTAATTACTAACTTTGATATTAACAACGTGCTTATCTTAATATTAGTTCAACGTAAAAAAATAGAATTATTAAAAATGGTTATCAGTGTTGCTGTTCTTGATTATGTATTACATTGAGTCATAACATTAATAATAAAAGCAGATATGGTAACTATTTTCTTTTTCTCTTGCCTTTGTTTTCGCATTTTTCGATATCGAATAACATATTTCCATTTTGACGCTGCCATACGAAATTAATCGAATAATTAATGTGAAGCCAGTCAGTCACGTAGCAAATTGCCAAAGAAAAACAGATGTCTCTATTTATCGTCGATGATGAGCTTAATGTGAATCATTATTTTAAATATTTATATTTTGTTGTTGAGTTGTACCCTTTTAGAAATATTTTACAATTAATTTGTAAAAAATGTACTACCGTTGGTAACTCACCTGCAAGTCAGCTTTCGACAAACTAATCGAAACTCTTCTGTGCTTATTTACATTCATCTCTTTCTTACATATGGGTAGAGTACGTTGTTACGTGAGTAGGTATAACATTCATGCAAATTTGTATCGTGTTTTGATTTCGGTAGTTGACAGTTTTACTAGGTTTTGCAAATTGAAGTGCTGAACACACAGACGACGACACGACACGACGTAGCGACGGCTAATCACAAATGTCGCTTTGAAGTCAGCGTCTGAACACTTTGAAGACGGCAGCGACATATCAAACAGCAATTTCATTGTTGCCTTACTAACATCTTTCACTTCAATAAAATTTACATATTTAGTTTAAAGTGAAATTATTTACGCAAAAAATGTAAAAATTGTCGATTTATTTATTTTATATAATCGATTCTTATTATAAATGATATATCAAAGTTATTTTACGTTTCTGCTGACAAAATAACGTCATACTTGTGAGAACTTTGAATAATTTTACATTTCACATGTTAGTGGCAGCTCTACAGCGGCCATTGTCGTCGGCAAAATTAGAAACATTTCTAATTTGGCGACAACGACAACTACAAGCCTGTTGTCGCGTAGTCGTGCTGTTGTCAAAAAATCTGTGCCCATAAAAACGCGTGTATTTTAATATTTGACAGATGTCGCTCGTCGCTTGTCGTCTTCTATGTGTTCAGCACATGAATATATATATGCGGAAATATGTTTTTCAAAAATAAATTTCAATTTCTCTTTAGTCAAAAGAAACAGAACTACGCTTAGTTGTCCTCGACGATTTTGAGTCTCTTTACTTTCGTACGGGAATTTGTAACCCAGGCATTAAATAAAATAATTCTTAATCAGGATTAGTGCAATCCTTTGCTAAATGATAAAGATGTCTTGAATATCAGAGTTTTCTGTTTTTTGAATGGTTCAGGCAAAGAATAAAAAAAATAAATGCAAATACTTAAATTTACCGGCCAATATCCGTAGCAATATTCAGTTTGACTGAATTTTCTATGTCTGTTTCGATTTCGATTCGATAGACAATTCTATATTCAATGATACACTTTGGACAACACAAAACATGAATTTGACATTCGATCAACAGAGAGGGTCGAATGGAACTCACAATAGACGAATATGTTTAAAATTTGAATTATTTTGCAAATTCAATGAATGATACAAAGATGATCAGATTTTCCTTAAAATGTTTACCTTTAATGACGTCTTTGCTGTCAAACGTGAATCAAAAAAGTTACGCCTTACAACTTTGATTTCTATTGAAGTAATACGAAAAGTAAATTATCAGTAATTCTCGGAAAAACGTTTCAATACATGTAAATAAAAAATAAAATACAGTTTTCAAAAATAATTTTAATTAAATTCGAATTTAACACTATTTTGTGAAGCGACCTTGAGACGTTCTAAAAGTAATCCAGTTTTTTTTACTTTCAATTAAACCAGCGTTTGCATTTGGCAGTCCTGTGTGTGGATTGTATTCGATGACGTCATGGACGGAGCGGTTAATTTTCTCAGGCGCGCCATCCACAAACGCGTCTGTGTGAGTTGCAGTCGAGAGTTGAGTTAAGATTGTGCGGTCGTGTGGTCGTCTTTTACGTACATTTGTGTGCTGAGAGTGTAAATTGTTGGTTAAAAAGCAAAAGTAGGGAAAAAAACGTATCAAAATAGTTAAGCAAAAAGTAAACTACTGAAAAAAGCTGAAAAAGTAAGTGTTACCGGTTTATAAGCTGAATGTGATAAGAAAATTGTAAGGCGCAGCAACGCAGCCAAGGAAAGCGTAATGAAAACAAAACAAACGCAAAGTGGTTGGATTCTACGATTTCCAATTAGAATTTTTAATGAATTTGTTGTTTTTTTCTTACGCTAAATAAGCAATAGGTTGTAATCTTACGCCGTACAAATGACTTTGTGAATGATATTTAGTCGATAAATGGCGTCAATTTGCATTTCTTAATTGAAATTTTTTTGAGGCCATCAGTTAATAACATGTTCCAATTAATACATATTGCAAAAAACAAGGCGATGTATGGGATGACGTAGTACTATACATATATCGTCGAAACACCCAACACCCTAAATATTTGTTGTTCTTGTTTGCTTGTACATACGTATGTATGTATGTGTTTAATACTTTCGAGTGCCTCTGAGTTGAATTTTTATTTAATCAACTTAATGCGGTGCGCTAAAACGATGTGAGCGGTTCTTGATATTTTTTTTACTAATTGTATGTGTTAGTGCATTTAGACAAAAATAATTTTATCTGTACGCTTTTGCGAGAACAGTCTTTGTGCTAATAAAACAAATAAGATATATTTATATTAATATTTCGCCACAATAGACTATTTGTTAAAATCAATTTGCTTACATAAATTTAATATGCTGTGTGTTATACTTATTATTTATAATTTTTATATTTTTCTGTTTAGGTTTCCCTTTTTTCCCACCGTGTAAAATCATTGTGAAATAGTGTCAGTGCATATAGAAAGTGTGTATATTTGTGCATTAAAATTATAGAATTTAAATAAAACAAAACCAAAAAATCAAAATACAATACAACTAATTTACTAAAACAGTAAAGGATTCAGCAATCAGCAAAAAGCCAAGATGGGTAACATTCATACGACTGGACCAAATGAGGCGTTAATTGTTTCAGGTGAGTTTAGTAGCATTCCTAACATTACTCAAGACATTTAAGCAAGTAGTATATGATTTACACTACACGTTACCCAAAATGTTGCTACCTTCTGCGAATTTTATTGAATTGAGACCGGCTTTTCCTAAATTTGCATGTACAAATCACATTGACTAAATCAAAATACCAGTGTATATGTACAATACATTCTAAAAAAGTTTTATAAAACGGAAATGTGTAGCACAGCCCGCCTGGCAACATGTGTTTGATGTGAAAGCACGGATGGAACCGAAAACGTCTGAACATTAATACATATAAATTTATGTACGCTGCCGCATATTTCAAAAAAATAAAAATAAATAATGCAAAAAAATCGATAAGTTGCCGAGAAACTTTGCGCTCCTCATTTGTTGCTTTTTACCGTTTCAACTTTAACTTTTTGAACATGCCGGCATAAATACAAATACAATCGTATTACCACAGGCATGTGTACGAGGCTCGTATCTTGTGCAAATGCTTTAGTACAATATATAGTATAAAATATTTACTTCTAACAGAATTTGTTTTTATGTTTTTATGAAAACATCTGATTGAGAAGGTTGCATCGGTGTAGACATGTGCATTTTTACTAGTTTTATTTTTTACTGTTTTCTATGTATGTATGTATGTATGTATGTATGACTTTTTCCATGAATGTGACTAATAGTAAGATAAGTGCTAGAATATTGTATACGTATTTCTTACTTCTTACTATTGTGGGGATTTTATTACAAATAATTGATATTTTAAATAAATACAGTAAAACCCACAAAATTTAACCCATATGCATATTTCATCACAAATTAGCTAATTATTGATGAATGCTACCGCTACACCAACAGTTACAGTCATGTAGTGAAATATTTATATATGGATGTTTGTTTATTTGTTTGTGTTCACACCTTGTAGCTTATAGCGTTTAGTTATGATTTGTTAACCAGTTCTCGTCCGCTTATCTTATCCGCAGCGTACTAATTTATGTACTTACCGAGCCATGGTGTGCTTGCTTGCCGATATAATTATATCAATAAAACTATTAATAATCTATTGTACGGTCAATAGCGTAATCCAGATTTCATTTACACAAAGCTTTATTGGCACTCATAATAGTGGTTTATTTCATGCTTATAATATTTATGATATTTGTGGATCAACAAGCGAACAATAATTTAATAATAACTATAGTGGTGTACTTTCAGTTGCGTTCGAAATCGGTTAAAATCTTAGTGGTGTGTGATAGAAGTGTACGAAAAATTAAAAAAAAATTTTAAAATATCGGTTGTTGTTGTTGTTGTAGCGGTTATCTATCCCTGCCTGAAAAGAAGATCATAAGTCTAGTTGTCGTCGAAATCATCTAACGGGAGGCCCAGGAAACGTGCTGTTTCGACAGGGTTGGACCAAAGGGAAAGGGGTGTTAGATGAGTAGGGTTCATTGAGCATACAAAGAGGTGGTTAGAGTCATGCGGGGACTCGTTGCATGCGGGACATGTATTTTGTATGTCGGGGTTCAGTCTGGATAAGTAGGAGTTTAATCTGTTACAATATCCAGATCGAAGTTGCGCAAGGGACACTCTGGTTTCCCGTGGCAACTCGAGCTCTTCGTCTGCTATAGGTGGTGGTTTGATTCCAAGGACGCCATTCACTGGAACGGAGTCAATGAAGGTGTTGATAGCTCCACTGTGAATGGCGTTTAGAGCGTGTTTTTTTAAATATCGGTGATGCTAGTTCGCTTATTTTTATAACTTATGATACATAACATAACATTGTGCTGTCCATTATCTAAGAAAAGTGCTGTTACTGACCAAAACGCATGTATAGAAACGAACTCGATTCGTCAAAGAGCACTTAAATCGACCCACAACCAAAGAGCCCAACATTTTATGGTCGGACGAGTAGAACATTTTCATGTGTGTCGTAAGGGGATCATAAAAACACCAAATATCATCCGAAGTACCCAAAGAAAACTGTTAACAGTATGTAGGCTCAAACATTATGGTGTAGGCGTTTTTCATCGGCAAGGCTTAGGTTCTATTGATATTATTAAAAAACAACTGGTGCCTTATAGGTTCAACTAATGAGGGATATCATGTGAACATAAGCCAGTGTTGAAATGCTGTTTGTTGTTTATTAGAAAATAGTTTGAAGAAAATAACACCGATATATGTACATATACTATAAGTCCCATTTTGTTAAAACCTTATAAAAAGTGTTTATAATTTGCCATACTGCTAAACCGTTTTATTATGCACAGTTTTCTAAATTTATTTAATAATTTTTTCAAAATGAGTTAATCCATGCAATTTTTTTGTGGTTTTTATTGTTTAATGTTGAGTACATTTTGGAAAATAACGAAAAAAAATTTTGTCAAAGCGATTAAACACACTTTTTTTATTATTTTGCTTCCAAAAGTGCTCTTTACTCTATACAATTGTTTTTGAGGTTATGGCAGAGTAATGTCTTCAAAATTGTCATCGAAGTTATCCAAAACACATTGCTATAATTGAAAACCTAACGCTGCTTGTCAAATGCAATATCATTTAGTACACCCCCAACGAAAACCAAACCATGCAACAACAATATGGTAACAATTTCGCCAACGTGTTAGTAACCGAAACAAGTTGGATACAAAACGTTCGCTACCAAATAGGCTCAATGCCGCAAGGCTTTGCCAAGGTACAGCAATGAAATAGTACAATAATCGCTACAAAGTTAGAAGGGTCATAAGATCGTGTACATACAATGAAGATGAACAACAACAAAACAGCGCTATGTATAACAGTGCATTCACCTAAAATACGCCGGTGGCTGTAACTACATAACTGGCACACACGACAACTGAGGGTTGAAAACCTTTTGAAGTCAAGCCAAAACGGTGAATCGCAAGCGAATGGTTCTTTCGCAGAGAATACAACAAAAAAAAAAATCACGCAGCCACAATAAGACAAAGAGATGAAGCAAGTGAATGCGGTACTTTCGAATATGATTTGGTATTTTGTAAACAAAAATACCCGATATTGTAAGACGAAATATGAGTAACTTTCTCTATAAGCCGTGTGTGTCTATGGCGCCAGAAAAGATTGCGCGACGTGGTTGTGCTCGCAGTGGGGTGGTTTGCTAATTTGTGGATTGTCTGGCCCTCATACACGCGTAGGCCAATGCAGATAATGTTCATCACCGCTGCTCATTATCAATATGCCTACTGTCTGCTGAGAAATATATGCATGTGTTTGTAGTAAGTGGTATCTTCCAAAGAGGCTGTGTCATAAATACGACAATGCAAGGGTTGTGGCAGACTCTCCTCAGTCTGTGTCTTTTTTTTAAGAGAATGTGATATCAATAACATGAGCTAATAATATCCATGAATGGTGTAGTGTGCGTATCGTTATTTGAGTGAAATATAATACGGACGACAAAAGTCGTTGTTACATAATGGACATGACATCATTTGTATTTTTGACAACTCTGTCATTCATCTCCACATCTTATGTAAATATGTAATAAATATAATCAACGGTCCATTAGGTTGTCCGAGCCGTTAGGTTGATCGGGACAGCTGACACACTCTAAAGATATTAGAAAAATTAGTGAGACGTTCACGTATAATTCGGTACGCCAAACCGCTGTGAAAAGTGGGCACTTCGCGAGCTTTGGATGAACATGGATCTAACATCCCATCCCACTGAATGCAGAATTTGGAAATCCGCAACATGTCATACATCCTAGGAAACATGGAACTTTGCATGAATTTTCCCACTTTTTCTTGTGGATCTGGTAAATACCTATCTTTTACTGTTTTCAGACTACAAAAGCAAGCTCACTTGAATGGTGAAGATACAATCGCCTAGATAAGACCGAAGATCGCTACAATCGTTTCAACGCCCTCGTTTTGGCCAATTAAATACATATGTCTGGTATGTTCTTCATACAGTCCTCATACAATGCCAGACCAATCTATCTAGCCACATAAGCTGATGAAAATCTGCACTAAGCTTGGTTGAATAGATCACTCGAGTAGAGAAAGCTAATTATTCAGACTCACTCGTGTCACAATAAATCTTATACATTAAAAAGAGTTTTTTTTTAGAACAACACCCCTGAAATCCTTGCAAACATTTATGAATAAAGAATTAGTTAATTATCACTAATATTTATTAGTTTTCACTTTATTTTATAATAACGCTTTACGACTTCAAGGGTAGTTGTGATCCTGTTCTATCATGTCAGCTGCTTTCTCTGCAATCATATTCACCGCTGCATTAGGATGTCCCGTTGGAATCTCTGTAATTATGCCGGCCTCCACCACATGCAACTGTTGAACACCATAAAACCTTAATATTTCCAATGATCAATTGGTAACACCAAGTGAAGCCAGGTCCTTCTCCACCTGGTCCTTCCATCGGAGTGGAGGTCTCCCTCTTCCTCGGCTTCCACCCGCGGGTACTGCAGCGAGCACTTTCAGAGCTAGATAATTTTCGTCCATTCGAACAACATGACCTAGTCAGCGTAGCCGCTGTCTTTTTATTCGCTGAGCTATGTCAATGTCGTCGTATAAATTGTACAGCTCAACGTTCCATCGTCCGCGGTATTCGCCGTTGCTTAAGGAACCATAAATCTTCCGGAAAACCTTTCTTTCGAAAACTCCTAGTGTCGCCTCATCAGATGTTGACATCGTCCACGCTTCTGCACCATAAAGTAGGACTTTGTTGGTCGATAGAGAACTTTACTTTTCAATTGCCTACTCAGTCCAAAGTAGCACCTGTTGGCAAGAGTGATTCTACGTTGGATTTCCAGGCTGACATTGTTATTGCTGGTTCCCAGATGGGTGAAATTATCTACAATTTCAAAGTAATGACTGTCAACAGTGACGTGGGAGCCAAGACGCGAATTCGCTGACTGTTTGTTTGATGACAGGAGATATTTGCTCTTATCCAGGCTGGAAAAAGCTGAACTAACGGCCCGGTGTTGTTTCCAATAATATCAATATCATCGGCGTACGCCAGTAGCTGTAGACCCTTATAGAACATTGTACCTTCTCTGTTTTGCGGCTGCGGCTCGTACAATTTTTTTATAGCATCAGGTTAAAGAAGTCACACGATAGCGAGTCACCTTGTCTCGGAATATTTTAAACAATTTAACTTCTGTAGTAGCATATCTGTTGAATTTGCACTCTAAAATTTGGACGTACATATATTCACTTGGAAAAATTCACAGTTTGAATTGCCAAATACAAAAATAATAGCAAAACGGACAAAAAAAAAGGAAACGATACTTTGGTAAAAAAGTAGTAGTAATAATATCCGTGAAAAAATTAAGTTTCAAAGAGACTGAAATACCTTCATTGAAATTATTAATTTTTGGTTAGAACTTATTTCTGCATTGGCCGCCTTCGACCGCGCTTTAAAAAAATAACCCTGGTTGAAATCCGAATATTTAAAAAAACGAATTTAAAAGAAAGTATAGTCATACTGGGAATAGGAGAACGTTTTATTTTCCAACATGACAACGCCCCGTGGCACATAACAGAAATTGTGAAGCTGTGGTTGTTGTGTAATATTCCAAAACAACTTCAATACCTCCACATTCACCTGACCTAAACTCTATAAAAATCACTTATTGGAAGTACTAGAGAAAATAATTAGGTAGTGTACTATGACCAGCAAGGGAATGCTTAAGGACACACTTAAAGAAAAATGGCTTTAAGTCCGAAAACCACACCTAAACTAGTTGGGTCAATGAAAAACCGCCTATTTAAAGGCATTGAATGATATCAACGTCTATTTAATGATTGAATATATGCATGTATATATAATAATTTTTAACCTTTTAACCCTCATCCTTGAAGAGAACGTAGACTTTTTCTGCCTTTTATATTTAATGTGAAATGTTAAAACTTAGCATTTATTTTCGATGTTACGTAATGTTTTTCAACATTGATAACCTGGGCATCTTATTTGTGTACTTATTGTATAATTGAAGTAATACGAATTTGTAGACGACCTTTGCGCAATCTTCGCACTTAAATACTTAACATCAAGTGCGTAAAAAAATAGAGCAGTTGCATTTTGTCCGTCTCCATTTTGAGTTATACGTTTTTTAACGTTACATTTTACTATTTACCGTTTATTAATGTAGATAAGTACATTTTTATTCGCAAGCTATTGCTTTAAACGGTTATCTTGTAAACGACAATTATAGTATGTCATTTATATCTTATACTCTTATACATATATTTAGAGAACCTGAAAAATTCTTATTGTCTATATACATTATAACACTGCACTAACGCTTACGACTTCAAATGTAGTTGTGGTCCTCTTTAATCATATCGCCTGCTTTCTCAGCTATCATATACACCACTGCGTTGGTATGTGCCGATGGAATCTCTGGCATAATGCTGGCATCCACTACACGTAACTGCTGGACACCATAAACTCGTAATCTTGGATCGACCACAGCCGCTGAATCTGTCGACGGCCCCATTTTGGCTGTGCCCGAGTAGTGGTAAACAGTGAAAGTAAAGTGCCGCACATAGCATTCCCAGTATGCGCGCGATCTGTAAGGAACTTCAGTACAACCGGGCATTACGCTTTCGATCTCGCTCGCATTGATCGCTTTAAATGCGGGTTTTTCTATCAAACTTATTGCTTTCAGCACCCCGCGTACTGCTATATCTAAATCATACGGATCTGCAAAGTAGTTAGCATACAGAAGTGGGTATTCGAAGGGATCACTGCTATTAAGTATTATACGTCCACGGCTCTTGGGTCGCAGTACCATGGGTAATATTACAAAACTATCGCTTGTGATATTAGCGAACAAGGTATTATAGATTTCCCGTCGTATGCCGAAGGAACGAACCAATCCCTGATTATCTACAAAGGAGCCGCCTAACCATTTCCAGATCGGGCCAACCATCTTCTAAGTTTGGTTGCGCTAGATTCCAATAACCAAGCGCTTCCACAGCGCTGGGTACACCTAAAACTCCCTTGCCATCCATATATTGCATTATATTGCTAGTTTCGAATAATTCTATAGGCCTGATAGAGCTCACATTAGTGGTGAATGAAACCGCTGATGCAATGTGATCCTGTAGATTGTAGCCGACGGCTAAATCGGCAATTGGTTCGATACCCACATCGCGTAAATGCTGCGCTGGGCCAATACCGGAGAGCATAAGCAGATGTGGTGTGTTAATAGCGCCGGCACTTAATATCACCTCGCGTTTTGCTCGCACCTCATTTGATTCCTTGTGAGTGCTTAACACCACACCGTACGCGAAATTTGTGTGCCGTTCAATCAACACTTTAGTAACAAATGAGTTTGTTTTCACATGCAAATTGTCACGTGTCGCTTGAATCGGAGATATATAGGCGCTCGCCATTTTGTATTGTAGCCTGCGAATAGGATACACCGGTTTGTATGCGCCCATTAAAGTCACGATACTTCAAACCATCCTCCTGTGCTGCTTGCACAAACGCCGCCGATATTTGTGAACGCCAACTGGGATAATTGATCTTCACTGGTCTTTGACGTCCCACGTATTCACTATCAGCATCAGGTATATCGGAGCCTTCGAGTTTCTGAAAGTATGGCAACACATCGCTGTAGTTCCAACCTTCATTTCCTAGCGCTGCCCAACGATCATAGTCGCGACGATTACCACGTGTGTACATCATGTAGTTGATTGACGATGTGCCGCTTTAAGAGCTCCACGTCGTCATATTCTGCACTTTGTGCATGCGACAGCCGGTTGACATTTGACAGCAGCCAACCAATTAACACAAGTTTCGTCCACATATGAAATTGTTCCGCTGTATTTCTCGTTACACCGTTCTTCCGAAGTTCTTCGTATTTGTGGAACTTTCTGTAAGCCGCGTGTGGTTTCACCACCGATGTTCTGTAGCACTGTTAAAATCGCCCATTGAATGTATATAAACAGTCTAACATTGTAAAGTTTTTATAAATAGCTGAGTATGAACCTAATACCTCCAAAGATTACAGACTTTAATTTATGGTAGACAGTTGTGGAAATGTATTTTATAAGTGTTCTATCGTGCTATTTTGTAATGAATATAAACTAATATTTAATTGTGAGAATTGTGTGTTACATGTTTATATGATTGTGTAAGACCTTACATTAAAGAAACAGAAGTTAATTCTTGGACTATTTTGTTTTTAGTAGCTGTGACAACAATTATTTATTTATTTATACTAGTTAAATAACGGGTGATCCAAGTAGAGGTAATTTTTTAAAAGCCTTTTTTTGACATTATTTTAAGCTCGTGATCACGGCGACATTTGGTTTCACCGAGACAGCGCCACTCCCCACATATCGCATCAATCAATGGATTCACTGGAAGAAAACTTCGGTGAGCAGATAATTTCACGTTTTGGGCCGGTTGATTGATCACCAAGATATTGTGATATCACACCGTTAGACTTTTTCTGTAGGGATATGTAAAGTCTAAAGTCTATGCACATAATTTTGCTTCGATTTAGGTCTTGGAGCAAAACATTACGCGCGTCATTCGCCTGTTACCAGTCGAAATTATCGAACGAGTCATCGGATGGACCATCTGAAAAGTAGCAGCGGCCAACATTTGAAAGAGATAATCTTAAAAAAAAATAAATGTCAAAGAATGTTCTTTCGAATATTAATAAACTCTCTCTTTGATGCTTGAGATATGAAAATATTCGGATATAACGTACCTTTATGACAAATATATAGAAAAAATGA
The DNA here is from genome assembly GCF_028554725.1 of Zeugodacus cucurbitae. Taxonomy (NCBI): domain Eukaryota; kingdom Metazoa; phylum Arthropoda; class Insecta; order Diptera; family Tephritidae; genus Zeugodacus; species Zeugodacus cucurbitae. The sequence goes on from NC_071670.1 coordinate 18,963,294, forward strand.
AGTGACAATTTTTGGTTTGCTGTCACTCTTATTTTCTTCTTCTTCTTGACTGGCGTAGACACGCTTACGCGGTTATAGCGCGCCACGTATCCCTCCTTCTGGCAGTTTGGCACCAATTGGTTATACCAAGCGAAGCCAGGTCCCTCTCCACCTGGTCCTTCCATCGGAGTGGAGGTCTTCGTCGGCTTCCACCAGCGGGTACTGCATCAAATACTTTCAGAGATGGAGCACTTTCATCCATTCGAACAACATGACCTAGCCAGCGTAGCCGCTGTTTTTTTATTCGCTGGTCTATGTCTATGTCGTCGAATAACACATACAGCTCATCGTTCCACCGTCTGCGGTATTCGCCGTTGCCAATGTTTAAGGGACCATAAATCTTCCGCAAAACCTTTCTCTCGAAAACTCCTAGTGCCGTCTCATCGGATGTTGACATCGTCCACGCTTCTGCACCGTAAAGTAGGACGGGAATCATGAGAGACTTGTAGAGTTTGGTTTTTGTTCGTCGAGAGAGGACTTTACTTTTCAATTGCCTACTAAGTCCATAGTAGCACCTGTTGGCAAGAGTGCGTTGGATTTCCAGGCTGACATTGTTATTGCTGTTAATGCTGGTTCCCAGGTAGATGAAATTATCTACAACTTCAAAGTTATGACTGTCAACAGTGACGTGGGAGCCAAGACGCGAATGCGCTGACTGTTTGTTTGACGACAGAAGATATTTCGTCTTGTCCTCGTTCACCACCAGACCCATACGCTTCGCTTCCTTATCCAGTCTGGAAAAAGCAGAACTAACGGCGCGGGTGTTGTTTCCAATGATATCTATATCATCGGCGTACGCCAGTAGCTGTACACTCTTATAGAAGATTGTACCTTCTCTATTTAGCTCTGCAGCTCGTATTATTTTCTCCAGCATCAGGTTAAAGAAATCACACGAGAGTGAGTCACCTTGTCTGAAACCTCGTTTGGTATCGAACGGCTCGGAGAGGTCCTTCGCGATCCTGACGGAGCTTTTGGTGTTGCTCAACGTCAGCTTACACAGCCTTATTAGTTTTGCGGGGATACCAAATTCAGACATCGCGGCATAAAGGCAGCTCCTTTTCGTGCTGTCGAAAGCAGCTTTAAAGTCGACAAAGAGATGGTGTGTGTCGATCCTATTTTCACGGGTCTTCTCCAAAATTTGGCGCATGGTGAATATCTGGTCTGTTGTTGATTTTCCAGGCCTAAAGCCACACTGATAAGGTCCAATCAGTTTGTTGACGGTGGGCTTTAGTCTTTCACACAATACGCTCGATAGAACCTTATACGCGATGTTAAGGAGGCTTATTCCACGGTAATTGGCGCAAATGGTGGGGTCGCCCTTTTTGTGTATTGGGCAGAGTACACTGAGATTCCAATCGTCAGGCATGTTTTCTTCCGACCGTATTCTGCAAAGAATACTTATTTTGCGCCCTATAAAAAGAAGTTTAAGAGTGATAAATAACATAAATTAGTTGGCCAACCGAATTGCTCGTTCACCATTGACGGTGTCGTTGACTCCATATTAAATTTCCAAAAAGTATGGATCTCAAATGTTTTGGGTATCTAAAACCACTGCAGACAGTACCATGCAAGAAAACCCTGAGTCTCCTCGAGATTGTTCGTATTCCAAATATTAGTTAACCTCTTTTGAGTGAATCGTGCAAACTTTTCTAAAGTTAATGTCAAATTTTGGCAGCTACAACTTTTACTTCATAACAAAATTTTAAGCCAATCTCAAATAAGTGTTTGTTAAATAAACACTTTTGCCATACTGTTGTAATCCCTTGCTAACAGCATGATTCATTATTCATTTTACACCACTATTAGACCTTAACATATGCTCAAACGTAACATCTATTTTCTATGTTACGTAATGCTTTTAACATTGATAAGCTGAGCATGTTATTTGTGTACTTATTGTTTAATTGAAGTAAGACGAATTTGTAGACGACCTTTGCGCAATCTTGGCACTTAAATCAACATAAATGTGCGTATAAATGTAGAGCAGTTGCATTTTGTCGGTCTTCGCTTTGAGTTATACGTTTTGATGTTTACGTTTTACTATTTACCGTTCATTAAATTAGATAAGTACATTATTATTCGCAAGCTATTGTCTTAATAATTTCAGTGTAATATACTCTTAAATGATTATGATGTGGAATATGAAAATGTTAAATGTAGTAAGTTGTTTGGGTAAACGAAACGTTTGGCAATTATAAGACACATGTAGTTTGCTTTGTTAATTTTTATTTTATTTTACTACTGAGTCGCTTTTGATGGCAGTGTTCTGTTGTTATATCTACAGGTGTTAGAGCGTTCCTAATAGTTCCTTTTCTAGCAAGCGAGAAGAACCCATGCTGAATTAACGCTGCAAATCAAGAAATTCGGCTATTTTAGAAAGATCGGGTACATTAACGACTTGAAACGAAGCGCTAACTCGAAATTTAATATAATATAAGAATTTCTTCACAGTCTTATCAATTATTTCCCCTTTAAAGCTACCTAAGAGTCTAAAACATGACATAAATTGTTATTTATACGGGGTGATCCATTTCACTACTTAAAAACCACGGTTTTAGTGTACACTCTCAGCTACGGCTGCTATATTTTATTCACTACTTGCTGGACGGGATCTATTCGGTCGAATATTATCCAATAATCTCAAGATGGGTGTTGGTGTTGCGAACGAACGTGAATTTTGGTAATATAGTAGAAAATTTGTGAACGTTGTTCATTTGTAAGTATTTCCATGATGAAATTCCAAACATTACTAAACAAAAATATACTGACAACTTGAAACGACTCACGCGTGATCTATTGGCTATTGAAAAAAGTACCTCTACTTGGATCACCCTTTATGTTAGAAAAAATCCCACGAGTAAATTTTCAGTATAATAAAATAGTGAACAATTCGACGTTTTGTTCCAGAGTCAAAAAAATTGCAAGAGTAATAACTGGGCAGCTTTCTATGCAAGCTTTACGGCATATACATTATTCGTGGATCACATAAAATAAAATTTTAATACTTATTTCTCAGAATTTTACATACTTGATTTATGGTATTCTTACGGAAAACTTTATCTGCGATAATTCATTGCTTATACTCATATATATTTGGTTAAATTAAAATATTCTTATTGTCTATATACATTATAATATAAAAATATATATTTTTAATAGCTGCTAATTTGAATGTACAGGTTTTGTGATCTTAAGTTTTGATCCCCACTCATTTACCCTCAAAAAAATCTAATTATTTCTTTCGCTTTGTTAATTAGCTCATTTAATTTTAATGTAAGTTTTTTGGTCATATTTATATGATGCGAGTTCCTTTCACGCGATCTTCACTTGCCGCTTTATGTTGGTTACTCACCCTTTGAAATTTTTTCCAATGATTTATGAACTCATTACATTTAACACGAAACACTGCAAAAACCACAACAAATGACAATTATAGGTCATAATAAAATTCTTACCGAACAGGTTTTGTTTGTATCTTTCAACACCTTGGGAGCGTTAAATATCAATTAAGATATATAATTGAGTCTTAGCATATTATCTTAATCTTACATTTCGCGCGCCTGATAAACTCATATTTGTCAAATGCCGCAATTTGTTTAGCGCAGTTCAACAACTTAATTATTACTACCAAAAATTCGCGTCCCACTCGGCGCGTATTAAATCCGCCGCCTTCTCTCCAATCATAAACGCCGGCGCATTCGTATGTGCCGTTGGCGGGAAGGGTATGATGCTGGTGTCGACGACGCGTAATTTTCGTATGCCATGCACCTTTAACTGCGGATCCACAACTGTGGTCTCATCCGTGGGCGAACCCATGCGGCAGGTGGCCACCTGATGATGCAGCGTATACGATAAAGTGCGTATCGAACAACGCCAATAGTCGTCACTACCGAAGTGGTAATGCTCGCAACCGGGCACAGGTTTGTCATACAAACGCGCACCAATGCGTTGCATAGCGGGTGATTCGCCGATGCGTATGGCGACTTTGATGCCCTCCAAAAGATGTTCGATATCTTCTTCGTTGGAGAAATATTTTGGATCGATGATTGGCCAACGCAGCGGATCGCGATTGTGCAACCACAAGCGTCCCACCGAACGCGGATGAAAGTCCATGATGAGCACGGTAATATGCTCCTGACGTGTTAGCTGTAGCGGCAGGTAGAGTTGATCGTAAAGATCCTGTCGTATATTGCCACCCTCCTTGAGACCGGTACCATCATCGGATGCCATGCCACCCATAACAGTTATCAGCTCGACATCCGGCCAATCGGGTGGTCTTTGTGAGTTAGGTATTTTGACGAAAGCCAAACATTCGACACCGCCTATGCTGGAGAGACGCGTATTTGGATCGCCGAATAAGAATAAACGTTTGATATCACTCAATCTAAGGCTCGTCGGGTATGTCGTTTGTCCGGTCGTATTGGTCAGGAATACAGGACCTATGTGTGACATGTGATCATACAAGCGCTTACCCACAGGCAGTTCTTGTATCACAGGCACACCGATGGCGTTGAGATTGTCTGCCGGTCCAATACCGGACAACATCAGCAGTTGCGGCGAGTTAAAAGCGCCCGCGGACAGAATGACCTCCTTGCGCGCTTTGAAAATGTACTGTTTCTGCTTATGCAGAAACTCAACGCCATAAGCCAACTTTGTATCGGGATCCACGAGTACACGCAAAACGTGCGCAAAAGTGAAAACACTCAAATTCGGTCGCACACGTCGCACCGGTCTTATGAATGCGCGATATGCACTGTGTCGCCAACCATTCTGTGTGGTCGCCTGCACATAGGACACTCCCACCTGTGATTCGCCATTGTAATCGGTGTGCGGATGCCCCGCTTGTTGTGCACCGCGTACAAATGCATGCGCAAATTGTGTACGAAAACCGATATCTTCAACGTTCAAAGGACCCGAATGATTGTGGTAGGGCGACCATTCCAGGCCTGCCAAATGTGCATTCTCGGATTTGAGAAAATACGGCAACACCTCATCATACGACCAACCTTTACTGCCTGCAGCCGCCCAGCTATCGTAATCGCGTCTATTACCACGATTATAGATCATATAATTGATGGAGCTGGTTCCGCCCAAAATCTTGCCACGCGGCAAGGCGCACTCGTTATTATTCATGCCGAAGCAAGCGCGTTTCTGTGGTACCGACTTGTAACCCCAATTCGAGTGTGTGCCTTGCAGAAAGCCAGCCGCAATCGGAATACGATGTGCAATGTTCTCGACGCCGCCTGCCTCGAGCAAAACTACGGACCAGTTCGGATTCTCCGACAGCCGATTGGCGAGCGTACAGCCAGCCGCACCACCACCCACTATGATGAAGTCGTAGGCGGCATTGTGTTGGGGTGCTGTTAAGTGAAAGGGTACTATTTAATAAAGTAGTTATGGTAACGCAGAGCACAACTTACTTGGCGTAATGAATTGTTCAACTACATTCGCGAGTCCCAATTCGAAAACGTTATCCAAAAGCGTATTGGCAGTCGTTGAGTTCAAACAGAGTGCAATAAAAGCAAGCGCTAATCGTATGAATTCCATTGAATTTTACAAACCCAATTATTATTTTTTAATTCGAAAATATTAAAATTTACGTAAACACGCTCGTCGGGCGCATATCAACTTATGGGGGTCAGCATCACGAAGCGTCTTAATTTATAAGTTCATCAAGGAATCTGACGCGCGTGTAGTAAGCGTACGCATGCTTATTTCAATTAGCATTTAATGTTAACAAGCAACACTGCTAAACCAGTTAGCGCTGTTAAGTTACATAGGTTAATCGCTAACAGTGGCTAACAGAGGTTTTAACTGTTAACAATCTGTTTACTTTTTAACGATCAGCTGTGCAGCGCGTGAGCGGGAGAGCGCACACAACGAAGAGCATTGTGCCAAAATCGTTTGAGACCGGCTAAAATTCATTTGTTTACTAAACAAATATGTAACAGCTGCAGATCTTGTCTTCTCGCCTGGCTAGCTAGCACAAGTTTGTTATTCAACTATGCGCCCAGTCAGTCGGTCAGTTTATCTTGCTTTGTTTACAAAGTCCAGAAAACCTGTTTAAACACTTGCACTCAAATATTGAACTTCACACATTTTCTATTTTTGTTCTCGCTTATTGTTTACATTCCATGTATTCAGTAGCCAATTTTCTATTGAACTACTTTTTGGATTGTTAGGTGTTCAACGACCTCCTCTTAATACGTTTACAAACATCCGTGAGGTCAATAAAATTATCTTAATTACCCAAGGTGCCTCATGTTGCGCTTCTCTTTAACTCATTGTACTATTGGATCGTTAGTATCATTCCAGAAAAAACAGAAGAAGGATTGTGGATTTTGTGATCGTCCATGCATTTGTTTCGACCGATTTTTATCTATTTTACTATTTTAAAATTGTCCGATTGTCCTGACCAATGTCAGTATTTGGAGTTGAGGCAGTTCATAAGTATGCGGAATTATTTTCAACATCTAAAGGGCGACCCATTTCGAGGTTCCCTACATTTTTTAAGAAAAGCGAAATTCAAATTCAATGACGAAAGTTTATTATCATTCGAAAGAACATTCTTTGGCATTTATTTTTTGAAGATTATCTCTTTCAAATGTTGGATGCGGCTACGTTTCAGATGGTCCATCATTTGAGTCCAATTTTCGACGAGCATTATAACTGACTGACTCCAAGGCCTGAATCGAAGCGGGATTGTCCGCATAGACTTTCGGCTTTTCATATCCCCACAAGAAAAAGTCTAACAGGTATCATACGATCTTGGTGCACAAATCGACCGAACCAAAACGTGAAATTATCTGCTAACCGAAGTTTTCTCTCAATATTTTTATTGATTGATGCGATATGTGGGGAGAGGCGCCGTCTTGTTGAAACCAAATGTTGTCGAGATTACGAGCTCCAATTTCAGGCAACAGATAGTCGGTTATCTTTTTTCGAAGAAATATGGACTGATGTCACCGGTTCACAAACCACTCAAATTCGTTGTTTTTTCTGGAAAAATGGCAGCTCTTGAATCTCTTCAGGCTGCCCTTCGTTCCAAATGCGGCAATTTTGCCTGTTTACGCTGTACACAATTTTTCTCGTAAACGTCGTATCTTCTTGGAACTTTTCAAGAGCCCATAGAGCTATGTCGCTTAGGTAGGTCGAGCGACTTCAGTTCTTGCACAAGCTGTATTTTGTACGCTTCCAATTTAAGATCTCGACATAAAATGCGCTAAGTCTTTCCATACCTAAGTCCGAGTTGCTGCATACCGCCGAATCGACTCTCCACGGTCTTCGTGTTCTCGGCTACGGCAGATATATTTTCTACACTGCGTGCTGGACGTGGTCTATTCGGTCGAATGTTATTCAATAATAAATGTTGGTTCTCAAGATGGGTGATGGTGTTGCGAATAGTACGCTCAGAAGGCCGATTATGTTGACCATAAGTTGAACAATACTGAACAAAAATAACATGACAGCTTAACACGACTAACGCGGGATCTGTCAAAAAAAGGCCTCTACTTGTCGAAATTCTGGTCGATAGCAGTATTCGGAGGTGAGACCAAACATCCGCTTTATAAAAAGCAATTCAAAGAAGCTTAGTTAATACACCATTGACTCCTTAGCCCATTACTATCTACTTCGTTGTTCTATCATCCCCCATTTTGGAAGTTCCTATTTAATGCTATTTTGTGCATTTTTAGGCATCTGAACTACTCGGCTGTTGGCAAATATATCCGTATTTGAGCTCTTAGGTCATAGTAATGATCATTTTTCACTAGTAACAGGTATTCTAATCAGAGTGTCTAATTAAATTACTTTTCCGAGTTACAGTATGATGATTTTATGGATTTATATTCGGTTGTATTCTTTTACAGCTCAATCATCAATATATTATATTTAATAATATATCGTTCAATATTAAATTGAATTGATCTCTTATCGCGGTTTTACTGTGAAACTATATACAGTTTCACTACTTTTTGCGCCGTTCGCACAGCAAATTAAGAGAATAGATTCTTTAAGCGTTACAAATACGCACCACAGCTGACGTCAAGCAACAAGCATCTATATATAAATTGATCTAAATTGACCTCAAATTCTTTTCCATTTCCTCAGATACTTCTTCTTCTTCTTAACTGGCGTAGAAACCGCTTACGCGGTTATAGCCGAGTCCACAACAGTGCGCCACGCATCTCTGCTTTTGGCGGTTTGGCGCCAATTGGTAATACCAAGTGAAGACAGGTCCTTCTCCACCTGGTCCTTCCACCGGAGTGGAGGTCTCCCTCTTCCTCGGCTTCCACCAGCGGGTACTGCATCGAAAACTTTCAGAGCTGGGGCACTTTCATCCATTCGAACAACATGACCCAGCCAGCGTAGCCGCTGTCTTTTTATTCGCTGGACTATGTCTATGTCGTCGAACAACACATACAGCTCATCATTCCATCTTCTGCGGTATTCGCCGTTGCCAATGTTTAAGGGACCGTAAATCTTCCGCAAAACCTTTCTCTCGAAAACTCCTAGTGCCGTCTCATCGGATGTTGACACCGTCCACGCTTCTGCACCATAAAGTAGGACGGGAATGATGAGGGACTTGTAGAGTTTAGTTTTTGTTCGTCGAGAGAGGACTTTACTTTTCAATTGCCTACTCAGTCCATAGTAGCACCTGTTGGCAAGAGTGATTCTGCGTTGGATTTCAAGGCTGACATTATTATCGGTGTTAATGTTGGTTCCTAGGTATACGAAATTATCTACAACTTCAAAGTTATGACTGTCAACAGTGACGTGGGAGCCAAGACGCGAATGCGCTGACTGTTTGTTTGATGACAGGAGATATTTCGTCTTGTCCTCGTTCACCACCAGACCCATTCGCTTCGCTTCCTTATCCAGGCGGGAAAAAGCAGAACTAACGGCGCGGGTGTTGTTTCCGATGATATCAATATCATCGGCGTACGCCAGGAGCTGTACACTCTTGTAGAAGATTGTACCCTCTCTATTTAGTTCTGCAGCTCGTATTATTTTTTCCAGCAATAGATTGAAGAAGTCGCACGATAGTGAGTCACCTTGTCTGAAACCTCGTTTGGTATCGAACGGCTCGGAGAGGTCCTTCCCGATCCTGACGGAGCTTTTGGTGTTGCTCAACGTCAACTTACACAGCCGTATTAGTTTTGCGGGGATACCAAATTCAGACATCGCGGCATAAAGGCAGCTCCTTTTCGTGCTGTCGAAAGCAGCTTTAAAGTCGACAAATAGATGGTGTGTGTCGATCCTTTTTTCACGGGTCTTCTCCAAGATTTGGCGCATGGTGAATATCTGGTCAGTTGTTGATTTTCCAGGTCTAAAGCCACACTGATAAGGTCCAATCAGTTTGTTGACGGTGGGCTTTAGTCTTTCACACAGTACGCTCGATAGAACCTTATACGCGATGTTAAGGAGGCTTATCCCACGATAGTTGGCGCAGATTGTGGGGTCTCCCTTTTTGTGGATTGGGCAGAGTACACTGAGATTCCAATCGTCGGGCATGCTTTCTTCCGACCATATTTCGCAAAGAAGCTGATGCATGCACCTTATCAGCTCTTCGCCGCCGTATTTGAATAGCTCGGCCGGCAATCCATCGGCCCCCGCCGCCTTGTTGTTCTTCAAGCGGGTAATTGCTATCCTAATTTCTTCACGGTCGGGCAATGGAACATCTGTTCCATCGTCGTCGATTGGGGAATCGGGTTCGCCATCTCCTGGTGTTGTACTTTCACTGCCATTCAGCAGGCTGGAGAAGTGTTCCCTCCACAAACACAGTATACTCTGGTCATCAACCACTAGATCACCGCTGGGGGTCCTACAGGAATGTGCTCCGGTCTTGAAACCTTCAGTTAGTCGCCGGATCTTTTCGTAAAATTTTCGAGCATCACCCCTGTCGGCCAGCTTGTCAAGCTCTTCATACTCACGCATTTCTGCCTCTTTCTTTCTTTTTCTGCAAATGCGTCTCGCTTCCCTCTTCAGCTCTCGGTATCTTTCCCATCCCGCTCGTGTTGCGGTCGATCGCAACATTACGAGGTAGGCAGTCTGTTTTCTCTCCACTGCGAGACGACAATCCTCATCATACCAGCTGTTTTTTTGGCTTTTCCGAAAGCCAATGGTTTCGGTTGCAGCTGTACGTAAGGAGTTTGATATGCCGTCCCACAGCTCCCTTATACCGAGATGCTGATGAGTGCTCTCAGAGAGCAGGAGTGCAAGTCGAGTAGAAAATCGTTCGGCTGTCGGTTGTGATTGCAGCTTCTCGATGTCGAACCTTCCTTGTGTTTGTTGACGTGTGCGCTTTTCTACACAGAGGCGGGTGCGTATCTTAGCTGCTACAAGATAGTGGTCCGAGTCGATGTTGGGACCACGAAGCGTACGCACATCAAAAACACTGGAGACATGTCGTCCATCTATCACAACATGATCGATCTGGTTGCGAGTGATTCGATCCGGGGACAGCCAAGTAGCTTGATGGATTTTCTTATGCTGGAATCTAGTGCTACAGATGACCATATTTCGGGCCCCGGCGAAGTCGATCAGTCTCAGACCGTTTGGTGATGTTTCGTCATGGAGGCTGAATTTTCCGACTGTTGTGCCAAAGACACCTTCTTTACCCACCCTAGCGTTGAAATCGCCAAGCACGATTTTGACATCGTGGCGGGGGCAGCGCTCATAGGTACGTTCTAGGCGCTCATAGAAGGTATCTTTGGTCACATCGTCCTTCTCTTCCGTCGGGGCGTGGGCGCAAATCAGCGATATGTTGAAGAACCTCGCTTTGATGCGGATTGTGGCTAGACGTTCATCCACCGGAGTGAATGCCAGGACTCGACGACGGAGTCTCTCTCCCACCACGAATCCCACACCGAATTTGCGCTCCTTTATATGGCCGCTGTAGTAGATGTTACAAGGACCCACCTTCTTCCGTCCTTGTCCCGTCCATCGCATTTCTTGGATTGCGGTGATGTCAGCCTTTACTCTTACGAGGACATCAACCAGCTGGGCAGAGGCACCTTCCCAATTAAGGGTCCGGACATTCCAGGTGCATGCCCTTAAATCATAGTCCTTTATACGTTTGCCGTGGTCGTCATCAAAAGGGGGGTTTCTCATCCGAGGCCTGTGTTTCTTATTCACTGGTTATTCGTTTTTATGTGGTGGGTCCCAAGCCCTACGCACAACCGCATAAGCGGGATTCGCCTTCTCACTTTAGCTCGCTTCCAGACGGATGTCTGTTGGCTACCCAGAGGATACTTGGTCTAAGACCGGAAGTTGTGAGCTGCTTGAGCCACATGTAAAAGAATCGTTCCTGGCCACTCCCAAGTGAATGGCAGTCAGAAACTTTCCTCACTTACGTGAACTTCTACATATGACTCCATCCTCAGATACGCACATAATTAATTATCAATTAAAAATAACTTTGTCTGCAGATACATTAGCATACTTGTACCCACATAAGACATAAACAACGGTGAATGTCGCCCAAAGGTTTTTAGGCGTTTCACTTCTAGTTTCTTTTATGATGCATAATATCGAATTCAAATACCTGTTTCGTATATTTTATTGTTTTTATTCACATTTCATATTTACATATCTAATTCACTAGAAACACGTTTCACATTTATTCTTGCCCTCCAGCAAATTGAGCAAATTGGGTGACACTTAACCTAAATCTTATACACGAAGACTTCACGTCAATTAAAGTTACAAATTATTATAGGAGCTTATTACCTAGATTAAACAACTTTTACTCTTACATTCTTTGTCTATCTTTCACTGCCATTCGCCGCGTATAATATCGGCCGCTTTCTCTCCGATCATGAACGACGCAGCGTTCGTGTGCGCGGTAGGCGGGAATGGTATGATGCTGGTGTCGACTACACGCAAATGCTTTATGCCGTGCACCTTCAACTCGGCATTCACAACGGTGGTGGGGTCACTTTCGGGACCCATACGACAGGTGGCCACCTGATGATGCAGCGTGTACGAGAGTGTGCGTATGGAGCACCGCCAGTAATCGTCTGTACCGAACTGGTGCTGTTCACAACCAGGTAACGGTATATCGTGTATGCGTGTGCCCAACTCCTGCATTGCTGGTGTTTTCGTGATGCGTATGGCCTCCTTAATGGCCTCCAACATGAATTGTACATCGTCCTCGTTGTGGAAGTATTTAGGGTTCATGCGTGGCCACTCGAAAGGATCGCGGTTGTGTAGCCACAGGCGACCCACAGATTTCGGATGAAATTGCATGATGAGAAAACTAAAATGATCCTGCTGTGAGATTTGCAAAGGACGATAAACTTTGTCATAGAGTTCGTCTTTGAAGTTTGCGCCTTGCTTGAGTGCAGTGCCCTGATCGGCGGCCAAACTGCCGGCCACTGTAATGATCTCCATATCTGGCATATCCGCAGGTTCTTTAGAGCTGGGCACCTTGAAAAAGGTGAGCGCCTCTACGCCGCCAATCGAAGAGAGCATGGTGGCCGGATTGCCGAGCAAAAATGACTTTACCACAGTGGAATTCAGATTCGACAGGCTCAGCAACTTTCGATCTGTATTGACCGTAAAGGTAGGTCCAAAGTGGCACATATGATCGTAGAGTAGTTTGCCCACCGGTAACTCCTTCACTAATGGCACACCGATTGCGTTGAGATTGTCTGCTGGTCCAACACCGGACAGCATCAAAAGTTGTGGTGAATTGAAAGCGCCTGACGAAAGAATGACCTCCTTACGTGCGCGCACTTTATAGTATTTATTGCGGTACATGAGCTCCACACCGGTCGCGCGTTTTGTAACGGGATCTATTAGTACACGCGTTACGCGCGTCATTGTCACAATGTGTAGATTTTTCCTCTGATAACGTATGGGTTCTATATAGGCACGATATGCGCTATGTCGCCTACCGCGTAGCGTATTGGCCTGCACATAGGACGCGCCTATTTGTGACTCACCATTGTAATCTGTGCGCGGATGTCCCGCTTGCTGCGCACCCTTCAAGTACGCATGCACTGCCGGTGTGCGGTACTGTACGTCTTCCACGCTCAGCGGTCCAGTATGATTGTGATATGGTGAGTCTTCCAAACCGGCTAAGTTAGCGGCTTCCGATTTAAGGAAATACGGCAAAACTTCCGCGTATGACCAACCCTTATTGCCGGCAGCAGCCCAGCGATCAAAATCGCGTTTATTGCCACGATTGTAGATCATATAGTTGATGGAGCTGGTACCGCCCAACACCTTGCCGCGCGGCAAAAAGCACTCATTATTATTCATGCCAAAGCAGGCGTGTTTCTGCGGCGTCGATTTGTAGCCCCAATTGGAGTGTGTGCCCTGCAGATATGCTGCGAGCACAGGCATCTGATGAAACATACCCTCCACACCGCCAGCCTCTATTAAGTACACCGTCCAGTTGGGGTTTTCGGACAGCCGGTTGGCAAGCACGCAACCTGCTGGCCCGGCGCCAACGATAATGAAGTCGTAGCTGGCATTTTGCCGCGGCGCTGTGTGAATAGAAGACATAAATAAATTCTTTTGCATTCTGGTTTACTATAAGTCGTCTCACCGTCATTGTAGAGCGCAGACAAAATCAGATTTTCCAAACCTATACCAAGCGCTTGCCGTAAATGGTGCGGTGACTGCGCGCAACTAGGCGCCACCAGCGCTGCAGCTACAATTAGAAAACGCAACAGCCCATAGAAATCCCCGTTCATTTTGTAGACTTTAGGTGTGCAAAGTGGTTAGGCGCGTTCTTTGACGTTATGCGGTTGTATTAACTAAATAAATAAGCAACTTGAGGGTGCGTCTAAACACAAATTGCGGCCAATAAAACGCCCGCGCACTTTAAATGTTGTTTCAAATTAAAACGCGATACTTCTTCACCTTCTCAGCACTATTTTTTACTTTTGTAATTTTAAGTCCCTTTTCTTTTACCGTATACTGGCACGTCCACCCAACTTGCCGTCTAAGTTGCGACTGCGTGTGCCGCGTTACAGCTGCCGCTTTTGAGATTCTTTCTTTTTGCTGCGTTGTAGTTGTAATTTTATGCTTTGCTATTGTTTCCATGCCATTTCTTCTGCATCTTTCTACAGCACTCGATGCGTTTGCTTTGCGGTTCAACGCCCTACCAGCGAGATTCTTAATGTTGGCAATGTATAGACACGCGCCCGCGCTCTTCGAACGCACTTTTGGTAGTAAAACTACCGTTGGTTGACTCGCGTAGCGTTGGCCTTTTGCGAGCGCTTACATTCTGCCGAAGTTCTTACACTGCATGCTGTGGTACGCATGTGTACGCGCGTCTGTACGCCCTTAAGCAAACAAGTTTTATTTTATATTTACAACACACACAAACAAACATAATTAAAAATCCAAAAATATTTTGAATTTTATTTTCTTTCGGTTAATTTATGCCAACAGTTATTTATTTACCGGTATAGTGGTTTTTGTTGGCACTACATACCGCATTTCTGATGGACAGTCCATCTGGTTTGGTTATCCACCTGTCCAACCAGCGAAGCGTTTACCAAACCGGTTGCGCGATTTCTCATGGCTAATAAATATAAACGACAAAGCTCGATCATTTCATTTGCTGATTTAAGACTTGCAATGCTGCAGTTGTTTGCCTGCGCCGTTTGTATGTGATGCAAGTGCGGTGCGACCACGTGTGCAACGTTTGTTGCTTTTACGCCATTCAGTGTCCATGAAGTGATCTTGAATTTAAGAGTAATTTGCCGCCGCATTACGTTTGCAATTCACTTACAAATATTTATGTTTGTTTGTGGCTGGTGTGTAGTCATTGGCTTCTTTTGACAGGTCTTTTTGGTACGTCTTATTGCTGGCAACTTGCCAGTCATCGCTATGATTTGATTTGGTATATGATAAAATGTTTGACTGTGAATCTATGCACTAAAAATGGCTTTAATAATCTGTGCGTCTCGCGTTGTATAAGTGCGATCGTGTCCTGACTTATAGAAATATAAGATATCGTATTAAAAGTAAAAAACGTCTCAGATAGTTTTGTAATTGTTTGGCTAAGTATTGTTGGAGAGCGCGCTCATGTCAAAGATGGACAATCCTTCTTCTTTACTGACGTAGACACCGCTTACGAGATTATAGCCAAGTTAACAACAGAGCGCCATTAATTTTTCCTTTTCGCTGTTGATGGGAATAAAGAGCGAGTAGAGTTTGGTTTTAGTTCGTCGAGAGATGACTTTATTGCCTACTCAGTTCAGAGTAGTACCTGTTGGAAAAAATGATTCTGCGTTTGATATCAATTTATTATTTCTTATTGTTCCAAGATAGACGAAATTATCTACAATTTCAAAGTTTTGACTGTTAACAACTGCCAACGTGAGAGCAAAGTCGCGAATGCGCTGATTATTTGTTTGATGACAGGAGATATTGCGTCTGCGCGGTTGTTGTCCGATGATATCAATATCATTAGCATACGCCAACAACTGTGCACTGTTATAGAAGATTGTACCTTCTCTATTTTCAGATATCGAAATCATTGACGTACACCAGCAGCAGTACACTCTTATGGAAGATTGTACCTTCTCTATTTAGTTCTGCAACTTGTATTATTTTCTCCAGCAATAGATTTCCCGCATCCCTATCTCTCTCCATATCTTTCCCATTCGCTCATTGAATGCATCTTTGTTCACATAGTCCATCTCTCCTGTCGGGGACCGGACATCACAGCACACTTAAATGCACTTAAATGAGTATCCTTAAATTTTTTGCAGTGGTTGTCATGTTGGGAGTTTGCTATGGGTTTTGATGGAATTGATACTGAATCATCAATTATCTACTATGAGCAAAGTCTTAATTCGCACATGTACTCTCAACAATCGGACTGTCTGAGATTGCAATGCCAGTTGAATCTTTCATCAAAATTTATGATTTCATGTCGAGGCCACTCAAATGTAAAAAAATAAAATAAAAAAAATTAAAGTGTGTTTCATTGTTTCATTAATATATATTTTTTTATTTTCCAGGTACGTTTCCACTGTAGACATTTATACACTTAATCGCACTGAACTATGAAATAATTAAACAATGAGGTGAGAAAATATTGCTGACTTTTGTAACCTTATTTGTTATCAGAATTAAGAAGATTACTTATAGCTATAAAATATATTAATACAAATACTTGAATCTGGGGTTAAATACGTCAGCACTGATGTACACGCACACGTCAGATCTCTCCCACGAGAAAGTTCAAGTGCTCATTACTGCTTGAAGGTGCGGATATAGATTCTAAAAGGAAAGAGAAATGAGAATATTCATGTAAAGAGATCTACAAAGAAATAGCGACATAAAATGTTAATAATGTTAGTAAAGTAGGTGCGGTTCTCAAGATTTTATCATGACTGATTCACAATAGTTGTTTCTCTTAAGCATAGAGTTTCAACGAAGAATATGCATAATGCTCAAATACCTTTTAATTTATTTATTTACTTTTTCTTTATTTTTTTTTATTTTAATTTTATTCGTCCACATGAGAAGTGAATACTTCATTACCGTTAACGAATCAATTCAACGCTGTAAATACCGGTTAACGCCTTTGCGCCTAAATTTATGCATGTCCTCATGACAACAATTTTAAACTCGTTTCACTTGCTTACCATAGAAACCGGGCAATATATGGGATAAAGAGAGGTGGAAAGTGTAGGAAGCAAGTATGGCACAAACATTTACAAAGGTAAATTATAGCAGTTGTGAAATTACATGTTAGTATGTATTAAACGAATATGCACTGCATGTTGTTGTAGCTACAATGTTGCTTTGTAAATGTAAGTATAAATAAAAAAAAGCATGCTGAAGTGCCACCACCTTTGCTTTGAACAATGAAATCAAAACATATTTTGAAATAAACCAGAATTCCGTTTCTGGTGAACCACCCCCTGGCGCTGCCTACCTTGCTGAGCGGCACCGGACTTTAGGGTGAACACATAAGCGACTTTATTAACTTTTTTCTTATTTTTGTAATATATTTTTTTTTTATTTCTCTAAATATCTACATCACTACAGCTGTACAGGTTATTCAAATAGCCGGCGCTGTTGCTATTGCGACTGTTCCCATGACGCCAGTCACCACTTTCACTCGTGGTAATCGCATGATATTTATCCCCTTAGGTAATGCAATTCACGTAATCGCCGCACCACCCCACTCAGCACGCCGCGGTTGTGTTGCATTTTTGTAGCATTTGCACTTTGGTCACGGGAAAGCAACGCGGCCATCCGTTACTCTCTCTTGTTTGTGCACTCGTCTGCGAAAACAAAGTGAATTTTGTGGTAAGATTTTAGTGAATTTCAGGGGTGATTTAGCTATGTATTGCATTTTGTGTTGAAAGCGAGCGCGATTTGAAATATTGCATACTCATTTAGATGAAAGCTGCATTTTATCTTTCCACACACGCGATAATATACCAATATTTCATTTTTGTTACCCTGTTTATGCGCTATTTAGTTGGTGCTCATTTCGATTTGATGAAAGTTAATACGACATGCGCTGAAAACAAAGTGAAAATCGATTTTTCTATTGAATTTAATTTTTTTCACAATAAAGGTCATGGTCTAATATACAAAAACATTAATTGCTAAATTTCTCGATAAATCAATTTGAGGTTATGGGTACATGCAATCGAAACCGTTATTCGATTAAGAGATTTTTTACAATTTGTTCATGAATAGATTTGAGGCACATGGTAGGGAAAACATATAAATAAAGTCATAAATACCTGTTAGTAACCTGGACTAAAAAAGTATAACTTTAAAATTGACTAAATTGAATTGTAATTAGTGAATAGGTTAAATAAAAACAATAATTTTTTAATATACTCAATTAAATTGTAATTTTTTAATTGACTAAATTAAGACATAATTTAATAATTCATTGAAATAAAATATAATTTAATGGTGATTTGTTAATTGCCTAAATTAAAGGGTAATTCATAAATTTACTGAATTAATATGTATGTATGTCTGTCAATTAATTGCATTTAAATTGAATTTTAATTTATTTTTTAATTGGTTAACTTAAGTTGTAATTTTTGAAACGACTAAATATAAGTGTAATTAGTGAGTGAGAGTAGCCGGCTGTGCGAAAGTCAAAAACTGGTTTCTCAATTATAATATTAATGTTTTAAATTAATTTGGCAGTGCGAAGAGATGATAATATTTTGATTGACTAAATTGAACCGTAAATTCTTATATGACTAAATGAGATTTACATATATATATATCCCTTACAGCCGATTTCACGAAACAAATTGTAGTGAAAAATAATTAATTTCAGTTTCACTATTTGACTTAATTTTTATTTAAATGGTCACGCTTTGACCATGGTTACACTTTTCTATCAGCTGAATTCCCATTTGTTTACCATTTTGACAAAGAAATACAATTTATTTGTTTACATAAATCAGCTGTTATTCTTACTAACATCCCTGCCTTTTAATTTTTAGGATGCCAAATTTCAATAATGGTGAAACGCAGGAAACTTAAGTGCAAAGTTAAATAAAAATTAAAATTAAATGGAACTTAATTTTCAATTAAAAAATTTTATGAAACCGGCTGTTAGAGTCATTAACTTATACCTCATGCCTTAAATTGCAGTTAAAAGCGTCAACTTCTTTTTCTACCTCCTTCTTTTACCAACTTCATTTTTCTTTCATTCTCTTTATATACTTCCTTACACACACACTTTTGGCTTGCATTTTGAATATATTGTTGTTTCTCACTGTCTTGCAACTTCCTCAACTCTTACACCTGCTGCTATGCAATTCTTATAATGTATGTATGTGAATGCAAATGTGCATGCGCATTTGTAGGCGATTCCTTAAGCGTTTCCATTGTTTATTGAAATTTGTCGTGCGTTGCGCTGTGGTTTTTAATTAACGATTTCCCATTTTCGACAAAAGCACCACTTGAACAAATGAATGTGTGGCTTCCTTTTTGCGCCAAATGAAGTCCTTCTTTTGTTTGCATTCATTTCACAACTTGTTGGGCGGTGAATTCGTTGCGCATTGTTGGTTTATGCATGTAAATGGCATGACATTCAAATGGTCGCCAGGGAGTTGCATTGACAAATGACATTTGCTGCAGATTGTGTGGAGCAGCAGATTTTAAGCACAAGCATGCATAAGTGCCTATTTATATACTTATGTATATTGAGGTGTATATAAAAAATATTAAAATTCACATTTAATACATTTGAGAGTTCTGTAAGTCGTATTATTCATTGATTATCATGTCTGAATTTTGTAATCGTAATTCTTTTGTCTATTAATTATGATAAAATCAATTATTTAATATTGATTATACATATGTAGCTAAGCAAGTAATTATATTATTTTTGCAAATAACTAAAAATAAAAAAAAATAGTTTGAGTACCACTGTATGCAAAATGTTAAAAGTATTGCATACTTTCAGGCTTGATATTTTAGTTGTGTATAACAGTTGTACAGATGTATTAAATGCATCAAACAGTTTCTTGGTAGTGATTACACTTTGTCATTATATACATCTATTCATAACGGTTTAAGTTTTTGAAAAATCAGAAAAACTTTCAAAATTGACAAGGTTGTCAGCTGTTTAAATTATATCTAAAAATATTTAAAAAGTAAAGCAACACTACTGAATAGATTTAAGAAAGCTTACAGTCCAAATAATTTTTGAGTAGAGTTGTAACCTGTTTAAAAAAATTAGTGTACCAAATTTTGAATTATATTAAATAGAACATAATAGAAGTATTTAACAAATTCAACTGTTTGTACAAAATAAAAAATCATTACAACCTGAAGGAGTTTAAGGTACCTTACAAAATATTTTTGAGTGGGTTGCCACCTATTTAAATAAATATAAATAAAGGATATATTTTAGTTGAGACCATAATTGATATAAAAAGTACTATAAATTGAAGAGGTCCAAGCAATCTTACAGTTTAAGCACATGCAAGAAATATACATTTTTCACATAACACGAAAAGACATAATTTTTTACACAATACTTGGCGTAGACTTCAACTTCAAAGTTATGACTGTCAACAGTGACGTGGGGACCAAGACGCGAATGCGCTGACTGTTTGTTTGATGACAGGAGATATTCCTTATACAGTCTGGAAAATGCAGAACTAACGGCGCGGGTGTTGTTTCCAATGATATCGATATCATCGGCGTGCGCCAGCAGCTGTACACTCTTATAAAATATTGTACCTTCTCTATTTATCTCTGCAGCTCGTATTATTTTCTCCAGCATCAGGTTAAAGAAGTCACACGATAGTGAGTCACCTTGTTTGAAACCTCGTTTGGTATCGAACGGCTCGGAAATGTCTTTCCCGATCCTGACGGAGCTTTTGGTGTTGCTCAACGTCAGTTTACACAACCGTATTAGTTTTGCAGGGATATCAAATTCAGACATAGCGGCGTAAAGGCAGCTCCTTTTCGTGCTGTCGAAAGCAGCTTTAAAATCGACAAAAAATTGGTGTGTGTCGTTCCTATTTTCACGGGTCTTCTCCAAGATTTGGCGCATGGTGAATATCTGGTCAGTTGTGGATTTTCCAGGTCTGAAGCCACACTGATAAGGTCCAATCAGTTTGTTGACGGTGGGCTTTAGTCTTTCACACAGTACGCTCGATAGAACCTTATAGGCGATATTTAGGAGGCTTGTCCCGTCCATCGCATTTCTTGGATAGCGGTGATGTCTGCCTTTACTCTTACGAGGACATCAACCAGCAGGGCAGAGGCACCTTCCCTATTAAGGCTCCGGACATTCCAGGTGCATGCCCTTAATACGTTTGCAGTGGTCCTCATCAAAATTGGGGTTTCTCATCCGAGACTGTTGCTTCCTGTTCATTGGTAATTCGGTTTTATGTGGTGGGTCCCAAACCCTACGCAAAACCGCATAAGCGGTATTCGCCTTCTCACTTCAGCTAGCCTTCAAACGGATGTCTGTTTACTCAGAGGATACTTGGTCGCGAGCTGCTTGAGTCACATGCAAAAGAATCGTTCCTGACCACTCCCAAGTGAATGACAGTCAAAAACTTTCCTCACTTACGTGAACTTCTACATATGAGTCCATCCTCCCTTACAAATTTTAAGTTTATTTAAATAAACATAAATAAAGGATATATTTTGGTTGAGACCATTGTTGATATAAAGAAGTACTATAAATTGAAGAGGTCCAAGCAATCTTACAGTTTTAGCACATGCAAGAAATGTAAATTTTTCACATAACGGAAAGACATAATTTTTTACACAATACATTACACCATAACAAAAGGGCTCGTCTCAATAAATAATTACAGAATTGATTACCATGTCTTGGAAAATTTTATATTCAGAAGTCTTCGTAGTATGAGTCATTTCTTCCGATTGTAATAAATCTAGTTTTTCGACAAGTATTTTTCGTGATACAAGTGAATTAATAAATTTTACAAGACAATCGATGTTGACAACAACTGGTTATTGCTAAACACAGCTTCTTTAATCAACAATAAAAAAAGATACTTGAAGCTTGTTATTATTCGACAGACACCTTCATTGCTCAAACCCTCTGCTTACTAAGCTCTTGCATACTACTTGGCAAATTGTTGACAGTGTAACTGCCAAATTAACATTACAGTTCTTCAATACGAATCGGCAAATCATTTCCGCATGCGCAAAATTATTTGAAAAAACTTGTCCGATTGGCATGAAATCATAATTATATACGACAAACAGCAACAATAACAAAAATAATAAAACGGCTTGAGATAATTCAGCCAAAACAAGATCAAAACAACAACATACGTCATGAAATGAAAATGAGAGGAAAAGCAAAAAAAAAAACCAAACAAAAACTGCTTATGACCAAAAAAGGCGGGAAGAAACAGATAAACCGAAAAGTAAAATGAAATGAAGCAATTAAATGGCAATAACACGAACGCGCTCGCATAATATTATTTCAAAGTCAATGTCAGACGGTAAAGGAAAAATTGTTTACCGCGCACACCTACACACGTTCGGCATGCACATGCCGCGCATTCCAACATAGGCACATAAATTATGCACCGTTTGTATTTATGTATATGTAACTGTGTGTGTTCGTCTGCATTGTTTGTGCAGCAGATCGTGTCGAAGTGCCGGCAAAATTATTTCTCCAACTCAGTTTGCTTGAAAGTGCATGCAGTTTGTTGTTTTTGTTGCAGTACGCTCGCGCGCCATTTACATATTTATTATTCCATAAGTAACACTTTAAATAGCTTTTATTTAAATATGTTAATTGCTCGTTTTCTTAACAAGAATGCTCAATCGAAAGTGTCAACAGTGCGTTTAATTTTATTGGAAATCATTAATTAATATTTATATGTTAATTGATTGAACACACTTTGACAATCAGTGTAGTATGGATGTAAGTTGTTATGACAGTGGTATGGTAGTGCAATGTTCAATGATGACATAAAAAAATTCAAATTAAAAAAAAAATAATTATATAATTATATAGCAATAAATGAGTAAAAAAATGTAAATTGGATACATTTAAGCGTAATTTGTTAATTGACAGAATTTAAATTTAATTAAACAATTGACTCAATTAAGATATAAAGAAAAATGTTGAATAAAATATATAACATCATAAAATAATTAAAAAAATGATTACTACATTTAAGCGTAATTTGTTAATTGACAAAATTAAAATTTAATTAAACAATTGACTCAATTAAGATATAAAGAAACAATTTTGAATAAAACATATAACAACAAAATAAAATAATTAAAAAGTGATAACTGACTACATTTAAGCGTAATTTGTTAATTGACAAAATTAAAATTTAATTAAACAATTGACTCAATTAAGATATAAAGAAACAATTTTGAATAAAACATATAACAACAAAATAAAATAATTAAAAAGTGATAACTGACTACATTTAAGCGTAATTTGTTAATTGACCCAATTAAATTATAAATAAGAAACTTTAGAACTAAAAATATAACAACAAAAGAAATTATCAAATTTTAATTGTTTTTTGTTAAAATTATAATTTAATTTGTTAATTGACTCAATTAAAGTATAGTTAAAATAATTTAGAATTAAAGAAACAACAAATAATTAAAAAAGTGTTAATAGACTACATATAATAGTTTTTTTTAATTGACTAAAATGAAATATTAATATATTTATTACAACCAATACTAAAATAACTACTACTACTCTCAGACTTCTAATTATAACAACTTTTGAACTTTTAAATAGCCGCCAAATCGTATTTGTTTACTGCGAAATGCTAGATGACAGTCAGGACTCGATTTTTCATTAGCAAAATATAATTATTTTTTGGAAAACTGTCTACTATTCGATGTGATGACTCACTTTTCGCAAGCCAAATCAATTTAATACAATAATATTATAATTGAGACCAGTTTTTGCCTTTCGCATACCGGCTACTCGATTAACGAGCAGCCTAATCGATTTTTGTTTTTGCTGTTCGTAAGATGTTTGAAAGATTCATCAGCACATTGTTATTTTAATAATAACCTCAACAAAATTTGCAGCATAGACAAAAACTCACAGTGTTGTATTCCAGTTTCAACTCGATTTGTATTCTATTAAAAATTAATGTTGTTAAATAAAATTTTTTTGTGTGGTAAATCAGTCTAAATCAGAGCTTTAATCGAACAAACGCCGGTTAATTGATCAGTTGATTAAGCAGATAAGGAAAGTACTTCAAGGATAGGATAGTGTATACTTCTAGTATGCAGCGACAAAGGAGTTTTGAATATATACTATTTAAGTAAGTTTTAATAACATTATTTTATGGGTCAGTTAGGTTTATTTGGAAAATACGATAACTCAATTAAGATCTTAATTGATTCATTATTTTTTAAACAAAATCATGACACAACAATTAATATAGTTTACCTCTCTGATTTGGCATGACCTTTTTGTATTTAACGGTTACCCTTTAAAAAATATGACAAATCAATTAACACTTTTATAATAAATTCGGAAAACAAATTATCGCCTCTTTAACTAATCAATTAAACTTCAAGTTCCTTAAACAAATGTCATCAAAACGAGTTTATTAGACACCTAAATGACAATCATAAAACTTTTCAGTGGTTCCTCATCACTTCCTATAACGTATTGAGTGGAGTTATTAAAATATTTTTAACAAAGTATATTCAAAACACTCGAAGCACCCTGTATATATTGGCAGAAATAAATTTCATAAATTAGTTATTTATTTCTTTTTATTTCTACAAAATAATTCCCTTTGTACGACAATAAATTTTGTTACACTTGACATCACTTGTATGCCCATCTACGTGACTCAGTACGTTTTTATGCATGCTCACCCTATGCCGTTTGTTAAAATTTTGGCATTTTATGCGAACACCCTCGAAAAAACTCGTTCAGCTGAAATTACGCATAAATTGGCTATACACAATTTCATAATCTTCAAATAAAGTTTGGCGAAAAGCCGCAAAGCGAAGAGTGACAAAGAGTTGTGGTCAATCGAGCGAAACGCTGAAGTTGAATGAAAATGAAATTAAGTTTGCAGACGCCAAAGCAAGTGAATGACCGAAATTTGATTTTCAAATCGAATTCGCTCCGAAACTGAGTCACAAAGCGGACGAATAGCAGCAACAGCAACAGCAGTTAATAATAATAGCACACGCCGAAGGCAACGGACGGACAGCTGTCAATGACAATGTTACAAATACAGTTTAAATACACACACGCTTACAAACATATTTATTATTTACACTTTAAAACTTACAGATTAATTTTCAGTGCACTGACTTTCTTATTTAACTAAAAGTAACAGTAAATATTTAGACTTAGAATGCTTCATTGATGCTCTCAATAATAAACTAAATATTTAAACTCATGGTTTTAACTTATCTGGCAACAAATTTTTCACACTTAAGACTAAAAACTTAATTCGATTTATTTACATTAACTGCTGGCTACGAGTTAGCAAGTGCCCCCACCCTGTCTTACAAGTTACTGTAGTCTCCCTTTGGAAAGCTTGGCATATAAATACAGTTTATGTTCCACTTAAAAGTACTCCAACATTTGCGTTGCGTCACTGCTTGAAGCCGTGATCCTCCTTGATCATATCCGCCGCCTTCTCGGCTATCATGAAGACCGGTCCATTCGGATGGCCAGACATGATTTCTGGCATGATGCTCGCATCGGCCACACGCAGATTCTTTATGCCATAGACACGCAGACGCGGATCCACCACAGCCGCTGGATCGGTAGCCGGGCCCATTTTCGCTGTGCCTGAGTAGTGGTAAATGGTGAAAGTGAAATGGCGTACATGACACTCCCAATAGTCACGGGTGCCGAACTCGATACCCTTACATGTGGGTATTCTGCGGTTCCACACTTTAGCATTGATCTTCTTGAAGCCCGGATAGTTGACCAAACTGATCGCCTTCTGCACGCCACGCACGGAGATGTCGACGTCATACGGATGCGCGTAGTAGTTGGAGTAGATCAGTGGATATTTCTGCGGATCGGTGCTCTTGAGCATGATGCGTCCACGACTTTTGGGACGCAATATCATGGGGAATATCATGAATGCATTGAGTTCTTTGTCTTCGATTTCCGCAAACATGGAGTCGTAGATGAGTTTTTTTAGACCAAAGGCACGTGATATTGCCGGATTGGAAGACATCGAACCGCCTACCAAGAACAGTTCAATATCTGGCCAGCCATCTTTCAGTTGCGGATGATCCAAGTCCCAGAAAGCCATAGCCTCGCAGCCGCCGGGTGAGCCGTAAGGACCTTCTTGCCGATTGAAGCGATTCACCAGCGTTGGATCGGCAAAATCTTCGAAGTGCAACGATGTCGCATTGGTGGTGAACGTGACTGCAGGTGCGGTATGATCTTGCAGATTAAACCCGACGGCTAAGTCCACAATCGGTTTAATGCCTACTTCACGTAAATGCTCAGCAGGTCCAACACCGGAGAGCATGAGCAGCTGCGGTGTATTAATGGCGCCAGCGCTAACGATTACCTCACGGCGTGCGAGTATTTTATGCTCGTGTCCGTCGGTGCGCACAATTATGCCGTAAGCGGTTTTTGTAGTTGGATCGATGAGCACTTTTGTGACTAAAGCGAATTTCTTCACATGCAAATTACGGCGTTTACCCTTGAGCGGATACAAATAGGCGCGATTCGAACTCCAACGCGTTGAATTACGTGTAGTCGTATGCAAATAATTGACGCCATTTTGTATGTGCCCATTGTAGTCACGATGTTCCAAACCATCCTGCTGCGCTGCTTCCATAAATGCCTCGGCAATCTTTGAACGCCAATTCACGTATGACACTTTCACGGGACCATCGCGTCCCACCAAATCCTCATCAGCGTCTGGCACATTAGAACCTTCATATTTCTTGAAATAAGGCAGCACATCACGCCAACTCCAGCCGACATTACCCAGCTCTGCCCAGCGATCGTAGTCGCGTCGATTGCCGCGCGTATACATCATATAATTGAGTACGGACGAGCCGCCCATCACCTTGCCGCGCGGCCAATTGCAACGATTATTGTTCATAGCCAAGCAAGCGCGATCCGAGGGCTGTGTGCGATACTTCCAATTCATTTCGCCCAGCTGTAGAAAATGCGCCACAATGGGCACGTCCATTATAAGACTCTCCGGACCGCCGGCCTCCAGAAGCAACACTTTCCATTTCGGGTTCTCCGACAGACGCGCCGCTATGGCACAACCCGCTGTGCCTGCGCCTACCACAATAAAATCATATTCGTTATCCATTTGCAGGTTATTGTCGTAGTTTTCTAAATTCGCGTCTATCTGCCCGCGACGCAGAAAGTCGAAGGCCTCAAGTATGACATTGCGCTCCTGCGCCCAAGTAAAGGCGCACAGCAGGCAAACTAGCGCAGGTAGTACCAGACGTGGTTGTAGTAAGCAAAACATTTTCGCACACACAATTTTATTATATTTCTTTTTTAAGATTTTGGGGCAAATTTAAAAATTGCACATATTTTATGCTGTGCTCAATAAATTCGCGACACTTTTATGACTACGCGCGCACACAAGTTTCAAAGTTCTACAGTTCTTGCTTAATAATTTTTGTTTTTATTATTTTTTTTGTTCTTTTCAAATTTTTTATTGCACTTTGCACTAGTCCAGTTTTTATTTAACCGATTTCATATGGCTTTTCAAGCCTCTTAACGCTGCCAACGCGTTCTAGCCACTTTGCTTAGGTTTGGTGTTTGTTAGAACCGCGAGCCCGTTGTCTGCGCCGTCTGCAGTGTACCGTCGTGTTCTCGGAAACGCGCGTCTTAACGCCGAGGAATCGTAACTTGGAATGCTTGCCGTTCGGCTGTTGTATGTGGTTTTAATAATCGTAGTGAATAGACGACGCTTGCTGCCTACTCTTCGGCAGTCAGCTTCTTCAACGATTGGCTTGATAAGCGCAAAAAAATCAAAACTAAATAGATCAATGCGAATGCGCGCCAACATCGAACAGGTTGTCCAACAACTTCAAGCTCAGCGTCGACGGCGGCTAACGCGACACGACGCGCGCTGACGTCGACGTACGTAATGACGAAGTGGTTTTTGTAGCAAATTAAGTTGCGCCAGCAGCGACAACGTTGTTGAACTTGCAAGCTCATGCCTTCACACGACACGCCGCTGCCAGTGTCGTTGTGTGTGTCTGTTGGTTTTCGTATATGGCGAATGAAGTGCAAACAGTCGGTGATTTTCTAAGCGCTGTAGCGTGTAACACATGGAAATCTTTGTTCTTTCGCGTTTTCGCTTTCATGCCGTTGCTATCTGACGGTGGACACGTTAACCGCAACACGCAACACAGCGCGCGGTGTAGCGTTGCGCGTCAGTCCACGATTTTAATTGGTTACTGAACTTGTGTGGCGCTTTTTCGACCTCGACGGCGCAAAGAATAACCGAAGTGACAATACTGAATACTACACAAACACAATAGAGCGTTGGTTGAAGCAATTAATCTGCAGTTGTTTTAAGTAGTTGCTACCACAAATCTTATAACTTAAAGTAGGTTTATTTCCCTAACGACAGCGTCCCTTAAATACCTGAGATAAATTTGCTAAGAATTGCTTAACTATGACAAACATTTATTCATTTTTAATATCTTCGCCTACTTCCACACACGTGTCACTTATCAACTCAAATGTAGTTGTGATCCTGCTTAATCATATCCGCCGCCTTCTCAGCTATCATAAACACCGGTCCATTGGGATGTCCCGCTATAATCTCTGGCATAATGCTGGCATCCACCACACGCAAACGCTGCACGCCATAAACTCGCAATCTCGGATCAACCACAGCCGCTGGATCTGTCGACGGTCCCATTTTCGCTGTGCCCGAGTAGTGGTAAATAGTGAAAGTGAAATGCCTCACATAGCATTCCCAGTAAGCGCGCGATCTGTAAGGCACTTGCGCACAACCGGGCATCACGCGTTCTAACACGCGCGCATTTATTGCTTTGAATGCGGGTTTCTCAATCAAACTAATTGTCTTCAGCACGCCGCGCACTGCTATATCCAAATCGTCCGGATGTGCAAAGTAGTTGGCGTACAAAAGTGGGTATTTGAAGGGATCACTACTTTTAAGCATTACGCGTCCACGGCTCTTTGGACGCAATATCATGGGAAATATCATGAAACCATCGCTCTTCACATTACCGAACATGGTATTATACGTGTCCGGTTGTATGCCGAATGCGCGCAGCGTAGCTGGATTTTCATCGAAAGAACCGGCTAATTGAAACATTTCCAAGTCGGGCCAACCATCTTCTAAGTATGGCTGTCCGAGATCCCAGAAGGCAATCGCTTCCACAGCGCCGGGTAAACCGAAAACGCCCTTGCCATCTATATATTTCATTATATTGCTGGTTTCAAAGTAATCTGTCGTTCTGATAGAACTAACATTTGCGGTGAACGAAACCGCGGGTGCAATGTGATCCTGCAGATTGTACCCGACGGCTAAATCCACAATTGGCTTAATGCCCACATCGCGTAAATGCTGCGCAGGACCAATACCGGAGAGCATAAGCAGCTGTGGTGTGTTGATAGCGCCTGCACTCAGTATCACCTCGCGTCTTGCGCGCACCTGATAGGATTGACCGCCAATGCTTAGCACCACCCCGTACGCGGTATTCGTGCGCGGTTCAATCAACACTTTAGTAACTAATGTGTTCTTTTTCACATGCAAATTGGCGCGCTTGCCTTTATGCGGATAGAGGTACGCGCGATTTGAGCTCCAGCGCATACCATTATGTATTGTGGCCTGTAGATAGGACACACCAGTTTGTATGCGCCCATTGTAGTCACGATACTTCAAGCCATCCTCCTGTGCTGCTTGCACAAACGCCGCCGATATTTGTGAACGCCAGCCCGGATAACCGATTTTCACTGGTCCTTGGCGTCCCACGTAGTCTCGTTCAGCATTGGGTATTTCGGAGCCTTCGAATTTGCGAAAATATGGCAACACGTCGCGGTAGCTCCAACCCTCATTGCCTAACGCTGCCCAGTGATCATAGTCGCGCCGGTTGCCACGTGTGTACATCATGTAGTTGAGCACCGAGGAACCGCCCATGACTTTACCGCGCGGCCAATTACAACGACGGTTATTCATTGCGAGACAATACTTGTCCGACGGCTGCGTGCGATAGTTCCAATTGATTTCGGTCAATTGCAGGAAATGTGCTAGGATTGGTATATCCATCGCCATATTTTCAGGACCACCAGCCTCAATGAGCAGCACCTTCCAAGCGGGATTCTCCGACAAACGCGCTGCGAGCGTACAACCCGCCGTACCCGCACCGACGACAATGAAATCATACTCATTTAAGAGCTGCACATTATCGTCCACATGCTCGATATTTAAATCGCTTTGGCCACGTCGCAAAAATTCGAATAACGTCGTTATGATATTACCGCGTTGCGCATGCGAAACGCGACCGACTATTGTGAGTACAAATACAATTAACACAAGTCGCGTCCACATCGTAGCCTTAGCTTTTATTGAACTATTGCGGTCTATTGTTTTCGAAATTTATTAAATTCATTAAGCGCAATTTATATGGGTCACACTGCACCGTATATTTTGATATTTCGTATTTCAGCGCACGCGCGTTTTGGAGTGCTCCGTAAGCCGTGTGTGGATGCGCCACTGTTCCGCGCAATTCTGTGCCACTTAACCGGCCGGTTACTCCATATAAAGATTCAAATGTTATAAAGTTGATTAGAATATCTGTGTAGAAAACGAAAGCGCTTTCATATACAACAGTATATGTATATTTGATGTAAGCAGTTAAGCTTATATAAATCGGCGCATTTGTATTGTCATGCTCATCGTTGAGAGGTCGCTTACAAGCGCTCTAACGTGTAATGGTTCATTGAACGCAATATTTGCTCTCTTAACTTCTAGCGTATTTTAAGTTGTGAAACATAAAGCTTTTAAAATTGACATTTAGCAAGCAAAGGATTAGTTGGCACAGTGGCATGAAAGTGTTGAAATCACACGTCAATTAGTTTTTTTCTTTTATATTAATTTTGAATTCTAGCATCCTATCATAAAGCGCATTCTTGCTTTCGTTCACACAAAAAATGTTGCTCCATTTCATCACTAGACCTTTTTCCATCAACATGATACACATTTGTATAATCGTTGTGCAGTAGTTAGGCTACCTTTAGAACATCTATTTTTAGTTGAAGTTTAGTGTCTAGTTTAAATGAACTGAAATTATATCTGTCTTTCGATTTCAGATGTTCAAACAAACGGACATTACTAGTGATCCTGCGCGCTAACATGTCTTCAGACGCAGGCGCAATTGTGTTGTCTTTGTTGAAGTAATAATTAAATCTACGTAATACATTTTTGAACCCTTAATTTTGATTACCGCCATATTTTATATTTTATTAATTCTATTTTTTCTTCAAGTTATAAATATTTACAAAAGGTTTTGTTTGAGTCAATATTGTGTATGTAAATTTTATGACAAGAAAGCAGCGCGTAAAGATAGTGACCGAAATGGCCAATCGTAGACAGCTTATGTCTGCCTCAAACATTTGACGCTCTCATTTCGAACTGAAAATTCAATGAGTTCAATGGTAAAGAAAAAGTGTGAGAAAAGTAGTAATTCAGTGCTATTTTCATCGGCAGTATCTTTAAACCAAATGCTAGATATTACAACGTTTATTTTTTTTTTCCTTTTTTAATACACGATCATAGAACTATCTCCAAATGTAGGTAATAATAAATTTTTTAATAAAAGAATATTCTCTATAATATTTTTATTTACTTTCTTAATTTTAATATAATGTTTTAGTTTTTTAATATACTTTTTTTTTATTGCTTATATATATATTTTTTTTTATTTTATATGTATTACTTTTAAATAATTTTTTTAATGAGTCTCTGTATTTTCTTTCTATTTTACTTATTTTTAACTTTGTATTAAAATTTGCTCCTTGAAATATTCGATTTTTCAAATATTAAGGCACTCTTAAACACTGTGCAGCTAATAGAAAGCTTGTACCTTTGTACCTATTTGCTGTTTTAGAGCATTTACACTCTTTTCTCTCGTTTACATGCGCTCAGCAAAACGCAAAAGCAAAAAATAATAACAAATACAAATACAAGCGTTAGCTTTGTTTTGTTACTTTTGTTTTCACGAGTGTCAATGTCATGGTCAGCACTCAGATCGGCGCTAGCGCTGCGGCGGCTGCCACTTACTGTGAGTCGTCTTTTTTGTTGTTGCAGACGTGTTTTAACACAGTATTTAAGGTATCCGCTTGCTCGCTTAATTTGTATGCACAGTTTGATTAAAAATTACTTTCATACGGACTTTTGCATTTGTGTGTGTGTTTTTGTTGTAAATGACGGCTCTCATTCTAAATCTAGTTTATTTTTTTTTTTTCAATAAACATTCTCAAATTAAGGAGTGTTGTAGCAATGAATAATTCGTGCTAAAAACTGCTGTTGGGATTCCTTGATGTGTTGGCCTTGAGTGTGGTGATTCTTCTTTGTAAGAATTATCCATGATGTGCGAATTTTTTTATTCAGCTGGATATCATATTTACTTACTCCTTTTGCGCACATTTGTGTGACACACGTAGGATTTCAACGAGCTTGCGACCAACCTAAAAACCATTTGCTTGTTGGCAATTTACCATTAACATTATCATAAAAGATAATGACTACTCATCGGATCGTCCACAACAAAGACAAATTACGTAAATGGCTTGACAAATACAGATTCATATATACAGGGTGCGCCAACTTTTATGTCATTAACGTAAAGTCGTATAAGTTTTGGAAAAAACGAGAGTTGAGAATTTTTTGGTCTCTAGTTACGATTTGGTTTATATCGCTCGTTGAGAATTACAAAAATCTGTGTTATGAGTGCAAGCTGCGCCTTCGTCATATTGATATATGTATGTATAAGCATTGAATATGTTTTAAAAACCCTGTATGGTCCTGCTAAATTATCTGACACATTTAAATATTATCTAAAGCACACGAATTGAGAAAACACTCCCAAATATCAGTCATAATAGCTTATTAAAGTTGAACCTGTGACATAAGACAATAACACAACACAATAAAAAATAAAAAAACAGACAGAAATTAGAACAAAGCACCAATTTACATACATAAAATACAATAGATAGACATGATACAAATAAAAAAAATATATATACATATGTATATACGCTTTATATAAATAAAAAACAATTTTTATTTCACAACTTAGAAATTTGAAATGTTTATTGCCTTGATGCTCGACTTTTGTTCTCGCATAGCACTAATAATAATAACATCTAAGGCTTTATGTGGAATGAATTTGTTCATACCACGAAAGCTTAAATTAAATACATAATATATAAATAATTAATAAAAAAAGTTAATTATTACTAATATTTAATAGTTATTTTTTATTAACGCTTACGAGTTCAAATGTAGTTGTGGTCCTGCTTAATCATGTTTTCTGCTTTCTCAGCTAGCTTTGACATAGGTCCATTAGGATGTCTAGCCATAATCACTAGTATTATGCTGGCATTCACCACACGCAACTGCTGGTATCCATATCCATAGCTAAATGTTCGGGCGGCTTCGATGAGCAGCACCTTCCAAGTGGGATTCTCCGACAAACGCGCTGCGAGCGTACAACCCGCCGTATCTGCACCGACGACACTGTACTTAATCGGTCGGTGATTTTATATGGAGATTCTAAAATTATAAAAGTTTTGTATAGCTGAGTATAAAATGTGATGGCTGTAAAAATTATAGCCTATATATATAAGAATTTATGGTGAACAGTTGTAGAAATATGTTTCATAAGCGCACTATATATGCAATATATATCAACTAATATTTAATTGTGAGTGAGAGCTAATAAAGCAAATGTTTAATAAAGGATTAGCTGTCACAGTGATATGACGATGTAACACAGTGTTTGCTTATATGACGATATTTACATAAACATATAAGCTGCAAAGAAAGCAAAAGGTGTTCCTCACAAAGACCGAGTTCAAACGAGTATACTATCGTCGCATATTATCGGCAGATTCTCTTTGCGTTAATATTGGAATATTGTGTTCAACAACTCTATTACCGCTGAGAACATCAAAAAAAGCGCTAAATGGTTTTCAAAGGCCCGATAGTTAACCGTGATAGCTGACATTAAAAAAGGTTGTTAGACATTTGAACGTTTACGTTTCGGGAAATCCATGATTTCACTGTAATCCAAGTAAAAAAACACGCAACCGCCAAATGATAATGTTGCAGTTTTTGGTGTATAGCATTGTTGGAATATTTTAAAGACGGAATTACGCAAAATATCTGCATTTTAAGCTGATGAAAGAAAATAATGATGATGGTAAAAGTGTAACAGCTTCCGCATCCATGATACCTTATGGATCTGGCTCATACTGATCTTATTATGTTCTCAGACCACAGACGAATGCTATCTGGAAATATATTTACCGTCCTCTCATTAAGGATCAATAAATCTTAATTTAAAGTGTGATCCATTTCGAGGTTCCCTAGTTTTTAAAGAAAAAAAAAAAAACAGAAAATTCAAATTTAATAGGAAATGTTTATTTTCCTTCGAAAGAACATTCTTTGACATTTACTTTTTAAAGATTATGTCTTTCAAATGTTGGGCGTTCCGTTGAGTCCAATTTTCGCTGACTCGTTCGATCATTTCGACTGATAACTGGTCAATGACACTCGTGATGTTCTGCTCCAAGGCCTGAATCGAAGCGGGGTTGTCCGCATAGACCTTAGACTTTACATATCCCACAATCGGCCGGCCCAAAACCTGAAATTATCTGCTTACCGAAGTGTTCTCTCAATAAACCATTGATTGATGCGATATGTGGGAAGTGGCGCCGTCTTGTTGAAAACAAGTGTCGATCATGGCATACGTAAGCCCGAGTTGCTCCGAACGGCGACGAAGAGTAATTCTACTTGGATCACCCGATAGTTCTTATCCAATAACAGTTTCGTTCATCATAGTTTTATTCTTGAATTAAGTTCTCTTTTGCTCCTATATTGACGTCACATCAGCAAATGCTTATAAAAAAACTCAAGTAACGCTTTTCTGATAGCAGAAAGCTTTAACCCTTTTTTTAATAAATCTCACAGAGTTCCGGCGTATTTGTCGCATTTATTCAAATCTTTTATTCTTACGACTATTTAAATTTGTTATGTTAATTTAGTTACCCTACAACTTACAATAAAAGTTTCTTGTAAATCTGGGTAATCCTAAAATTACATAAGCTAAGTCAGAAGTTCCAAACGATAATCGTTCTATTTATTTTTGTGGAATATTATTAATATAGACCGGTATTTCCCGCATTACATCTTTATCACCCCTCCTTCCCTCCAATTACAAATGATTCTGGTGAATTTTTGCGGTTTCTACGATTTACAAAGCTCATCGTGTTTTGAAACCGACGCAACGAAATCTAACGAATATAAATGATGCTTAAACTTAAACTAAACCTTGCTGTGAATTTCTTAATTGTTTTGCATGTAATTTGCGCGCTTTAATGACACAGCCGTAGACGTATAGTCCATGCGGTCCGACAATCGGGCGAACGACGAAATTGTTGTTCGTGACCAACTTGCAGAATTTTACAATTACAATAATCTGTCAAATCATACTACAGCAACAACAACAAATAATTCATATAAATGTCAACAAACAATGGCGAATTTTGTAATAGTCACTCTGTGCTTGGACTAACGGATGTGCATGAAGCTTACACACACTTATGAGGGTGCGCGCATGTGTGCATATTTTATTGTATTGTGAATCACCACCCACACACATGCATAGGCCCGCATATAATTAAGTTTAATGCCACACAAATTCTTTCCCCTCTGTGAGGCCGCTGTGTGGCACTAATAATGCATATGGGTTTGCGGTAGCACAGTGTGTTCACAATAATTATACATTTGCCATTTCATTTACAATGGCTCAAAGTAAACAACTATGTGCGGACACTAATGTGCGACATGCATGCATAGAATTATTGATTGAGTCAACTTCGAATGACAAGGAAATTTCAAAATGAAGTAGTCAAATAGTTTTTGCGTTCTTTATCATGACAGCTACAATTTGCATGTAAATTTCAGCGACATAAAGTGAATGTATAAAAGAGCAAACTCTAAAATATTACAAATTGTTGAAATTTATCTTGTTAGTCAATCATGCCAAATAAATTTGCATAAAAATGCGAAAAAACAACATTGTATGTTATGTTGAGTAATGAAATGTATTTCTACACTCACCTTAAAGGGTGAATTTGGATTTTTCAAATTCCTTATTTGAAAATACTAGGGAAGTTAAACCTTTTTAAATGTCAATTATTGTAGAGTTATTGCATAAAATTGAAATATTAATTACCATTTATTAAAAAAAAATATTTTTCAGAACATCGAAAAGATTAATAATATAAATACATATATTGTTAATTTTTCATTACAACACCTTACGATTTTTTTTACAAAAAATATATTGAATAAGAAGCATCTGAATAATATATAAAATAACTTTAAAAAAATTAAAAATACAAAAAAAAACGAATGTTTTCAATGAAAAAAATTTGTTTAATTTGTAATCATATAATATAACATAATAAATGTTTAAAAAATTCGAATTTTCAGAATAAAACTGATTTTATAAAAAACAGGTAAGGAAAGGCTAAGTTCGTGTGGAACCGAACATTTTATACTCTCGCTATTCATTGATATAGTTTTTTTTAAGATAACACACAACTTGACACATATATTCGGCATAAAGTCCAATAGAATAACGAAAATCATCATACATAGTATATGAGGGTTGAGTTAATTCCTGGACTGATTTCACTATTAAGCACATCGTATTTTTGAAAAACCTATAATTAGGTATATACGAGCTAGGGGAAGTTATGAACCGATTTTAACCATTTTTGGTACAGAGACACACTATTAAAAGAAAGAGACCCTAAGGCACTGAGTTCTTCATATTCGATATCCGGGAATCGAAAAGTTATAGTCCGATTTCAAAAACTTTTTTCACAAGTTATGGTCTGTTATGCAAAGTTTTATTACACTATTTTCATTGATTCGCTATGCATATATTATAAAGTGAAGGAATGAGATCGAATTCAAAATTGAGTTATATGGCAAGTAATTGTGGTTGGGAACCGATTTCACCCATTTTCCACACGTGTCATCAGGATGTCAAGGAAATGGTATATACCGAATTTTATTGAAATCGGTCGAGTAGTTCCTGGTGGTTCCCTTACATACCCCATCATACACCACGAAAATAGTGAAAATCGGATAATAACCACGCGCACTACCCATACAAAGGTTATGTTGAAAATTACTAAAAGTGCGAATAACATTGGATTCCACAAAAAAATTACATTCAAATATGCCCCTATCTAGTGAGATCCTTTGTACCAAAGTTAACTGTATAACTTTATTTATAGCTCAGTTGTGACACTTTATGGGTTTTCGGTTTTCGCCGTTTTGTGGGCGTGGCAGTGGACCGATTTCGACCATCCTCTCACGGTGTCGATGAATATTTGTACCAAGTTTCGTCAAAATATCTTAATTTTTACTCAAGTTACATCTTGCACAGACGGACAGACATCCGGATTTCAAATCTACTTGTCACCCTGATCACTTTGGTATATATGACTCTATATCTAACTCTTTTAGTTTTAGGTGTTACAAACAACCGTTGTGTGAACAAAACTATGATACTCTATTAGCAACTTTTGTTGAGAGAGTATACAAATTAAAATTCAAAACGCGTTTTTTATGTATATAAAATAATATGAAGATTCCAGGAAATTTTATTTTATCTAGATTTTTTTTTTTTACATAATATACATACGTTTTCAATACGTTTTTGTAAAAGAAAACAATTTTTCCTTCATCACACTAAACAATAGTTTTATAAACAATTTTTTGTTGAAAAAACAAAAATACAATATTTTTTATATTTAAAATAGCCGACTTAAGAACTTTATAACAGCGGTATTTTTAAAGTAGGTCTAGAAATTTACTTATCGTTACCCTGGATAGAAGGATTTATGTAATCGGAATGTGTCCGCATTAAAGTACACCTGAAAACTGTCACCACAGTGCGTATCATTGTATCTTCTACACGTAGAAGACCAGTGACTGGATCAACTTGCCCAAGATAGTTGGATCTCAGTGCCTGGAACCGGCCTGCATTCGACCTTACCAGTCATCAGTGTAGCATGCTCCGAAACCCTATATGCAATATGCTGGTCTGCTCTAATAACCACAAAAAACCATAATTAAGAGCCAATCAACCGTTTGAAGTACCAAACACAATTTTCTGTGTTGATATGGAGGATGGGATCATGTGTAGAAGTTCACGCAAGTGAGGAAAGTTTTTGATTGTCACTCACTTGGGAGTGGCCAGAAACGATTCTTCTCCACATGGTTCAAGCAGCTCACGACTTCCGGTTTTAGACCAAGTATCCTCTGGGTAGCCAACAGACATCCGTTTGAAGGCGAGCTAAAGTGAGAAGGCGAAGCCCGCTTATGCGGTTGTGCGTAGGGTTTGGGACCCACCACATAAAAACACCCCCCAATGAAAAATCTACGAAAGCCTCGGATGAGACACCCCCCTTTTGATGACGACCCCTGCAAACGTTTTAAGGATAATGATATAAGGGCATGCACCTGGAATGTCCGGACCCTTAATTGGGAAGGTGCCTCTGCCCAGCTGGTTGATGTCCTCATACGACTCAAGGCTGACATCACCGCCATCCAAGAAGTGCGATGGACGGGACAAGGACGGAAGAAGGTGGGTCCTTGTGACATCTACTACAGCGGCCATATAAAGGAGCACAAATTTGGTGTTGGATTTGTGGTGGGAGAGAGACTCCGTCGCAGAGTCCTGGCATTCACCCCGGTGGATGAACGTCTTGCCACAATCCGCATCAAGGCGAGGTTCTTCAACATATCGCTGATTTGCGCCCACGCCCCAACGGAAGAGAAGGACGATGTGACCAAAGATGCTTTCTATGAGCGCCTAGAACGCACCTATGAGCGCTGCCCCCGCCACGATGTAAAAGTCGTGCTTGGTGATTTTAACGCCAGGGTGGGTAAAGAAGGTGTCTTTGGCACAACAGTCGGAAAATTCAGCCTCCATGACGAAACATCGCCAAACGGCCTGAGGCTGATCGACTTCGCTGGGGCCCGAAATATGGTCGTCTGTAGTACCAGATTCCAGCATAATTCCATTACCCGACCATGAAGAAATTCGAATAGCAATTACCCGCTTGAAGAACAACAAAGCAGCGGGGGCCGATAGATTACCGGCAGAACTATTCAAATACGGCGGCGAAGAACTGATAAGGTGCATGCATCAGCTTCTTTGCAGAATATGGTCGGAAGAAAGCATGCCTGACGATTGGAATCTCAGTGTGCTCTGCCCAAACCATAAAAAGGGAGATCCCACAATCTGCGCCAATTACCGTGGGATCAGCCTCCTAAATATCGCATACAAGGTTCTATCGAGCGTATTGTGTGAAAGACTAAAGCCCACCGTCAACAAACTGATTGGACCTTATCAGTGTGGCTTTAGACCTGGAAAATCGACAACTGACCAGGTATTCACCATGCGCCAAATCTTGGAAAAGACCCGAGAAAAGAGGATCGACACACACCACCTTTTTGTCGATTTTAAAGCTGCTTTCGACAGCACGAAAAGGAGTTGCCTTTACGCCGCGATGTCTGAATTTGGTATCCCCGCAAAACTAATACGGCTGTGTAAATTGACGTTGAGCAACACCAAGAGCTCCGTCATGATTGGGAAGGACCTCTCCGAGCCGTTCGATACCAAACGAGGTTTCAGACAAGGTGACTCACTATCGTGCGACTTCTTTAACCTGATGCTGGAAAAAATTATAAGAGCTGCAGAGCTAAACCGAGAAGGTACAATCTTCTACAAGAGTGTACAGCTCCTGGCGTACGCCGATGATATTGATATCATCGGAAGCAACAACCGCGCCGTTTGTTCTGCTTTTTCCCGCATGGATAAGGAGGCGAAGCGAATGGGTCTGGAGGTGAATGAGGACAAGACGAAATATCTCCTGTCATCAAACAAACAGTCGGCGCATCCGCGTCTTGGCTCCCACGTCACTGTTGACAGTCATAACTTCGAGGTCGTAGATAATTTCGTATACCTGGGAACCAGCATCAACAACACGAACAATGTCAGCCTCGAAATCCAGCGCAGAATAACTCTTGCCAACAGGTGCTACTTTGGACTGAGTAGGCAATTGAACAGTAAAGTCCTCTCTCGACGAACCAAAATCAAGCTCTACAAGTCACTTATCATTCCCGTCCTGCTTTACGGTGCAGAAGCTTGGACGATGTCAACATCAGATGAGACGACACTAGGAGTTTTCGAGAGGAAAATTTTGCGCAAGATTTATGGTCCTCAGAACATTGGCAACGGCGAATACCGCAGACGATGGAACGATGAGCTGTACGAGTTATACGACGACATTGACATAGTTCAGCGAATAAAAAGACAGCGGCTACGCTGGCTAGGTCATGTTGTCCGAATGGACGAAAACACTCCAGCCCTGAAAGTGTTCGATGCAGTACCCGCCGGAGGAAGCCGAGGAAGGGGAAGGCCTCCACTCCGTTGGAGGGACCAGGTGGAGAGCGACCTGGTTACACTTGGGATCTCCAACTGGCGCCGAACTGCAAAGGAGAGAGACAGGTGGCGCACTATCGTCGATTCGGCTATAACCGGCTAAACGGTTGCAACGCCAATCACAACTGTGATTGATTTGCCTTGAGTTGACTGAAGCAAACCCGAACAGCTGATATCATTTCATGCATTACAGCTAAAAATATATCCATGTAAACACTCAAATAATTTCAACTTGGCGTTCTTCGTCAACGGTCAAGTGTGAGTGATTTCAACGAACGGCTTAGCATTACAAACAACATTTTGCCTAATTCTTAGTCGCGGCTAGCAGTAGTAATTGCATTCGAGCTGGCATTCATGCGACGTTGAGCACGCGTCAGTGCACGCTAGTCAAGGCAATAACTAACGGTGCCAAAATCTGACATTAAAAGTTAAATTTTAAGAACTTGTCTTTGGCTGTGTACGCCTGGGCGTCGCTAATATAGCGTTCTGCTGACAGGCCACCAATGAGTCTCGAAGCTTTGACTTTACGGTACTTCAAGTTTTCACAGCAGCTTGTGGTTATTGAAAGCGAAAAAACAAATAGAAATAAAGAACCTGTGCATTCGCTAAAGATTCTTGTTGGATAGATATTTTTGCCGATTTGCTGCTATGTTGTTGGCTTTGACCGAGTTTTTAGCGATTTTCTTGTTGCAACGCCGACTGCGGAGGGGCGCGTGCGTTTCTGCAGCGGCTTCTGCTTCAAGCTGTTCGCGTGTCTCGCGTCTTGTGGTTTATCGGTATTTTTGGCGTTTTGGTGTTGTTTTTCACTTGCCTTGGCGTGCCAACTTCACGTTTGGTTAAATTATGACTATTTTTCTCAGGTTGCATGTACGCGCTGGCGATTTTCGTGGTTGTTTATATTGGTGTTATAAAAATTTAACTTCGTACTAACAATATTTGTTTCAAAGGGTAATCTCCGCACGGGTTTGTTAGCTGGATCTTGTTTAACGTCTTTCGTTTTATATGCATCAATTGAATATTCTAACAAATGTATTCTTTAATAAACAGCTAGTCCTCTTTGTTTTGGTTCTCTGAATATTTAAGCCATTAAAATCAAATACCATAATTGTAAAAACGTTTAGCAACAAGCGTGTCAAATTTTGAGCGAGTCAAATTACGCAAACAGGCAGTCATCTACAGTTAACTAATGGAACCACTGTTTAACAACAAAACGCTTAAAGTCTTTGAAGTTCTACACCTTTGAAAAAAGTCATTTGTTTGTTTTGCTCTTATTTCTCTTCAATCATGTGATTTCAAACAACACCTTTTGGTCTCAGTCAGCTGATCTACTACACTACAATTACTCGTTTTAAATTAATGTTTCTTCGAAGGTTTGTATTTCATCTTATTGGGAAGTTGCTAATTGCCTCATTAAAATTTGTAACACCAATAAACTGACAGAGGCTTCAGTGTAGCATTTTCTCAATATTTTCGGCATTAAACTGCAAATACCATAATTCTATAAGCATTCAAAACCAAGTGTGACTAATCTGGTGTGAGTCAGAATTCAGTAAATTTAGTTGAAAGTGAGCAATCAAGGCTACTTGAGAACGAAAACCTGTTCCCAGTTAAATATTTTTTGAAGTAATGAAAATCTAGCTAGATTTGCAGCTGCCGAAAAACACAAGTTAAAGAAGTTATGCAATAGTTTTTGGTGTGAGGGTATTCAACATTTTATTTGAAAATGATTTTATTTCATAATTTTATTTTAATATTTTTTATTTAATTTCTGAATTCTATTTTAATTGTTTTTTAAATTTAAACTGATGATTTCAATCCTGGGAACGACAGAATCATTAGCGGTATCATATCCTATTTCTAGGTCCGCAATGTAAGCTCAAAATGAGATCAGACTGCCTTATATTATATCGAATTGTTCTAGAGTTGACTCAAAACTGCAAAATCAAAGAATGACTCTGGAATTGATAGTGGTTCCTTAAATGATGTCGAATATGGCAATATTGTATATATTTTACACTAATACAGAGAAGCCTCTTCTAACACCTCCCTTACACGGACATTTTTTCATGCACCAAGTTTTATGTTATAGTTTGAGTACAAATGACCATCTCTTAAGCGAACTCTGTCTTGGATAGACGCGGACAATTATTTACTTTAACATTGAACAAAAAACCTCCACTGAGACGAAGCGAATCTCTTCTCAACGAACATCGAGATTATTTTTTCATAAGTAATCCAACAAAAACTTCTGTTTAGCGGACGCGAACTCCTCACCCTCACGGGATAAGTTTAAAAAGTGTGAAGATAAGATCTAGTAACACGACTTTAGTTTATCAGCTTATGGATCAAGGAATTATTCAAAAGTTGAAAGTTCATTATCGGAATTTTCAGGTTAAAGTGATCTCTTCACTGATGATTTTAAAACGTAACTTAAATTTTTAAACATTTTCACGTTTAATACGTTGTCTCATTCCACCTCAAGTCGATTTAGGCTATTCTTCCATACAACATCAAGAAATAATACAGTCTAAATGACAATTACGTTACAAAAGTGCAGATTTTTTTTAAATCGAACGTATTTAACGAATGCAATGACATTTCAAGTACTTTGTAGTATGTATAATACACATTACAAAATTGTATGCGTAATTCGAGTGGCAAAAAATCAAAGTATAAAATAAAATAATATAAAACATAAACTGCAAGGCGGTTCATTCACTTCCAATGCGTTGTTTCACTTAGCCGCAAAAATAACTCACGACACAACTTCTTCAGTGGCCATTGAACGTTTAGCAAATGAAGTTAGGCAGCGCGAAGAGAAGTAAACAATAAAAAGAATGGTAAAAAAATAAATAAATTTTTTTTGTTAAGTGTGAAATTTTTATTTTTATATTTTTAAGCTTTAATTTTTGATTGGATTTTTTTACCTTTTAACGTCAATCTTTTGCATTCTGTGCAAGAAAAATGCAAGCAAACGAAACATTCGCCTACCAGGAAGTAAATACATACATATATGAGTATTTATTACGTTTCTTAAGTGTTTGTATGTACCTTTTATCGGGCTTAAGTATCTCGGTGATTGCTGTAAATGGCGATTATAAACATTTATAACTATTCTTTTTGAATTGTTTGTTGTCGTTTATGAAAAATGTGTGTGCGACTTCAATAGAGTCATTATCTAGACAAACATTTCCTGTCTCAAGTGGTGTCTTACAATTATCTATATGTAGATTTTGAATTCTTTGATTGCAATTATAATATTATTTTATTTCATTTTATTTTGTCTTGCCTTTAAAAGTGTTAACTACAAATGACTTGCTGACGGCGGGTGTACTTAATGAGCTGTTATTGCGGCTATGTGATTTCCCGCCGCATCAAGCAACCACATTGAAATCTATAAAACTGCTGAGCATTCAAGCGGCGCTAAATTAAAGTAATTACAACACACTACCTTCTCGACAATTACATGCCTTGCTGCTCGTACTTACCGTTGTAAATATGTACCCGTATTTAGGTTTATCTATTTTTGACAACTCAAAACCACCAGTGTCTCTTATAAGCAATTAAAATGTAAACTTAAATCATAATAATTTAAAATGTTGTAATTGACAGCCATTGAAAATGTAAATACATGAATTACATGTAATCATAACGTGCTCGTCATGTAATAACGAAGTCATGAACTCTGTCTACTAAGTTGCTGCGTACTTTGGTACGATTACGCTTGAAGATAAATAAATAACTATTACATAACACGGGGGTCGAATCATTATTTTTACGTCATCTTTTACGATACACTGCGAATAAATCAATTTACAGAATCACTCTTGCCAACAGGTGCTACTAAGGACTGAGTAGGCAATTGAAAAATAAAGTCCTCTCTTGATGAACCAAAATCAAACACTACAATTTGCTCATTATTCGCGTGTTGATATATGGTAAGGAAGCTATGACATCCAACATCCTATGATGGCAAGAGGGGTTTCCGAGAGAAAGGTTTTGCGAAAAATTTAGAGATAGAAGATAGGTTGTCCAGATGGATGAGAGCACTCTGAGAGTATACTATGACCTGACTGTACTTGGTATCCTCAATTGGCGCCAAACAGCGAAAAGGATCAATATATATTCAGAAGAAGGAGGTTTTTACAGATATTTACGTCCGATCCCTAGTTATCTGCACTTGCGACAAAATTCATAGGATTATTAAGTACTTCATAACCTTTTTTCCGATAGCCAAC
This sequence comes from Zeugodacus cucurbitae, assembly GCF_028554725.1. Lineage (NCBI taxonomy): Eukaryota > Metazoa > Arthropoda > Insecta > Diptera > Tephritidae > Zeugodacus > Zeugodacus cucurbitae. Next base: position 19,007,777 of record NC_071670.1, read on the forward strand.
AGAATACTTGATCAGTTTTAAACCAAAACTTTTCGTTTCAAGCTGCTAATTTTTATGTTTCGAAAGCTTTCAGTAAAGCAACAAGTACTGGCAATTCGTGAAAAATAAGAAAGAAAATTGTTATATAGTGTAATGGTTGTTAATTGCAAATAAATTTGTTTATTGAATGAATATTATAATTGCTGAAGCAATTAATAGATTATGGATTAAAATATGTGACTATTGGATTTAATAAATACATCACTTATCAATTGACTAATCTTTCCAAATCATTAAATTTTCGTAGCAAGTGTGAATTCACGGTCAATCCAATTCAGATGTTTACCTAGCTTAAACTAAGCGAGAGTGGACTTCACGGTTGTCAGTTGCGATTAATTCACACAAAAGAAATCTCTGACCTGATTTGTTGCGAGAAACGTGAAGATTGCTAAGAGGAGGATATTCGAGTCTGTGCTTTTAGTACTAAGGGTGGTTAGGTGAGTTTAAGAACTGGTTTCGTGATGGATCCAACGCTGACATCTAAAAGTGATAGTCCCTTGTGATACCAGAAGACTCTAGATATGGATCACAGTGAAGTCCCTTACGTATCGCCGAAGCGCTTTGAGTCTATGAGAAATTTTGTTATAATCCGGCAAATTCACATGGTTCGCCTAAAGTATGACTGCCGAGATGTTCCAACCTCAGTCTTGCGAACGCTGAACAGTGCAGCAGGAAATTACTTAGTGTTTCCATATCGCATTTCTCCGTACAACTATGGCAGTTTGCGAACGACAGGATACCCTGCATCATCCAGAATGGTGAAATAGGACGATGGATGCAACTTCTTGCGAACTCATTCGCACTGCAGTTCCCAGTGATTCCCCGAGTCTGTTAGTGAAATAGCTTGACGCTAACAATAATGACCTAAAACATTTCATAACAAGCTCTGAGCACACATTCAGCAAGCACAGCGCCATAATTGTAGATCTACTATCGGAGTGGATGCTCAACTCCCTGAAGGCGACTACACATCGGGGTAGTTCATCTACTGCTACCTTAATTGATAGCTGCGCCTATTCTCCAACGGCTTCGTCCTAACCATTTTTCCCTCGGGGGATTGGAAAGTCCAATTTTTCAAATGAAAACCAATAAAAAGAAATACTGTAGCACCACCTGACAGCTGTAGATTGATCTTTGGCTGATGGTCATGAGGAGGATCATATTTGGATTGTACGAGATTTGTGAAGCGTGATAATTCCTAAGCAGAGCAACAGGAATGAACGCACCGTTCACTATAGATCAATTTAGCCGTTTCTTATGAATACTATTCGTATGTTTTATAACATCAGCTGTTCCTGACTTACCATTATTTTACTTTAATGAAATTTTCAATTTTTCCAAATAAAGCAAATATCCAAAGAGCATAACATATTTTGTTTATTCAGTATAACAATTATATTTAATCTGTATGTAAATTGATAATTTTAAATAACTTATTATTATATAATTTCTTATATGCGAAAGCTAATGATGTAGTCGATAAATGTTTGCGAATAACATGAGTGCAGCAATAAATTATAATGACGCACTGTTAAATAATGTTAAATTACCATAAAGTGATAAATGTGTAAATGTGAAGGTGAATATGTAGGCACTTAGGCAGGGAAAACGACTTAAAAACAAAGATATATGACTCGAATGGAACTAGCTTCTAAGAAACTTAATCTACAGATTTTTATAGTTAATATATTTTCTATAAGAGACAGTGTTTGGAAACACTATCCCGCTCGATGGCACCGCTTATGGTATAAAGCTCACGTACGCCCCTGATTTATGATCGCTCAATGCACTGTCGGCATAACAGCCAAAAAGTTCCCCGAAAGAAGCTCGCGCTTACTGCCCACTTAACTACAGCTACACAAAAGCTGGCTAACTCTTCGGTGCCGCTGCGCGATATTCGGGATTTTTCAACCAATCCTCTTTGATGAGGTCAGCACCCTTCTCGCCGATCATAATGACCGGCGCATTTGTATTGCCACTACTGATAGTAGGCATAATACTGGCATCGATTACGCGTAGTCCACGTACGCCATAAACGCGTAGGCGTGGATCGACAACCGCTTCTGGATCCCAAGCCGGTCCCATTTTTGCAGTGCCGCATGGATGATAAATCGTCATAGAGATGGTACGCGCTTGACACTCCAAGTAGTCGTCCGAGTATATTTTATATTTCTTGCAATTTGGCATTGGACGCTGATGGACATGTGAACCGAACTGCTTGAAGACTTTAGCGTTTGCAACGCGTAGCGCAATCTTTGCACCTTCCACTAGAGTTTTGACATCAAACGGATCATCGAAATAGTTCGCGTTAATGAGCGGATAGTGGAAGGGGTTTGAGGAGCTAAGACGCACCCAACCACGTGAGCGTGGACGCAACAGCAATGGCATGATCGTCCAGGTGTCTTTGTTTGCAATCGGTTTATAAACTTCCTGGTAGAGTGATTCCTTGAGTCCAAGTACCTTCTTCACGCGTGCGCCATTGTCCGAATTAATGGAGGCCGGTGCCATATGGAACTGTATGTCAGGCCAGTCGATAGTGCTGTTCGAGTATGGCGTATGTACAAAAGCCAAACCCTCCACGCCACCAAGCGTTGTCATCGGTCCACGTTCACGCAGTACATATTGCATGGTGAGCGCCGTGGGATTGAAGCGATCTTGTATTATAGCAACAGGTTTGTCAACCAAAAACGAGAGACCACCCATGCCGACATGATCTTGCATATTCTCACCAACCGGCAGGTCCTGCAACACGCGTATGCCATGCTGCTCGAGGTGTGCCTTAGGTCCAATGCCTGATAGCATCATGATTTGCGGTGTATTGATGGCACCAGCGGACAAAATAATCTCACGTCTCGCGCGTATGCGGAACAGTTTGCCATTCTTCACAAACTCCACGGTATGCGCGCGCATGGTACTTGGCTCTATGACCACTTTGGTTACATGCGAGTTCATGGAGAGATGGAAATTCTTACGTAATCGAATAGGACGTAAGAAGGCTTTAGCGGTGCTGCAACGTGAGCCACGACGTATAGTGCCTTGTGCAATCATAAAACCGGTCTGTTTCTCACCATTGATGTCGCGATTCTCATAACCAATCTCGCGTCCCGCTTCTACAAATGCAGCCACCAACGGCGAGTGCCAAGGTGATTCCTGCACGGTCATTAGACCACCACGTCCATGATAACGGTTATTCGCTAGGTAAGGATTGCGATTATCCTCCGATTTCTTAAAGTAATGCAACACATTGTCATAGCCCCAACCGGGATTACCCAACGATTCCCAGTGATCGTAATCGTGTCGATTGCCACGCACATACAGCATATAGTTGAGCACACTCGAGCCGCCGAGCACTTTTCCGCGCGGCCAATTGCATTGATTATTCTTCATGCCGAGACAGGCCTTGTTGGACGGCTGCGTCTTGTACTGCCAATCGAGTTTGCTCAACTGTAGATAGGCGGCCAGTGAGGGCACATCGGAAATCTCATTTTCATCCGGACCAGCTTCGATGAGCAATACCTTCCATTTACGCATTTCCGTCAGCCGATTAGCCACAACAGCGCCGGCCGATCCCGCTCCCACTACAATGAAATCATACTCGGGATACAGATTCAGTTGATCGATCGGACGCGCTTCTGGATCGACGCTATCGTAGCGGTAGTAGGTAATAGCGGCGAGAAGTAACGGTATGAGCCAAAGGCCGGTAGTGACTACGCCGAACGTAGACTTTATCACAGTCGTTATGAAGAGTAGATTGAGTACCATTGTCTTTGGATTGCGAGTTCCGTGCAGTATTTAGTAGAGTTTAATTTCGAAGAGGTGATTTTGTTGTTGTATTTTCTTTTGTTTTTTGGGAGTTATGTAGTACTTTTAGTAACTGTTATCACGCTATAAACCTTTGCAGCAGCTTTTTACGCTTGCTCATTGTAGAAGTGTGTGTGCTTTAAAGACGAAGCGACGTCCGACGGCGTTGCTGTAAATGAGAAATAATAATTAAATGAAAATTTGTTAGGGATAAATTGTTGTTTGTTTAAATAATTAAGCTGTTTGCAATTAATAAAATATTTTGTAATTAATGTTATTGTTTTTTGTTTCTTTCAGGTGAGCGATTTATATCTGTTAAAATATGACCTGATGAAACCGGCAAAGGTAGAGTTCTCAGTGAGTTCGTTACAAATCTGTTTTGTGCGTTTTATAATTTATTTAATTGACAACTGGATTGTTATAAATAATATTAATTTATAAGTATAAGCGGAGTTTAATATAAATAATTTTCAATTGTCACTTAAGTAGTTTTATAATTTGAAAAAAAAAAATTGTCTTATTCAGTAGTACAATAAGTTTAAAATATTATCTAAAAATATCAAATTGATCCGTATAAAATTCTAAGAGGTAGACTTTTTGGAAGTTCCGCTCATCAGCCCACTTCAGTATGAATGTAAAACTTTAAACGCGTTTATTTCGAAACTCAATTTTGTAAGTCGGTAGACTCGATATTTCAAAAAGTTATGAAGCGAAATTTTGCAGTCTTCATTGAAATAACATTACCTTTTTATTGATCGAAGATTTTATTATATTTGTTTTACATATACTTTATTGTGCCCACATATGGCGAACATTTTGGCAAAAAGGTGAGTTTAATCGTTAAAATTCTGGCAAAAATTCAAATTTTAATATTTTCTCTTTTTCTTATTAACTAAATTTGTCTATGTACTATGGAAATATTTTTGTTTTTTGATTTTGGATGAACTAATAAAGAGTTGTTGTTGAATTGTTTAAATGAAATTGTATACTTAAATGTGGAACTTAAATTAAATTTGTGTTTAAGGAACGCTGAAACGTTTCATAGTTTTGTTATAAGATGAATATTTGAGGTAGAGATAAACCCGAATCTCATCACCTAAACAATTCTGCTTGCAATTAAGTATCCGGAATTGAACACGTATCTAGCTAATAATCAATCAATGTGAGTGATTTCAGTTCACAGAAATTATACAGAAAACGTGACATATTTTATTTTTTTAATAATTAAATTTTAGTTTAGGTAAATTTTTAGTACCAACTTTGTAAATAAAAATAAATAAAATTTTATAAGCACTCTAGGGATTTTTTCAGAAGTCAGTGAAAATAATCAATATATCACCCCAATCCTCTTCCAAGCACTAAACACGTGCTAGTTATTAGTACATTTTTATTGATTTCGAAGAATTATTGAGCCGAATATGCAATTAATTGCATTGATTGCAATTAATTTGGGTTTTATTATCGTTAATTATACAGTTATTTTTCTCCACTGCATTGCTGAGATAACACTATCTGTATATAACATTTCAATTGCAACAAATTAAAGCGTAAGTAGTTTAGTATATAATTGACGGACAGGTCTTTGGCATTACTACCCGCGTAAGGGCCTAATTTGAGGCTTAATTATAAGTAAATAGTTAGTTAATAATTATAAATTGCTGCATATGTAACAATGAAATGATATCACAAGCTATAAAAGCGCAGTTGGCTTCGAGCGTTCAAAGTCCACAAAATTCAATGTATATTTGTTAAAAAAATTCTATTGAAAATCGTTATTAAATCATCAAGATAACTGTATGTTTAGTTTTAAATAACACTGTGCAGCAAAATAATTCGAACCCATCGAAATTGTATTTCTAATTTTTATACTCTCGCAACATGTTGCACAGAGTATTATAGTTTTGTTCACATAACGGTTGTTTGTGTCACCAAGAAATAAAAGAGCTAGATATGGGCTTATGTATATATAAATGATCAGGATGACGAGTGGATTTGAAATCCGGATGTCCGTCTGTCCGTCTATCCGTACAACGGATAACTTGAGTAAAAATTAAGATATCTTAATGAAACTTGGAGCACATATTCCTTGGTACCCTGAGGAGGAGAAATCCGATAATAACCACGCCCACCTCCCATACGAAACTTAGGTTGAAAATTACTAAAAGTAGGTTAACTCACTAACGAAAAAAGTCAGATACACTAAATTTTACAGAAGAAATAGCAGACGGAAGCTTCACTCAGATTTTTTTACAAAATGAAAAATGGGCGTGGCATCGCCTACTTATAGGTCAAAAACCATATCTCAGGAACTACTCGACAGATTTCAATGAAAATCGGTATATAATTTTCTTGACACCCTGACAACACGTTTAAGAAATGAGCGAAATCGGTTCACAACCACGACTACTTTCCTTATAACTCAATTTTGAATTCCATCTGAATCCTTCACTTTATAATATATACATTAGGAACCAATGAAGATAGCGAAATAAAACTTTACACAAATACTGTATATGATATGTGGCATCACTTGTGAAAAATTTGTCGAAAAAGGACTATAACTTTTCAAGGCCCCAGATATCGAACATGTTGAACTCAGGGCCTAAGGTTAAATTTATGGCATTAGGACAACATAACCTAGCCAGCGTAGCCGCTGTCTTTTTATTCGCCGAACTATGTCAATGTCGTCGTATAACTCGTACAGCTCATCGTTCCATCGTCTGCGGTATTCGCCGTTGCCAATGTTCTGAGGACCATAAATCTTGCGCAAAATTTTCCTGTCGAAAACTCCTAGTGTCGTCTCATCTGATGTTGACATCGTCCAAGCTTCTGCACCATAAAGCAGGACGGGAATGATAAGCGACTTGTAGAGTTTGATTTTGGTTCGTCGAGAGAGGATTTTACTGTTCAATTGCCTACTCAGTCCAAAGTTGCACCTGTTGGCAAGAGTGATTCTGCGCTGGATTTCGAGGCTGACATTGTTCGTGTTGTTGTTCTCAGATAATTTAATGTAATTCAGAGGAAATTGTTTTCTTCCAATAGTGTGTCTCTGTTCCAAAAATTATTAAAATAGGGCCATAACATCTCCTAGTTCCTATATACATACATGCTGGTGAAATTGAATGAAATCGGTTCAGGAATTACCTAATCATATCTCATATCTATATATGACGATTTTCGTTATTCTATCTTATCTTAATAAAATTTCTTCAATAAATTTCGAGAGTATAAAATGTTCGGTTACACCCGAACTTAGCCTTTCCTTACTCGTTTACAATGGAAAGAATTTGTTGATGAGATCGTCTGAAATTAAAATTTTTATTTGAAATTTTTATTTAAATAAAAAAAAATTAATAATTCATTTTTTGAAAACATAAATAATATTTAGTTTATCATAAGTAATTATATTTTCAACACACAATTAACCAGTTTATTTATTTAATAACAATATTTATTAATAACTGTAATATCGTAAAATGTCACTACGTATACATTAAGTATTGATAAGAGTAGTATTTAAATTGTCCACATTTAAAAAAAAAATAAATGGTATTTGGTAAATCATAAAGTAATTACATTTCGAACACAAAATTAAAATATTTATTTATTCAAATACTTTTGATTACATCCAATCAAATGTAATGGATATTTTTTTAAACAATATACATTAAGCCGTATCAAATAACTGTAATATCAGTGCAATATATCACTAAGTATACATTAAACGCATACTAAACGCAATTTTGTTTTTATTATTCGTTATTTTTGATTTTCTTTTTTTTTAATTTTTTTATTTTTATTTTTTATTTTTATTTTTTATTTTAATTTTTTTCTGTCATTCGCTCTACTCACGTTGCGTGTCAAAATGCCTTGCAAACAATAACCAATCGATATTTAAAGCGGCATATTCAAGTTGATTAACCTTTTGTTAGTTACGCATGCGCACTAAATTTAAATAAATTCAATTTTGCGCATAATCGGAAGCGTTTGCCAATACCAAGTTCGTTGCTTTAGTCTTCTGTTTTAAATTTAGTTTTATGATTTTCTTTGCTTTACATTACCGATAGTCATTGACCCAGTTATTGCCTAAAGCAATCACGTTTGCCACAATGACAAAAGCAAGTAAATGAAACAAAAATATAGAAATCAAGAATATTAAGACGAAGAGCGATAAAAATTTCAATTTGCAGTTTTTCCATATATAAGTGAGGTAGTCAATTACTTGACACATTTGTTGTGCCACTGTTCACTTGATTACAATTACAGTTGTCTATCAATTATTTTGTGCATATTACTTTGATTTCCATGCGGCATACTTAATATACAAATAAATTTAATAAGATTTACTAGTCATGCAAAGCAAATTTATTTGCAGCACCACACAGTTGCAGTCACGTAGTCGCCGCCGCTGCCACCGTCAGTTTTTGCAGTGATTTGTATGTTATTGTTTTTGAACATTGTGCTTTTGTTTTTTTGTTTTTAATTTTTTTATATTTTTTTATTTCTTTAAAGACCGCGTTTTTTTTTACCTTCTTGTTGTTATTAAATTAGATTTGCTCATCGCGTTGGTTTGAAACGCTTTACTTGTTCGCGCTTTATTATTGTTTGACTTTGTCTATTTGAAAACAGTTATTAACAGTGACCAATCGAATTCGCTTCAATAACTGTATTTGACTAGTTTAGTGATTTTCTATATTCTGCATACGTTCATAATTGAACACATGCAGACATACATATGTACATATATGCATAAGTGGTTATTTCAAGGAATTTCGCATTGGAAATATCTAGAAAGACATTATCGAGCAAATTGCTTATTTGTTAATTTCTGACTTTGCTGAAAGTTAAATATTTTTTGAAGAAACGAAAACATTATAAACTATTGCTATAATAAGAATGCAGACGTTGGCCATGGTTTGCCAAGCTAGTTGACGGCATTAAGCTTAGAAGTCAAGTCATTGACGCAAGCACATCCTTGTAAAGTTAAGTAGAAAAGTATTTGGGCTACAAATATTATGTTTAATTACATGGCGTTATCTGAGCATAATAGAAGGAACTACACTACATAAAGTATACGGGATACATACGTATCAGAAATATTTCTTAAAGTTAACGGATTCATCACTCTTTGGATAAAGAGGATAGATTTGATTGTATGTTTGTAATGAATAAACTCAAAATTACTGTGCTGATTTCAAAAATTCTTTCATCATTGGAAAGCTACATTCACCCCGAGTAACATAGGCTATATTTATTGCTAGAATCTCAACTTTCTGGATATAGTTCCCAGGTGAGAGTATCAAAAAGACTCCGTAATGGAGAATCTTAATCTGAAACTGAAAATCGTCTTGCAAGTCATTCTCTTCGTAAGCTAAACAGTTTTTTATTAAAGTTGTAAAGTTCGTAAGCTAAACAGTTTGTAATGAGACAGCAATTAGTGAAACAATTTTTTAATACAATTTTCTCACTTTCTCCCTCATTTTTCTTTCTTGTTCTCATTCAAAATACATGATCAAAAATTAATTTTTTATCTGAGCAATTAGTTAATTGCTTCATTTTATGATATATTAAAATTTGGTGAAATTATACAAACATATTTCAATAAATTTATCAAAATTATTCATTGAGCAATTAGTTATTTTCTTAATTTTATGCTAAAATAAGAGCATTGAAATATTTATTTCGCTTGCATTGAATACACATAATTTAATGGAAATTTACAAAAATATTTAAATAAATGTATATTAATTAATTAATTACTAATTGCGCAATTGGTTAATTGCTTTAATTTATGATAAATTAAAAACAGTTAATTTTGCTTTTTCGCTCTCATTGAATACACTTAATTTGGGTCGAAATTTACAACAATATTTAAATTAATTTATTATGAATTAAATACTAATTTAGCAATTATTTTATTGTTTCATTTACTGCTAAATTAAGAACAATAAAATGTTAAATGAAGTCTCTCAAGACTATTAAAAATGTCAAAATTAAATTGCGTTATATTTAAGTTTGGGTTCCAACACCGAAGTCAAGGAAAAATTCATATTAGTCATAAAATTCATTTTTCTACACAGTTTTATTTGAACCATTTAAACTCAAAATCTGTCGAAATTAAATAGTTAAACGATCAAATTTACAGTATTTTTTTCAGATTGCATAACCCTTTCTATGGTTGAACATATTTTTGAAAAAAAAAAAAAAAATTGTGCTGTGGTAGTAAAAAAACAAAAAAAAAAACGGTGGAATGAAATTTAATTTATATAAAAAACAATAAAAAGGAATGTATATAGCTTATGTTACTGAAATCGAGAGTATATAAAGAACATTTAGTAATCTCTCATAGAACGATCAAAAGTAAAGTTCGTAAAAAACCCAATAACTCTGCACACTAATTCCAGTGCTCACTACTAGTTCTAGCACAGGTTCTATAGCATCTGCTTTGCATATTATTAACACTTATATAAAACTCAATTTATGGCGTATCATTGTCTACTGACAAACGTTCTATAATGTTCTTTAAGAATGAATGCTTTTGTATTTAAGCTCACCTTGAACTTGTGCCCATTTATTAAGTCAACGTATTTTTGCGTAAGAATCCAGTTTTTTTTCAGCGATTAGCTAAGCGAAAAATTTCCAAAATCAATGATTCTCACACTCACTCACACCCATAAAATATTATTTGTGTACACATACATACTTTGATTGGCAACAATGAATTGCTTAAAATTCACGCATCTCAAGTTCAAATCCGACTTAATAAAATGCTTATTTATAAAATTGTATTGGCCGGACATGTGTTTGTTTGTTGTTGGCGCTGAAGAATTAGCAGTCGAAAAGAAATAAAACAAATTTAGCGGTAAAAGGCCATACTAAATATTTGCCTGCAGAAGTCGGCATTCGCGACTGCGTTGATACACGTATCGACAAATTAGCATTTTGTTTTTGTGTGTGTGTTGTTGTGTCAAGCGGTGGTAAACTTCCGTTTCCGTATAGCTGAAATCGCTGGGCAAGGTCAAGTATGTTTATTTCTACTGTTTTTTGTTTTTTGGTTATGATGTTATTATTTTTTTGCTAAAAAATTTTAAAAATGATTTGTGCTGTAGTTTGCTACTTTTCGAATTTATATACCGTTATGTACAGTTATTTGTATTATTTTCCTTATAAAATACAATAAATACATAATTAAAATTGTTTTATTAAAAAAATAATTTAATTTAGTTGCTTAATTGATTATAGTGCATGACTGATCATCGGTGGCTTGTGGTGTTTTTGGAATGTGACTACCGATCTATGGGAGGCTGGCAGATAAAAATAAAAAAAATTATTTAATAAAAAAAATTATTTAATAAAAAAAATAATAATAATAAAAACATTTTAATTCGGTGTAGCTTATTTTTAATATTTTTCATTTTTTTGAAGTTAGAATCATAATTTTAATTAAACATAAAACTTTTAATTTTAAACAATTTATTTTTGACCAAGATATTTTGAAATCATAAACCCCACTCTCTGTCTTTCTGGCAGCTACAATGAGCAAAGTATCATATTAACTACATCAATATGTCGACTTTTATACAATTTGTATACGTTTTTTGGTTATTTTCAAAAAAATATTATGTATAAAAAAATATTTAGAGAAAAACTAACTCTACCACTTATTTGAAGTATTTGCGTTTACAGTTAGGTATATGTGTATGTGTGTATATGTGTATGCGAATATCAATTTATTTTTGCTAATAATGCTTTCAATTTATAACATTGCCAAATATTAATTTTTATTGGCAAAATTTGCATACTTGATAATTTGTTTAAATATACGCAGAGATCAAAGTCAAGTTCATGTGTATTAAAATATATATGTACATATGTATGTACATATATAGAATGCTACCATATGCCTGCAAGATATATTGGCTTGCTAATTGCTTCTGTTATTTGTAATTTATAAATTTATGGTTATAAAGCACGAGCTAAGATAATTAAAATTTACTTGCTTAGAATATGAGATGATGAAATTAAATAAAATTTGTCACTGAATCAAAGGATATCGAAACTTCTTAAAATTTAAAATTTTAGATAATTTAAAATTAAAAATAGTTTTAATTAAAATTTCAAATTAAACATATTTTCTTTATTTACAACTCTTTGTTTTTTTTTTAATTTTTTTTTTTTTAATTTTGAATTATTTTTTTTTTTAATTTAAATTTGTTTTTTTTTTTAATTGTAAATTTTAGTTTAATTTATTTTGGGTACATCACAATGACGTTTATTTTTATTAATTTTAACGTGCCATTCTATGCATCGATTTATGTATGTGAAAATATCGATTTTGAACGACAGTGTGCGATAATCGGATATTACTTGCGTGCCTGAAAGTATGCAATCATTTTATTCTGCTTTAGGTACATTTGAGAATTTAAATACTTAAAGCATAGTTATAGGCGGTTTGTTTTTCAAATGAGTGGTGGATAACTATATATTCAACATTACTGCACTAACTTGTTTCTGTAATAAAGTGTCGAGTGCTTTTATATATTTTTTAGTATTATATATTTTATTACAAATTCAGTATTTATTTTAATTTTTAAATTTAAATTAGGAAAATTGTTAAAACGTTTCGTATTTTATTTTTGATTTATCTGTTTTCAAATTTCCGTCTGAGTTACGCATTGTTGAAAAAAACTTTGAATGTAAATAAAAAAAAATTAAAGTTTTAAAATATTGCTGCTCATTCCCAATTCGTACTTGTATTTAAATATAGAATAGAGTGGTCATTTCTTTAAACAATACTAAAAAAATACTACAATATGGATGTTAAACTAAATAGCTTTAAGAAAACTTTCAGCTGAAAGATTTTTTTAGTTTGATTTTTCTATCAAATAATTAAATAAATCAATTCTTGCAATATTGGCTTTAGACTAAACAAGTTTAAATTTATGTGGTTTACGCAAGGTTGTCGACTATTTAGAGTTTTCAATATATATAAAAAGTTAATAAATGTTGTTTAATAAACTTTGTAAGACGAAAAAAACTCGAATATTAACCCTCTCATGGCCTAATTAAAACGAGCGGAGGTAACATTTTTTTAGTACAGATATAGATGAGTCTTGAGCCAAATATGAAGTGATAAAAATTTCAAAGTCCTTTGTATCCTGGTTCATTAGTTACAGCATGTTACGTATAGACTAGAACTAAATTATTATAAATAAGCTAAACACTTTTAGCACGACTAATTTTTTTAAATAACTCTTTTATCTATATTTACTAATATAGTTATAGTTTAGTAATATAGTTTACTTTGTTTCAAAATAAAACGATTATTTTTATGTTTTTGAACACTTTTTGTATAACCACTTCATTATAACTTTTTTCGCGAAACCGATTTTGACAATTCCACTCTGCCGAGAACGCCTACTGAATGAACACGTGCACAACTCATAACAAAAAAAAATAACTGTAAGATTGCACAACACTTAAGTCTGCATAATTGCAAAAACCGCTGGTCAGAAAGGTTTAAATAATGAGAATTAGAAGCCGATAAGTACAATGTTACCTATAGGCAACATTGGGCATGAAAGGGTTAATGTATATATTTTGTTTTTTTTTATGATTAAAATTTATTTCACTCGAAATATTGTTTAATGAAATACTGCATTATGAACTTCAAATTAAACAGTTAACAAAAAATAAGTAGTACTTAAAATATATACTATTATTTTCCTTTTGTTAAATAACGGAATAATTATTTTTAAATAAGTTGTATGTAATTTGTAAACTTAAAGTATTAATTATTATTATTTTTTATTTATTATTTTTGTTGTTTTATTTATTTAACAATTGTTTTTTATTTATTTTTTTTAATATTTTATTCTTTATTTTATTTAATTTATCTTAATTTTTAATTTCATTTCTTTATATATTTATTTATTTATTTATTATTTATTTTATTTTTAATTTATTTTATTTGTTTTATTTTTGTACATTTTAAACTTTTAAGTATTTGCGTGAATATTTGCTATGCAAGTATTAATTATTAATTGCAAGTGTAGTGACATTTGGTTGTGTATACATACATAAAAAACACGCACCTCTAAACACTTGTCCCAATGAACCGGCTTTTTGACCCACTTCCACTGACGAGTATCACTTTGACAACTACAACAATCACTATAACACATCGCATGTCAATAACTTCGACCAGTTTAGTGCTGCTAGTGTTTTCCCAACGCATGTTTACTGCGCTCTTCTTCTTCCTTCGTTCCCTCATAACACTCTTTCCCTCACCTACTTTACTCGCTTAACAATAACTCATCTCATTTTCGCTTTACACTCGTTCCTCTATTTTGTTGCAGTCACATATTTTTTATTTGTTGTAGTTAGCTTGGCACATTGCCAAATTCACTCTCGTCCAATCGCATTTTATTAAAGTTTTTGTAACCAACCCAAAATTGGTCTTTTTTAAACGGTCCATTATAATGCTAACGGCTTGTTTTTTTTTTTTAATTTCGTCAATATTTTTGGGATAACCGTTAACATTGTGATGTATTTAGCAATGCATTCCACGATTTTGAATGAACAAAAATTCCGCTGAGTGACTAGTGAGCGCCTGCTTTGTAGTTGGTGACAGCTGTCAAGCGTTCAAAATGTGTGTGTCGCTGGCCACCAACCACGCTATGTGTCGCGCCTAGTTATGTCATCGATAATCGACAGTGAAATGATTTTTTTTATTTATTCATTTTATTAGCATTCGCATGCGCTCGTGTGCGTGTTTTTCACATATGTCTTTCTTCGCTGGTTGTTTTGGTCAGTCTGTCAAGGTCGTTTCGTCGCCGTTCATTGGCGTGATGCGTATTGATTGTCATATTTGTATGTATGTGGAGGTGTGTTCGCATACATATATATATATATATATGCGTGTATGTTCGTTTGACATTTTGCGTGTCGTAAAAACATTTCCATTTACATATCTTTGGTTGGTGTTTGGTTACACGCTTGTAACTAGCGTGCCATTAAGGCAAATGAAATGCAAATAATATTTGAAATATGATTGCGATAATATGTAGAGCATGTAAATGTGGATCTACACACCTTTTTCATTTCATATTTCATTGTGTCCCACTTTTTTCATCGAATTTTAATTAATTAGAAATATTGGATAAAGCGCTTAATGTGATTGCGTATAACACATACATATAACAAAATCTATAGTTGCCCAGCAGTAAAGTCAACTGGTTATAAAATAGTTTTCTACTGGTATGAAGTACAAAACCAGTCTGCTGACTCTGAAGCAACTGTTATTTTTTCGTATTGAGATGGTCAGAAATATACTAGTTTCATATAAAAAAATAACATCAACTTTCGTTTTTTGAAAAAAAAAAAAATATATATATTCATTCACCACTTTCGATCTAATTAATGTAAATTTTTTTAGTTTTTTTTTTTATTTAATGACATTCTATCACAATTCATCCTCATTGTGTTTTCTTTAAATTTAGTTATTGTTTTTTATAATTAAACAGATTCTAAATATATTGAAATTTACAGTAGAAAAAAATCGTATACATTCATGTTGTCATATTTAAAATAGTCCATCGAATCGAATCGAAACTCTTCTCAAACTCAATCTTTGGAATAGCCTTTTGCCCTTTCAATAATTTATCGTATGTTTTCCGTTAGTTTTTTAACACATCTCATATTAGAACGCATTTAGGGCTCACCCTTTCATTAATATTCTTATTTTCCAATTATATTAGAGAGTGTTTTTTTGGAAGCTCGCTTATAAGTGAACAATGCTGTGGCCAACCTTTTTGATCATCTGCATTTAACAACCAGGAAATTACGTTTTCATATATAAACAACAATATAAATTCAAGTTCAAATTTCATTACTTAATTTTTAGACATTATCTTTATTTAAAAGTGCAATTTTCACGCGCTATCACTCGAAGAATTACAAATTTAAAACTTCAAATTATTTATTTAAAGAACAGGGACTGAAATATCTGCTATTACTTAGAATATGATTCTTTCTATATATTTAATTAAAAAAACAGATTTAAACAATACTTCTAAAGTATATAATTGCCTACAAATATATAAATAAAGACTGTTTATGTATAATATATATGTGTATGTATAATAAAATTAGCTAACCGCTGACAAGGCGTTCAGTAAAAACAAATTGTATGGCAATTGAACAACCAAAGTTGCACTGCAATTGTTTACTTTAATGACACACATGTGCCATGAAATGCGTAGGAAAGTATTTATATATATATATATTTTTGTTGGTATGTATAAAGCCTAACACACCTACACGCTGTTGAAATACCACACACACTCAACTGTGACTTTGGTGGCACTAAGTGCCATGGCTTTTAACATTCAACTTGAACCCTCAATTGTCGCAGTCAATGTTAGGTAATCAGCAGCGCGTCAACACGTCATTGACATTTGCCACACACACTGGGTCATATGGAAGTGCTTTGGCTGCAAAGGTATTTGCTGTGAGGTAATTTAGGTGGATCAGTATCTTCATTCTTCATAGTTTTTTTTAATTTTAATTGACTTAATTAATTTCACTTTATCGAACAAATTCTATAAAATATTGAAGTAATTATAGAGTAGAATTATGAAAAATTCAACTAAACAAAGAAGAGAAATAACAAAGCTACAAATTAGGTTATAAACTTTTAATTAGAGGAACAGAGTACGGGAAGGTATTTCTTCAAGAACAGTTCACGAAAACTTTGTTATAATTAATTAATTGAGAGTATTTTATCGAACGTACATTTTTTAATATGTTGATATAATGGGAAGGCTCAAATTTTCGGTTGAAGATTAGATGGCCTATTATACTTCAGAAAATTTTGAATTCACATTGATTATGCGAACGGTAAGAAATCAAGTCTGTTTGTCACATTTCTAATTATAACATCAGAATATACGATATTCTACAGAAGGCTACAGTTTCCAATTCGTTTAACATACGCTAATGCTATAAATAAGTATCAAATCCAAACAATGTCCATTTGGATTTAGATTTAGGGAATCCCTGTTTTTTCCATGTGTAACTATATATTTTGTGCATGTTCACGTGTGGGGAAACCCAAATAGAGATGGGTTTACCAAAAATATTGTGCACTTAGAAAATGAAATGTTAAATGTTATCAACTAATAACTTTCTAATGAGTAATAATATTGACATCAAGTGAAAAGATAAACCGGCTCGAATATTTTTATCCATATTCACTACACCAAATAGTTAACCAGAATATAATTGTACTGTCAACCGAAATTCACTAAGATATTGCAAATTTCCCCCAAATAAAAGTTGGATTGGACAGACAGGCCAACGAAGAGAGATGGTTTAATTGCTATTATAAACTATGCTCCGATCAAAGGAAATATAAAGATGATATTTATAACTTCATACTGTTAAAATCTTTAGCTTTAAAATTTGCTGTAACATACTGACATGTTCTGAAATTCATACGATTTGACAAAACGATCGCTCATTTCAGTTTCCAAAAAAAATTCTTCTTATTGAACTCTTCAATAAACTCTTCTTTCCAATTATATACCACTCTAATCGATGCCGTTTCACACGCCTGTTGTTTTTTGAATTCTTCACTGTCCCTACTCTTTCAAGTGGTAACTTTTATTTTTCTAAATTTGTTCAGTAACAATTATCGTTTTGCATTACGTTATTTTAGTTTTATATCTCACTTAATATGTCATTGGTATAGTTACAAGCTAGGTAATATATTTTAGAATAATAAATGTTACCTCTTTTCTTCAGAATTAGTTGGTGTAACCATTTTTTTGCACAGTTGTGTATTCTATTTTGAACGAATAAAAAAATCAAGGGCTGGCTAGAGGAATATTTTCGATATTGTTCACTAATTTGCGATTTTATTACAAATTTTTTAATGCAACCATAGAAATAGTTACTTTAAAAAATTATGAGTTCCACATGCAAAAAAGCGTAAAAAATGCCTACATATGTAATAGCTTTCTTATGAATTTTTTTTGTATTTTTTTTCGGAGAGAAAACAAAACATATTTGCTTTCTTCGCCACAGTCTACATATTAGTTACGATTATTTGCCTTCGCCGCAATTACAACTACATAATTTCCTTTCATTTTCACTTTACGACTGCAGGGTGATTAAGTTTTTTGCGCCGCTCGCTTTTGGCGCCATTCGATCGCGTGCAATTTCAGCATTTCAGCAATCTATGCAAATTGGCGCAAATAAAGCGATATTACATGACAAATATGGGTATTATGCTGAGCGCTGGAGCGCTGGAGTGCCGAAGCGTTTAAGTTGTTTGGGTCGTAGCAAGTTTGTCGCTTAAGTCTTTTGTTTGCAATACGGATTTAATGCATTTGCAGCGCTTTATCTTCACTGGTATTGTTGTAATTTAGTTAACAATATATATATGCTTGTATTCGTGTATTTTACATATGAATATGTAATGTAAATAAGCTTATACAATGCATCTATATGTGTGCTTGGTTATAAAAATGGCACAAAAATCAGTTGTATTTGCATTAAAACAGAAAAATTACAAAAGAAAAAAGGTGGGCTCAGACTCTTTGCTATTCATTTACTATACTCAAATAGCTGTGTTATGCGCTCTATAGCAGTTGTGGTCGTAAAAAAGCACGGCAAACTATAGAAAATTGTTGAAAAATCGAAAAGAAAACGAAATGATACCACCAATAAACGATTTTGAAAACTAGTTTAAAAAAATCGCGCAATAATTTCAAATTTTTACAAACATTTTGTATATTTTTTTTGTAATATTTTTGTTGTGGCAAGTTAATATTGTATTAATATTGTTATTATTGTTGTAAGCTAACGGAGCCGTATTTGAAAACGAAACCAAAATTCAACAACAACAAAATGCCGCTTGCCACAACACTTTGGCATGCGAAATCTCGCGTGCCAATGGGAAAATATTGCAAAATTACACCTCCATGGGAGTTTACAACATTTTCTAATTTACATTATTTTATATTTTTTTTACAAAGCTCAAGCACAATTTTGCAATACAGTGCCAAAACACTTCGCATGTCTGCTATTGCACACTCTCCTCTACATACTTATATATTTCCATAAATGCCTTAGTTCGTGTGTGTAGTATTAAGCCTAAAACCAACGTTGGTGACTTACTGTTTGTGTTCACTGTTGTTTTTGCTGTTGTTGCTACTGTTGTTGTCACCTCTATTGCTTTGTTGTTGCTTTCGATTAACACATTTACTGTTTATTTTCGTTATTATCTCGACACAGTGTACTTGTGAGTTTTACAAGCAGTAAGAAACACAAACAAGTATCACACTAAAACTCGTCCTGTTGAGTGCGCACAAACGAGTTCAACACCGAAGATGGTGACGTTGTTGCGCGAGAATTGTTGTATTGGTTTAAGTAGGTCACACTGGCATATTTTTTGCAGGATTTGTTTTTGTTTGGCTTTATTTTAAGCTCTTAATATTTGCACTGTATATTTTTTTTTGAACGCTGTGGAATTTCTCTTTTGCAATAATTTGTTGCTACAAGATGTGAATGTTGTTGAACAAAAATATATTACAGTGAAAAAACAACAAATAAATAATTAGTAATTAAATTGTTGAATTTTTAAACACCTTTTTGGAAATTGTTTTTTTTCAGCTTTTATTTCATTATAACTATTATAATTGCTTTAATAATTTTTTATTTTATTTTTTAGTGTTTTTTATGATTTAATATAATATATTTATTAATAATTGCATACTAGTTTTTTAGTTCTAAAAAATTTCATACTAATTTTAAAAACTTATATTTTTAAAGTTATAAAATGTTTATATTTTACTGCTTTGCTTATTTGAAATTAGTTTATTTATTTATATTTAATATTTATACAAATAATTTTACACATATTTTGTTTTTTTTTTTTGAAATATTAGACGTTTTTTTAATATTGTTTTATTAAAATTTGTAAATAATATAATAGCTTTCTTTTTAATTTATTTAAATTAAATTAAATTTCAATATTCATTTTATTTTTCGAATTATGTATTTAACAATTTTTTAATTTAATAAACAACAAATTTAAGTTTTGATTTATTTTTTGTATTTATATCTTTATCATTTACATTTTTATTTATTTATTTAATTAATAATTTTCTATTTATTTAAAAATTTTTTATTTCTTAAATTAATCTATATTTTACATTTAATTGACTGTATTTTGTTGTTATATCCTTGTTGTGTTTTTTAAATATTTTATTTGTAGTTTTATTTCTTATTATTTTTTTTTTATTTTTTTTAGTTTGCGACTTTTTGTTTATTCATACAATTTTTTTTATTTCTTTAAGTTATAACGTATATTAAATAATCTAAAAACATTTTACTTTGGCTTTTGTTTTATATTTTGTTGTACTTTGAATTTCTTTGCACATTGTCAGTAATATTTATATTCCTATCATAAATTTGTATTTTATTTTATTTTTAATATTGATAAATATTAATATTTGATTTAAGTATTTTATTATTCCTTGACTTTATTGTAATTTTTTAAATATTACTCTTTATATATGTTATATAGTATATTTACATCTTATTTTATAGTTATTTTCCCCTCTAAATCAATATTTAAATGTTTTTTATACTTTTATTATAATTTTGTTTATTTATTTAGTATACATATCAATATATCTTTTTAATTTATTTTCTTTTTTTTCAAAAATAAATAAAAAATATAAAAGTTTTTTGTTTCATATAAATTATTGTTTTGCAACTTCAACTAATTTTTTTTTGCATTTGTATATATTATAAATATTGATATTTCACATATATAAAGTAAACATAGTTTTATTGTTTTTTCTTATTTATTCTTTTTTATCACAAAAATTCCATATGTTATTGTCTCGTTTAAATTAGAGAAGCACCATTATGTATATCCATACATTAATTATAACACATTGCACTTATAATAATTCCAAAAAAAAAAAACACAAATCCTTATCACTTACAAAAACTAAACACAAAAATTTGCTCACGTTAACCGTTAAATCCCTTTTCGCTAGCGTAGCGTTGTCCGCGTTTAGACCATCAACGCGCGCCTGTTCGTTTCGAACTGTCTTCAGTGCGCAGCTTTAACGTTCCAACCTAGACTTAGACACCTGAAACAACGCAGCGGCAACAAACAGCTGATGGCGCATGCGCATAAGCGACAACATTAAATGCAAGGCGCTAAGCCACAGTGCTGATTGTGGTTCGATGGCGGCTCCCGCCGAAACAGCACGTTGCCAACTTGTATGAAGCATTGCATGCCTGAATGTAAATATGTTTGCATGTGGAAATATGCTCGTTGTTTGACTTTTGGCATAAATAGTTTACAAAACTTGTCTGTTTCTGTGGCTGCGCTTCGCAAGGCACAAGACTGTGTGTGGAAAAGCCGAAAGTGTGGAGAAAAATAGCAAAAAATACATTGATTTGCGTTCAAAGTCTGCAAAATGCTACTTGCTTGCGGAGTTGCGTGGAATTTGGCGACGGCATTTTTGCTTTGCGTTTCATGCACGTTGCCTACGTTGATGTTGTTGTTTGGAATTATTTTTGTATGTATGTACAAATCTTGCTTCACTCTTTGTTTTACCAAGTGATCAGTGATGACACAAAAATCGCATTCATACCGTTCGCTTTACATGCACAGACTCACTTCTTATAAATACAACAAACATTGTGGGTTTACTTCGTTTGATCCTATTAAGCAACCCGTTTCGCTACATTCCGTACGAATTTCGGTTTCTGTTTATGAATTATTTTTGTTTTGTTTCGTGTTGTGATTTCTTTATTTAGATTTCTGGAGTATTTTGTAGTTTTTTTTGTATATAGCGATATTGTAAAGCTTGTTTGAACAGTTTTTGTTAAGATGCCCTAGACTAAATTATGGAGATATAGGAGTTCACTTGTGAAGCGTGCAGTTAAAGCTTTTTTTTACTAATTTTTAATACCATTTATAGATTCTCGAGAAAATTAATTCCATTAAATTTATGTTTTCGATATGAAAAATGTTCTTCCATTGAAAATTGTTGATACATACATACATATTTGATATACAATCTCATAATGCAATGTTAAAAAAATAACGGGAATTGTAAAATTTAAAATTTTACGGGTTTGGGTTTTAAGTCCAATTGTCATTTGTCGTGGCGCCGTATGACTTTTTTCTATTTCCAAAAATAAAAAGAACCTTAGAGGAAAGAGTCAAAGAATATCTCAAAAATCGAGTTTGAGAAATGTTTTGAATCTAGCTACAATCTCATCAGATTGGGAACAAGGTGGTACACTATCATTCTCTATCCTGGCGCTGGTTCAGTGGTCTTCGAATAAACACGTTAGGCCAGGTAACGATCAGTACATGTGCGACTGCGAGATCATTCTGACCTAAGGTGGAAAATTGAAATCGAGACACTCTTTGCTTTACTGTTCAGCTTTCGCTAGGTTGAGGTTGAAATATTTTTGCAGGACGAACCAATTGAACTGCTCCGAATACAAATTATTTGCCTCAACAAAACCTAACTTAGTAATATATCGCAACATAGTACTCTTCGTTTGACTTCGTTTGTACTAGATCAATCTACCTATATGCTTCATTCCATGTAATAAACGAAAATGTTATTGATATTTTGAAAGGTGTTAGTTGCTTTATTTTAACAGTTTACGGAACAAAATCAATAAAGTTAACGAAGTCAACTCATGTGAACAGCTGTTTGAAAGTTGGGCTGCGTTGACAACCACAATGGAGATCTTGCAACGAGTACTGTAAATATATTTAACTTCATATCTGTAAATAGTCTTCTACTGAGCACTCTATTAACAACACACAAAGAAAAAGACACTAATTAAGTAGAGTCTCCATTCATAAATTGCATGGTTTCTTCGCATATAACAAATCAGCAGGTCCAAGCAAACATACAGCCGGCATCGCCAACTGCCACGCATTTTTACGTAGCGTTAATGTGTAATTAGCAAAATTAGCACTTGTAATCATTTTGTAATACGAACATTGGCTACACTAAATTACCCACAACTGCCAGCTGCAGCTGCGCGTCGTTGCTTTTCCGAAGAAAAGTTGTTGAAGTTTTCACTTTTCTGGGCATGAAAAGCTGCACAACTGCGACGACCGACCTTTGATTACGTCACAGATTGTAGCTTTTGGCTGCGAGTGCATAGCATAGCGTACACATAGCACATACCGTGCATTGTGTGTCTTTGTGCCGACTATGTTCATGTGCCGTAGCCAGATCGCCATAACCGAGCCGCAGCCAGAGCGACTGCCATCAATCGCAAATTTGCTTTATTAAAGCACTTTTGAGTTATTTTTCAAGGAAATAAGACATAAGCAGTCCACTGCGCAGTTTCGCATATTTTTCACTTATTTTT
The DNA here is from genome assembly GCF_028554725.1 of Zeugodacus cucurbitae. Lineage (NCBI taxonomy): Eukaryota > Metazoa > Arthropoda > Insecta > Diptera > Tephritidae > Zeugodacus > Zeugodacus cucurbitae. The sequence continues at coordinate 19,031,051 of NC_071670.1, forward strand.
TTGAGATTTCTGATTTTGCAAAAATGCAAGAGTCATCGTTGTCAAGGCATAACCGGCACTTGCCCAAACAATAACATAGCATAATTTCGTGGAGAGGATTATATAACGTGTGTGAAATATGTTTTTTCTCAAAATTAGCGAATCTCCGAAGACTAGCTGTGCCCCTCGAAACATATTCGATTGTGACCCACTTCGGCACCAAACAAAATTCGCTTTATATGCGCATTAATTTACGAGCGTGTGGATTTTCGCAACTTCGATTACCTGACGTGTACATGAGTGAGTACCGTAGTTTTATTGCCTTGTAAATGCGTACGTGAAAAAGATCAAGTAGTTGGGTGCCAGTGCGTCGGGTGCTGACAGCGTCCGCAGCAAATTACTCACCGCGTCCAAGAGGTTACTGTTGTTTGATGAGTTGCGGAGTGTGTATGAGTTGCGGAGTAGTTATTTACTTTAAAGTTTAGTACTAGCTTAATTTCATAAGGACCATCTCCTGAGCAATCAGATTTCTTCGTAAATGAAATTATGCTATCATGTTATTAGCAGTAGAATTTATATTCCTTTCTTATTTATTTCCTTTCCTTATTAGCAGTAGAATTTATATTCCTTTGTTTCATCGACATCGATTCGGGTATTGGGTTCGTCATATCCTGGTGTCATACTTTCACTGCCATTTAGTAGGCTGGAGACATGTTGCCTCCAAAAATTCAGTACACTCTAGTTATCAATCGCTAGATCACCTCTGGGGGTCATAAAAGTGTATGCTACGATCTTGAAACTTTCAGTTGGTCGCCGCATCTTTTCGTAGAATTATCGAGTATTAACCCTGTCAGCTAGCATGTCAAGGCTCTCCATACTCACGCATTTCCGCCTCTTTTTATGCTCTCGCAACAAAAGTTGCTAAGAGAGTATTATAGTTTTGTTCACATAACGGTTGTTTGTAGGTCATAAAACTAAACGAGTTAGATATAGGGTTATATATATCAAATGATCAGGGTGACGAGACGAGTCAAAATCCGAATGTCTGTCTGTCCGTCCGTCCGTCCGTGCAACGGATAACTTGAGTAAAAATTGAGATATCTTGATGAAACTTGGAACACACGTTCCTTGGGACCGTGAGAGGGGTGCTTTCGAAAATGGGCAAAATCGGACCACTGCCACGGCCACAAAATGGCGAAAACCGAAAACACATAAAGTGTCATAACTAAGCCATAAATAAAGTTATAAAAGTAAAATTTGGAATAGAGGATCGCACTAGGAAGGGGCATATTTGGATGTAATCTTTTTGGGAAATTGGGCGTGGCCCCGCCCCCAAATCGGTTATTTGTATATAACTCGCAAACCAATAAAGCTATATAAACCAAACTTTCTGCAGTCAGTTCTCTTACATACCCCACCACACACCATGAAAATAGTTGAAATCGGATAATAACCACGTCCACCTCCTATAGAAAGGTTAGGTTGAAACTTACTAAAAGTGAGTTAACTCAGTAACGAAAAACGCCAGAAACTCTAAATTTCACATAAGGAATGACAGATAGAAGCTGCACTCAGATTTTTTTACAAAATGGAAAATGGGCGTGGCATCGCCCACTTATGGGTCAAAAACCATATCTCAGGAACTACTCGACCGATTTCAATGAAACGTGGTTTGTAATAGTTTTCTTACATCCCAATGATATGTTGTGAAAATAGGCCATATCACTTCACAACCACGCAAACTTCTATATACCAGAACTTTGTAGACGATCTGAATCGTTAACTTTACAATATATAAAGGAAGCACTAGTGTTCCTTTGACTTAATTGAAAGCCAATAGTTCCGTCCACTGTTACCTTGTACCGAGGTGCTGATGAGTGTTCTCAGAGCGCAGGAGTGCAAGTCGATTAGAAAATCCCTCGGTAGGTTCTCAACTTTCTTGATGGTCTTGATGGTCTTGAGACCTCAGTCGCCGCTTTGTTAGAGATTCGGACCAACAGTGAGTGTTAAGAGGGTCTCGGCTTTCAGAAATCTCAAATAAAAACGGATTTGAAGACAGTCCAGAATAATGTCTAAAGCCCAGAGAATAATTCGGATTAGACATATTCTGCAGTTTTAAATAGTATCAATTTAATTTTCGAGAGTCACATATCTGGAGTATCAAAGAGTATACTTTTCCTTTTACAACATTTCCTATATTTAGCTGCTTCCCATCGTTATTCTCATTACTTTTATTACTCCTGGTTTATCGACATTGCAAACAACGCAATTTTGCTGACATAACAACAGACAACAATAACAACATTACCACCATATGCAATATAAAGTACAAACATAAAAAAAGTAAAAAAGCGTAAGAAACTCAAAGAAGACAAAATCAACAGAAAACATGCCAAAACAAACAAAGAAGCCTGTCTACACAGCAGGGTTGCGTACCTGTGCAGTCTACGGTATATAGCCGGCAATAAAGTGCAGCAGTCATAACATTAAGATGTAAATGGAAATTGAAAGTAAAAGTCACACACACACGTTTACATACATACATACATACATACGTGCAGAAAGCATGCAAAATGACGGCAGAAACTGCAAATGTTGCGGTGGCAAAGAAGATCTGTGACAGGTGACTCGAATTTCTGCATTGAAAGTGAATACCGTAGCATTTTTAATATGAGTATAACTGTGTTTGTATTTCATTAAATTATATGATTATGAGGCAAGTGAGGAAAGTTTTTGATTGTCACTCACTTGGGAGTGGCCAGAAACGATTCTTCTCCACATGGTTCAAGCAGCTCACGACTTCCGGTTTTAGACCAAGTATCCTCTGGGTAGCCAACAGACATCCGTTTGAAGGCGAGCTAAAGTGAGAACGCGGAGCCCGCTTATGCGGTTGTGCGTAGGGTTTGGGACCCACCACATAAAAACACCCCCCAATGAAAAATCTACGAAAGCCTCGGATGAGACACCCCCCTTTTGATGACGACCCCTGCAAACGTTTTAAGGATAATGATATAAGGGCATGCACCTGGAATGTCCGGACCCTTAATTGGGAAGGTGCCTCTGCCCAGCTGGTTGATGTCCTCATACGACTTAAGGCTGACATCACCGCCATCCAAGAAGTGCGATGGACGGGACAAGGACGGAAGAAGGTGGGTCCTTGTGACATCTACTACAGCGGCCATATAAAGGAGCGCAAATTTGGTGTTGGATTTGTGGTGGGAGAGAGACTCCGTCGCAGAGTCCTGGCATTCACCCCGGTGGATGAACGTCTAGCCACAATCCGCATCAAAGCGAGGTTCTTCAACATATCGCTGATTTGCGCCCACGCCCCAACGGAAGAGAAGGACGATGTGACCAAAGATGCTTTCTATGAGCGCCTAGAACGCACCTATGAGCGCTGCCCCCGCCACGATGTAAAAGTCGTGCTTGGTGATTTTAACGCCAGGGTGGGTAAAGAAGGTGCCTTTGGCACAACAGTCGGAAAATTCAGCCTCCATGACGAAACATCGCCAAACGGCCTGAGGCTGATCGACTTCGCTGGGGCCCGAAATATGGTCGTCTGTAGTACCAGATTCCAGCATAAGAAAATACATCAAGCTACTTGGCTGTCTCCTGATCGAAACACGCGGAACCAAATCGATCACGTTGTGATAGACAGAAGACATGTCTCCTGTGTTTTAGACGTGCGTACGCTCCGAGGACCAAATATAGACTCGGACCATTATCTGGTCGCAGCGAAGATACGCACCCGCCTCTGTGCAGCAAAGAATGCCCGTCAACAAACACAAGGAAGGTTCGACGTCGAAAAGCTGCAATCGCAACAGACAGCCACGAAATACTCTACTCGACTTGCACTCCTGCTCTCTGAGAGCACTCATCAGCATCTCGGTATAAGGGAACTGTGGAACGGCATCTCAAACTCACTGCGTACCGCTGCAGCCGAAACAATTGGTTTTCGGCAACGACAAAAAACAAGCTGGTACGATGAGGAGTGCCGTCTCGTAGCGGAGAGAAAACAGACTGCCTACCTCGCAACATTGCAAACGACCACAACACGTGCGGGATGGGATAGATACCGAGAGCTGAAGAGGGAAGCGAGACGCATTTGCAGACAAAAAAAGAAAGAGGCCGAAATGCGTGAGTACGAAGAGCTTGAGAAGCTGGCAGACAGAGGGAATGCTCGAAAATTTTATGAAAAAATGAAGCGACTTAACGAAGGTTTCAAGACCGGAGCATCCTCATGTAGAGACCAAGGTGGTAATCTGGTAACCGATGTCCAGGGCATACTGGGATTATGGAGGGAACACTTCTCCGACCTGCTGAATGGCAGTGAGAGTACAACACCAGGAGATGGCGAACCCGATCCCCCAATCGATGACGATGGAACAGATGTTCCATTACCCGACCATGAAGAAATTCGAATAGCAATTACCCGCTTGAAGAACAACAAAGCAGCGGGGGCCGATAGATTACCGGCAGAACTATTCAAATACGGCGGCGAAGAACTGATAAGGTGCATGCATCAGCTTCTTTGCAGAATATGGTCGGAAGAAAGCATGCCTGACGATTGGAATCTCAGTGTGCTCTGCCCAATCCATAAAAAGGGAGATCCCACAATCTGCGCCAATTACCGTGGGATCAGCCTCCTAAATATCGCATACAAGGTTCTATCGAGCGTATTGTGTGAAAGACTAAAGCCCACCGTCAACAAACTGATTGGACCTTATCAGTGTGGCTTTAGACCTGGAAAATCGACAACTGACCAGATATTCACCATGCGCCAAATCTTGGAAAAGACCCGAGAAAAGAGGATCGACACACACCACCTTTTTGTCGATTTTAAAGCTGCTTTCGACAGCACGAAAAGGAGTTGCCTTTACGCCGCGATGTCTGAATTTGGTATCCCCGCAAAACTAATACGGCTGTGTAAATTGACGTTGAGCAACACCAAAAGCTCCGTCATGATTGGGAAGGACCTCTCCGAGCCGTTCGATACCAAACGAGGTTTTAGACAAGGCGACTCACTATCGTGCGACTTCTTTAACCTGATGCTGGAAAAAATTATAAGAGCTGCAGAGCTAAACCGAGAAGGTACAATCTTCTACAAGAGTGTACAGCTCCTGGCGTACGCCGATGATATTGATATCATCGGAAGCAACAACCGCGCCGTTTGTTCTGCTTTTTCCCGCATGGATAAGGAGGCGAAGCGAATGGGTCTGGAGGTGAATGAGGACAAGACGAAATATCTCCTGTCATCAAACAAACAGTCGGCGCATTCGCGTCTTGGCTCCCACGTCACTGTTGACAGTCATAACTTCGAGGTCGTAGATAATTTCGTATACCTGGGAACCAGCATCAACAACACGAACAATGTCAGCCTCGAAATCCAGCGCAGAATAACTCTTGCCAACAGGTGCTACTTTGGACTGAGTAGGCAATTGAACAGTAAAGTCCTCTCTCGACGAACCAAAATCAAGCTCTACAAGTCGCTTATCATTCCCGTCCTGCTTTACGGTGCAGAAGCTTGGACGATGTCAACATCAGATGAGACGACACTAGGAGTTTTCGAGAGGAAAATTTTGCGCAAGATTTATGGTCCTCAGAACATTGGCAACGGCGAATACCGCAGACGATGGAACGATGAGCTGTACGAGTTATACGACGACATTGACATAGTTCAGCGAATAAAAAGACAGCTGCTACGCTGGCTAGGTCATGTTGTCCGAATGGACGAAAACACCCCAGCCCTGAAAGTGTTCGATGCAGTACCCGCCGGAGGAAGCCGAGGAAGGGGAAGGCCTCCACTCCGTTGGAGGGACCAGGTGGAGAGCGACCTGGTTACACTTGGGATCTCCAACTGGCGCCGAACTGCGAAGGAGAGAGACAGGTGGCGCACTATCGTCGATTCGGCTATAACCGGCTAAACGGTTGCAACGCCAATCACATACACACATGAGGTAGCTTTGCAGTGGGAGGATAGCGAGTTGCTTCTTTCCTCTTCGTGACATAGACATAGTGGCAAGTGGTTTGACAGTTTAAAGTCGCAGAATGAAAATAGTGGTGCTTATATGTCCATTTCTATTTTAAATATTTGATATAATTTTTAATAATATTTTATTTTATAATTATTTGTATATTTTTTAAATTTTTCTTCTTAATTTTTTTAGTATATATTTATTTTTTTCTATTCCACTTTTATTGACACATTTAACCCATGCACATCTCAGACCCAACTTATATTTTTCTTTGACGCTCAGTGAAAATTGCTGACTTAATGACTTTTTTCTTCGCTAATTTCATTCAATAATTGTACGAAATGACGTTTCAATTATATTCGCCTTCACCACTTGACATATACAAATTAAAATAAAATGACAGTTATACAAACACGTGTATTTTTTCCATTTTTTTGAAATTGATTGAACTGTGCTGATGAAGTAATTTAATGATTGAGCCTAAGAGAAAAAAGTTGTCAACATAACATGACACATTATTAGTGACATAGCTAAATACCCGCTGCCAAACTTAACAGTCATGCCTAAAAGCAGCTTTTCACCGGAACATCGTCTTCCATACGCACGAGATATGGCCCAAAGAACGAATTTGTTGGATTTATATGCGCTTAACTATATCCATGTGACGGTAGGTTGGATTAGACGGTTCCACAAAGCGCTGGGAATCTATTACCAGAGTGTTTCAACCTCAGTCGGGAGGAGGAAATGCTTAGATGATTCCACCTCGTTTTCCTCCAAATCGCTTTCGCAGCTCGCGTGTACCAGAATCCCTAGTTTCACCGTATGTGTATCCAGTGAATACACCTACGATAGCGCTGAGATGAATGTTACTAAGAGAAAGCAGTTCAAAAGACCTTTTTACATCCCAATTTGGCAGTATAAAGTTTATGGTTCCATCTTCGGCTCCAAAGATCTTGCAGAGAACAGTTCTCTCGAATGTCCCAAGCACCTTCTCATCTCGCTTTGTCATCGTCAATGTTTCGCCGTCGTATAATAGAACGGGAATGATAATTTTCGTTCGTCGAAAGACTGAAAGTCTGTTTCTCAATTACCTACAGATCCCAAAGTAGATCCCATAATAGCTCCTGTTGGCAAGAGTTTTTCTGCGCTTGATCTCTAGGCTTAGATTGTTGGTGGTCGTTATGCTGGTTCCGAGATAGACGAAGTCTTTCACTTTTTCAAAGTTATAGTGAACAATAACAATAATCGACCTTAATGTGTGTCTTCCAGTGGACTTTATTGCGTTCCTCCATCTGGTATTAGTAGTTTCATAGGTTAATTTCGAAACTTCTTTGAAATGTGTTGACTTTTACTGGACACACTCAAGCTGACTAGCCTGACTGAGCTTCAGGCGTAGTTTTAAGTGCTAAAATCCTTCTAGGTTCCAATGGTATCCAATAATATTTCAAAACACCTTTGTTTTCTGTTAAATCCCATTATGTTCGGTAAAAAAATTAATAGTCGTCGTAAGTTACGAGTTCATAACAGATCGTAGTTGAAGTGATTGCCATTCTATTTGATTATCGAAGGCTTGTTTGATAAAATTGGTCAATATGGGCAGTTATCACAATGTTAGTTCATTTCAATTTAAATTTCATTATTTGATTTCAAACCTGAGCTTGAAAGTGCAGATATTTGCTATTAAAAGCAAATCATATAACCAGAGTTCGCACACAACTCTGTTTATATCACCTTATTGTAAATTTGCGAATGTCAAGCGTAGTTAAAATGTCCATTACACCAAAGATTACCCACCTTAAGCGGGCTTAATTACCCTCATTTGACATTTAACATCTAAAGCGACCAAACAATGTTTACACTCACCTTTTTTATGCCTCTTCTTCTAATGTAATTTACAGCAATTTTAACACTAAACACCTGACTTTTCAAATAGTTTTATTACGAAATCCAATTAAATTACCAAAGGCCGCCGCAACATGCAGCTTGTGGTTGACGTTGCAATTACCGTATGACGCGTAGCGTCTTCTAACCAACAATTTCTGTAAAAGCATGTGTGTGCCTGAAATAATTTGAAACTGAATTTCAACGCATCGTACACACTCGGCAGCACGTCGGCGCACTTAACAAACGCACACAACCTGTCCGGCATTTGTCAGCCACTTGATTTGGTTTGTGGTTGTTTGTTATTTACTGTTGTTTTTGTGTTTTTTGTTGTTGCATTTATTTCACTTTATTATGTTTTCAACGTTTATTTACTTTTTAGCTGTTCGTTGTTTGGTCAGTAACATTTGGCATTTCGCCCATTCCGGGCCACCGTGTCGCAGGCCATTAGCTGCTGCTTAACACAGCAACAACCACAAAACACATATGTATGAGCGTTCGTTCGTCGAATATGTGTCAAGGTTGTGTTAATAAAACCAAAGTGATTATTGTTAACTGCGCTTCGGGTGCCGATTTGTTATCGTATTTCGTAATCGTTTTCCTAATTTATCAATGCATAATGGCCGTACGCTCGTGAAAATGCAATTAGCGGTGCCTCCGAGTGCCTGCAAGAATTCGAAGATCAATGTTATGAAAATATTGCAAATTCGTATACATATTTGTTTGCGAATTTCAAGGGGACACTAAAGAAATAAAATTGGTCGGTATTTATTTTCTCTTATAATTTTCACCAATGGTGATTTCAAGGTCGCTTTCGTTTTCTTTCTGGTTTTGTGGTGATTTGTGTGTGACTTATTGCAAATTTACTTGTATATACACGATAATGGTCTCGTACTCTTTACGTTATTTGAAGCGACGGTCTCCTTTATTCTTCTATTATTAGTATATGTATATCCCCATCTCCTAATTTTTGGTAAATCTACACATAAATATGTTTTTTTTAAGATATTTCGACCAGATTCACATTCAAATTTACTACTATAATTCTTTTTGTGATCGTAAATTATTTGAATATAGTTATTATCATCAAAAGATGGTTAAGTATTGACATTTAATGTATTTATTAATTTTGTCTACAAGGGAGTCTGGAGAGTTTGTCAGGGATGTTCGGGTTTATTTTGAAAGCTAACCTTCTAAGAAACTTTACATCTGTACCGATGAAGGGCATAAGGTTTGTGAATGATCATTTTGTAGCTTATGCGATTGTTGTCATATAAGCCTATGGAAAACACCAAGACAAAGTCTTGCTTTAAGTACATTTAACAATATGGCCTGCGCAACGCCCAGGTGTTCCAATAAGGGCTACCATAGAGGATAACGTGACAACACCACGATCTCGTATTGGCAGATCATTTTGAAATTGAACGAAATACGAAAATATAAAAAAGATATCGCGTTTTGCAACCCTGCAAAACAGGCATTTAATCCCGTCGTTGGGTGACCGATCATAGAGTTCTATAATGCCAAATGATTAGGCCGATTCGACACTGAATTACAAAAAAAAAAGATTTCATTTGACGAAGAAAAATTACTCTTCGATGATGACAACTCATTGGTTTACATCTATGTCGTCCCACAGGTCAAATTGGGTTAGGACCACCTAGACCCGTGCAACTTCTTTTTGTTTGCAAACTAGAAGTCATATCGTCGGGCAGAAATTTAGGACGAACAAGAATATTCTTGGCGCCCTGTTGGCCCACTTTGTCCACTTCCAGGAAGAGTGAAAGAAATTGGAGCATTCGTGTCTGATTCAAGTGAATCGAGCTAAAAAGAGCTTTCTTGAGAATTAAATTGACAGTATATGACCGAATAAATTGATACAAAAGTTACATAAAAGAGTTTACATTTCTGCAAATACATGCATATTATTATCTCTATGCGGATATAACGGTACCGCATATACATATATATACTGAAATAAACTCCAATTATTACGAAAATCTACAACTCTCATTTGATTTAATTCATCCAAGCAATACAAATCAGTTCAATATGTCGATAAATCATAAAACATATGGCAGTGTAATGGCATAACGGAAATTTGCAAGTCGTATTTTATTATTTTTTCGTTATTTAACCGGAGCGTAACAAAATAATCGTGTTTACGAAGAAGCGGGTAACAAAGCATAGCGAAGTAGGGACAATAACAGAAATGTGACTTGTGACAGTGCCCCCAAGGCATTCATTATCATTATATTTAGCGAAAAGATTCGTAATGACGTAGTCTTTTGTTTATTTTTATTATATTTTTTATTGTCTTTATATTTTTTTATGGCTTTTGTTTCTCACTCTTGTTTGTTTTGTTTTAAAGTTGCCACATTTTTGTATCTTTAGTTCCATGTGCGCTTGAGGAACTCTTAGTCAAATAGTCAAACATAGTAATAAACAAATGCTAATCTATGTATGTATCTAAATTTAGACCAAATATAACCTATCATTTATTTGAATGGACTTATTTGTCTTCATGATCTACGACATGGTTTCCCACTCAGATTAAGGTCACAATAAGAGTACTTATTCGGCCTAATGAACTCGTATCGTAAATCGAAAATATTCCAGCAGTTAAGGTTACCAATGATTTAAACAAAATTTGAAACAGTGTTGCCAGTTTATTCTAAACGCCGCCACTATAGCGAACAAATATAAGATTTAAAAAATCTTTAAAGTTTATTTTTGTTAGAATTTTAAACAAAAAATCACTTTTTTGGTAAAATTTTTGCCACATATTACTCGAAAAAATGGTTGTAAATAAACAAAAAATCATTCGTTAATTAACTCGATAATGTTATTTCAAAGATGTGTGCAAAATTTGAATGAAATTGTTCATAACTTTACGGAAAATCGTGTCCACCGATTTAAAAAAATGAGTTTTCAATTGAAACTGACGTGGCCTTATGGGCGGAGCTGCCAAAGGGTATATCTCTTAGAATTCTTATACTCTCGCAACAAAAGTTGCTAAGAGAGTATTATAGTTTTGTCCACATAACGGTTGTTTGTAAGTCCTAAAACTAAACGAGTTAGATATAAGGTTATATATACCAAAGTGATCAGGGTGACGAGTAAAGTTCAAATCCGGATGTCTGTCTGTCCGTCCGTCCGTCTGTCCGTCCGTGCAAGCTGTAACTTGAGTAAAAATTGAGATATCTTAATGAAACTTGGAACACGTGTTCCTTGGCATCATAAGAAGGTTAAGTTCGAAGAAAAACACATAAAGAGCTATAACTAAGCCATAAATAAAGTTATGAAAATAAAATTTGGAACATAGGATCGCATTAGGGAGGGGCACATTTGAATGTATTTTTTTTTGGAAAAGTGGGCATGACCCCGCCTACAAATAGGTTTTTTGTATATATCTTGCTAACCAATAACCCTATATAAACCATATCTCAATAACTTGTGGAAAAATTGTCAAAATCGAACCATGACTTTTCAAGGCCCCTGATATCAAACATGAAGAACTCAGTGCCTAATTTTTCACCGAAAATATAGGTAAATCTCTAAATAAATTGCGAGAGTATAAAATGTTCGGTTGCACCCGAACTTAGCCTCTCCTTACTTGTTTTATAAAGAATTTGTTTTTAAAATTTTAAAATTTTGAAATGATTTATTTTTCAAATACAAATATTCAAAAAAAATAATAATTTTTACATCAATAAAGCAAATTACTATTTACTTCAATTTAAAAATATTACAATTACTGGTTATTTCATTTAACCGTTAATAACTAATCCACTAGCCATTTAAAACTGTCAATGTAGTGTTGCGGCGCCAAATTATACTTCAACTTGCACCACTCTTTCCAATATGACATACATTTTAACAATTTTAACCATTGGTCAAGATTACAGGTTGTCACTATTGCCACGCGTTCCTATTTCAGTAATCGAGTTTAGCACTATTTTTAACACCAGACTACAACCCATAAATAAAAATCCAAATAAATGTATATGTACAGCTAAAGTGCCATGCGCAAACATTACATTAATCGAACAATTGTCGTAAATGTAATTGCTTAATGTGTAATGTGTAATTTATCGATGGTTTATCAATTAGCGATGGACATACACACGAGCAAATGACGACACGAGTGTCCACAGTATTAAATGAAATTGTAATTCGACGAAGGCAGAGAGGAAGATAAATGATAAATGGTAACCCAGTGGAGCATGACGTTCTCGTTTGTTTTTACGAGGAGGCGCCATCGAAACTTAGACAGTCAGTAAGGGACTTTAATCTGAAATTAATTTCTAACAATCTCCGAAGGTTAACAGTCAGTAAGGGACTTTAAACCGAAATAAATTTCCAAAAAATATTGTGGATACGAAAGATTTTTTGACATTTTTTTTATACATAATTATCATATTTAACTGTTATTTTTATTGAAATCGAAAATTTCGGTGTAAAATATATTCGAAAAGTTACAAGCATTTTTCCATGCTAGTATTGTTTACACCACTGTTTTTAACGATTTATTAAGAAGTACTTTTATTTTAACCATTTTTGTTGAAATTTAAATAAAAATTCAAAATTTTAAACCCAAACTCGCAAACTATTTTGTAACCCACGTATTTACGCGTCAAATGTAGCAGTTGCACATGCATGTAAGTGTACTTTGGCAACTATGAGTGTGTGCGTGTGTTTGTTAATGTGTGGTGCCAATTTGAACCGGCTTTTAGTCGAGACAATACTTATGGATGCGATGAAGTCAGCACCCGCAATCGCTTATCTGGGTCACAGAGCATACTTATACGAATTGGCGCGCTGTTTTCGTCATACCGTTACACACTTACATACATACATACATACGCACGCACTTGGTTATTCAGCAGCTTTTTGGCTGACAGCCGCTACCGCCTCCTCATACCCCTCGCATTATTCGGTGTTACGAATAATTTCGGTTTCGTTTGCTTTTTTGGTTATCTGCTGTCAATGTTGTTTGTGAGTGAATGCACGTACGTAAATCTGCCATGTGCTGCACATATGTATATCTCTCTATGTACGTTTGTATGTATATGTGTTGCTGTTGTTGCAATCCGTTGCTTGTTGGCAGCTTGCTGATTGCGCGACAATATGCATGATTATCGTTTGCATTGCGTATTGTTATAGTTGTTGGTTTTGTTATTGCTGTTATTACGTCGTATTGCTTACATTATACAGCTAACGGCGATGCTGGGCTCGTACACAGTTATTTGACAGACGACAGATGCTGCCTTTTAATGACCCAAATTCCCAGGCAGCGGGATGAGTAGACAGCAGTTAAAGAGATACTTGTTTAGCGGTGAGATGATGGCGACGCCAGATACTGGCATATATTTCCCCTGTTTTGATTCTCAACACATACATAGACTCATTAATATTTTATTGTAGTTTACTTCCTTGCTTTTCTTCTTCTTATTTTATGCAAAGTTATCTAATGACTTCGATTACGTCAAATTCGCGCAGTTTTAATGTCTGTGATCTTTCTCATCATTAAAGATCAGCTGGTAGTTATTGATGTAGCCATAAATCGTTAGAAAACATATAAAACAAAAGTAACACTAAACGAGTCTAAACAAGTAAGAAAGAGCTAAGTTTGGGTGTAACCGAACATTTTATGCTCTCGCTATTTATTTATTTAATTTTATTAATATAAGATAACTTCAAAAAATCATTTTATATAGTATATGAGGGCTAGGGTAATTCCTGAACTGATTTCGAAACATTATACGCTCATTTAACTTCGCTAAGATATTTCAGATATTAGCTGATTTATAATGTATAAAGCCCATCGTATTGTTGAAAACCAATAATTACGTATATGTAAGGGAGCTTGGGGAAGTTATGACCCCATATTAACACTATTAAAAGAAAAAGATTCCTCTGAATTACATTAAATATCTGAGAGATTTACCGATATTTTCAGTGAAAAAGTATACAATTTCACTTAGGCATTGAGCTCTTCATGTTCGATATCTAAGACCTTCAAAAGGTAAACTCCAAATCGACAATTTTTCAGTAAGTGATGCCACACATCACATGCGGTATTTGTGTACATTTTTATTCCGATATCTTCATTGGTGCTTGATGGATATGTTATAAAGTGAATGAACTAGATGAAATTCAAAATATAGTTATATGGGAAGTAGGCATGGCTGTGAACCGATTTCGCCAATTTTTCATCCGCTTATCAGAGTGTCAAGAAAATATCTTATTTGTCGAATTTCATTGATATCGGTCGAGTAGTTCCTGAGATATGGTTTCTGGCCCATATCGCATCCGCCCATCGTCAACTTTTAATATTAATCTTAGTACAACTTTTTTGTATCATCTTTAAGTTAATGCACTTTTAGTAGTTTTCGACATAACCTTTGTTTGTGGGATTGTTGTGGTTTTTATCAATTTCTCCGATTTGGGAGGGAAAAATATATACAAAAAACCCTGTGACCGGGGCCACGCTCATTTCCACAAAAGATCATCCGAATATGCCCCTCCCTAGTATGACCAATAATTTTTATAGCTTTATTTATGATTTTGTTGTAGCATTTTATACCTATTATCCTTTCTGTTTTCATTAAACAAAATTGCTCTAAAACTTGATCAACCGGAGTGCAGTTTTCAGTGAGCCACTGCAATTTGATTTTGACTAAGTAAGTTTTTGATAAAAAAAATGGGTAACTCGAAAGATTTAATTTGTAATTTCTTACCCTTTCTTATTTTGTTGTAGAAAAAAAATATTTCTTCACTCAAAATTTGTTTTTTTCGGATATAATTAAATTATCTGTCATCAGTGGCATGAACTCTTCTCTCAGTATCACGATTATACCACCAATAAAAATAAAAATTAATCAGAAACTTTTACAACACAGATCTGCTACCTATCAGTTTATTTTGTATCCACCTATTTCCTCATACTGCATTATACTTCGCTTTTCGTTGCCACAATGACTTCCACTGACTACAGACCTTTGTCGGAAATTTAACAATTACCACTAACTATGCGCCCACCTACAATCGTTGGCGGTCTTGAATTGCTGTATACGAGTAAATGCTGGCACCATTTCAATTTGGCGCAAATTTCCTCTTTAATCCCTTGATTGGCGAATGAGTGTGCCGCACCATTTGATCCGTTAATAATATCATTAAATTCACCGCTTGATTGATTCGTGATTCATCAACTATTCAACCGATTATCCGGCAAGGCTTTTAACTACTTTAAAAGGTAGAGCCTGCGCGCTTAGTTAACGGTCATACAATGATTGCTTTGCGGTGTTCGTATTCGCTTTACTGCGACTGTGCGCAGTGATCGGTGGCGATCAGTGTTGCAATAAGTGGTACTAAAGATCTTTAACTGATTTGCTCTTGTCCGTACGCTGGTCCTAGTCGATAAGCGTCAGAAAATTACTTGACTTTTGACTTCTACTTACATAAAAACCTTGACTGGCTACCAAATGGGAGGTGAGCGTAAAATTACGGAAGTGCACTATGTGAAGCAGTTGAGTAAAGTAGAGGCGGAGAAGCACATTAAAAATAATTTTATAAAGTAAATATTAAAATTTATTATAATTTCTTGTACATAGATTTATTTTCATAGATAAATAAAAATATTTTCTTGTTTTAATAATTATTATTTTTTGTACTTACAGGTAAGACTTTGAATCGCCCAGTTATTCAACTCAGCACAAAACGGAGGGAATGTGTCATAATTTGACGTCGCGTATAACTGTCACATACTCCTTTAGGTAGGCAAGTCAAGGTGAGTGCTTTCGACTCAACGCGAGTGACGTGATCAACACCTAATTGGTGACGCCAGCGCCACACACGAATGTACAATGAGTCGCTGTGCACACCACTGCGTTGTAGCCAATTACCTACCGTTATGGACTTATGACATTTGCTGAAAGCGCAAACATTAAATGTCAGGTCCACTCTTCAGCCATTGTTTGACTAATGTACTCATCAGCTCTCATCACTGGAGCTTTAGGCATGTCCAAAGCTTCACGTAATTAAAGAAGCTATAAATTTGTACGTCAAAAAGGCGCGGTGTGTGGCGTGAATGTGGGTATGTGCGTATTTTTACGTGCTTACGACAACGTTTACAACAGTTGTGAGTCGTAGGCTTGTGAGCGGCGCGAAAATGCTAAAATGTTTTGTATCTCGTTGCACTGTCAGTAGATTTGGTGTTGCAAATGATGTTGGTGATGAAGATGTGTATAATAAGTCAAATGTTATTCAACACTTTCACTGCACTTCCCTGAGAAAGTTGCCAAGATGCGTATTTTAATATTATTTTCTATTTATACATATTTATACTTTTGTAGATATTTTTCAAATATTTCTTAGTTTAAAAGTCAATAACTTTGTGCGTTTTCTCAGTAATTACCAGCGTAAATGTTTCAAGATTTGAAAACGGATAACAATGACTTCGCACCTGTATACAATTTTCAGACTATACCACTGCATTACAACTTGCGCACATTTACTGAAATTATCTTGCATACTTTTAGGCGTTTCGTAAGTAGA
This sequence comes from Zeugodacus cucurbitae, assembly GCF_028554725.1. Lineage (NCBI taxonomy): Eukaryota > Metazoa > Arthropoda > Insecta > Diptera > Tephritidae > Zeugodacus > Zeugodacus cucurbitae. Next base: position 19,047,445 of record NC_071670.1, read on the forward strand.
TATTTAAACTTTAAAGCCCTGATTTTTTGCATATAAGTCAATTGTACTGTCTAATTTTTAAAATTGTTTGCAATTTGTTTACATTTGTTACTGTATGCAAAATAAAATATGTGATTAGACAATTGAGTTCGCTTACTCTCGTTACAAATGCTGAAAAATAGAATAATTTTCTTTGCAAAAACCACAATTTTTACGAAAAAATAATGATATTTTGTTCTATTTTGTGAAACTCATCACAATTACTAACCATAGTAAACATTATTTGACATTCTTCACAAATAATCCATTCCCTTGGAGATTTTCATATCATTATGCATCAAATGTTCCGAAATAAAATCAGTTCTGAAAATCTTACTTTTTTATTATTTTTTGAAGTGTAGATATTAGAAAATTAATCCAAATATACAGTGCTAGACAAAAAAATAAGAAAAGTTCCTGTTAAGAACAAAAACCTTTAAAAACGGTCTACGCTAACCAGGGACCGTAATCATTATAAGTTTTATTATAAAAATCACAAAATAATGTTTATATATTGATTTTTATGATTTTCTTCACAGTTAATAATTAATTTTGAGTAATTTGTAAAAAATCATAAATAATCATCATTTATGAGCAAATAAATAAAATTCATATATAATCATTATTTTTGATCAAAAAAATAAAAATCATAAATAATCATTATATTTGATTTTTATATTTTTTGCTCGAAATAAAACTCACTTTTGGATTACATGTTTGTGATTAAGTTTTTTGGTACTATTCTTTCATGTCCTTTTAGGACATAGCTGAAGGATCAAATTTAAGATATGATTTTGCCACAGCCTAAATGAGTCAAAAAACATATCTCAGGAACTACTGGACTAATTTCAATGAAATTTGGTCTATGATATTTTGATGCCATTTCAATATCTTCATGTCATTCTAAAAGGACATGAAAAAATAGTACCAAAAAACTTAATAGCAAACATGTAATCCAAAAGTGAATTTATTTTGAGCAAAAAATATAAAAAATCAAATATAATGATTATTTATGATTTTTATTTTTTTTTGCTCATAAATAATGATTATATATGAATTTTATTTATTTACTCAAAAATGATGATTATTTATGATTTTTTACAAATTACTCAAAATTAATTATTAACTGTGAAGAAAATCATAAAAATCTGTATTTAAAAAATCATTGTGGAAATGGATAGATCGTCCAAAAAGGATTACAATGACGTTATCCTTTTGTTTGTGTGACGATTCTAAGTTATTGATTTTTTTACTTAAAAATCGGAACGATAATCATTATATACGGTCCCTGATGCTAACCCATGAAAAATTTAAAAAAATATATTATATATGATCCACTAGCGCCTCACAAGTATCATATCATATCATTTGCTGTATATTTATGGTTAAATGGTTCATTTTTTAACCACTTACCAATGTTTAGCATCACTTGCAACTAAATATACTTTGCTTTTGTCTGTCCATAGTGTGTTAAATTTTTTAAAATTCTATTGAGCTATTCTATTTGATATGAGTTTTACGTTTATATAAAACCTGACATCCAATAACTGACTTATCATAAATTCAAACTCTCGTCGCCCCCCTTATTGCAACAGCTGACTTAAATAGACCCCACAACGTTACAATTATTGTGGATGTACTTCCAATAAATCTTGCACATTTCGAAATTAATGTTTTTTTTTACTATTTCTCCCAACCCAATTTTTTCCTAAAGAGTGAAATTATTTGCAGTTAATGTAATACAACTTTTTCGTTCATCTCTGTTTATGCTTGCCAATACAAATACTAATTTCATCGTAATATATCATGAATAACCGATTTGATCTGCTGCTCTTATTTTATTGTCCACCTTCACATGCTTAACATTCATAAGAGTCGAGGTTTTCCCAAAAACGGAGTTACCAAACATATTTTTTAGTGCATGATATGCCACTTTATCCTCAAACAAAAAAGTTGCGGTAAATAATTAATTTTCAATTGAATACTACCGGATTAAGTGTTCTTATTTTTTTCCAAGTTCTTATAAGTTGTGTCTGATAGGTTAGGTTAGTCTGGTAGGCCAATAATAGCCGCACATAGACCACTTTTCATCCTTTGCGATAAAAGATAGAGTGCCGTCACGTACTCCACGAGGTGTGGTCATCCTTTAAGAGGCCTGCGCTTGACGCGCAGTTTCATTTCACTATCGATACCTCTTCCAGATTCTCATACTGTAAGGCCCCCAAATGCTGGAGTTGTGGGCTTGATAAAGCAGGTCAAACCATTGTTTCTCTGATACCTTGCTCTTGACATTTCCTAAGTTATCTTGATCTGTCAGCCCCATCTTACAGGTGTGTGTCACCACCAGACAGTGGCCTGTGGAAATTCCAACCATGCTCCTACAGGTTCCTTCTATCGAGCGACAGTAGGAATTTTGTGTATTTCTGTTCTACCACTTTACACATGGCTTTAGCTGTTTTGCACCTCGGTATATTCTTCCAACGCGTTATGATCTTCCTTACTATGTTCCTGTCCAGATCATGGTATAGACAGTGCATGGGTGACAGTGCAATGTTGGTCCGGACGTTTCCGGATGACAGTTGTACACCATTTTTGGCAATCCCGCCAACAATCTCGTTGCTCTCAATGCCTTTGTGGCATGGTATCCAGTAGAAGTGTATCCACTTGTTCCTGGCAACTCCGTCTACTACCACCAAAAAGTAAATTTTTTGTATTTTCAAGTGCAAGTTTTTGTATTTTTGCCATTCAAAAGCCAAATATTGGGCCTCATGCATAAAACGTGAGTTTGAGCTCGGACTCGATTTTTTGAGTAAAAGGTGCTTGTCGCATGCATAATAAAATTTTATGTGTTTGCTTTTTCGCGCTGCTTCGGTTTGATCTCATCTTGCTCAGTTTGAGCGAAGTTAGATGAGCTAGTGCTCATTGTCATATGCATAAAAACAACCTTTTGCTTTCTTTTGTGAGCTCTTGCTCAAATTTTGTTGAGGCTGCCTTATAGTTGACTCGCGTGCACTCGGAGTCGCGTTTTTGAGGAGTCAGAAGAATAACATAGGGGCACCACTCAGGAACATTGATAAAATTTGACTAAATTTAATATTTTGTGCAGATCCTGTATTCCAAACTGGTATAATCACAAAGTTGCTACGAGAGTATGATAGTTTTGTTCACAAACTAAACGAGTTAGATATAGAGTTATACATATATACCAAAGTGATCAGGGTGAGGAGTAGAGTTCAAATCCGGATATCTGTCTTTCTGTCCGTCTGTCCGTCTAACTTGAGTAAAAATAGTCACATATCTTGTTTAAAATTGGTACACGTGTTTCTTGGGACCATAGGAAAGTTGTTTTCGAAGGTGGGATAAATCGGACCACTGCCACGTCCACAAAATGGCAGACCACGAAAAGGCAAAAAGTGCCATAACTAAGCCATAAATAAAGCTATGAAAGTAAAATTAGGTACAAAGGATCGCACTGTAAAGGAGCATATTTTTTGGATGTTATTTTTGTACATATCTCGTAAACTACTAAGCTATACCAACTAAATTTTCTACAACCATTTCTTTTAATCGGATTATAACCATGCCCACCTCCTATACAAAAGTTATGATGAAAACTACTAAAAATGCTTTAATTCAGTAAGGAAAACCACCAGAAACCTTAAATTTCATTATAAAGATGGTACAGAAGAGCTGCACTCAAAATGGTATACAATATACAATTTTTAAATGGGTGTGGTACCACTTATGGGTCCAAAACCGTATCACAGAAACTAATCCTCCAATTCCAATGAAATTCGGTTCATAATAATTTCCGGCCATCCCAATAATATTTTGTGAAAATAGGCCAAATCGGTTGTGAAGTCAATCTGAATCGTTTACTATAAAGTAAACACTAGTGAAGATATCGGAACAGAACTTTGCACAATTACTACATTTATAGTGTGGCCCTTCTAAAAACCGAAATTGGACCATAAGTTTAAAATTTATAGGGAATATTTTTCTTCTAATAATATGTCTCCGTGACAAAAATGGGTTAAATCGGGTCATAACTTCACCTAGCTCCCATATATCTAATATTAAGCTTTCCAACTTTGAATGTACTTTATACCATATATATGACGAATATGTTGGTCAAATTGTGTGTTATAGTAATAACATTAAATGATTAATCACAATTTAGAGAGTATAAAATGTTCGGTTACACCCGATCGTAGTGCTTTCCCTGTTAATTTAATTTTTGCTCAATTTCTTTTACACATGTTTCTAGTATTTTTTTATTTTTAATGCTTGGTAATTTACCCTTTTCTAGTAAATATTTATTTTGTTTTAGTTTTTCTACTAATAATTTAGAAATGTCGTAAGTCTCTATTTTATTATTATTATTTGATCCTACTTCTACTTCACTTTCACTTGACGACACGTTCGCACTTCTATAACAATTAGATGTTTGATCTCCTTTTGCTCAAGTAATTGCAGTTTGTTTGAACTCATTTTTATGCATACGAAATTGAGCAAAAGCTGTTGCTGTTTGATCGAACTCGACTTACGAGCAATTGCTCACATGCCTCAACTCAGCGCTTTTACTCATTTTGGTGCATGAGGCCCATTATCATGGATCCTTCAACTTCAGGTAATTTCGAACAAAAAAAACCGTTGCAAGTCGACATTTACCCTGTATAACTATTTTTAATCATTTATGGAAAAAGGTCTAAATTTTAGCCATTATTGAGAAGTATGTAGAGTAAAAAAAACGCATGTCGTCCAAAGTGAAAGAAGAACCGTTGTTGTAGTTTTTGTTTTGTTTTCGCTTTCGTTATCATCATCATATATTGTTGTTATTGTTATTTATGTTTGTAATATAGCAAATTTAACTTTAATTACTAAGTGGGGGTTTGATGGAAGCTCTGGGCATAGCTCATATAAACAAGCTTTTCATGGCCCAGGCGCTTGTGGTAAAGTCTGTTGTGCCAGTAGGAGAAAGGTTCGTAAAAGTAAGCCATAAACGAATCTTAGTAATGATCGACGGAAAAGTTTGCAATGCAATCACAGAAACTACATTATAAAGAGTTTAACTCTATTAAAAAAATGATAGCGAATCCTGTTAAGACAGAAACTTTGGAATTTGGTTTGTCTATATTACATGGATGGATTCGATTTTTTGAGTGTATGATACACTTGTCTTACAAATTACCTATAAAAAAGTGGAAAGCTACATCGGATAATGATAAACAAAATATAGATTCTACTAAAGCCCGCATTCAAAATGAATTTAGAGTCAAAACCGGATTGATTATCGACCAACCAAAGCCTGGCTTCGGAAATTCTAACGATGGTAATACAGCCAGAAGATTCTTTGAAAACACTGAAGTTTCTGCAGATATTACTAAAATCGATTTAGAACTGATCAACAAAATGCACGTGATACTAATAACTGTTTCTTCGGGTCATGAAATGCATTCTGAAAAATTCAGACATTTTTGTCACAACACTGCCAGACATTATGTTAAAATGTATGCATGGTATAAAATGCCTACCACTTTGCACAAATATTTTATTCATGGCCCTGAAATTGTATTGCATGTACTTCTACCAATCGGACAACTTTCAGAGGAAGCCCAAGAAGCTAGAAACAAGGACTTTAAATGCTATAGGGAGCACTTTTCACGTAAATGTAGCCGTGAGAAATCAAATGAAGACATTTTAAACAGGTTTCTACTGAGCCCCAATCCGATCATTAGCAGCAAAATTAAATTACCAAAAAAAAAAAATTGCAAGCCCTACCAAAATCGGTAATAGAATTGCTTATTCCGCCAACTATTTCAGTAAGTGCTGTTCGATCTAATGATAGTGATGATGAAACTGGAGATGCACATATTGAGGAACTAGAGGCTTGCAACTCCGACGACAGTCATTAAACTAAATGAAATGCTAGTTTTTTTATGTATTTGTGCTTATTCAATAATAAAAAATTATAATATTTTAAAATTACGACTTCCCTGAATTAATCTCCGTTTTGGGGGTCCTATACCCCACTGTGAGCCGGCCCTGCGGTTTTCCCCACCAAACACCTTGAAATATACTGGTAGTGTAGTGTTTCGGTAGTTTGAAACGGTGTCTTTCATCTAACTCCGGGCATTATATCCCGACGCATACTCCGCGATTTTGTATTTTCTTGTATAGAGAAGTAGATCGGTTTTTTCCGCATTCAACCAGACCCGCTTGCTTTGCCCACCTGTGGACAGTATTGAGAAATATGGTCATAATGTTGCTAATAGTTTAGACACATTCCCGTTATTACAATGTCGTCCGCATGTGGTACTATCTTGGGGCTTTACCGTCTAGATTCCTTAACAAATTATTCACTACCAGTGTCCATAGGAGCGAAGATAGCACTCCTCCATTGGGGGTTTCTCTACAGACCTCTTTAGTCGTTATGGCATCGTTCCATTCTGTTGTTATCTCATCACTTATCTAAAATTTCATCAATAGCAGTAGAATAGGTCTCGAGAAATCTTGACAACCGCCTTTGAAAATTTAGTTTTGAGAAAACCGCATTTAAATTTTTGTGAGGCATCCGAACTACCATGTAGCGCACAATGTGGTCAAATTTTATCTCAATCATCATTATTTTAAAAGTTTACACTTCTATAATACTTATGCGATCTTTAATATCCGTAATACTTCACTTAAAACTTAATTTGAATTAACTAAATATATTTGCTATATATACATACCATATATATTTATTTAATCTATGGCTGGAAAAATATTTGTCTCTCCCTCTTTAATGTATTTGTTCTCCAAATAAAAGCAAAAAAACTCAAGTTTATCTTACAACTGTACTTTTATTTGTAAACTAAATGAATAAATAAATATACAATTAAATTACAAAAGAGTCGACTTTTGTATCTTACGCGCGTAAGTCTTAAAAATATGAACGAAGCTAAGTAGGCAGCGATGAATTTACAATGAGCATATCAATGATTATAAACAAACATAAATGAATGAATGATGGCTGCCATAAAGTAAACAATACACAAATATTTTACTGATGTAGGCAGCTTAAAAACGATTTCGCAATTTTCAAAAATAAAAAAATAATAATTTTTTCTCACAAAGCGAACGAATGGTAAAGTAAAACCTAAAAATGGAAGATAAATTGACTAGTCATATACTATATGTATATTGCGAAAGCATTAACGAAACACTAAATGGAACAACGAAAGTGTTAATTTGTAAGAAACACGCATGACAGCTACATACACAGCGCCGAGCGGCTTAGCCATACTGTCGTATCGGCCGCGCACCCCAATCCTCCTTTATGAGGTCAGACGCCTTTTCGCCAATCATAATGACCGGTGCGTTGGGATTACCGTTCATGATGGTTGGCATGATGCTTGCGTCCGCCACACGTATACCGGACACGCCATAAACACGCAAGCGTGGATCCACTACGGCGGTGACATCCCAGCTGGGACCCATTTTGCACGTACCCGCCGGATGGTATATGGTGAAGGTGAACTGTTTGATGGCACAACCCCAATAGGCGTCGGACATGAATTCGTAGTGACGACAGCCCGGCAGCGGTATGTTGTGCGGACGCGAACCGAAACGCTGAAAGGCTTGTGTGTTCGAGACATTTATGGCCAATTTAATGCCCTCCACAAGCACGTCGATGTCTTCCTGATGTGCAAAGTAGTTGGGTATCAGTTTGGGCTGTTGCAGAGGGTTACGTGAATTGAGCCGCACCCAGCCGGTGCTCTTGGGACGTAGCAGCAATGGCAAGATAGACCAGGTCTCAGAGTTGTGCAGCGGTTTGTAGACAGTGTTGTAGAAACCATCACGTAGATTTAGAATTTTACGTATCTGTTCGCCAGCGTCCGAGTTGATGGAGCTGGGTAGAAAGTGGAATTGGATATCCGGCCAGTCGACGGCTGGATCTTGATATTTTGAATTTAGAAAAGCGACACCTTCCACACCGGAGAATGTCATGGGTCCGCGCTCACGCAAAATATACTCCATCGCGACCGGTATAGTTTGGAAGCGTGAACGTGTGACTGTAAGCGGTGCATCCACCACAAAGGTCAGTCCACCCAAACCGACATGATCTTGCAAGTTGTCACCGACGGGCAAATCGGATATTACATTGATGCCATGTTCCTGCAGATGATCGGCTGGACCGATGCCTGATAACATCAGCAGTTGTGGTGAGTTCAAAGCGCCTGCAGATAATATCACCTCACGCCGCACAAAAACCACATTCTTTTGGCCGTTCTTTAAGAACTCCACGCCAATGGCGCGCTTGTTTTTATCGATGAGCACTTTGGTAGCGTGTGCGTGCAGCAGCACATCGAGGTTCTTACGCAAACGCACTGGTCTGATAAATGCCTTGCCGGTGCTGCAGCGCGATCCCCTCCGTATGGTGCTCTGTGTGAGCATGAAACCGGTTTGCTGTTCGCCATTGATATCACGCACCTCGTAACCCATCTCCATGCCGGCTTGCAAAAAAGCGATGGAAAGTGGTGTACGCCAAGGTGACTCCTGTACAGTCAGATATCCGCCAGTCTCATGATAGGCTGTCTTTGCCAGGTAGGGATTACGCACATCTTCCGATTTCAGAAAGTATTTAAGCACATCTTCATAACCCCAACCGGGATTGCCGAGAGACTCCCAGTGATTGTAGTCATTCTTCGAACCACGCACATAAACCATAGCATTGAGCACACTTGAGCCACCGAGCACCTTGCCACGCGGCCAAAAGCAGCGGTCGCCTTTCATCGCTTGACAGTATTGACGCGTTGGTGAAGGTGTTGTCGTATACTTCCAGTCCAAATCGGTGAGCTGCAGGTAGCCGGCAAGCGCGGGTACATCCGATATCTCCGTCTCATCACCGCCAGCTTCTAGCAATAGAACCGTCCAGTTACGTACTTCCGATAGGCGATTGGCTATAACTGCGCCAGCCGAACCGCCGCCAACAACAATGAAGTCATATTGGCGACGAGTCTAGTGAAAGTGAATGAAAGAAAGAGTAAAATGTGGAGCTATAGACTTAGTTTCTTGTTATACTGAAAGTGCGCGTACTCACCATTTGCGGCTCCTGCACTTTGTTCTCCGGATCGATGCTTTGATAGCGATAGTAGTTCATGCCGATCGCTAACAGGGGAATCATGCCAAGCAAAGATGTCATTGTGCCAAACGCCATTTTTCAGTAATTGTCAAATCCACGGATCCTCCTTACACTTTTCACGCAGCTTTAAGTTGTTGCTGCTGATACTAAACCCGTTGCTCTGTGGTGCGCTGGTCGACAGTGGGGTTTCACCCAAAATCTTCGGTTTGTAATTGCGTATACCGCCCGGTTTAGCCGATTTGAAGTGTGCACGCGCCTTCTCGTCTTCCTCTAAAATGTCCAGATACGATTTTATATACAAATGACGACAGAGGTAGTTTTTCTTTTGATCGAGTGAGCTGCGCGACTGATTGGAGGACGATGTTACCGAAGTAGAGCAGGCACAAACGCTTGTCGAGCAAAGCGAAGACGAGGATGTAGCTGATGAAGACAGGAAAGAAGAGGTGCAACGACAGGAGGCGTAATAGATGCCGCTATCGGTGCTCGAAGAATTCTTGCGTTTGTATTGCGTGTGTTTTCGTATGATATTATTATACGTCGGCTCAGTGGTTTTTGAATTTTGATAAGTAGACGAGCTGCTATTAGTCGAAGCGGAATTACTCGTGCTGGTGCTCTGATCGGTGGTATTGCTGATGAGACTGAGTTTCTTTGACGCACGGAATTTCTCATAAGTTTGCTTATTCAAATTGTACTTCTGGCGCAGCCGATAGTGCTCGTCATCGGTGGAGCTGGAAGAGGTAGTCGAGATGTTGGAAGACGGTGGATAGACGCTTTGGAATTCCTGTGAGTGTCTGGTGTATTTGCCGTTGGATGTTGTGAAATCGGATGAAGGTTTTAGGTTTTTCGTTGCGTCTCGTTGCGGGTGTAGTTGTTTGGATTGCGGTGCCTGTTGTTGGTGTGTTTTGTGTCGATTAATAATGCTGCATTTTTTATGCTGAGATATCTCCTGTCCCATATTTTGTTTAGGTGGAATATTGGGAGCTGCAATGAAAGTAAAATTTTATTATGTTTTAGATATTTATAAAAATATTTATTAAAAATGGAATTTTTAAAAATACACAGCGGCTGTGGTCTGGTCTAGTTCTCAAATACGGATAAGATTAGATTAGCTGCTGGAGAACTGATATCGATATCATTGAACAAGCGCGCTCCCTACCGAGTAATCGAAATATTAATATTGGAAAATCGCTATTTGAGGAAGTTGAGGGGTACAGTATAAATCATTTATTAATATAAATAAATTAAAATTATAATAATATTTTGTACAATAAAATTACAACACTAAATAATAGTCAAAATGTAACTGTAAATTTAAGAAAATATTTTAAGAGATCAATCACTGCTGTTTTTCTGCAAATATTTGCAGCAATTCCACTTAAGTTGTTTTTTCACGTATTTCCGCGAATTCTCTATTTACATATCTGATTCGAATTGTTGTTAAATGCCAATCTTATTTTAATCGCGTGCAGCAAGCCAACAAAATCAACCCGGGCCAGCGTTGAAACAAAGACAAAAGTGCCGACTTCCCGCGCCATTTGATGAATATTCAAATAACAAATACAGCAGGTGCACGCCAAGATGTTCGAGAAACTCCTGAAGCGTTATTTTTTGTTTTGTTTTGTTGGGTTTTTGCGCAACGCCACCACAACAAAATCGCATGAGTAAAATCAATTTGAATTTCATTAAAGTGCGCGAACGCGCTGCAAACTAGGCCTCTTATGCAATAGGGAGCGCGCGCAAATTAATTGAAGACACACACACACATTTCCTCAATAGAAATGCATAAACCAGAAATGGGCCAAACAAGGTAGATTTTCGCTTTCTTTTACCACCTATGTGTGTGTGTGTGTGAAATGCGCGCGCTCGCACAATGGGGTGTCGATATGTTGCGTTGATGTTGGCGGCTATTTGTCAACAGTGCGCAGCAGCAGCAGTCAAGCTGAGATGTGAATGAAATGTAACAACCAACAGCGTCATTTCAACAAGCTTATGTTAATTTTGTTCATCATCATGCCCTTTCAGGCAAACAATCAGCAAGCAGTTAAAGCAAAAAAGGAAAAAAATAGGAAAAAAAACAAAAAAAAAACAATAATAATAACAACAATAATTTCTTTGTGTTTGCTTGCTGCAATAGCCGCACTAACGGTGCTAACAGCGGCGTTATCGATTGCCTCATTTGAACGCTTGCGCACCTCATGGGCCAACGTCGCGCAACGGATGGCGCACAAAAGACTTAAGCAACGAACTTGTTTCAAAGTGGCGCTTCATACACAAGCGAAGCGCGCTGTAAGAGTGGTCTCATTTAGCGCGCTTTATTTTATTTTTTGCTTCTTTCAGGCAGTAGCCGCAGAGCACAATTTCATTGAGAAGCAGACATGACCACACATATGTAAATGTACATATATATTTTTGCTTTTAAACACTTTTTTTTTGTTTTACTCCTGAGGAAAGAAATTTTATTTACTCGCCACTACTAAATATTTATTTTAACTCTTTGCAAAATCCATCAGGCATTTCAGCATGCTGCATGTGTACCGTTATTTTTATGTTTGTCAAGTGTTTTCTATTTTATTGCGAATTTTTTTTCTGTAGGATCACGTTTTTCAAGTTCAATGCCACAACGCGTCCATTCGTTTGGCCAGCTCGTTGACTGCTGCATTTCGAATTTCCTGCAGCCATGTCTCCAAGTGGTCCGCATAGATGCATGTGCATGTGTGCAATGCGCCGTCATATGCGGAAGCGGCGCGGCGCTGTCAACATCTCGTTGCAACACCACCAACATTTCCAACTAAACGATTTTACATGGCGCATGTTCGCCTTTCTTTTACGTTTCCTTTGCATTTTTCCACTATTTATTGCCGGTGTTGTAAAGCAAATATATTTTTATTTGCTGATAACTCTTACTATCTATCGATCTACAAGACAGCAAGACAGCTGTGCTGCAGCGAGTTACAAAATCGCTTTGAAAATGTCTTTGTATGGTGAAGCATGCGAACGACATTTCTTGACGCAATCGCATCCGTAAATGGCTTGCTACTCTCTTTTAGGCAAACTAAGTCACTTGCCCCAAAATGAAACAACGTCAATGAGTTTTGTATAGCATTGTATTATAGCATAGCGAATTGCTAGCGCTTAAGTGGAGTAGTCGTTGGTTGTGAGGCGGACTATTCAGATGCGCGTGTAGTATTCGTCTATTGAGCAGCTTTATTTAGTGTGCCGTAAAAGGTGAGTTTGCAAATGTACATTCCCGTATTTTCTGACCATTTTGCAATAGCATTTATTTGGATTTTGAACTGTTTGGCACTGCATTTCTAAAATAAGCTTACGTAAGCCTGTTGAGAATTGAATACAGATGCAAATATGGAATGTATAAATCTATCTGAGGCAGAAATTACTATTGTAGCAACATTCAATAACTACTTGGAATATATTTTGTTGTTTCATCAATATTTTAATAATATATAAGTAATTTTATGTGCTTTCTTTTTACCCTAAATTATTAGTGAAGTAGTTCGATTTGCATATTTTAAAATTTTAATCAGTAAGAATAAGAGTTTCACCAATTCTCTGCTCACTATAGACATTGATTACGTTCCTTAGTCTCAGTTACCCAATAGCAAATTAAAATATAATCTACTTAATCGTCGGGAGTCTATTCTACCAATTTCAGTGCGGTACAAGTGAGTAATATACTCTTGTTTATGACTCAATTAACAGTAGGAAATGCTTGTTATACTCTTTCATTTACCACACACGAGAAAGCAACCTTTAGCTAGCCATGAATCGAACAAGCAACTGGTATAAATTGAATATACCTTAGAGAGGGGCGAAACGAAGACAATCATTGTGGCTTATATCAAAATACTTTCTAGTCAATCATTATTTTGAGTTGTTTTTATACTGATACACCATTTCTGAGTTTTACAGAGTTGTTATAAAACAGAGCAATAATGTATATAGAGACTAAAATTTTTAATTAGCAATAGTCTTTACAAAATTAGTATCGAAATAAAGGGGTTAGGGCTATCTGGTATCGCAAAGGACCAAAACTGGTTTATGTGTGGCTTTCTGTCCTACCAGACTAACCTAACCCAAAGGGGTAATTTTGGAAATTTTTAAAATATTTTACAGAAATATCTAATCGACTGATATAACCTTTGGAAGTTCCGCCCATCAGGCCACGCCAGTTCGAGTGTAAAATTTTAAATGCGTTTATCTCAAAACTCATTTTTTTATGTCGGTGGATACGAAATCTCGATAAGTTATGAAAGTTATTTTGTTCTAATTGTACACATTGTGGAATAACATTATCTAGTTGAAGAATTTTTATTTTTATTACAACTATTTTTCGAGCGAATGAAAGTGATTTTTTTGTCAAAAAACAGAAATTTTAATATTTAAGTTAATTTTTTTATTTTCCTTCGTTTATGAACTAGATTTATCAATTTACTACTGGTTTACTTACTGGTTTCGATATGATGCAAATAAAAATTATTTACAATAGAATAAGGTTTTTGAATTTTTTTATGAAAAAATATAAAAAATTAAAAAAATATATATTAAATGTTTTAAAGTCAAAACATACATTGTACATTGTATTACTGCACATAAATGTAAAATATTATTTTAACATAAAATCAGTTGAGGAATACAAGCTCAAAATTCATCTGGCAACCCTAACCGTTTTTTTCGATCTTTATTCGACACTAAGATATTATTTTATTAAAAATTTCGAAAGTTCACATTTTTTAAAATGTGTTGTTGCTTTTTTGATAATAATGTCCCTTAATCTGTTTCACAAAACAATTTCTTCATTTTAAATTTAAAAATAATATCGATGAATGAACAAAATTTTTTAAATAAATTTATTTAGCACTTATTTTTTTATATTATTTTTTTCCTATACCATCCATAAAATTAAGACACTAAATGTTGTAGATTTAATTAAGTCAATTAACCAATTTTTATTACAATACTGTTTTTTATTATTTTTTTCCATTAATTATTAAAGATATTTCTCTTTAAAACATACAAGATAATAGTCCACAATTTTAAAAGCTAAATGTCAGCTTATGGTTTTTTGTTTATACATTTAATTAATTTTCTTCACGGTCACTTAAGTAGTCCGAAAACACCATAAAATTCACTAAACTCAAATTGATAAACAAAATGCGTTCAATATTTCACGGCTGCCATTAATGCTTTCAGTAAATTTTTATTTAAAACCTGCAGCTTAATTGCACCGACGAAATCAGCGTCTCTAATTGCGCACACTATTCACATTTATTGCCACAAAAACGAAACCATTTCACTACACATATCACAAAATCACTTAAACTTCGAGTGAATTTATTTTTATTTGAATTAATTCAACGCACAGTTCAAAATTATAAGCGATTTGCACTTGATTTTTATCAAAATGTTATAAATTTTATAATTAATTGAATTATTTTTAATGCTTGTTATTAATATTTTTTTATTACCGAAATATTTTCGAAAAACTTGTGTGTGCAATTAGTGTTGGAAGTTGTAGCTTGCTTGTAAGCGCCAAACGGCTTCGGGTTACGTATACGACCTGCACGCCAAAACGTCTCAATTGAAACTGAGTGGCTCTAACACCGACGATTGCCGCTGCAGTAGCTACAACAGCTGGTAAGCGGGTATTTAGCCAAGCCAGCCAAGCAACAGACAATGCGGCTAACAAATGACCCAACGATTGCGCCGCCGCGGAGGCCGACACGCAAAGCGACGCGCGTCGAAGAATCGATGTCTTCACACGATAGAGCCGCAGGCCAACCATCAGTAGCAGCAGCGCTGGTTTCAACAATTGCAACTGTCAATATGTTTGACAGGTTTGTTTTTTTGCTTTTTTTTGATTTGTTGCTTTGTTCGACCGCCGCGTGTGGCAGGCGCATTCATTTAGCGCCAAGACGACGGCGACGCGACGCATGCGCGGCCACCATATCGGCGCTCGGAGTGTATGTATTTGATAATTGCTGCCACATACCATATTTGCTTGCAATTATTGCGCCTGTGTGTATATACATACATATGTACATATGTACATTATTGCCGCAACTTTGGCTGCCCACTCTTGACTTTTAGCCATGTTGCGGTCTGCGCTAAGCTACACTCACATGTACGAGTATTTGCACCGAATTAATTACTTTGGTTGAGCTAGATTATTATTTTGGCAATAAAATATACTCTTTTTTATTTTTTCTTAAACTACTGCGAATATCAAACGAAATCGTGGTTTTTTCCCACTCAACACTCGCTGCTAAACTTTCATTTTTAATACAGCTCTTTAAGGTTACTTTTTTGGTGTATTTATTTAGATGTTTGATTTTCAGACTGTTAAATTGCAGCACCTCCGCTGTCGAGCAGGTGTTCAAAGTTTGCGAAATTTACAATAAATAATTAGACTTCGAGACAAGCATTGAAGTTAGGAAGTCATGGTATGGATTTATTTTCTATAGAATATGCCGGTGAGAACGTAACCGTCAATAGCGACCATTATTGCGCCTTGATAACCGACTATTTAATGCCTGAAATTGATCTCGGCGACATTTGGTTTCAACAAGACGGCGCCACTTCCCGCACATCGAATCGTTTGATATTGAGAGAACACTTCGGTGAGCAGATCACTTCTTTGTCTGCGATTGGCTGAATTTTTTGATAAAAAAGCTAGGCTAGATGTCGCTGCTAAATATATTAATCAGCTGATGAAACTTACCAACTTCTTATGAAAAGCAAAAACAAAAATGTATAACAGCTGATTGGTTATCGAGTAGCCGGCGGTATAATGCCAAAGACAGACATTTGGTTTCCGTGTTACAATGTGTACTACAATAAAAGCTCAAGAAACAATGTACCAGCATAGTGGTACACATGTAGTAATGTACTATGTTTACATTCATCAGCTGATACAAATAAATTCAAGCAAAATATAGTTATGAATAAAAGGCAGGAAAGTGGATCCCGACATAGTTAGAACTGCAAGCAATCTTAAAATATTAATGCCAATATTATTTCTATTATAATTATTTGTTTTCAACATATTATTCTCACAATTTTGTAAAATTTTGTTTTTTATTTCAGTTTATTTTGAATTTAATTTGTTTTCTAGACGCCAAAATGTCAGAAAACATATGATTGTGATAGAGGAGTTTAAAGCTTTCGGTTTGTTCAATGTAATACTTTGTAGTATATTTCACAACACCAAATAATTTCAATGGTTTCTAGTATCGTATTGTTGTACGGAACACCATTTACTTTCGAACAAAATTCAGAACACTGGTGATCTACATACGGTTTCTGTAGCACATGTATGTACTACATGTCAGTCTTAGGTTTGAAAGGCAAAAAAGGGTTTCTCAATAAAAATTTTAATTGCTCTATTAATTTGGCTGTCTAAAAACGCTATTAGAGTGAAAGGTTTGAATTAATTGCCATCGAAGTCTCCCGTTGGATACTCAACAAACGAGCTTTTTTGACGTGATTGTACCATAGGTAGAAAGGTGTTAGACTAATCGGGTTCGTTGGGCATGTAAAGTGGTCTAGTCAATCAATTTTTTATTATTGCATTTTTTTGATATTCTTGCATCTATTAATTCATTTATTAAATTTAATTTGCATAACAAACTGTCAAACTGACAGCAGTTTATTAACCTCGTCCATGCCGAACACAGTAAAAATATAATAAAATCAAATGACAATCAAACTTTGTCTCTCTGCAGTGTGACATCCATACATATGTACATACTGAATGCTATGAACATTTTGACGATTCATATCCAACTGCTCTCCAACTGTTTTTATGGCGACTCGTCAACATAAAATGAACTTTAACGGTTTATCGTATGTGCATTGCCATCAGTTTTATGTCTGCATAATTTTTAGTGCATTTTCATACAACAACAATTGTTTTTATGTACAATACCCACATTCATCTTATTCCCACGGCAGTCATCTCATGGACTTTGAACAAATAAAAAATAAATTTAATTCATTTTGTCTGCATTATCAGTACAATTTTATTTAATTTTTCTTTGATGCAATTTTTGTCGCACTATATTTTTATGCACTCATGAGATTATATACATATATATTCGAGATAATCTAAAATTAAAAATGTTAATGTAATGTTCAAGGAAATATATATAAATTTGTTGTCAAATCACGGGTATTGGATATAATATCTAAATCTAAATCTAAAGCTTTAACGACTCAGTAAAGTCTCTAGAGAATTTCCAGTTCTTAATTGAGGCAAGTTGGTGAACTCGTCGTGTTGTTAGTTTACTTAATCCAAACAAATGTAAATCTATTTAGTCTTCGGAAATTTAAAACATGAACAAAATAAAACGTATAATAAAAGACTTGGATTTATCCAAGATATTTACTCAAAAATAAATCTGTTAATCATTTGTCATTTCAAGCTTACTTATTTAATTACTGTCATGAAAAATATCACAACATCATCTTTCTCCAAAACTTCGCCAGTTTCAATTGCTTTTTTATTGGTTTGAAATTTACAGCATTTAAGTTACATATTTTGAAATGTTTGTTGGGATCTTATTTTACTTTTTTCGGTTATATAATTATATGATTTTCAGTGATGAGTTCACATTTATTTAAGTAGGAAGTGATCTCGGGTGCTTCAATCGATGACCACGAAACAAACTCAAACTCTTTCAAATTCGAATTATGGTTTTATTATTAATTATGGTTTATAATCAGAAAGGCCAAAAAGCCGAAAGCATGCGATATAGTCATGGTTTCAGAGAAGGTATGAAATGGAGTGGCCACACATTTCCCAGACCTTAACCCCATAAACATTGTATAAGAAAGAAAATTGATCACAGGAATCTGGTAAATTTAGATAAACTTTTACAAAGAGAACTTAAGGCATGTAGCCCAAACCATATCCGATAAGCTTATAGATTTAATGCATTGGCGAATTAAAACAAATATTGAGAGTAATGGGTTTACCACAATTTATTAAAGATAATTTACATTTTTATTTGAGTTACAATTGTTTTGTCTTATTGAAGATAGAGGTTATACATAATATAATAAGCTATGAAATTTTATTAAAATTGGTTTGTTTTGGAAATTAAAGTAAAATAATAGATCTCCAGCGTAACAGTAATGTCATTATAATATTTCAGTTGCAAATGTTTTACCGGATACTGTACTTATCGGCCATGTGTCGTGTTTCCTTATCTTTTAGGTGACGATGCTTTGATGGAAATCTCTTGGCATAATAAATTTACCCGACTCGGATATAAGATAAGAATAATTTATTCACGAATTTAGACAAACCTTTTCGTCCATTTTTATGCTTCCAAGTTCAAACATTGATATATCTTACGTTTTTAATAGAATGCTTTCATTGCCAGGAACGCTCTATTGCCTTTAGTCTTTTCTTAAAATCAGAATTTTTGAATGAAGATGTAAGTAGGTCTTTATATAGGTCTTATGTTTATGGTTTATGTGCGATAAACCATCTGTCGGATACTTCTGTATTCTTTGGTATGAAAAAAATCTGGGCAAATTTTTACTGTGACATTCCGAGTTTACCAGTGATTTTAGTTGTTGGTTTTATATGGGTTCTCATAATGTTTTACATACATCTTTCTTTTCCTGTCTTATTTTCTTCCAATTAAGCCTCTCACTACTTTGAGAGACCATCCTTATAGCTTAACCTAACGTAAAAAACATATTATATTTGTTATTTATCTTTTTTAGGTTAGGTTATGCCATAATATTGATCTTTCAATGAATTCGATTTGTGACAAGCGAAAAATCATACAAAGTATAAAATCACTATTAATTTCAATGAAGTCAATCTTAAAATATGGCAACTCTAAATCTGATACTATTTTTTTTTTCCAAATTCAAAACTGCACAACACTTGACACTATTATTGTATTTAACATATATTGTTGTTGCTATTGCATTATGCAATATCCAAATTTACCCAGACAAATATTGATGTCATAAAAATAATAGACACTTCAATTTTTTTTAAATATTTTTATGAAGATAATGAAGTATTTAACGGAGATGAGCTGTCTTTTCAGTTGTGTTTGTGTGTCCGGTACGCAGTTTGAAGCGACCTCTTGGGCGGTTATGCCTTGGCCATTATAATTAAACGTTTGCGTGGTCATAAACATTGTTTTATTGCAGAAATTATTGTTGTTTTTATGAAAGTGCGCATTTTACACTTTGCCACGCAAATAAGGTGCGAGGTGAATGAAAAGTAGGTAAACATGATAGGCAATATAAACACCTTAGAAAGCGAGACAAATGCGGTGTGTGGTGAATAATTCAGCAAATATTTTGAGGGTTTGTCAGTTGCAGCGCTAGAATAGCAATTAATTTTGGGGTTTATCATTTCTTTTAGTATATGACACTAATATGAATCAGTTTTGCAACATAAAGAAATATAGCGATATCAATTGGTAATTTGGCACGCTTTCTCCCACCCAAATCACGAGCGTCACTTATGACTAAATTGCCTGCACTTACTTCCCGTTAGCTGCATTTTGCATACAAAGCAACGGCTAATGCAACGATTCACTCGTGCCAGCAAGCGCTGTCAAAACAGTGCGTAAACGAGTGCACGCCTCGTGGTTGCCAGAGTTGCGTTAAATACACAAATGGAAAATAAGCAATGATTTATTTGCATTTAAATTAGCGGTTTAGTTACGTCAAATTATATCATTAAACGCAATCGCATTGTGCTTAAACGCTTTTGTGCAGCTGCGCATGCGCGTCGCTTCTCTGAAACTTTGTATGTGTGTGTTTTTATTGTTTTTAATAGCAATTTCGCGCAAATTTCCACATTGCTTGGATATGCAATTGCACTTCCTCTGCATTTGTGGTTCAGACATATCATGCATATCCAAAATATATATATACTCGTATATATTATGCATGAAGTTTTGTTGATTTTGTGCGCAGCTGGGAGAGGCGATTGCAGCGTTGCAATGATAGTTTTGGGCTTTTAGCCGCCACACAATTGAATTCACATGCTGTAATACTAAAACAGATACGGGTGTAACGTTACGTAAGCGCATTGAACTTGTGTCTCTGAAGACAAAAAACAAAGCGGAAGAAACAATGCGCCATTGTATATTTGTATTTATTACCTTTTATTTCGTTTTGTTTTTGTATTTTCGTTGTATGCTAATAAGTTACTAAGTGCTGCAGATCTTGTGGGAAAAAATGAGACAATACCCGCAGCTAAGTAAAATCCGGTAACATTTTTTGTTTGATCGCGTGAATCCCGATTGGACAATGGCCAATTAGAACTCAGTGAAAGATTGATCTTGCTAAGGGCAAAGAATTCCCTTGACGTCTTGCGGTTTACTTTGGACCAGAAGGATTATTTTCAGCTTAAAGCTCGCAAAAAGCTTAAATCTATTTAGACAACTCACATTTCGTCTGTTGATCTTAACTTACACGGATTTGTAGCTTCATATATAGTTTCCCAGCTATATTGAATGGGCTAGGTTTCCATATAACATATTTGGAATCATTTCGGCTCAAGTTTTCTTAAGTATTATGATTAAGTATTAAAACTGTTATTAAACGCCTATGTTTTTGAGAATTCTATGAGTCTCTAGTTGAGAGACAAGGTTTGGGATTTGAGAAAAATATTACCTGTTTTTACTTAATAATAAGGCTTTAAACTTTTCTTGGAATGTTGGTCTGTTAATCTAATATGGATTGAACTTTGTTTTAACATTTTAACCTACTTGAAAACATATCTATCGATCGGCATCGGCCAGTATCGGCCAAAAAATTCAGCATCGATAAAATATGTATACAGTCGATTTGACGATTTTTAAAGGCTTCTCTTGACGTAATTTTTTCAACCAACAACATTCGCTATAGACTGACATAGGTAGGCAAATTCATTTTGTGGCAAACTATAAATGGAAACAAAAAACATCCCAAATAGACTTATTGTTTGCATTGCAGAATTAATAGTTGGCGTATGATGGAGCAGATCAAAGAAATTTACTTTCTGCCAAACACAGCAAAATCTTACTGATCTGGGTTTAATTATTTGGATCTCAGATATTTTGATATCCAAATTTTTTCTACATTTTTGAATGAGTCTGTCATTTCTTCGGCTGGTATCTGGATCTCGTCTCAGAACATGCTTGAACCAGCACTAATTTCTTTTGAAAATTTCGACCCACAGGTGTGTTGGGTTTGTGCGTGATCATAAGTCCGGTTAGAGATGGCAACGGGTTAGAAATGTTGCAAAGGCTTGTGAAGGTTTGTGAAAACTTACAGCTTCTGGATGTAAAAGGCAACGCTTATTTATTAATTAAATTCAAACAAATGTTCATATACTCTTACTCGTACATATAGTAACTCGCAGCTTTCTTAATTTATGATTCTATTTGACTAAATAGATTTGTTCATGAATGAATTGAAGAATCGGCATCAGCATCGACCAAAAATTCAGAATCGGCCAGACACTTAGTATTTTATTATATGAGGATAATTTGCTTAGCCATCTTTTAAGATCACCAACTTACCTTCTTAATTCAAGCGAACATCTACACAAGCTAAAAATGTTGAGCCGCACGACCTCTATCCATAGCATGTGTCTCTCCACCAAATATTTCTATTTGAATACACGTTTCAAATTCCAACTTATATTTCAACATCAACAGCTGCTTTGTCGCACCATTAAACGGTTTTCCCTTCCGTATTTTGGCAACTCGCCGTTAAACTGCGTCCGTTTAATAGTTGACAATTTCTATTTTGGGTGTGTTTGCTGGGCCTACCACGATTTGGTCACGCACGCGTCACGCATGCGACGGAACACCGTGAGCTTTTTGTATTTAAATTTTATGTAATTTCGCGAAAACACGCTAGTTTCAGCAAAATTAAAGTGTTTCAAAAGGAAGGAACATTACTTCCCGAAATGATTTTGTGTTAAATTTACGAAATTTGTTTTTGATTGGTGTTTCCAAAAGTTAAAAATTTTCCGTTAGCTTGTTTTCTCTTACTTTACTTTACTTTTTACTGTACTTTGAGAGTACTATACTTTGCTGTAGTTGTTGCGGTTTGTTTTTGGTATGCAATGCATCACTCAACAATTTGATTTTCCACTTTACACTTACGTTTATCTTCAATTAACGTCTTACGCTGTTTTTAACACACATAATGTCTATATATATTTCTTGTTTTTATTTTAGTTGTTGCTTATATTTATTTCGCACACGACACACTTCACTGTCTGCTTGTAGCGCCGCCCGCGCGTGTTCACTCCTCGGCTGCAATTTGGCCAATGATCGGTAATTTCAAAACACTCTTCATTGCCTGCATTTCCTAAGCATTGCAGAGCCATCGTTACGGCCATCATCGACTCGTCCAGCACGCAGCGCTGGCGAAAGCTTTTCTCCTTTACTCACCAACATCACTTTGGCCGCTCTCACTCTCACTTTCCGTTCGTGTTTATGTTTTGCTTTGGCTCTTGCGCTGCTTTACATTGGCAATAATGAGCTGGCCGGTATGGGCTCACGTCTGCCAAGTACAACAACTGTGTATTGGTATTCCGGTTTCTGCGTTGCAGCTTTTGTGGCCAAAATGGAAAGGCCAAAACGGAATTCTCGTTTTGAATTTTTATTTTTCGTTTTCGGCTACCAAATCAAGTTTAAAGTGTAAAAAACGAAATCCATATTACAATGTCGCATAGCTGGAATAGCTTTTTGCTGGAGTATTGTTAAGGGCAATGCAATATGCGGAACTGTGGACAAGAGCAAGTGAAAAATTTTGTGGGTTACAAATGCCGAGCGCATTTACTGACAATTGAATGAAAATCGTTTTTGGTTTCGGCAATTTTTAAATGGTCACTTAGCTATGTTTAATAAGCGTCTAAATGCTCATGTACGCGGATCAACACCTGAATTATCAATTAAATATATAATCAATTGTTAATATAAATTCATTTGAAAAAGTGCTGTTATGTGTGTTTTGAGTTTGATTTTACTAAGAATTTGACCATTTTTATTGGTCGTATTGGAATATCAAATATCTGTAA
The DNA here is from genome assembly GCF_028554725.1 of Zeugodacus cucurbitae. Taxonomy (NCBI): domain Eukaryota; kingdom Metazoa; phylum Arthropoda; class Insecta; order Diptera; family Tephritidae; genus Zeugodacus; species Zeugodacus cucurbitae. The sequence continues at coordinate 19,070,661 of NC_071670.1, forward strand.
TGAGCCAGCAAATCCGCTGTCATTACTATATTCATATCCATTTTCAAGTTACCGGCTTCTTATCTCTCATGACCATCACGATCAAGTCTATATCTCATCTCAGAAGCTGACCGTGACGGCGCGTATGAAACGGTCGCTTTGGCTAATAATATCGAGTGCTGCCTTTTATGAACTCAAGTACTGAGACAGTACTGCTAATTTATCTTGAGACAATAGCAATTAGGTGTTCTGAGTCTCTAAGGCTTCTAAACGAGGACAGAGCCGACTTTTAACAGCCAAGTGGTTAACCCAAGTTTTTTTTTCGAAGATGCTAGGATCCTTTACATCAGCATCAACAGGTAACTCTCATCGCCAGAGTTAAGAACAACTTTGACATTGCGACCACAAAAAAAAAAGAGTTATAAATCTCTTGTTGATAATCAGGAATAATCTCCCAAAAGAATTAAGAAGCCATAAGCGAATGGAATTTGCCAGGTAACCGAAGAAAAAGTCGTACCGCTTCTAAACTGGAGAAGATATTTGGAAATCGAAATATTTAATATCCAAAAAAATTGGAGTCAAATCAAAAGGCTAATACAAGATCATAACAAATGGAGGAATGAAGGAAAGAGGATATCTAATTTTGCCACTTTGAGTGGATATTATACGATATCAGAATACGAGAAAACGAGAAAACGAACGCGATATGAAATAGATTTTGTTGGATCTACACATTATTCTAGAAAATTCCATTGATAAGGATTTAATGAATTTGATTTCGGATATTCCAGCTATCATTTAAGGTCATCTATTTTATATTGAGCAAATGCAACTGTGTCCTAGACGCGATCACAAACAAGATCGATTCTTTTTTCTAAAATTTCGATCAGACATGTAGTTTTTAAACTAAGATTGATGACTACATATTATCCTTATAACATATTTACATATAAAAGCTGAATTCTCAAACTATTTTTTTTTTGCTTTTGTAAGTATGACTCAGAAATTTTGCTTCCACTGCCTGCGTTTTGTTTATATGTGCGCTTTCAATTTCATTTCAATCACGTTCACTAATGGTTTCAGCACATATTTACATGTACACTTTTACATAAAGGGTATTCTATTAGGAAAAAAGTAAAAAAATATATATTTTTGTATTTTTTTTTTATAAATACAAATATTTTTATAAAACAAAATCCAATACAAAAATTTATATATAAGTATATGTATGTACTAGGAATATGTGTTTAATTTTATTCATGAAATTTATCGAATTGATTTCTTTATTTTTATTGTATAAAACTTCTCCGTCAAAATTACTTAATAGTATAATGGAAGATAATAATTATCTTTCTAATCCTCACTGGCATATTTTTTTGCACTCTCCTACGAAAAAGTATACATGTGGAAGCAAAAACAATAACTATTATTATATCGTGCTATTTTTTTACTAACGAAAAAAAGTTGAAATTTGACATATTAGTTGCATATGACCCTCAATAGAGTCACCCTGTATGCAACTGCAAATGCGTGCTTCTGCGGTTAACAAATATTATTTCACTTTCGTTGGCTAATCCACCGGCCCAGCTTCGCAACTGAGTCAAACAACACCAGCAAAGAGTGGGCTAAATAAACACACATAGAGCGCTGCGTGTGAAGAAACAGCAGAAGCCGAAGAAGACGCAGTGTAGTAGTGTAAATAAATTGCTCAATTTTTATTATTTTCATTTCTTTCACTCGTCCACTTTATCATACTTTATCGTACCTATATTGCTTATGATTTTTCCATTAATTCCATTTGAAATTGCTTTTAGTTTACTCGAAAATTTTACAAATTGCTCAATTGCGCTGTGTCAAGTGACGACCGAAGTGGCAAGCGCTACTAATTTCTTCATTGCTTCTGCTCGAAGTGAATTGTGCGCATCAGCCGAGAAGGGACTACGTGACTTTGTGGACGATCAAATTATTTGATTCGAGCATTTTAAGTAAATATCATTTACTTCTTCAAACCACAAACGCATTGACTTTTAATGAAAGTAATTTGTTTTTATTTTTTATATGAAATCCATAATTTTCTATGACCTTAGGAAAGGTTACTACTCCTAGTGTTGATAAAAATATGTATCTTTCTGAAATAATTGAAAAGCGGGTATTGAATAGACTGCAATCCCTATACGATTTTTACATTAGACCGTGTGTAATTACTGGAAAATTCGTAACCTGCTGAGCCTTATCCGAACAACTCGAATGGAATATGAAAAATAAATCGTGTTCGATTCACCACTTCTTTGGTCGTTATGTTTGAGTAATGCTTTCTATCCCTGTCTTACAGAAAAGTTGTAAATCTAAACAAAATCCAATTTAATTTTTTTTAGATAATTAAGTGGCTTAATTGATAGTTTTGGCTTTCGACGCCTCACTTTCATTAATTAATGGATATTACAATGTATTTCAATTAAGATTGAACTCGATAATTTTTATTTCGATTCAAATATATATATATGTTTTTTTCTATAAACATATACATTTACCGGCATTCAGTATTGGTCAAGCGCGAGTCAAAACACTTAAAATTCGCGCAAACCTAATACTTTGACATTTATATGGCAAACACTCCAATTTCGACTATTAATAGGATTGTACATACCACACCAATTAGTGTTATACTCGTATGTTAATAATGAATTTTGCGTAACAAATTACATCAAGTTGTTCACGCAGTTCAATAAATCACTGTGAAGCGAGTTTGTTACAGCGTCCAGGACTACAAATGATATCGGTGTTAATAATGGATTTTTACACCTGTTGCAAACATATATAAATATGTATAGCAAAACATTCAATACAACCTCCAAAATTCAACGCAGACGCCTACTTTGCAACAATCTTGCATGCGAGCATTTATTTACTGGCTTTCCACCTAATAAATGTGTGATAAAAAATGTTATCGGTTGTCTGCAGGCGCTTGGTCCTGACTGACGTTCACAAGTCCAACGTGTTACTGATTTATTAATTTGTATTTATTTTTTATGTGTGCAAATATATATTATTTTGTAATGCAATGAACCGTTACAAATCACCAAAATGAGACAAGTTTGTTGTATTGGCTCACGTTTAGGCTAGATACATAGATATCTACGAGGTCGGTTTGATAAATAATTTTCGACAATACATTTAGCACCGCTTTACGTACTAAAAAGAACTTAGTGCCCATCAGAGAAATAAAGTCATGTTTGAGACAAGTAGATTCAAAAATGTTGATGTTTATAAAAATGTTGCCATGTATTTTAAGCCAAAGGAAATATTTTCTGTAAATACTTGACTAGCCTAACTCCTTAAAAAAAGCTCTCTGTAGATTTGGATTTTATATTGAGCACAGATGATCGGCATTTCATTAAAATATGTCTAAATTATCAAACAGCACTCTTTTGACATATCTGTATTAAAAATGTTAAAATATTTCCCTTAAGTGATCTTCTTCGTAGACTCTTATATACATTGCTTTTAAAGTCAATCATAATAATACTCTATGCTCACAAAACAATATTTTTCATTAGTATGATTTGTAATCTTTAAAACTTTGACAAAAATATTCCTTATAATTTATTTTATTGAAGTTATATTGAAGTTATACTTCTTATACGACTTCGGAAAAGGTTGCGATAATGAACAATTAACGCGAGAGAGTGAATGAGAGTAAAGCAGAGAACTTAAAGCACTTACCATGCTTATGCTATTTGGGCAATTCTTGTTTTTGTAAAACAATGTTTAAATTTTGGTTGATAGATTGTATATTTGCGCATTATTTTTCTTTCATTTCTGTTTCATTTCTGCGAATTCTCAACTATTTTGTGTGACTTTTGGTTGAAATACTCTGCGTTGGCCGTTGAAAAGTTAAGACTATACATCACAGGATCATTTCTGTAGTCAATCTTCATTTACTTTCTTTGCAAATCGAAAGTATTAGCACCCGCGATGAGGAGGTACATATATCGTTTTATCTGACAGCGTGAGGTTTATGAACTTCATTTCTAATTTTGTCTTGAGGCATATTAGAAATGATGTCGGTACTCATTGCGGGAGATTTCAATGTAAATTTCTCATTGCCATTGAACCATTACTAGCATTCCTCAGAGAGAAATTTTCATTAGAAATGGAAGAAATGATCTTACGACAAAAGGTGGTACGACTAATGATGCGGTATTCGCGAGAAATATAGATAAAATAGATGTAAGACATTTCATATCGTATTTTAGTTATCATAATCTAATTGTAAATATTATAGATATCAATCAGTCAGAACCCAGAAATAATAATTGATTTGGGCTTTGCTTGAAAATGTGCATAATAAATTTATAAAATGTAAATTTAAGAAAGTGTTTGTCACTCCACCATATTTTTATCCTTTCCCTCTCGCTAGTTTTCTTTCATACAAAATGATAAGCATTTCTTGGAATATCACTAAGAAGTATAACTTCTTCCGCGCGTAGGTGTGGAAGTCTTGTGGCCAATGATAGGCCTTATAAATTTTAGCAAAGATTGTAATGCATTATAACGCACTATCACTTTTCAAAGGAAAAACAAACGAAAGAAAATTGTATGTAATTATCCACAATTACTATATATTCAGCCCAGCCGTATGTAATTTCGAAATTAAATAATAATTATTATCTTTAACCTTGAAATATTACTCTGCAAACATATTATTAATTTACTTGTAGACTGTGCGTTAGTTAGCGTGTAGTAGTACGAAACAACACACCTATTTTTTACCAAAACTACATTTGGAAATTCAAAAACTACGTTTGCCGTTTAAAACCCTGACAAATTGTGACTTCCGCGCACAGCACCTACAACGAAAAAACACACACACGTGTCTTTTTGCACACAAAAATCGAAAATTAAAACATAAATTTATTTAAAAAAAATCGTAAAAACTCACCTTCATTATCAATAATTTGTGGGATACATCACCAATATTGCAACCGGTTTGACATAAGCAATCATTTTGTTTTTGTTGTATGCAGACAAAACTATCGACGTCATTTCCATCGTCTGCGAAATTGGAAAAATTCACTTGAACTTGTTTCGAATGGTTCATATGTTACGTAAATTTGTTAACATTTAAAGCAGAGTTGCCATATATATTTATATTTATTTGAATAAAATTAGCTTCATTAATATTAAAATCATTTCATAAAATCGAGTCATTATTGCCCCTAATATTAGAGTTTTCAAAGATTCGGTGGGCTTTATACCGTATATACAGTTAATATGTGAGATATGTTAACCAAAATAAGTGAACCTTGCATATAATGTAGGTTGGTGGAAAGAATGAGTGAAATCGGATTGATTGGAATGATTTTCCATATTCCAGTGGACTTTATGCCGAATATTTGGATCAAATTGTGTGTTATCTTAATAAAATCACATAAATAAAATGCGAGAGTATACAATGTTCGCCTACATCCTTTACATTTCTTAATTCATAAAGAATTATTTCTCATATTTGTTTCATTGGCATCCCTGGTAACATACATATGTATGTAAATCCAATAAATTGCCTGTCTATGTCAGCTGTTTTTATTGGTCGTTGTCAATCACTTTTCGTTGATCGTGACTTTGACACCGACATAACAGGATTGTTGCAGCGGCAAGTGCAAATGAACATTAAATAATATCTGCAAGATGTGACCAAGGCACGGAGAAATTATGATCAGTGTAAATGGTTTAAACGTTTTATTCGCTTTTTGGAAGGTATTCTTTTATGAAACAAAAACTGAAACACAATTAAACAAAAATTTAAGGAAACATAAAATATTTAGTTTCTGAATAAACTGTAGAGACAAAATAATTATTGGAAAAAAGTGAAACTGAAACTGGAACTTGTATAGACACCAGCGGGTACTGTATCGAACACTTTCAAAGATCGAGTGTTTTCGGCCATTCGAACAACATGACCTAGCCAGCGTAGTCGCTGTTATTGCTGTACTATTTCAGTATCAATTACAAGGACTTGTAGAGTTTTGTTTTTGTACGTCGAGAGAGGAGTTTACTTTTCAATGCCTACCATAGTACGGCCTGTTGGCAAGAGTGATTCTGCGTTGGATTTCAAGGTTGACATTGTTGTTGGTGTTAATACTGGTTCCAAGATAGATGAAATTATCTACAACTTCAAAGTTATGAATGCCAGCAGGTAAGTGAGAGCCAAGTCGCTCTTTTATTTAATATATTGCGAGGGCTGCTATATATATATAAAAGAGGAATATTTATCAACGAAAATAGTTTTATTGTTTTTTAAAATATTCTCCATCAAGATTTATACTCTTTTGCATGCGCTCAAACCAATTTTCGAAGCACTTTTCTTTAACCTTTTTTTGAGCGATTGTCAAATTGTGCGGGATCCAACGAGAACAAACCTTTTTTAGGGCCAGGTATTCATGCAATATCGAATGTATGCTGGTGGGAGAAATGCATAGGCATGTCTCTATCTAAAGGTATGTTACATGACGGTCTTGCATTATCGGTTCACGTACGGTATCGATGTTTTCTGGCACAACGACTGTTTTTGGACGACCTTCACGGAATTCGTCTTTGAGCGAGTGTCGGCCACGATTGAATTCGTTGTACCAGTGTTTCACAGTGCTATAGGATGGTGCTTCATAGCCATACAAAGATTTTAGTTCATCGATGCACTCTTGTCGCGATAATCCACGTCGAAAGTTGTGAAAAATGATCGCACGAAAATGTTCATGAGTTAATTCCATTTTTTGGCCGAGATGAATTTTTTAATTGCCTGTAAATAAAACAATTCACGATTAAATGACAAAACGTTCTGAGTGATGTTATGCTAAAAAATGTCAAACTTTCCAATGGAAATGTCAGATTGCACCTGGCAACACTTAGTGTTGCCTAGGCCAGAAATATATATAGCAGCCCTCGTATTATTACCTCACAGTATAAACTGCGTTCGGCAGCTTCTTGTTAACAAATAATCTATGCAAAAAGGCCATCTGAGTTCTCTACAAGATTATAAGTTTAAAGACATCATTTAAAGTTGCTTACGGGATATGCATTGCTAATGGTAACGATAACTGTTATAAAAACTAAAAGTATTCCCTGATTATGTAGAAAAAATTGCAATTTGGCGCCATGAAGATTAATTTAAGATCGCGTTCCCTGCGTAAGCTGACAGGTTTATTCCATATTATTTGCTTTGCTGACCACCTGTTACCGCGCATGCGTGCTACGTGGCTACGTTCATCTATATGGAACTCGTAAAACTTCAATGAAACGCGCTATAGCAAAAAAAATATTAATTATTCATAGAGAGATGCTTGTAATTTGAGCGTAATTACAAAATATTGTACCGACACCCGCAGCACACAGCAACAAACGCGAGGTGTTTACGCGTTCGCGTGTTTGGCATTTTGTTAACAACCGATTTGCAATTCATTACTTAGGTCTTGAAAACCTTGCAACAGTTGCAGCAGGCATGATTTGGGAAATCTCCACGATTTGATGCAATTAAATGCAACGCATCTGCAATAAATATGGCAAGGCAGTCGCATATGTTTGTGTGGAATTCGGTATGTAGTAGAGTGTGAAGTGCGCAGTCACACACACTCGCGTAATTATGGGTTTCGTAGCTGATTAAGTGAGCGAGCGAGTGCGGGTGCGCGTGTTTATCATTTCAGCAGTCAGTGGCGATTGCTGACCAAAACGCGTGGCCATGCAACTCACCGAAGCATTACATTATTGCCAATTAATTATGTTTATCGTCGTGCTCGTGCATACAGCCATAAATTTAATTGCAAGGAAGAATCTGTGCAAGGAGCCAAGTATCTGTGGCTGTCGGTATTTCAGAAATCATATTTTACCGCACAATTATTAATGTTTGCGCTCAGCTAAGTGCGTGTTGTAGACGCAAATTAACACAAACCCCTACAAATATACAGCAATTAATGTTTTGAAACAATTTAAATTTGCTGTGAACGCACTTCCTCAGCGCGATAGCAATAACCTATAGATCACAAATGGATGGTAGAGCGGTATCATGCAACCCAGTTGGAAGCACACACAAACGCGTCCAATAATGCTTAAAATGTACTATCGTAATTCCATTAGAATGCAGAATGAGGATGGTATGAGAGTCTCGTAGAGCCGGAAAGAGCAAGTAATTCATTAAGAAGTTAGTAAGGATCCGAGATAGCCAGAAAAAACCAGTAAACGTCAGTGAAATCGAGTGAACCAGTCATACTTTTTGAAGATCGATGGAAAGTGATGAGCATTGAAGAGAATCCCAGTGATCCACTGCGAGTCGGAGAGAGGCAGTGAGAGCCTGGAAGAGTTAGTGAGAAATGTACAGTGGCAATGAAAGAAATTGAGAGCCACAGTAAGAGAACCGGACAGCACCAGTGATTGTAAGGAAGAGTCAGTGGGAGAAAGGTAGAACCGTTGAAAGTCAATGAGAGCTTGAAAGAAAACCAATGGAAAGACAACAGAGTTTCTAAAAGCCGATAAGAGTATAAATACAGGAACCGGATGGGCTCAGTAAGAATCGGCGAGGACCGGTGAAAGCCGTTGTAAACCTAGGTCAATGGGAATAGGTGAGAACCTGTGAGAGCAGTTCAGAGCCCAAGCTAGAAAAAAACCGGCAACCACTCCATTCGAGCTAGAGAGAGTCAGTAAAACTCAATGAGAACAAAAATCGGTTGGTGCTGATATTTGGAGAGAGTCTGTATGATCCAGTGAGAACCGGTAAAAGCAAAGAGAGCCACAGGGCACCAGGGTCCAGTAAGAGCAGACGATTGTCAGTGGGAACCGCTGAACACAACTGAAAATCTGAAAGAACCGGTCACAATTAATTAGAACAAGAAAGAATCAATAAGATTCAATCGAAACCAGTCCAAATCAGTTAGTAAGGTCAGTGAGGTCCGAGAGAACCGAGGACACCCAAGAGATCCACTGAGAACCCAGATCCAGTGAGAGTAGTCGAGTGTCAGGAAGAACCGCTGAAAGCAACTGAAAGTCAGAGAGAACATGAGAGTTGAAGAGATCCACATGAGCCAATGAGAGTCAATGAGAATAGGATGTAGTTGATAAAATAAAGACTTATTTTCGTTGGAATTATGTCAAAATAATGCTGGAAACCATGAAAAAGAAATTTATTTCTACGCTGAAATTTACTAAACAGGCTCTGGACATTTCTAAGATGAATAAATTCAAAATCATAATTGGTTAAATATGAGGTTCTGGAATGAAATCGGTAACCTTCTATTGTAGAACGATTTTAAATGGAATCCTTATTTTTACGTTATTTTTCTCGGTTAAACTAAAATTGAAATATTTATAAATAAAGCTGCGCTCTTGGATAGAAAATTCCAATCAATACAATCCTCGGTTCTTACTTTTCGAAGAGAATTGTTATTACCTCTACAAATAACTTAACAGATTCAGGACTGAGCGATCCAAATCAGTTAATGGAAAGATTGAATCAAATAAAATGTTATGCTTTTCTTTTACTTCATTAATAATAATGTAATACGTTATTATAGCTGCAATTTGTTTGAGCACTTTTTCGTATTTTAAATATTTCTATCGATACTAATTTAATATTTTATTATTCTTTTCTTTACAGGTAATCTTTAGTTGATGCTGCTTGATTATTTCTAGAGGCCTTGGATTATTTTTTCTGAATTTTATTTACAATACAAACATATGCTGGTAATTAATTTATAATCAATTTTATAGCGTTTTTGGACAGGAGCTAATTGATCAATTAACCGGCCTCTGATCGATTAAAATGCTTATTAAGATCGATTTAACCTATAAAATAAAATCTACATTTATATTTAATTGAATTTTAATCGACTTGAAAATCAAATGCAACTCTAAGACAAAGACGTACGATATACGTTCTTTGTCTACGATTGGCTGATTTTTTTGATACAAAAATCTACGGTAGATGTCGCTGCTAAAAATATTAATCAGCTGATGAAACTTACCAACTTCTTATGAAAAGCAAGAACAAAAATGTATAACAGCTGATCGGTTATCGAGTAGCCAGCAGTATAAAAGGCAAAAACGGGTTTCTCAAAAATTTAATTGATCAATTAATTTGGCTGTCTAAACCCGCTATTACTTTATGGATATTTTCTGATATTTTTAATCAAGTCCCCACCATATTTGTGGCAACTTGCTTAGCAAAGACATGCTCCGCGAAACCTATCTACCACACTACAAGTTTATCTTTCAACACAGTGTGCTGTTACAACAATTCTCCACTGCGAGATATTTTACCATGAACATAGCGGTTGTTGTATGTGCTACAAGCATTAACAGAGTGCTCCGCATGTTAATGAAATAAACGATTACAGAGTGGCATATAAACATTACAGTTGGAAGTTAGCAAAAGCAGCAATGAGTAAAATGGTGTATGTGGATGAAGCGGTGGTGAAATTTACATGCGCGCTATGAAATTTTAACATAACAATTTAATATGACTATTAATTAATTAAATACATAAATAAATTTTTACAAAAATAATATTGTTTTTAAAACTTTTGTGGATAAAGTCTTATTTTCCCAAAAATAAAATATAGGGATAGGATCCATCCAATTTATACTAGAAAGCGAGACAACAAAGGGTGATTTTTTAAGAGCTTGATAACTTTTTTTAAAAAAAAAACATAAAATTTGCAAAATCTCATCGGTTCTTTATTTGAAACGTTAGATTGGTTCATGACATTTACTTTTTGAAGATAATTTCATTTAAATGTTGACCGCGGCTGCGTCTTAGGTGGTCCATTCGGAAAGTCCAATTTTGGGCAACTTTTTCGAGCATTTCGGCCGGAATAGCCCGAATTTCTTCGGAAATGTTGTCTTCCAAAGCTGGAATAGTTGCTGGCTTATTTCTGTAGACTTTAGACTTGACGTAGCCCCACAAAAAATAGTCTAAAGGCGTTAAATCGCATGATCTTGGTGGCCAACTTACGGGTCCATTTCTTGAGATGAATTGTTCTCCGAAGTTTTCCCTCAAAATGGCCATAGAATCGCGAGCTGTGTGGCATGTAGCGCCATCTTGTTGAAACCACATGTCAACCAAGTTCAGTTCTTCCATTTTTGGCAACAAAAAGTTTGTTAGCATCGAACGATAGCGATCGCCATTCACCGTAACGTTGCGTCCAACAGCATCTTTGAAAAAATACGGTCCAATGATTCCACCAGCGTACAAACCACACCAAACAGTGCATTTTTCGGGATGCATGGGCAGTTCTTGAACGGCTTCTGGTTGCTCTTCACCCCAAATGCGGCAATTTTGCTTATTTACGTAGCCATTCAACCAGAAATGAGCCTCATCGCTGAACAAAATTTGTCGATAAAAAAGCGGATTTTCTGCCAACTTTTCTAGGGCCCATTCACTGAAAATTCGACGTTGTGGCAGATCGTTCGGCTTCAGTTCTTGCACGAGCTGTATTTTATACGGTTTTACACCAAGATCTTTGCGTAAAATCTTCCATGTGGTCGAATAACACAAACCCAATTGCTGCGAACGGCGACGAATCGACATTTCACGGTCTTCAGCCACACTCTCAGAAACAGACGCAATATTCTCTTCTGTACGCACTGTACGCATTCGTGTGGTTGGTTTAATGTCCAATAAAGTAAACTGAGTGCGAAACTTGGTCACAATCGCATTAATTGTTTGCTCACTTGGTCGATTATGTAGACCATAAATCGGACGTTAAGCGCGAAACACATTTCGAACCGAACACTGATTTTGGTAATAAAATTCAATGATTTGCAAGCGTTGCTCGTTAGTAAGTCTATTCATGATGAAATGTCAAAGCATACTGAGCATCTTTCTCTTTGACACCATGTCTGAAATCCCACGTGATCTGTCAAATACTAATGCATGAAAATCCTAACCTCAAAAAAATCACCCGTTATAATTGATTTCTTTTAATTTAACGACCTAATGGATACCCTCACATAGCTAAATAATTTTTTCTCTATAATTTGTATATTAACCTATCGTCCTTTGCCAAATCAACTTGGAAGAATGCGAAGAGGAATCATCCAAGCAATTCCTCTTCAATGTCCATCATACGCCTGTCTAAGCTTAAAACACCTCGGTAGGCACACCTTCGGTTGACCCAGTGAAGTGACTGGAATTTATATTAGCCGACTTAAAAACTTTATAATAGAGTCCAAGCGCTTTGTCCAATCATAAGGGTCTTGACAACCCGTCAATTGTATTTGGGTGTCACAAAGGATGCTGGATGCAACAGTCGATGTTATACAGCAGCAGTGAGATTCTTGGTAGCTGCGGAGATCTACCCCTTGATCTAACCTAACCTACCGTCCCTGAACCAAGAAAAGTTCGATAGCTCGTTTTGTTTTATTGGTTTATTTATTAGATAACAAATCGTCAAGGCTAAAAACTAAAATTAACAGTAAACTTAAACTATCGAAACCGTGACTCGATATGTACAATGCAAAACATGGCTTATGAGATAATCTTTGTTTAGTCTTATTGCATAATCTATGCATAACTGTAAACACATATAAATTAATTAGAAAATATTCTTAGAGACTTGGCAGGACTGCGATGAAGCTGGAAGGTGTGGCTACTAAAATTAAATTAAAATATAATTATACGCTAAAAATATAAGTTATATTAATTTAAATTTAATTTAAAAGTAACACTTATCAATTAGTCTTTTGAAGTGAAGCTCATGAGGGTGAAGAGGTATTGCGAGAAGCCTGAAATGTGTAACTTAAGTTAATGTAGCATGTTACTTCCAGCCAAGCCGCTAAGAGGCCGCGTCATTGCTTTGTTCCAACGTATTATTCACAGCTCCCGTTACATTACAAATGGGCTCTAAATCGGACTTCGCACGCTTCGTACGCCACTGCGTGCTGCTCAACCAGAGCTCCTTAATCATGTCGGCGCCCTTCTCGGCAATCATTATCACCGGCGCGTGTATGTTACCGTTAGTGATGGTGGGCATAATACTGGCATCGATTACACGTAGCCCCGGCACGCCGTACACGCGCAATTGTGGATCGACCACCGCCCAAGGATCGCTGGGTGGACCCATTTTTGCCGTACCCGACATGTGATAGATGGTCATGGTGTACTGACGTATGGCGCAATCCCAGTACTCATCGGTGAATTGTGGCAGATGCTTGCAGTTCGGCAAGGGTTTGCTCCAGAAGCGCGCGCCAAAGCGTTTCAGCGCTTGTGTCTCGCCCATGGCTACAGCGGTTTTGACGCCTTCGCGCAGCACATTCACATCGTCCGGATGTGTGAGGTAGTTGTGGTAGAGTAAGGGGTAACGCAGCGGATTTTTTGATGCCAGTTTTATAAAGCCGCGACTTTTAGGACGCAACATCATCGGAAAGATGCCGAAAACATCACGATCGTTCACTTCGCTAAAGACCTCTTTGTAGAATTCATCTGATAAGCCATGCGCAGTCTTTACCTGCGAACCACCATCAGACATAACTGAGGCTGAGGTCATCATAAAACTCATGTCGGGCCAGTCGTCGCTGGCATTGGCGTATTTGGTATTAATGAAAGCTACTGCCTCCAAACCCACGCTGGATGTGAGCGGACCATCTTCCGTGATGGCATAACGCAAGGCGGTATTGATGTTAACCATACGCTTCATGACAATCGAAATCGGATAGTCAATGAGGAATGCAATGCCACCGACCGCAATGTGATCCTGCAAATTCTGACCCACACCGGGTAGATGTTGCACTAGTGGTATGCCCACACGTTGTAGCTCATCCGCGGGACCGATGCCCGAGAGCATCATCAAATGCGGCGAGCTTAGCGCGCCAGCCGATAGTATGACCTCGCGTGTAGCATAGACAGTTTGCAAGCGACCATCGCGTATAAACTGCACGCCGATGGCGCGTTTAGTTTCTGGGTGCGTCAGCACCTTTGTGACGTGCGCGAAGAGCGCCACATCTAAATTCTTGCGTAAACGCGCGGGCCGTAAGAAACTCTTAGAGGTGGAGGCGCGTGAACCGCGTCGCATATTGAATTGATAGAAAGCGAAACCGGTCTGCTGTTCACCATTCACGTCCACAATGTCATAGCCCATTTCCTCGCCAGCCTGCAAAAAAGCCGGTCCAAGTGGCGTGTTGTATGGTGAGTCTTGCACAGTCCAGAGACCGCCTAGGCAATGAAGGAATGTGTGTTTAGTGTAAAAGCTCTCAGATTTTACAAAAACTTTTCGAAAGTACCTGTGCCATGATAGCGTTTATTGCGTGCTAGGTAGGGATTACGCTGATCCTCAGATTTGCGGAAGTAAGGCAGTATATCTTCGTAGCCCCAACCTGGATTACCAAACGATGCCCACTGATCAAAATCGCGTCGATTCCCGCGTATGTAGAGCATAGTGTTGAGTACGGAGCTGCCACCAATGACTTTGCCACGCGTCCAACAGCACCGACGATCCTTCATCGCTTGACATGCCGTGTTCTGCGGTTGTGTGCTGGAAATGCAAAGAGAAGATTTGAATTACTGATTTTAAATCTAAAAATGCTTTGAATTTAAAGTATCTAAAAATAAAATTTGGAATATCCACATTGTGAAATACACAGTCGTACTCTAATACACTCTATTAAATATTATTTTTGTAATAAAATTTGTCTAAAGATTTTTCATAGCCTTCTTTTTACTTGGAATCCACAAATATAAAATATACTCACCCAAAAAAAAAAAATGTTTTCAAATCGCAGTCAGTGAATACGTAATGACTCAATTACCTCACGACCTTGGCAAATAACTGTAATCAGTACTAAATAACTGCTCATTAAATGCATTAATATTTGTTTATGTCGAGTCGAGTTAACGTCATTTGCAGAAAGCTCCAGAGGCGCCGACAAAACTGCTTAACTCACTTAACTGATGTCTGCCTAAACACCTGTGAAATGGTAATCAACTCAAATTGTTACTGAAAATTATTCAATTAAATTTGGGTTTGAAAAAATGTGGAGCCTTCAAAAAAGAAAAAGGTCGGTGTAGGTTAGACCGGCAAATTCATTAGAGTTGTGCGTGTAACAAAACGAAATGAACTAAAGTTAACTAAAATGAGCTTAAATGAAAGCTAACGGTCAGCGGCATAGTCTTTCGCTGACTTTTTGTTACTTTTAGTTTTGAACGCATTAACGCGAACTTTTTTTTGAGGGTTTCAAAAGATTTTGCCTTTGCGTGCATGCAGTTAATAGCGTTTGTTTTGGGATTTAACTAAGTTAGGTTTTTACGGTTTTCTTTTTTTTTGGGTCTGGATCTTTTTTTGAAACTAACCTGTAAGCGTTAATAATATGCTTATAAATAGATTGCATAACTGCTCCGTTTACTTCAATCTTACTTAAGTCAATACTTTATTATAAGTTGGGTACCTGTATGGGGATCTATATCGATAACATTCTTGTAAAAGACATAAAGTGCTGTACTGCAGAAGAGAGCACAGTGCTAACTTCAGCACAACTTCCAGTCCAGTCTTACTTATTCCTAACTTAGAATGATGACTCCAATGATTCTTGGTTTTCATCTTATTTTTTTTTTTTTTTTGAATTTGAATTTAATTTTACCTGTTAAGTTGCTGAAATATACTAAGAAATTAAATGTATACATCTAATATATAAAATTCTCGTGTCATTATGTACGTTATTGAACTCCTCTGAAACCGCTCGACCGATTTTCGTGAATCTTAGCGTGCATATCGGCTAGGGTGGAGAATCGGACAACATCTATTTTTCATCCTCCTAAATGTTAAGGGTGGTCCACCCCTAAATTTTTTTAACTTTCCGCGAAGAAAATTAAAAATTTTCTAAAATCGGGAAGTTATTGGTTGTTGAAGTTCAAACCGATCTGGCTAATTTTAGTCTTGAAATATTCGTGGAAGGCCAGAAAAAGATAAGAGAGTGAGTAAATATAGAAAAATTGCGAGGAAGATAATAATAAGAGAATTTTATTCGAGTTGAGTTGAGTATAAGAAGAGAAAACAAAAAAATAATATTTTGAACGTTGTCATTGTTGCTTTGTTAAAATATTTTTGTTATTGTTCAATTGTATAAGGTTGTGTCGATAACCCAAACAATTTGTAAAAAATAAGGAAAGGCTAAGTTCACGTCCAACCGAACATTTTACACTCTCGCAATTTATTGATGTTATTTTATTAAGATAACACACAATATGGCCTATATATTCGGCATAAAGTCCAATAGAAAATCATCATATATAGTATATGAGGGCTGATGTAATTCCAGAACCAATTTCACTCATTTTAACCAAGGTTCCAAGGTTTCCAAGGTTAACGGGAATAGGCACCTGTTAGTAGGCAAACAAACGGCACATTCGGCCTTGAAATTACTCCTAAATTGCAAGTGAACGAAACACCAGTTGGCAAAATCGCCAAAAATAGCGCTATAACGAAGATTTTCCAAATATTCAAGAAGTTGCTGGAGGTACTGCACAGGACTTTAAAAGATCTTGATTGTCGATAAACGTTTTTGGTGGAGCCAGGATTCTGTTAACAGGTGATTTACGCCAGACTCTTCCAATTATTCCTGGATAAGCTGTTACTGACGGGCTAATCGCATGCCTAAAGTTATTTAATTTGTGGCGACACATAAAGTATCGCCAATTAACAACTAACATATGAGTGTTTTTGCAACAAAATCAAATTGCGATTGTAGAAGCAGTTGGAAATGGTAGGGTCGCAGTTGACACCTCGATGGATTAATAGCATTTCCAACAGATTTCGGTCACTTCATTGACTTGAAAGAGAAGTTTTCCTGACATGAAACCTCAATATGATAACCATAAATGACTGATTGAATGACCTATATTGGTGGTAAAAAAAAGATATCGATGATCTTAAAGCGACAATTTAGAATTTCGGTCCAGGAGAGTTGACACAGCTACAAACCAGGATGACGTAGTCAATTATCCCAAACTATTTAAAATTGCCTGTACTTTGCAATTAAAAGTAGTGTGAGTTGTAATCATGCTGCGGAATCAACCTAGAGTAATCAATATCGTCGCCGAAGCCAAGATTGGACCAACAACAACGTGTGGCCGGGTCTGCTAGTATAATATATAAAAATGGAAAATATTCCGGTTTTGTGCATAAGTTAACTGCCTCAAAAGTAATACAAAAAATCTAATCAAATTTCAAACCTTACGACAAACCCACAGTGACTTTTCTAATACGAGGCTAATTTTTTCTATTCTATCTAAAAATTATGCTTCTTGTTAGGCCCAACTAGTTAGCGAACTCTCTTTATTGATTCTCATATAAGTGGTATGTTCAAAATAACGGGAAATGTAAAATATAAATATATTATTATGTTAATAAACATTACCCTGAACGATACGATAAAACTTTCATTGTTTACTCTTTTTCCTTAATCCAAAAATAAAGAGATCCTTAAAGGCCCGTCGTTTTACAAGGGCAAAGATTTGAGGGTTCAGGAAACGTGCCTATTCGAAAGCATCAGAACAATGAAAAATGTTCATATTTTGAGAATCTTTTTTCAGTAAACAAAGTTCACTTTACAGAATCTCAATTCTTTATGTTCTTTAAATTTTTATTTCATCTTCAATTAATTAATTATTTATTAATCAAATTAAAAATTAAACTATTTCTATACTATTAAACTCTTAAAAAATTGATTTTTTTTCAAAATCTTCTTTTTTATTTTTAGTAAAGTATGTACATATGTATATAGTTTTTGTTATAAATATATATTTTTATTTTATTAATGAGTTTATTTATTAATGATATCTGTCTTACGGAGCACATATCATTTACCTTAGTTAAAAAAAAAATTCAATTTTCAATATAATTTTATTATTGCTGAAGTTAATTTATAGACATATTTTTATTATAATAATTTTACTTTTATTATAATAATAATATTTTTATTTTATTATTAATATTTTATAATTATTATTATTTTTTGTTTAAATTGTTATTATTGCTTTTTTTTTAAGTGAATATGAAGTAAATCTGTTCGAGAAGTCATTATCTAGTTTCCTGTACAACAAATTACTGAATTTTGTTGTTTTTGTTGTAAACATTTTAAAATTGGTAACATAATTAAGTCATTATGCCGCAAACTATTATTGTTCCAACAAAAAACTAATCACTTCTTCCAACTACCGACCTACATTTAAGGATTTTAAATTAAACATTGTGAAATCAATAATTTGCAACCAGAATGTAAGTTTTCATATATTTTTTATATTACGCAATCAAACCGCATATTTCGGCTAACTCCCATTTAAAATAATTGCTTGTATGCGATTATTGAGATTCAATTTTGACCTACGGATCAAAAATGCACTTTAAAAATACTTGAATGCTGTCGCAACGAACCGGACGTCGATCGTCAGCATCAGTAATGGTACTTGTTTATGTGTCACAAATGCATATATGTATATATACACACATATTTAACAGCTATTTGGATGTGCATTGTGAAATTGTGACACTTGCCAGGAAAAACAAGCATGAAAATCCGAACTCTTCAATAACCAACAACACTTGACGATGTAAGCAGCCATATCAATTCAGTTTTTATTAACTGAACTGAACTAAATTCAAAATCAATGTATTAAAATGGTTTCCCAATCGTTTGTTTGTGTGCTTTTTTCGTAACTTTAAAATCAATTAAAATCAAAATAAAAGTTTATATAAATACATATGTGGGTTTGTTTATACATACATATATGTACATATATCTACGCATGCGTCGAAGAAAAACCCAGCACAGCATTCCTCTATACCTAGAAATTACATAATTGCTGCACTACGGTGGCTGCACAGCAACAATTTTGCGTCCCATCAGCAATGCTGTATGGTTTTTGTTATTGTTGCAATTAACATTGAAAACTACTCAGCGGCACACTTGAGCGCCGGTAGCGCGCCGATACTCGTTTTTTGTGAGCTTTGTTTTTTATTTTTGTGCGGCCCACATGCAGCGAGTTCGGCGCTTAAGTCTTTAGTGTACACACACACACTTCATACATGCATTCATTCATACGAATTGAATGTTTGATCACCAGTAGGGATTTCTGCTGTGCGCTCACGAAAAGGTAGCTAAATCTACTGACTGCTGTCAATCAACGAGTAGAGTGAAAAATATATTGAAAAAAAGCAGTGGCTGCGGCTTTCTTTTGACACTTCTACGATGTCTCGAAGGCACAGTGATGAATGTGTTTATTTCTTTAGGTACGTTAGAATCGACTTTTTCGGCCTGTCAGTCAGTCAAGTTCAACTTTTTGTGTTATATCATTTGGCATAATTAAGCGTTGCCCACTTTTTGTTGCTATTTGCATATTAGGATTTGTTTACAAAATGTTGTTAAGGTTTAGTGACACATTAAAGCTTTGAAATGTTTTCATTATGTAATCTTGCTCCGAACATTCCGGCTTTAACCAAGGTCGTTTGACTGGTAAGTAAACACGCTGGCCGGCACGAAACTGGTGAACCGTGTGTAATGTGAAGAGAAAGAGAAATATTGTTTTTTCTTTTAAGATATTTATATCAAAATACCACAAATAAAAAATATTTTTTGTTTATAATTTTCTTTATATTATAATATAACAATTTTCATGTTTATACATTATATTGTGAAATATGACGCACCCTATATATTTCAGTGCTCCATTTATTTGTATGCTTTTATACATTTGTTCATTTTACTCGTCTTACAAATGTTGCCACACGATAAATACAACTGATAGTCACGCATAGTTCCAGCCGTTACCGTTTCCGTCGCTTACTTCCTAGCCATAATTAGGAATTTGTCAACAAACTCTTACAAATTTTGAGTAATATCTAACATAACGCTTTGGTAAAATAACATATTCATGTTAAAAATAAAATAAAAAGAAAAAAGTAGGTGTGACGAACGAGTCGTACTACATAACGGCAATACCCGGTAGGAAATTGTACTAGTGATTATTTAGTTCAATTAGCTGAGACAATTAAGTCTTAAATCGAGTTCAATCTACATCTTACACAGTTGATATTTGACAGCTAAAATTTTTACATTTATTTTTCAAGAAACTGTAAAGAATCTGCAATTGGTGAGGTTAGGTAGGTTTCAAATTTCAAAAATTGAAAAAAATGTTTTTGTCTTATTAAATATTTCAATATGTTAAAAATATTATCCAAACTATCGAATCAATCCGAGTAAAATTCTAAGAAATATTCCCTTTGCAAATTTCGTACATCAAGCCACATTAGTTAGAATATAAAACAAAAATCAATTTTTTAAGTCGATGGACATGATGTCTCGAAAAGTTATGAAGCGATTTTGTTCAAATTTTTCACATCTTTGAAATAACATTATCTAGTTAATGAACGAAGGATTTTTTTTATTTTTAATGCAACTTTTTGTTTTTCATTATTTTTTTTATTTTTTTCCTGAACCATCAACATCTCAAGAATATTGTGTTAAAATTTTAGATCATTCGGAGAAAAACTAGCGTTGAATAACGATACCTCCAGCTACCTGCGCTAAGTGTACAAAACTTTGAATCGATTTTCCCAAATATGTCATTTTTAAAGTCGGTGACCAGCCTACAGAAAAAACTACTGCATCGATCGTTTTGAAATTTTGAACAAATATTCTACATATATATAGCTCACGAATGACGTCGTTTTTCCAAAAATTTTAATTACTAACAATTTTACAATAACAAATAGGTCGATTTTTTCGTCTAAAATCGTCATTTTGGCTTGAAAATGGTACCAAAAATGAAAAATTGAAAGATTAAAAAAACTCGACGTCAATTGAAAGATAAACTAATAAACTAAAGAAAGCATTTTGATTTTTTGGTTTCGGATGATCCAGTGATGCTGTAGGCTGGTCACCGCACAAACACTTTTTTTCGAGGTGCCTGCAGAGATCGACGATAAATCCGTTATTCCTCGCTATTTTTCGATAAAACTTTTTTTAAGTATCCTTCAAATGTTGTACTTTCATATAATAATAAGTAAAATAAACCAACAGCAATAATTTTTTCTAAAAAAATTCATGAAAAAAGGTCTTTTTTCGACGAAACAAACCTTACCCCCCCTTAAATAAAAAAAATGTTTTATCATTGTAACTTTCGATACTTAAAATAAAAACAACTTCATTAACCGTATTCGAACATCGATCAATAATCGAGGTCCAACTGTATTTAGGACTTTCTATCTGTAGCAATAATCCTAAGTAATATAATATTTGGAATGCTCAGTGTTCGCCTTTCATAGGTATTTGTTTAAAGTGAGATTATATTCATAGCAAGTTGCTTTCGGGTTTCTTTTAGTATGTACCCTATTTTGGTACAGTTTTTAAATATATCAAGTAGTTGAGACAATTAACACAAAAATAGTTTCATAGTTGTTAAGTTTCATCAGCTGATTACTACTTTATCAATAAACACAGACAAATTTACAGCGTGGACAACTACTGGTACTGTTATTTTATCAACAAGAACCCGCACAATTGCATTACATTTTCAAATCGATTTGTATTCGACTAAAAATTAATTTAGTAAAATAAGATTTTTCTTTTATATGGTAAATTGATCTAAATCAGCGCCTTAATAGAGTTAGTTGATCAATTAAAATCAGTGGGCAAAGGCAGTTATCAGACTTTGAATGGGAAAACGTCACTGTCAATTAAGTACTAATTGAACAATTATTTAATTTCAGAGACTTGAGAACAATTATAAATTAAATTGTTAATTTCGAACTTCTTTTTAAGCAAAATTTTTTTTCAATTAAGTAGTAATTGAGCAATTAATGAATTGCTTCATTGTATGGTTAATTGAGAACAATTAGAAATTAAATTATGGAAATTCACTAATTTGCTTAATTTCGATTTTTTGTGAAGATTATTAAAAAATACCGATTCACTCAAATTTCGAACTTATTTTTAAGCAGAATTGTTTTTCCATTAATATATATTCTCTGAGGTCGCGCTCACAAAATTAATGTTATCATTAGGGAAATTCTCATATTTATTTAATGCAGCGAAAGATTAATGTTTTTATAACCGTAATTGACCATGCTTTCGAAACGATAATTCGCTTACAAATTTATCAACCCATTGTAGATCACATAGAGTAGAGTTTATTGCGATTACTTAGTCTCACTCCTAAGCTCATGCACACTTTATGAAATATTAGCGTTTGAAGAAAAAAAAAACGAAAAATAAGAAATGAAAATGAAATATGTATATTGTAAAATCTTAATTATTACCCTGGATATTATGACACTTCTATGTACACATTATATTTATGTTTGAGCTTACATTTAACATTTGTATGTGGCAATAGCACCACAATGTAATACTGGTGTCAGCAGGTGAAAAGTGTGAAATGTCACAGTAAACTCATTAGTTTTTATTATTTAACTTTTTGCTTGTAAATTATTGTAATACTTTATTTCGAAATACAAGTGGAAGAGGCTACAAATATTAACCTAATAAATAAAAGCAAGTTTTTGCAATTAAAATTTCTTGTTTTCGCTGCCCCAGAGAGCAACCTGATTTTTTATTTTGTTTGTTGAAGCTCGAAATTCATCATCGCAGCAGTCATTTTGTCCGGTTTCTTGGCATCTAATAGCATTTTCTCAGGCAGCGCAGATAACTGTTAATCCATTAAGTACAAGTGACATTTTGCGTCAGTGAATGAAGATTTATGCAAATTTTCTTCAGTGTTGCTAGAAATATTATTTCTTTTTTAATAATTGCTCATTTTAATTGACTTATATGTATATTCTCATCAATATTATATTTTATTAATCATATTCGGGGGTATATAGTAATCAGCTAGCATATCAGTGAATAGATCAAAAAGCTTTAACTTTTAGGAAAGGAGAACTAAACAATGTCACAGAAGTCATCACAAGGCACTTACCACTAAGAGGCCACCTGCAGAAACTTAGTATAGTATATGATGAGACAGATGCTAGACATTGGGCGAATGTCCAACCTTCAGTCGGCTAAGAAAGGATACGGCTTCCAAAAACTCCAACCTAAGAGAAATTGGGTAGCTGAGACGGAAAAATTTTAGATGTCTCGTCAAATCGACAGTGCTTTTAGTTGTGGCTGTTTGCGGTCAGGCACATTCTCTTCGCGAATCCTTAGTTTTGGTTCAGGGCACCCACACCGTTTTAGTCAAGACTACTTTTCTTCTTCTGATACGACAACATCCCATAGCTTCATATGTGACATGTGTCTGACCGAACAAGACGAGACAAAGCGCATGTTCGCTTTGTTTGGGCTAGAGCAAAATACTATTTTGTGTCTTATTAGTCAAAGACGCTTTTGACTAATCCGGTGTGGATTGAGCCTTAGAACATATACTCCATCTTGACTGACGAAACCCAAGTTTCGGTAGAAGGGACTAGTTTTCCAATTTTCCACATTTTATCTTAAAGAATTGAAGATCCTAGTAATATATATGAATATCTAAAATAACTACTCTAGTCGACTAATTACCTAAAGTACACTCTCTGAAACGGGTTCTGTTAATTCTTCAGCCGATCGATTGCTTAAATCACTTTTAGCCCCGTGTCTCTTCTTTCCCAATCCGGTAAATTTTTCAGATATTTTTTCAAAATTTAATTTTTTTCTTTTGTATGTTAAAAATTTATCGAACCACCCTCCCTCGTAGACATACTCGTACCATATGTATATGTATATGTATGTATAACAATAGAGTTCAAGAAAGGTCACGATAATATATACATAAGTAGGAACCGTGACTTCAGCTAAGCTTGGGCGTCTTCATAAATATTTTTTCTTATTAAATGCAATTTAATTATGAATTACAGCAAAATGAAGAAATGCACTGAAAGGTCACAATTGACTGTTAACAATAACCTCAGAGATGTTAAATACGAATTGTGAAAGGCAGGAAGCATTGCAAGTACATGAAATATTATAAAACCGTCACAAGTCACGAGTAAAGCATGAACTTTTTGGAGAGACAGTTAGAGGGAAGACCGATCTAGGCTTAGCTAAACAAAAGTTTATGTAAGCTGCTATATAACGCCAACAATGCAGTTAATAAAATTCGACAATAATACGTTAAATAACAATAAAAACAACAGTCACCGGCACATCAACACCAGCCAGCCAAGCGCTTGGCTAGTGAGCGGCAGCGTTACAGAGAAGGGCTTAACAACGGGGGCTCCATCACAACCCGTTGCAGCGAAAGTGCTTGTGTTTACTTTTGGCAAGTTGGCGTTAAAAATAAGAAATTTAAAAATTAAAAATATATTTATGCTTGTATTTATGTGTATAAATGTGCGGAAATAAATATATGTGAGTAGTTTGCCCACAGGCAGTCAGCCCTCAGCCGCTTCGAGTGCACAAAAATAACCATATTTATATTAATTTACGGCATACATACATATATGTAAATGGTGCTGCCTATAACTATTTGTTGTTGCTTTTGTACGCAGCTGTGTTTGCCGTTGACATGCCTTGTGAGATGGTAAGCGCTGTTTGCGCTCCCAAATGTTTACGCAAATGCAATGACAAGTGATGCTAAATATTTGACTGAACAATTGTGACGGCTGATGTGAATACTAGAAACTTCAAATAAAACGCAAATGCTTGTGGAATATTCGAAAACACAAGCAGGGATACTCTTATGCGTATGTGTAATTAACGGTAATTAAGCGGGTGTGGAGTAATGAGTGTGCGTGCATTTTGAATAGTTTATGGGTGGAATATGGCGAAAAATTTCGAAATTTTTTACATTTGTTTTTACATTTCATTAAACCATTTTAATTACATAATTAAATTTTTTTTATATAGAGGGTTGCCACTTCTTTTAAAAGCGCTTTAAATTCAAAATAAAAATAAGTAATTTGTTGCTTATACTTTAAGCAGTGAACATAGTAGATTAAGAGGCAAAATTTGAAAATTTTATAGACTTGAATAAAAATAGTTGGCTTCTTCACTAAAATTTGTTTATTTAAAAGCAAGTATAAGACGACTTTAGCGCTACTCTCTTATCAAAAATGACAAAATAATTCATTGCTTAGCTGAAAATTCTTTTATATTACAGGGGTTTATAAGTATAGCTAAAAAAATACAAAAAATATTTTGACAATTAAACACTTACATATGAACCAAAAAAAATTTAAATTCCTGTTTTTTTTTTAACACAAAAGTTATGTTACACTCAAGTTAGCGAGCATCATTTAAGTAATTTTCTTTAGTGCTACCAAGATTTTAAACGAATTTTACTATTTCTACTATTCTTAAAAACGTCACCTGCAAGTCTTTGTGATACATTTTGGTGCGAGCTAAGAATCTAGAAATCCATGAATTACATAGTTAAAACAATCCAAAATCAGTTTCTCTTTCACTTTCATTATTCATTTGTTAAGTGCAATTACATTTACTTACACATGCCAAATTGTTCCAACAAATTTAGTTTTTTATATTACACACTCTTATAAAACAGAAACACCTAATATACACCGAACGATTTTAGCGTGCATTTTCTAAAATCGCGCGCAAATGTTAAAACCAAAACAACTCTTTTCCATTTGCATTCATCCTCAAATGCCACGGTTGAAGCATGCAGTCAGTCAACAACCAGAAATGCAGCAATAAATATGTATGACTAGCAAACAGGCCACTACTACTCGTTTGCAACATCCTCATCGCAACTGTGGAAAAATCAACTTAACCGCCAAACTGTACGTCCACTGTTTGATTGGCAAATATGTCAATATTTGTTGTTGTAATAGCTACACGGTGGTGTATATGTAATAGTATACTCACTATCTTAGCATGAAAATAAAAGTATGTACTAAACGTATGTGCATATATTCATACGTACATTTGTGCGTCGAAAGTCTATCTCGCCGTTGTTTTTGGTTCGCAATCGATTGTTTCAACATTATAAACGGGTGACCCATTTTTCTCTTTCAGTTGAATTACGGTCGATTGATTTAAGTTGTTTGTGGATTTGTGTATTAATTGTAAAATTAATTTATTAAATAACAACAAGACTTAAGTATTGTTTTTTTAATTATTTTATTTAACTAAGTAAATTAGTTTTGTTTTAATGTAATTTAAATCCGATTTTTTATTGTGTAAAACATTTCATGAAATTACATATATACATATATATTTTCCATTTTGATCTAATACAAAGGACAAGTAAGCATATGGTTGGTGTGCAACAAGTTTTAGCGAGTCAGCAAACTTGTATAAGGTCTCTCATTATCCTGGTGGAGTACTACACCTTTTCTATTGATCAATTCTGGCCTCTTCTGTCTGAGTGCATCACTCCATTTGACTAGGTGATCACAATACATTTCATAATTAATCATGGTATTGTCGGGTAAAAGCTCAAAATAAGCGAACCCTTTGTAATCCCATCAAACAGACAAGAAAACCTGTTTTGTGGACTATCTATTCGAATAGTCGAAGTGGTTTTATCTGGTTCATCCTTTTTAGACCATTATCTTTTGCGTTTCAAATTCTTGTAAACAAACCACATTTCATACCAGCAACAAAATTGAATCAAAATTGGATCAAAAAATGGATCTCTTCTTTAACTTATGATTAACAAATCACAGTCGAACTCATGTTTATTATTATTATTATTTATTTTTTTATTTTTAATTCACTTTTTCCAATTGTTAAATATTACACATTTTAGTTTACGTTAATTTTTTTCAAAATTTTAAATTTTTTTTTTTATTTTATATTTATTTTTTATTTTTAATTAATTTTTTCCATTTGTTAAATATTACACATTTTAGTTTACGTTAATTTTTTAATTTTTTTATATTTTTTTATTTTCAAAATTTTAAATTTTTTGATTTTATATAATTTTTACTTATTTATTTTTATTTTTTCATTTATTTATTTTGTTTCATAAAGTCAGTTTACCTCTTTGCACTTCATTTTATTTATTCCCTTCATCTTCTTTCTTCACTGTCATGGTTTTACCCAGGCCCTTATTGACATTGTCTGCATTGATTCATCACGATCAACTGGGCGCTGCAGTAATTAACAGTAATGACGCGACAATTTACATATTTACTCGTATTTCTACACATTACACACTTTATACTGTATTCATTCATTGCCTATTTGCAACTGCTACCGTTTGGTGAAATAATAAAAGAGGGGTAAAACCATTAAATGAGAATTACATGCATTTACGCAGTAGAAACCGAAGACTTAAACAACGAACTTTTTGTGCAAATTCCTGCAAAATTGAAGATCAAGAGGCAGCATCAGCAATAGTATACACATTAGACACATTTTTTTATTTTTTATTAGTAATAACGAGGTGACGCTTTGGTAATAAACACTATACTCGCAATCTGAACCTTGAGTTTACAACGCATTTCACACATGAATGAAATTAGATCGGCAACAGATAATAACGGTAATCGCAATAACCAAATTGTGGCAAATTTTACGAAATTTTACAGGTTAAACTAACAATCAAACAACAACAACAATGCTTTCATGCCACACTATTTTGCCTGAGCATAAGCAAGTGGTTGCCGCGTTAACGGTAATGCAGTAAGCCGAGCGCTTAAGAAACTTTGCAACCACAAAGTAGCTGTTGGCCGATATGAGTACAACAATAACAATGCGGCAGCATAATTTCTACACACAAAGCAACAAAATAACAGCCATTCAAAAGCCGGTTGAACAAGATCGCTGCTGCAATCCTATGAATGATTATGAACAACAAAACACACGGCTCCACAAAAGAGCGCGCTAATTAAAAGAGCGCGAGAGAATGTGTACATGGTTGTAAATATTTACTCATATTTATTTTATTTTTTGATTTGAAAAAAAAAAAAATAAAACTGTTTAAAAAAACATATGCTCTGTAATGCGCCTAGTTTTTTCGCTGCGTCACGCATGCGCATACGCCGGTAAGCGGAAATTACCCATTTTCTATTAATAAATTTTATTAAGCGACGTGAATGCAAATTAATTTCAAATAAATGAGAAATTATGCAGATAAATTTTAGTGTTTAAAAACTTTTAATAGTCATTAATAAAAAAATAGTTTTAAGGCCAAAAATTAGAAAAGTAAAAAATAAAACGCCAAATATATATATATTACATATATATATATAAAGTAAAATAGTAAATAAAATGAAAATTTAAGCAAAACAAGAAACTAATGTAATTGAATTAATAAAATAAAATTTATTGTAATATTTTATACAATTTATAAATTAATAGTTAATTAATAAAAAAAATTATTAATTTATTAACTGTATAATAAAAAAAATACAAATAAAATAAAAAAAAAAATATTTAAATAATATATAGATAAATAAATAAAAGAAAAAAAATAATAAATGACTGAAACTAAACTAATTTACATATACTCAAACTGCAATATATAATATTTAAATGAAGAAAAAATAATAATAAACTTGATAATAAAAAAATGTAATAAAATCGCAAAAAAAACTAAATGTATATAAATAATAGAAAAAAAATAAATAAAACTTAAATAGAACCATAAAATTTACAAAAAAACTCAAAAATTAAAATGAAAAAATTCAATAATGCACTTGTTTGGCAAATATAATAAACATTTAATGAAATCAGAAAACTAATGTTAAATAATTAATAAATTCAAATAATTAAAAAAAAATAAATAAAAAGTAATACAAATAAAATCCTATATAATACAAAATTAATTATATCCATGAAACTTTTGCAAAATAATTAAATATTACAAAAAATAATAACAATAAGGTGTTAATTAACCCGTCTTCGCTCAATTAATGCGCTGATTTAGATCAAAAAAATTAAAGTTTTTTTGTCTACATTAATTCTTAATCGAATACAAATCGTGTTGAAAATAGAATGCAACTCTGCAGGTTGTAGTACACGCTGGTTATTGAAAAAATAGTAATCAGCCAACTTCTTATGAACAGCAAAAACAAAAATATATATCGTTAATCGAGTAGCCGGCTGTGCAGAAGGCAAAATCTGTTTTCTCTATTAAAATATTGATGTTATAAATTTATTTGGCTGTGCGAACAGGCTTCTAACCTCTACAAAACATAGATTAAGAAAAAGTGAAAAAATTTAATGTACCCCTCAACACATTCCATGTCATCATTTGTATGTCATGAGCAGCTAAAACATTTCTACTTAACCCAAATGACTCAGTAAGTTTTGTGGAAATTACAGTAAAAATTACATAAGAAATTGGTGCGAAAGTTGTGAATGAAAATAGTTTGCAGGTCACTGCAACCCAAACATGCGCTTGCTTGTAATTTGATACAGTTACAGATGCCACCACTTAAAATATTTTGCTTTAAATAATAATTTTTTACTCATTTTTATTGTTGCTGCGGTGCCTATTATCATTGTTGTTTCAAGAAATTTATGAATTTATTTATTGCTATGATAAAAAATGTCCTCACCAAATTTAATTAAGCACGAAATTAACCCATAAACAAACATTTAGTTTTAACAAATTGGTGGCTTTCAAGTAGAATTTTGAGCAATTTGGCATAATTGAAGATTTCTTGTACATATTTTTCTAATACATAACGCATTATACGTCTTCTTTTTTTTTGAAATTTTTTATTGATATTTTTGGAAAATTTTCTATAGATAAATTTAAAAAATTTCCAACTTTTTATTGGGTTCAAATTAAACAAAATTCTCTAAACTCCTAAATATATGACAAAGATTTTTCTAACACCATTTAACTCATCAAGGGTCTTAATATTTGCAGTTTTAAAAATGTTTGAACTTTTTTTACGGATAAAAATTGCATCCGCCAATCTTACATTACATAATCGCATTAGGATTAAATCTTAAATACTTTTGAAAT
This sequence comes from Zeugodacus cucurbitae, assembly GCF_028554725.1. Classification (NCBI taxonomy): domain Eukaryota; kingdom Metazoa; phylum Arthropoda; class Insecta; order Diptera; family Tephritidae; genus Zeugodacus; species Zeugodacus cucurbitae. The sequence goes on from NC_071670.1 coordinate 19,100,536, forward strand.
ATTTTTATACTCTCGCAACAAATGTTGCTAAAGAGAGTATTATAGTTTTGTTCACATAACGGTTGTTTGTAACACCCAAAACTAAACGAGTTAGATATTTGGTTATATATACCAAAGTGATCAGGGTGAAGAGTGGAGTTCAAATCCGAATGTCTGTCTGTCCGTCCGTCCGTCCGTCTGTGCAAGCTGTAATTTGAGTAAAAATTAAAATATCTTGATGAAACTTGGCACACTTATTTCTTGGTACCATAGGAAGGTTGCTTTCGAAAATGAGCAAAATCGGACCACTGCCACGCCCACAAAATGGCGAAAACCGAACACATAAAGTGCCATAACTAAGCCATAAATAAAGTTATGGAAATAAAATTTGGTATGCAGGATCGTACTATAAAGGTGCATATTTGGATATAATTTTTTTGGGGAAGTGGGCGTGGCCCCGCCCCTACTAAGTTTTTTGTACATATCTCGCAAACCAATAGAGCTATATAAACCAAATTTTCTGCAGTCGTTTAGTCGTTTAGCCACTACAGTCCAAAAATGAAAGAAATCGGATCATAACCACGCCCACCTCCCATACAAAAGTTAGGTTGAAAATTACTAAAAGTGCGTTAACTCATTAACGAAAAACGTCAGAAACACTAAATTTCACATAAGAAATGGCAGATGAAAGTTGCACTCAGATTTTTTTACAAAATGGAAAATAGGCGTGGCGTCGCCCACTTATGGGTCAATAACCATATCTCAGGAACTACTCGACCGATTTCAATGAAACTTGGTTTGTAATAGTTTCCTTGCATCCCAATGATATGTTGTGAAAATAGGCCAAATCGCTTCACAACCACGCCTACTTCCTATATACCAGAACTTTGAAGACGATCTGAATCGTTAACTTTACAATATATAAAGTAAGTACTAGTGAAGATATCGGTGCAGAACTTTGCACAAATACTATGTTAAAAGTGTGGCAGCCCCATTCTAAAAATCACCGAAATCGGACCATAGGTTGTCAAGGCCCCATATATCGAACATGATTACCTCGGTACTTCTAACCTAATATTAGGGTTTCCAACTTTCAATGGACTTTATACAATATATATGACGAATATGTGGGTCAAATTGTGTATTATATAATATAAGTAAAGTTAAATAAATAAATTGCGAGAGTATAAAATGTTCGGTTACACCCGAACTTAGCCCTTCCTTACTTGTTTTCTTTATCATACCAGCAATTCCAATTAGCGCTTTCGTCATACTAATCTAAATAGTAAATATTTATATTTTTTTACAAAAAAAAGTCATTGTGCGTTAGCACTTTTGATGACCAACTTTCGTTTTGTTTTGTCATTGTAGCTGTCACTATATGTATTTCTTTTTGTAATGATGATTTTTAAATCGCTCACTTTGTGCTGCATAAAATTTAATATTAACAACAACATCTTCATTATTATCATCACTATGATCTGCGATGTCACTTTAGCCGACTGCTGTCTGTTGTTTTCAATCTTTCTTTATCTCATCTGGCTTTTACGCTCGTGTGCGCAGAGTCAATGAGAAATGTGGCGTTTTACGCAAATTAGCCTTTTGTGTCTGCTTGAAATCGAGAGTGAAAATAAAAAATGCCAACACATGCGTAATGTATTTTCTCTGCGTGCTTTTACTGCCAACTGAATTGCAAATACCAGCAAAAATAGCTGATTGCATTTAAGTGGCATTTCGTGCGAGTTGATAATTTCAACATACGGCCGATATTCAATTTGAAGAATATTGAAATTTAATATTCGATAAAAAACATAATCTTTATTTATTATTTAAATACTTTTTTATGCATATTTTCTTAAAAAAAAATCAATAATTTTAATGTTAATATTTTTCATTCTTTCAAAATCTCAAAATATTTCATCCATTGTAGGAAAAAATAAAATTTATTTTTTACTACCCAGACCAAAAATAGGGATTTTTTTAATCTTAACGGTTTTTTATTTCCTAAAATTTCCTCTTGTGTGATTATGTTGTAGCAACATAAACTCTTCATTCAAGCTTTTTGCCGCATACTGTAAAGTTGGTGCATCTCATTTGGTTAGAATTCCAGGTCCCTTTGAGGAAAGGGACAGCCAAATTAATTAATGCATAAAATTATAATTGAGAAACCAGTTTTTGTTCTTGGCTCTGCCGGCTTCTTGATTAAAGGTCAGCTGTTATAAATTTTTATTTTCGCTATTCATAAGAAGTTGGTCCTATTTTATCAAATTGGATTTTTATTTCGTATGATAAATTGATCTAAATTAGCCCTTTAATCAAGCAAAGGTCGATTAATTGATCAATTAATTGCTTTGCGAAAAGGTTATAATCGTATTTATCGAATTATTACGAACAATCATGATTTAGTAATACAAATTAGTTAATTGCTATTCACGCTCATCAATAGACTTTTGCTTTCTCTAGATTTTTAGCATTATGTCCAATTCGATTGTAGGAAGACCAAATCAATAATTTTGAGTCATCAATATGATGATACAGAAATGTTATGAACGTCGAAATTTTTAGAACTTATTGTTTATTGTAGATATGACGAGAAAAAATTGCTTTATTCAGATGATGCATCAATTCAATGTTTCCACCGATGGAAAATTCTTCTATAGAGAGAGAGAGAGTATACATTGTCTTAATAAAACATTATCGACCTTTCTATTGTAAAGTTTATCATATATTTCGTTCTGAACTAAACTTTTTAAATTGTTCTAATATTATGGCAGTCCTTACTTAATGTTCTTTTACAAAACGTTCGACACAAACCTCTTTTATCTATTTGAACGACCAAATCCTAATTGGTGATTAATATATAAATATATATATATATATATCACTAATCAGCTGCGTTTGGGTAACCTTTATTAGAAAAGGATCCAACGGTATTTGCCCAATCTTAGGGATTGATGTAGCAACCCACATAAAACATACTTATCCTCGAATGGTGGAACTCTGGGGCGGGCCGTCAATAAAACATTTGTTGGAAAAACTCATAATATTTGGAGCCTCTCCAATAAAAATTTTCTCTTTTTAAAAATTTCTTTCTACGAATGTAAACTTCATGTTGTTCGTTAAATCGAGTGCCTACTAATGTTTGTTATTTAAGGTACTCAATGTAACTTTATTGTTCGTTTTCGTTAAAACGAATATTCGTTATTTCGGAAAACTACTGTACTTCATTGAAAAAAACGGATTATTTTTATATATTTTTAAATCTTTCCAATAGATAGAGCTTCTGAACATGAAATATTTATAAAACACCCCGATCACTTTTATGTTTTGTCTTAAGTTAGTTAAGTTCTTTCTTTATTTTATTACTTATGCTTACTAGATTAAACAACTCTCTCTGAAATTAATAATTTTAGTTTTTGGAAAGAGATCTTCGGAAGCAGTGTGAGTATTTTGGAAGCTTTTTTGAAAATAGTTTAGAAATAAAGAACTAGCAAATAATGAGACTATTTAACACAGCACATCAATGTACCATATATTTTTTACTTGAACTCTGTTCTTCTAACCACCTTCAAATCTCACTTACCGATACTTCCAATCCAATTTGCTTTTATGCAAGTACAACGACAATAGAGGCACATCGGAGATCTCCGTTTCCTGACCGCCCGCTTCGAGCAACAAAACGCGCCAATGCGGCACTTCCGAAAGCCGCGAAGCTAGCACACAACCCGCCGAGCCGCCGCCGATAATGATAAAGTCATAGGCCAGTGAGACCTCAGGCACATTGAACGGACGATTCTCCGGATCGAAAAGGTCATAATTGTAGTAGGCAATGGCGGCTATCAAAAACGGCAGGATGGCCAGTTTCCCGACACCAATTACTGTGGTGGCGATTTTGATGGCGCCCGCAATGGCCAAGCCCAATTTGGAGGCACCCACTGCAGCAGCGCCAGCGGTTACGGCAGCTTTCGAGCCGGCGCTTGCCTTGAATATGACACCGGCGGCGGCGCCAAGCCCAAGACCGAGCACCATTTTGAATATTTTGCGTTAAGGAAGTGTAATATATTATTTTAAAAATTTTACTAATATTTCTTATTGTTGTTGTGTTTTATGAGGCAGAGGCACGCGTTCGATAACTTCCAACTGCACTCATGCGTTTAAACGCTACTGGCTTCTCAACAATGTGCGCGCACTTTCTTTGCACTTCTTACTTTCAATTTATTTTCACTGTATATATCGTTGTTGTTGTTGTTGTGATATTGGAATTCACTTTACTACACACACGTTTCAAACAAAAAAATTTCATCACGTTCGCGCGTTTAAGGCATTTCTTTCTCCTGCGCAAGTCACTTTGTTACGTTGCGGTTGTCTTGGCGCATGCGCCCACAACCAGCAAACCGTTAATTTGTTTACAGCAATCGAAATGCTTTCAATCGTGCAATGCGCAGCCGCAAATGTCCCGTGTCGCACGTCCAACTTATTTTCTTCACTTCACTTACTCACTGTGCAATTGCATTCACACACACAACACTTTTTTTTCTTTTTCTGCGCATAGAAATTTCGTTTCTTTAAAACCACCGTCGCACCGTTAAACACGTCTGCAGTGGCGCACTGCCGTTTCACTTCTGCGCGGTTGAAACTCTTATGTCTGGTGCATAAGTGTCGGTCATGCATGGCCTGAGCCCCACTGAGCGGACTTACTTGGCTAACACAACGAATGGCATATTGACTTGGTTTAGTGCTCTGCGTTGCGGTTTGTAGTGTCTATGCGCATGCGCTCTCACGTCAAGCAGCTCACAGCCGGTTTTGTGTTGCAGCGAAACGGTTTATGTGCGCCAAACCGTATTGTAAGGGTTGATACTCAAGGGTGTCGCAATTAAATTAATGTAATTTTTTGGTAATAATAAGCCTCGTCGATTATTTTACGAAGGTTTTCTTAAAATTTTAATCTAACCGAATATCTATGTAAGTTTGCCACAGTTTGAAGCTGCTTGCAAATTATTAATAATTTTATTATATAAAAAAGGGCCACCATACAAATCCATCGCTGATATCTCCTCCATTACTTGTAGTACTGAGTGTCCAAAATCTATTAATAGCCTTTTCGTACAGCCAAAAAAATTAGTGCCTTAAGAATATAATTGAGAAACCAGTTTTTGCCTCTCGCTCAGCCGGCAACTTGATTAAGTTTAAAAGAAGTTGGTAAGTTTCAACAGCTGAATGCTATTTTATTAATAACCTCAACCAAATTTTCAGTGTAGACAACAACCCGGAGAGTTGCATTCCAGTTTCAACTCGGTTTGTATTCGATTAAGAATGAATTTAGTCAAATAAAACTTCTCTTTTGTATGGTAAATCGATCCAAATCAGCGCTTTAATAGAGCAAAGGACGGTTAATTGATCAGTTAACTCCTGTGCGAAAAGGCTATAAAATCGTATAACGGCAATTCCTAACCTTTCTTTCATTAATTTAAAACCATTTCATTTTTCTTCTCTCCTTTGTAAAACCAATTTTCTCACACTCCATTTTCTGAATTTATTTCAATTACAATTCAAATGTTAATACTTTACTCACAACAACATTTATTTGCCAAATTACATGTGTCGCAAATCTTTGCATTACATCCCATGCAAAAAGTCACGTAAGCTACTATAAAAAGGTAAAAACAAAAACAAAAAAATTAAATAACAAATAAGATTTAGTTTCAAATAGCCCATTAGGTCACTTGAATTGTGCAAACTACTTATGAGTACTTACTTACTGACTTACATTCGCACGCATGCGTGTACTCACATTTGAGACTGAGTCCTCCACATGTGTCTGCTGTTTGTGTTATTTTGTTTGTCTTCATTATTTACCTTTTGTAATTACAATAATTAAATTAAGCGCGAAGTAGTGATTTAATATTGACCAAGCTGGGAAGGTCGAAGATTTAATCGCATTTTTTATGCTCGGCTAAAGTATTTTCATGCGCTGATTGTGACCGCAAATAGTTTGATTACTTTACCACTACTTTTGAGAGGCAAGCATTGCAAAGCATTTATTTGTTTCTATGGAACTGTATAACTGTGTTACCGCAGTCACACATCTAATTCAATAATTCCGTCATGAATTTAAATATTAAGGGTTAAGGTTTCCGCGATTTGAGCAATTTTGTTGTGGTATAAATTACAATTTGACAATTTCATTAGTAAATTTTTCATAGTAGCCCTTCTTTAATAATAAAACATTATACATTTTTAAAGATGGACTAATTCCGAAATTGCGAAGGATTTGATTTGACCCTTCGAGTTTTTCTTTTTTTGGACGTGCCAATGCTCTCGAAGATAGAGGACACACTTTTTTTGGAACACTTCGCTAAAACATTTTTATCATTACAGATGAAAAAATAACAAATATAAAATCATGGTTTTTAATAATAGAAAGTTAGACCTCCAGACAGAAAGAAACGGATATCTCTAACGCTATAGAATATTTTCACACATTTTTTGCAGGGATTTTTGATGTGGAAATTGTTTTAAACAACAAATAAGAGCAGCTCAAAATAAGTGAAAATAATGTTAAGGAAATAATTAAAAAAATTTAATATTATGTTAACTTAATTTTACGTTAATATTATGTTAACTTATAATATTACGTTAACTTCGGCTGTACCGAAGGTAATATACCCTTCACAGGTGCATTTCTTTTAGTAACTATGTGTTTAAGCAAATCTAAAGACGTAAGAAAAAGTAAGTAAAAAAAAAGAAAACATTTACTAATTCTTTTTAGCCGGGTTATATAGTTAACCGATCTGAACAATTTCTTCGGAGATTATATTATTACCTTAAGCAGTAGTCCATGTCAAATTTCGTGAAGATACCACGTCAAATGCGAAAATTTTCCATACAAGCCATTGATTCCGATCGTCCGGTTTGTATGGCAGCTATATGCTATAGTGAACCGATCTGAACAATTTTTTCGGATTAAATTATTTCTATGAGCAATAACTCACTCCAAATTTCGTGAAGATATGTAGTAAAATACGGAAGTTTTCCATATAAGCCCTTGATTCCGATCGTTCAGTTTGTATAGCAGCTATATGATACAGTGGTCCGATATCGGCAGTTCCGACAAATGAGCAGCTTCTTGAATAGAAAATAACATCTGCAAAATTTCAAAACGATATCTTAAAAACTGAAGGACTAGTTCGTATATATACAGACAGACAGACGGACATGGCTAAATATACTTTATAGGGCCTCCGACGCTTCCTTCTGGGTGTTACAAACTTCGTGACAAACTTAATATACCCTGTTCAGGGTTTAAAAATATAATATTACATTATCAAAATATTGTTTGAAGACTGTAATATTGGAGAAAATGTTCCCATTTCATAAGAGTAATTTTTAGTTACAAGACTCGGAAAAAAATTAAAATGTCTTTAAATCCTTCAATATTTATTAATTTTTATAACCTCAATGTTTCACTATCTACGAATATATAAAATAGTTAAAGACTTCTACTTTTCAAAAATCACATCTAATTTTCGGAAACTTTCTGCGAGTTTCCTATTCACACATGCGATAGTCCCTTCAATATAATTTGACAGCTTGAAATAACTGTCATTCAATCGTAACTGCATTCTCTAAATTTAAGCGTCAAAGGTTGGGAGTTCCCCACTCATGACAAATCACAGGGTATTGAGGATTTATTACAGTTCTTCTAAAGTTGTTTGGAAATAACTTTAACACATCACCCTGTACTTGGGATAATTAAATAAAAGCGAATTAAGAACTTCTAAAAAAAGCATTTTAATAAACATATCACATGCATATATGTATGTTTTTCATTTCATTTCATTGTTATATTGTGCTATGATATGTATCTACATAGTCATATTATATAATAACTGTCTGATCGTAAATCAGTTCACTGTCACTATTTGTTGCGCCACATAAATTAAAAAGTAAAGAAAATCAAGAGAAACGCGGAAATCATCATAAAAAGAAATGAGTTGAAGGTCAAACATGCAAAATGGAATGCCAAAAATGAAAATTACAAAAACCATTACATAATTATAAATAAGCTACCGCTTGTAACATATGTCTAACTGGAAGCAAGTAGCTAACATAAATTCATGGTTCCGAAGTACTACTTACACGGTCATTACTTTACACCGAAATCATGCACAGAAACCACGTTTTCATCTTCCCAATAATAGTAACACATAATTATTTGTTGGAATTGTTTGGAAACTGCATTGAATACGCGAGTGCTCTTACATTTGTTCAACATTTAATTAAACGACATTTACTACATGCTGCTTGGCTCTTAAGTGCTCGTCAACACAACTAAAGCACGCATGCGCACACTTCAGTGTCGAAGTCTATGCGCTACTTTGCCTCAGTCACATTCAATATTTGCGGCCACAGTGGTTGGAAATGGATTACAGATGTGCAAATATCAAACTGAACTACTTGTGAAAATTATAATTTATAATTTTTGAGGAGTTATTTTGGAGGATTATTTAACGTTACAACAATACACAACTGCGACGTTCGTCTTTATAATAATATTTTCTTCAGTAGCTGTCGAAACTTCTTATTTTCTGATTTGAAGTCAACATGTTGGAAATTATTAATCGTTTGACTTTTAACTGTCCTTAAAACAGTATACGCATATGAACCCCCGTCGAGATTCCAAAATTATCTTTAACTTACTAAGAGGTTCAACTGTTCCAAGTCTGTCTTCTAACTGAACCGATCGCGTTATCTAACGTTATGTGACTTCGATTTTCTTCCACGGCCATTTTAATAGTAATCTATCCACTCTTTACTCAACTCCTCTCTATGTTAAATTTATGGCGAACTCTCTTATACTTCTAGCCGTTTTCATTCAATTATTACAATTAACTCCTGCTTTCTGAGTTAGGATTAACATTTTATTATAAAATACACAATTTCTTTGTCACCATGATTCCCTTGAAACGACGCTCACTACATTTGGATCACTGAATCACCTTAATGATGTAATCTAAACAAACGTATCAAATTACAGCCTAAAGTTAATTTCAATGTAAAAGTTTGTAAAAAATTTATTTCCTCATTATATAACAGTTATTTACGAGTCTTACTTTTTGGGTTGTATTTCTCCCAAAGTACACAACTAAACACTTCAAATAACTATACAATTTTAACATTTTCTATTTCTTTCTATTTTCAGGTGAGCTTATAAAACTGTGTCATCGCAGCACGGTAGACTCGGTCATAGATAGATAAGAGTGATTGGATTCGGTAAAGTTAAGTGTTTTTCGTTTACTCATCAGTGAATTTTGCGGATATGAACACACATAAAATGAAAGGAAGTAGATACGTTCCCTATCGCCCGAAGTGACGAAGGCGTCACAAAAAAGTAAATAAAATGTAATGAGTGCTTAACGATAATTTAACGCTTTGCATGAAAGTTGTAATCGTAAAAAATATAGACAAATAAGGCTATGAAATGGACACAACAAATGTTCGTACTCACAATTGCCGAAATTAAGCTGAAGATTACGAACATTTTGCCTGAAAAATAGGGCACTCAAGCAAAAAATAAGCAAACTTATAAATTTATGTTTTGAATTTGTGTAAATAATAAATAAAATTTTAAGTATGAAGATTATGACATCTTATAAGAGAAAAGGCTGTCAAAAGATTAGAAGTTAACTGAAGAAGTTAAACTGACGAATGAATATCAAGAAAAGGTTAACATGGTACTATTTAAGAGCTAATGCTAAAAAATTCTGTAACATTCACCAATGTACATATATAAAGTGAATCTATTACTTTGGGGATCCACCACTTTTTTCTCCCTACTTTTCTAAAGAAAAAAGCACATACAATTCAAATTTAATGGGGAATGTTTATTATCATTTTTGCATTAATTTCTTAAAGGTTACGTCTTTCAAATGTTGTCCGTGGTCACGTCTCAGATGGTCCATCCGTTGAGTCCAATTTTCAATGACTCGTGCGAGCATTTCGACTGATAACTGGCGAATGACACGCGATAATGATGGATGGAGCGAAACCCAAAGCCTGACTTTAGACCTTACAGATCCCCACAGTTAAAAGTCTAACGGTGTGATATCACACGATCTTGATGGCCATTCAACCGGTCCAAAACGTGAAATTATCTGCTTACTAAAGTGTTCTCTCATTAAATACATTGAATCATTGCTTGGGAATTTAGGACGACTTCAGTTCTTGCACAAGCTGTATTTTGTACGCATCAATTTTAGATTTCGACGTAAAATGCCCCAAGTCATTCAATACCCAACCCAAAGCCTAACTTTAGACTTTACAGATCCCCACAGTTAAAAGTCTAATGGTGTGATATCACACGATCTTGATGGCCATTTGACCGGTCCAAAACGTGAAATTATCAGCTTACTAAAGTGTTCTCTCATTAAATACATTGTATCATTGCTTGGGAATTTAGGACGACTTCAGTTCTTGCACAAGCTGTATTTTGTAAGCATCAATTTTAGATTTTGACGTAAAATGCCCCAAGTCATTCAATACGTCAGTCCGAGTTGCTGCGAACGGCACAGAATATAGACTCTCCACGGTTTTTATACTCAGCCACGGCTGCTATATCTTCTTCACTGCGTGATGGATTTGGTATATTTGGTCGATTATTATCCAATAATGAATGCTGGGTCTCAAGATGGGTGATGGTGTTGCGAATACTACGTTCGCGCGAAACACATTCTTTACAGAACGTGAATTTTCGTATTAAAGTTGAACAATTTGTAAACGTTGTTCAGGCGTAAGTCTTTCCATGAGGAAATGCCAAACAATACTGACACGACTCACACGTGATCTGTCAAAAAAGGCTATTGAAAAAAGTACCTCTACTTGGATCATCCGATATAATATAAAAATCTCTTGATTTTGTGTTTTTTATTACAACGATTTAAAACTTCAATGCTTCGTACAAATTATGTGGGTGTAATGATTTTTGACAGTTATTTTATGCTTAACGCCCAATTTCGTTATTTCACCTGTACAGGAATTCGTTGAGGCTCTTTAATCCATTAGATCTGCTAAATACCTGACAAACTTCACATCATATCGTAGAATAAGATAGATCTCTTAATGAGAATAGACTGGACCGTCATTTAATGTACAAAGTAGGTGTAGATTTCATTGGTCTATTGTTTCTTCTATCTCGTTTACGTCACATTTACTTATATTTTAAATTTGATTAGAGTCCAATGGTCGCCCAAATATTACACTTTCATTTTCCTCTAGTTACCGTCTTCTGCAGATTCATTGTGGGTACATGGAAATGAATACTTTAACAGCATCGGACACTGCAAGCATCGTTAACAACTGTAGCATTTCTTTCATTGCACCTTATAGATCTAAGCGATAAGTTCGTGCTACCTAAATGGTGATCAACACATTGTATGATCTTCAACCGAGCCAACCAATCTCATTTGTAAATGCTAATGCGTGCAATCGAATATACATTCGCCAAACAAGGTGTGCGCATGCGCAAATCAACAGCATTTACAAATTGTCTACTCAACAAAATGCCGGCTTCTGCGCCTTTGGAGTCTTCGGTGTCTTTTTATTGCTTGAATTTCCGAATTGATTATCTGCACTTGTTTGTTTTTCCCTTTTTCTGTTGGTTTATTCGTTAATGCCATTTCTCGACTCTTGCCTAATTGTTTGTATATTCGGCCTTTATGGCGGCCGTAAAGTTTGTAGGTACATCAACAATGTCAACAACAACAGAAACCATTAGACAATTATAATTTATGTTTATGTGCATAGTTTGTTCGAATTTGCACTTGAAGCACCCGAAATTTGGTAATAGTGAAAGTCTCCAAATTATTTCGTTATTACGCATGCGGGTATGCGAGTTGGCGGACGCGTGATAATAAAAGACACTCGAATGTTGTTACGCAGATTTATTCGACTTTATGAAAATTGGGTTTACATGGCAATTTAATTGTGTATTCTTCGATCACAGAGAAAAAATCTGTCTTTTTGAATATCTTATTATTTTAGTGATACGAATTGGCGATTCTACATTATTATTTTTGTTTTCTTCCTTTCCATTACGGTGAACACAATGTTGTATGTGACTAATATTATGTTCGGACCGACATTGAAATCATATTTTCATATCAAAAATGGGTTTTCGTTCTAAAACTTGTGTTTTCATCCATGCAAAATCTGTCAAACGAAATCACAGTTTTCGCTGAAACTGAAAACTTACATTCTACTCATTATAATCAATGCCTGCTCTAGTTTAGTCGATATAATTGGAAGACATATTTTGCCATTCCCAAATTGTCAGTTAATATTTGTTTACATTTTCAAAAGAATGGAGAAAAAAGTACAAAAAAAGAAATTCGGCGGTGAGATGCAGGAAGCATCCGAAGGATGTCACATAATTTATTAAATTAACGAAGTTTTCTTTAAAAAATACAGATTTATTTTGTTGGCAATCGTGTTATCAAAAATTATACTTACGTTGCTGGAATTAATGATATTTAATTGAAAAAAAAATCAGTAGAAACCTATACAATCTTTTGTCCAATTCGATTTATTGGGCGTCCCAAGTTCCTTTAATATACCTAATAGGATTAAACGTTGTTTGTTTAACTTTTCTATCTTTTTTGCAAGACCAAAGTGCTGGGTCGTAAGAGTCTCGTTCAATTCTCTTGAAGAATCATCGCTGCGCAAGATATTTATCTAGCTTTTCAAAGCCAATACCTTCATTATTAAAATTTTCTTGTCGTGATTCTATAAAACACGATCATTAATAATAATTATAAGAATATAAAGAATATACATATTTAAGATTCTAAAACACACCATTCTCGTTGCTCAAAATTTAAACGAACAAATAAATTTGTGAACTGTTGAGGAAAACGCATGATGCCGGTCAGAACGACTTTGGTTCCACAAATTGTGTTTTCAAGATGTTTTCAACGTCGGTCCGAACGTAGTATAAATGTGAATTATTTAAATTAAAATGAGCTTTAAATTTATCGTTTTAAAACGTTTTTCATATCATATTGCCATTCTTTTTTGTACAACTTATTTTTAAATAATACTCCATCGTTTTATACATTTTTAAAGTACACTGACTAATTACCAACCTCTACTATATAGTTTGACTGCCTCTGGACCGTTTGACTATCACTGTGGGCATATCTCAGACACGAACAAGTTTTATAAAACACAGTGGCTTTCAAAGTCAGTTATGTGTTATATTCAGGAGTAACGACTACAGGCGGAGGTTATATTGTGTTATATTTGTTTTCGAAAATTACAATATAATAAAGCTCGATGAAAGGGATTTAAAAAAGTAAGTGCTTCATAAAAAAGTTCAATGGAGCGGCTAAGTCGCTTGTAATAAATTAGATATATATATATATATATATATTCGAGCGTATAATGATTTTGCTAAAACTAACATATTATTAACCAGATGTTTATAGAAGTTATAACATAGTAACTCTTTAACGTGTTGGGTTAGTATAGAGCCCTCAAAATGTTTTACTTTTGAAATTTTTTCAGGGAGTAAGGAAAAATAGTTTCATATTTTGTTCTCCGCTACCTTGAAGTTACATTTTGATCTGTGTCAGACTTGCCTCGACTTAGGGTATATGGTAGAGAGAGCATTTTACTTATGATGTTCTGTGTACTCACTATAGGTTTATGGTCAAGTAGGTTGTATGATAAAGTATAAGTACCTTCTTCCGTTTCGCTATTTTATTTATGTATTATTATATTAGCGTTTTTTAATCGTCAAAACGTGATATCGGCCCATACCACCCACTTCCTCATCTTATCATTAAAAAAACGTAAACTTCCTTCATAAAACTGAAAACTATGTCGATAAGTAAACATGTCACTAGCGGTACAAATAAAAATAAAATCATTTTTCCTGAAAATGGATTCCTTAGAATCTTGTTTGTAAAGTTATTTCATAATCGTGGTTACTGCTCAGACGTGACTTTAATTTGCGGACACTCCCTTGAAATGTTTAGAACATTAGAACATAGAAAAAATAGTTAGTTTATTTAACACAAAATATTACACATACAAACAAACATAAACAAAATCACCTTAACACATAAAGTTGAGATTAATCTACAACATCAAGGCTCCTTACAACTCTGTGTGTTTTTCTGTCCAGTCTTCTTTGATCATGTCGGCACCCTTCTCGCCAATCATAATAATCGCCGCATTCGTGTTAGCAGCCACGATGTCTGGCATAATGCTGCCGTCAACCACGCGCAAACCCTTAGCACCGTGCACACGGAGACGCCAGTCCACCACCGCTGTGGCATCACCCTCAGGACCCATTTTGGCTGTGCCCACTGGATGATAGACGGTTGTGGTCATATGATTAATATAGCAACGCCAATAATCATCCGACTGGTAGGGCAAGTGGTTGCAGGCCTCCAAATCGATCTTATGTAACGCAGTTTCACGCTTCTTGAACGCATTGGTCTCTGGCAATTTCGAGTAGAGGTTCAATGCGCGTATATATGTATCGACGTCGCGCTCATCGGACATGTAGTTTGGATAGATCTTCGGTTTATCCAAGTAGTTGGCACTGCGCAGCTCAAGATGACCGACTGAGTAAGGCTTCAAGTGCAACAAATAAGTAATGTAGGTATTGGTGAATTCATTAGCGGCGAGTATGGACTTAGCCACGCGCTCGGTGAAACCGGTCGCAGCTACATAACCTTTCAGTTCAGGACTTTGCATCAAACTGAAGAAGTTTGTGGTTTGAATATCGGGGTTGGGACCGTGCAATGAAGTGGTATTAATGAAACCGGTGAGCGCTGTGGCCTCATGATGCAGCAGCTTGCTGTAGCGACCCATCAGTAAATTGTACATGGCATCGACGAGTTCCTCATCGGTGGGCTTGCGTGCAACAGACTTGTCAATTTGGAAAACCACCGGCAAACTGGCATGATCTTTAAGATTTTGACCAACTGGTAGATCTAAAACTACCGGTATGCCCAATTGCTTCAAATGCTCTTTGGGACCAACACCTGTAAACAAATAAACAGGTTTTTATTTACGAAGTGTTGCCTATTCTATATTTTAACATTTACCTGAAAGCATCAGTAGTTGTGGTGTACCAATCGAGCCGGTAGACAGTACGACTTCCTTCTTAGCCTTTACCACATACTCTGTCGTCCCGTTCAGGACAAAACTAACACCCGTTGCACGCAAATGCTCGTCAAAGTTCACGCGTTTAACGTGGGCATAACGCACGACATGTAAATTCTTACGTTCCTTGGGTAAATGTGAATGTGCCGTCGTTATGCGACGTCCGCCATCTTGTGTGCCCAAAATATCAATCTGACCCACCCATGAACCCTCCGTAAAAGCCGGTGAGCTGCCATAACCCATTTCAGCCATACCCTCACGTATCGTACCACGGAATTCATTATCCGACACATAACGATTCAAACCCATGGGACCACCTTTACCGAAATCACCCTCTTTAAAGTCATCGCTAGTTGAACGCAAGTCTTCAGATTTTCGGAAATATTTCAACACATCATCATAGCCCCAAGTGGGATTGCCACGATTGCGCCAGTCGTCGAAATCGGCACGTGTACCACGCGCATAGATCATCGCATTCATACCGTTAGTGCCGCCCAGCATTTTACCACGCGGCCAATGACATTTGCCACCTTCCATCGCCATACAGGACTTGCCATTCGGTTCCGCGTGATACTGCCAATCCCAATTCGTAAACTGTGTGGTAATGTGCCAGCCAACAAACTGTAATTAAATATAAGTTAGACTCTTGCTAAGGGTTGAGCTCATCTTAAGTGTTTAGTATATATAATATTACCTCAGTTTCGATGGGTGGATCGCCGCCCGCTTCGAGCAATAGCACCTTCCAATTAGGGTTTTCACTAAGTCTGCCTGCAACAACCGAGCCTGCTGAGCCTGAGCCCACCACGATGAAGTCATAATCATCAAAACCTGCGTGAAAGAAAAAGAAGAAAATTTACAATTATCTGTTGAAAGTCCACAGGCATTTTTATAGGTTTATGACTCGAATGACTTTCAATTTCCTAGCAGAGGTTATCTCATTTATTTTTTGTTTTTAATAATAAATTAGTTTGCATTTTATTTGTGCAACTTTTTTCGGTCTTTATCTGACTTCATTGGGATGTTAGTTAGTATACAAAATGAGATTAGTAGTTAGTTGATTGTTAGTTAGTTGTCAACATATTTACACATAACTATTATTTGGCAATAAAACTAAAGTCAATAAAAATGAAATTGTTAAGTACTTCTTTCCGGAGGTTTGAATTATAATTTATAGATCACAAAGTGATCCGTAGGTTAATAATGTAACTGAAAAGCTGAGTGTGTCTCCTCAAACCGCCATAACCTAGAATCTAAAGAATTCTTATTGCAAAAATTGTTCGCAAAGTTTCTTATTAATTTTGGAAAATTTTTGCTAAGTAATGTACTTTTATCTGCAACTCTTATAATCATATCTTCTAACCTTAGATAGCACCTCCAATCGAATACTTGAGAACACAAAGTAAAATTTGAAAACTAATACACCGTAACTATAAATTAGTATTCATGTAAGGGGTTCTTAAAGAGAGTACAGATTATATGAATGGTTACATTTAATAAACAAATTTTAAACCGGTTCCAAACTATTGAATATTTCTACGAGAATATGGACAATATACATGCCGATGTTAGTTCACAACCAGGTTCTAAACTTAATATGCAATTCTTCGTTGATATTTTGTTCGAATGATGGAAACTGCTACAAATATAACATTGAACTATTATTTCGAATAATGATAAGTTTCGGAAAGAAAGGCTTTTAGTCTTTTGGAAATAATAATTCTATTGGTTTTTTGATGATTCCACCTAAACACCTTTCAGCCTTAATCAATTATCTCAATTAGTTCAATATGCACACTCGCTCATTTCCCGGTGCGTGGAATTAGTAATCTATCAACTAACATATGTTAAGTATATTCATATATCAGCTGATTTATTTTCAACAGTACTGGGCAAAAGTCTACGCACAGTGAGATTCTTTACGATATTATAGCATTGCATTATGACATTTAATACATTTAGAAGCTCAGAAGAGGTTGCTTTTTCAGAAACTTTTGAATAAAATAGAAAAAAAGTTCAATTATAATTACACTTTGTTGTAGTTACATAGTTATGTATTTATTTGTGATGACACGCCAAATATAATTCAAAAACGAATAGATCACTTTAGCTGATCTTTCGTCTTTGCCACGAAAAGTCTAATCTATGGTATTATCAGATGTATTCACTTAAAAATATATCTAGAAAAATCTTCAAATACACAGAAAATAGTCGAAGCGAAATGTAAATAACAAATGTCAAATCGATTGATCTTAATCATTCAGGTTTAAAGTATGAAGGATTTGCTAGTATGTTTATTAAAATTTAAAAAATATATGTATATTTGTTATTCTACTACATTTGAATAGACACAGCGAAAGAGAATAGTAATTCTGTTTTATACTGTCAATGTGTAAAGCTTCCCCACTTCCGTAATCAGACTTTTGCTACACACTATATACGATTTATAGTTGAGCTTAGTTTGTTTACATTGATTGCCAGCTGTCATTGAGATACACAGTTGCACATAATATATATAAGTATGTACATATGTTTGCGTTTAATGTAAATAAATTAATATGCAAATAAATCTATAGCATTTACTCATGTAAAAACATTTTTCTTGCGAAGTATCAGGAAAACAAGCACTAATGACGCTTTGTTGCAATATATTAGCGAAATACCTGTCATAAAATAAATATACATATAATTAAAATTAGGGACTTCCTAGAAAAAGTATTTATTTTTATTGGCTATAATATTTGCAGTGGTGGTCAATATTTATTATTCCACTCTTATTGAAGCGGATGGTTTTTTTATGGGTGGATGGATGATGGGTACATACTGTACTATACTTGGGTAAATATGATACACTAAAAATATTATATGCGAGGAACAGCAATTCTTATAGCAAAATATTCACAATGAAAACTCGTACTGTACTTTACAACTGTAAAAATCATGTTTATAACTTACTATTTGTATTTCAATTAGTTTTTATTGCTTTTAACCTTGTCTAAAAACTGTATCCCGACCAATGACACGGATACTGTATCGAATGCTGAGAGAAATGTTATGTGTTGCGTGTTCGGTGTTAGAAGCATAAGTGTTTCATAATACTTTGAGGATGTTTATCTTTGTCATTCTTCATTAAAATGATTAATATATTGATTTCTTTTTAGCTGATTATACTACAATCTTTTTAATTTTAAAACTGATAACTAATTTCGGTCGTGCTGTACACAGTTCCTGCCTTACTTCAATTAATAATTAGGATATAACATTTTTTAATTAGTTATAAGAGATCTTATTCTCTTCAGTTTAAAATTCAATTAATTGTTGTTCCAATGTTAATGTCGAACCATTGTTTTCCGCAACTCTTCCTAAAGTTTCGACCAAATTTTTTTCTTAAAATTTTTATCTTATACAATATTTGTGCAATTATTTTTATAACCAAATTAATTGGAGTTAAGCGTTAGTTTATTTTCTAAATATGAATACCCTTCGTATATAATAACTGGTTCTACTTAATAATAAACGGCTTTTTATGCATCTCACAGGTTCTTCGTAGAAAATTCTACTTCGAGCTTAAACTTCTTTCATCACAAACACTTTACACGTAACCGCTGAACTCACTTTTTTTAATTCTACGCCGACTTGCATATTAATGTCTAAATATAGCTACTCACCATCTCGCTCAATCCGCGCGCCATAATCCTCTGGCCAACGATTGTGATCACTTAATCCACAAAATTTCGCTATCAATGTCTGTAGCAGCAAAGTCATAAGGGTGTTCGCAGGTCCTGCCGACCGCGCAGCACATTCTGTGCTCAGGAACTCCATTACTATACCGTGTGAACACTTGCTCGGCTGATTCGCGACTAACTTTTAGAATGTGTTGAACTTAAGTCGCAGTGTATTTTATTATTTTTGCACTAGCGGTTAGGCGTTTAAGATGCCGCGAAAGTACTACAACACAACGTCGAAATAGTTAAATGAAAAATTTGCATTTTTTATAAATATGTATGTAGTCCACACCCCCCTATCGCTAATCAACGCGAGCGCATGTATATTTCAAACTTTGTTTTGATTTTTTATTCTCTAAAATGAGAATTATTAAATGATTAAGTGCTTATACCACACCGGTAGCTGTAGAATTTAGAGTGTTTGATAATATGCGCTCAAGCAGGCATGGACACACCTACCTACATATATATACCTAAGTATATAAATATCTATATATAGCAATAAGTTTTTATATCACGCTTCCACACTTGACATCGCAGGTAAACATTTTAGAGCACACACTTGATAGGACGAGTGCCGATAAGTGGCGCTCATAGAGAGCTTTTGTTTTCATTTTTCGCATAAGTATGTATGTGTTCATGTGCCGGTAGCAGTATCCTGTAGGAAATATTATACGTTATGGAATATATTCATTGGAATTAATTTCTACAGCGAAAAGAAAAAAATTATATTATATTTATTAAATTAGTAAAAATTACTTCGTATAGAAGAAAGAAAGTAGAATTTAAAAAAATAATACTTACGATGTTAGTCCTGTGACGTGTGTGTGTACTTGACTCTACCTTGAATTAATTGAATCTGTTTTAGTCCATTGTAAACAAAACAGCCCCAGACCATCTTGCTTACTCGGAGGCGTTCTGTTGTTTTAATGCATTCTCCGCTGAATCGTTCGCCTGACTTTCTCGATAGATGGCGTATACCATCTGATCCAAAGCTATTAAATTTGTATTTGTTCCAATTTCCATGCTCTTTCGCCAATATATACAGCAGTTTCCTCATTCGTTGGCACGAAAACGTTCTCTTAACTATCGCTTCTATCGCATCATTAAGGTCCTTTTTTATATCTGACGAGGATTTAAAACGATCTAGTAGACAAGACTTTCGCATGAGCCTGTCTTAAGCGAATGATGTCTTTCGTACTCTTCACGGCGAAAGAACCCGTCTCCCGAATTTATTTATGTAACCCACTACAGTAGTCTTGTTGAATACCTTGAAGCCGGAAATTTGCCAGGAACTTTGATTTTTTTTTTTTGTTATAAGAATAATATTTCCCCTTTAGTAACATAAGTAGTTTGTCGACGTTTTACCATAGTTTTTACATAACTGCACTTTCACAAACTTTTTACAAACACAATTGATATTTTACTGCTGCAAATCAACTCTTTATAGCACTATGCTTTTGGTACTAAATGGCTTCTGACGTCTTATTGGCAAGTCGTTTTAATATATTTAGTTAATCTTTATTAATTTATTTTATAATTTCCTTATCGTTCAAAGTAAAATGAGATTTTCATAACCAAACAACCAACGTCAAGCTTATGGCCCATTCGGATCATAAATATTTGTTAATTTTATTTTATCTGAATTAAAAAAAAAATCCAAATTTAAAAATGTATTTTCAGTTGAAGAATTTCCTATATGTCATGCATGACATGGCACATTTACGAGAACATATGTACGCCTATACGTGTGAATGTAAATTAGCACACAATATTAATTCATATTAAGCGATCATAAGCGATATCATCTCAATAAGATCGATATAATTATAAACATACAGCGATAGAGAGAGCGAATGTGAGGAAAAATAATAGCATTTACCGGTTTTTATGAGATATTGTAATCTAATATTCATATACATTTATATACAGTTGATCTTCTCTAACTCGAATCACTATAATCCACAAAAAAACTTCGAGTTATAGAATTTTCCACAAAAAATGCAATTTTTTTTTAACTTTAAAATATAGATTTATACACAGTTTTATTTATTTACTACGCATACAATTTTATGTACATACGTTAAAACATGTATTTTGTTGGTTGCACTCTGCTATTGTATGGCTCTTGACGTCTGTAACCCATTTCTGTGTTACATGATTTATGAAATCCATAAGTGTAATATCATATTTTTGTTCACCTCCATACTAATATAGGGACTCTTTTAAAATTCTGCGTCGATAGTAAAATTTTATTTTTTGTATTATACCCTGGTTGAAAAGTTCAATATATGGAAGGAAATTTCTATGAGTTATGGAGACCTTCGAGTTAAAGAAGTTTAAGTTATGGAAGGAAATTTGTATGAAATTTGATTTCTAAACGCTATTGCCCATGCAAAAGTTCGAGTTATGGAGATCTTCGAGGTCGAGTAGAAGTTCGTGTTATGGAAGTTCCACTGTATATGTTTACATATGTACAAATGCAATTTGCGAACACTTTATCAACATAGTGGGTATTACTACATATATATGTATGCGTCTTAATAATATGTTCTATTATTATATGAGCGATTTCTTATCACTTGTATACCTGTTTAGCGGTTTGCATACTTAGTAGATTTGTATTTTTCCATTTGCTCTACAGTTACTCAACATATTGATCGGAAATTGTTTCGCAGACAAACTATTTACTTTGTGGGCGTGTAGCGTTTTAGAACGGAAGCGGTCGCACGAGCTTCACACAAAATATTGCATTACATTTTAACATACATATGTACTTCGATATGTTGTAGAATTTATTATTGCAAATTTTAATTTCCCTCAATTACATCTGAGTATATTGCCACTTAAAATAATACTTTACAAAGATCACGGAAGTTCTTAATTATCTATTTTTCTTAGAAGCTAGGGCAAATGTAAGAGTATGTTACTAAGCAGATAGCCGAAAAAGTATCTAATTTTCGAATAATCGATATGGAATATATTTTCGGTTCTTAAACAAGTTTTTCTTCCAGTAAAAAAAAAATCGAATACAATTTTTATTTTTATTTATTTTAATTTGTTAAAAATTAATTCTAAAATGCATTCTAAACTTTTCCTTCAATCTCTATTTTATATACAGTTACTTAATCAAAACTATACTCGCCAATTTGCAACTACGCCAACACTAGGTATTAAGTTTGTACATCATTTGTTAGTTATTTAACTCTATGAAATACTCTAACTGTAAACATACAAAAATTCCGTTAGACATTTTCGAAAAACAATGTTTGTTTACTTTAAATGAATTTACTTTTGATTAGTAAAAAACAAATAGTCATTATAATAAAAATTTAATTAGGCATTAAATATGATTATTTTCAATTATATATTGTATTACTGATGTGCCAGCTTTCACCTCTCGCTGAGCTGTTTGTTTGTATGTGAATGACGTAGTTATGCAATCATGCTGAACTATGACTCTCCTTATCAATTGCATTTTACGACTCTCTCACATAAAACTTTCGCATTAATATTCATGAGATTCAAACAAAAAAAATTGTTTAAACTTTAGTGTTAGTGCGCAGTAATATTCGTTAATTGTGCATTCAATAAAAAAAGAACTGAACTAAGGATGTGTGGAGAGAATAAAAATGTGTGTTATATATCGATTAAATATATGCTGATAGTATGCAGGTTGCTTTGCAATATATAATAATATTAAATAGACGAAGTTCGGCTGTAATACTGGGAATTTTTAATTTGATTGAGCTATATTCCACACTATTTTCCCATGTTTCAAGCTTATATCTTTTTTATCGATATCAACTTGATATTTTGTCAGTCCATAACAAGTGCAAAGTAGAACAGTAAATAACGATATTTTATTCTATAAATATCGACATGTTATCGATAATTCGATTTCAAGTTTATGTCAGAGAGGTTTTTAAAAATGGTAAATATTCTTCAAGCAAAAACGATAATATATTAATTTCTTATGTGTAAACAAGTAGCAAGAGAATGAGACCGGCTTTGCTTATCTCTTTTAATAGCCGTATTTTCTTCGTGCTTGTTGTTTTAGTAGTTCGTTACTTCATATTTCGTGTTAAAACTATAAACTGTGAAAGCACTTTTTACTAAGGTCTGACAATCAAATAAAAGAATTGTATGCTTAATTATTCTCTACGAGAGTAAAGAACTGAAAACGGGTATATCTAAACAAAAACGAATTTGAAATAAACACAATTCCTACATGTCATACATTACTATTGAAAGAATAATGGCAAAAATAAATATCTCGATCATTTTGATAACATAATGTAATCCAGTAGTTGTAGTTTCCCATCTTTGGTAATTTAATTTAAAAAGATATTGGGCTTCAAGCAAATCTATGACGGCAGTTTTGCTTCCTCAAACTACTCAAAGTCACATAAATTAAATAGAAATAAAGACTAGTAAAATTATTTTTCGACGATTAATTTGTTGACCATACATGGAAAAAGTCAATTGCATTTAAGACCGAAAAGATCAGACTACAACTCACATAAATAAGATTTGATTTCGGTTCTAATACATTCCCATTGTCATTGTATTTGACAAAATCTAAGGAGAACAGAACCAAAATTAAATACGTGCTGCAGGGATAGATTATCGACTTAAATATTGAAGTCGCTATAATGCTATAATTTATCTATAAACAACCTTTCAAACTGGCGGACTACTGCAGTATATTTTATATTGGGAAAGTCGCGGAGCTAGCCTGTAACGCACCAACTCGATACTCTAAAGTTAACGTCTATCTAGACATCCAAGCAGTAATCAAGGCAATAACTCCGTTTCGAATATCGGCCAAGAGTGTTTTGAGAAGCAGGATGGCAGTGGAGAATGCTGCCAGGAATATGAATGGAAATAACATAATACATAATAATAATACCCAAAGCTTTGAAGATCACATCACCGCTGAAACACTTCACAAACACGAAAAGAGCTAACGGCGAATTATTCACAAGTTCCTATCAAGAACTTCAAGAAAATAATTAATGTCATCACCTTCATCGCAAAGTTGTAAATATTATTTGAGATAGAACCTCCCGTTTAAAGGCAGTTAGTCAGTATTAAAATAATGACAATAGCATAAATCATAAACAATTGCATTTTATGGAAACGATATTCGAAAGGTTATAGTTTACAATAGCAAATTTGCACCAGCCATCAGTATACTTCCTGCCAATCCTGTCGTATAAAATCGGCTGCTTTTTCAGCGATCATAATAGTGGCTGCATTTATATTGGCAGCAGGGATTTTCGGCATTATGCTAGCATCGGCAACGCGCACATTTTCAACACCGCGTAATCGCAATCGTGGATTCACACAGCTAGTCGCATCGGTTTCGGGCGCCATTTTCACAGTGCCCGATTGATGATAGATTGTGCAAGAGAAATATTTAATGTAACAACGCCAATAATCGTCGCTCTGCGATTCGAAAGCGTCACACTCGTCGATTGTGGGTAGCACAAGGCTGGCATTCAGTGCTCTATAGGCCGCGGTGTTCACGAGTTGCTCCTGAAAGCGTATGGCGCGTAGCAAAGTTGCCATATCTTCAGGATCACTAAAGTAGTTGTGTTTCAGCATAGGTGGATACTTGTAGTTCGTACCATTCAATTGTAAACGACCTGTTGACTTAGGATTTGAAAGCGTTGGACCCACCAACAAAAGATCAGCAGTTTCCAGGACATTGCGAAGTTGAGCTTTGAAGTCTTCTTGAAAATTAAAACTGTCAACAAAGATTTGTAGCCCACCAAAGGCGCCACGTCTCAAATTAAAATGTTGGTATTCAATATCTGGGTATGGGCCATCATTGAGTGTGTTGATGAAACCCGTTATTGAAGCTGTACCACGGGTCGCCAGCGGACCCGCACGGTGAATGAGATAATTGTAAGTGCTGTCTAAGTCATCTAATGACGTGGATTTTGGCGATACATGTTCATTTAATTTGATGAAAAGTAGCACTTGCACATGGTCGATTAGATTCTCACCAACTGGTAAATCTTGTATAAGTGGCACTTGTAAGTCTTTTAAGTGCTGCGCTGGACCTACACCAGACAACAACAACAATTTTGGTGATTCAATTGAACCAGCCGTCAAAACCAACTCCCTCTTTACTTTAGCTGTCATTTCATATTTATCTCGCAGCTTGAAACTTACCGCGCTTACCCTTTTTCCGTCCGCATCAAAATTCAACTTTGTAGCAAGTGCGTTTTTGATCACATGCAAATTCGGACGTTGTGCAAGCTTCGCAAGAAAGCTCTTGCCTGAGCTCATGCGGCGTCCATTGCTCAGCGTAAGCGGTAGATTGGAATAGCCTATATAACTACCTTCAGTGAATTCAAACACACGTGGTATACCCAACTCTGCGGTTCCTTTATACATCATTTCCTCAATATCTGGATCGTCGGCTGCAAACCTATTGAGTGAAAGATAACCCTGTGGATACGTATCATTACCCACGGATTGCACTGACCGTTCGAAATAGGGCAGCACATCATCCCAACCCCAACCCGTGTTACCAGCCTTCGCCCAACCATCGAAATCTCTGCGATTGCCACGCACATAAAACATGGCATTAACGGCACCAGAGCCGCCTATCATTTTACCACGTGGCCAATAACAACGACGATCGACAAAAGCCCAGCAGGATGTTTCACTATATTCCGTGAGGTAATTCCAGGTGACACCTGTGTGCTCCATAGAAAATATGAGTGTTGGTATCTGTAAAAGTTTGCAAAAGTTTTAAATCGCACAACGGAAGTATACTGCGTCTTCATACTTCGGACTCTTGTGGCGGATCACCGCCTGCTTCCAACACCAACACTTTCCAATTTGGATTCTCACTCAGACGACTAGCCAACACTGAACCCGCTGATCCCGCGCCTACAACTACGAAATCATACGTGTCCAAGCCATTTTTGAGTGCTTCATCTGCATGGTCTGGTGGCCAAAGCTCCGGGGGTGAGATGGCACATTGCGCCGCTAGTAGCGTTTGAAGTAGTGTGTTCACCATTGTGTTAAAAGTGCCCACGCTTTGTGCAGCGCATTGCTCTCCCAAAAATTGAGACGTCATAACCCTAAAATGTATGCGGGAATGACACGTATCTTCTAGAATAGTGTGGATCAGCGAAAAATGACAGTTCTCAGCTGCACCTACCTTTTCGGCCCCTGTTTCTTATGTAACTGAAATGTCTGTTGTAGTAATAAAAATACAATTTTGTACAAGCCTAGAATAGTGTGGATCAGCGAAATGCAGCAGTTCACTGAAATACCTTCCTTGCCTTTGCCTTGTGTAACTGAAACGTCTGTTGTAGGCTGTACTCCATTATAACTGTACTATCGATTATACGATTAACAGTTGTGTACCTGATTCTTCAAAAAGAAAGTGTATTTTTTCTCACCACCCAGGCGAGTGTATTAGAGCGTAATCATACTGCAGTCGAGCATTGGTTCGAGATCTACTTTCTAATAATAATAATAACCCTTCTGTAGAATACTGTGTTTAAGTAGTCTTGTATAGTCTTTATACTTAAAACTTAATAGAAACTTGGCCAAGTAACTGTAGAATTCATAAACACGTATGCGCGTATTAGCTTATCATTATAAAAATTAATACTTCACGTTATCGTCATAAACGTCCTCAAATGCCCCCCGTAAAGTCTATTTTTAATTTTAGATTTGGTAAACTTTCTTTAAATTTTTATGACGACGAGTTCTTATCTTTTATATTATTACTAGTGTGTTCGTAACATCGTTCAAGACAACTCACTATCAAGTCTGGCATCTTAGTGGCTCATCGGTTTACTCGATGCATTACGAATATTTTGATTGCGAATACTAATTCTAATTCCTAATTCTTCAAGAAACTTGCTTTATAGTAAATTTATATTCAATTCACAACATATGTACATATGGAACTTTCATTACGTCATTTATTTGTAAGACCCGATATCGATACTTCTTCTTCTTAAAAATGATTTTAAACTCAACTAATTTGTAATGGCATTGAGCCTCGTTTTTTTATTTCTTCGTTAAATTGAGTCTCAGTGCATGCATTCACATTCGTCTTGCCAATCCTCTCGTATGAGATCGGCTGCCTTTTCGGCAATCATAACAGTAGCCGCATTTGTATTTGCGCTGGGCACCCGGGGCATTATGCTCGCGTCGACCACACGCACATTATCCATACCGCGTAAACGTAGGCGTGGATTCACACAACTGGTTTCATCGGTTTCGGGCGCCATTTTCACCGTGCCCGACTGATGGTAGGTGGTGCAAGAGAAATATTTGATGTAACAACGCCAATAGTCATCGCTCTGCGTTTCAAAATCAGCGCACTCCTCGATTATAGGATGTATTAGACTGGCATTCATGGCTCTGTAGGCTGCGGTCTGCAGTAGCTGCTCTTGGAAGCGTATGGCGCGCATCAGGGTTGCCATATCTTCTGGTTCACTGAAGTAGTTGTGTGTTAATATGGGTGGATCGCGGTAATCGGCGCTGCGCAGGCGTATATGTCCTGTGGATTTCGGTGTAGCGAGTATATTAAACATGCCCAGAATGTCGGCATTCTCAAGCACGCTGCGTATTTGTGCCCTAAAGTAATCGTTAATGTTCAGACCGCGTAGAAATATTTGTAGACCAGCGAAATCGCCGCGACGCAAAATGAAATGATGAAATTCCACATCCGGATAGGGACTATTCTTAAGCGTATTGATGAAACCCGTTAACGAAGCGACCCCGTGTGATATTAGAGGTCCCCTACGATGCATGAGGTAGTTGTAAGTATTATCGAAGCCATCTTGTGGCGTAAGTTTATATGCCACACCTTCGTTTAGTTTTAAAAAAGTCACAAACTGCACGTGATCATTCAGATTGTCACCGACAGGCAAGTCATGTAACGTTGGTATTTGCATTTTCTTTAAATGCGCTGCCGATCCAACCC
Source organism: Zeugodacus cucurbitae (assembly GCF_028554725.1). Lineage (NCBI taxonomy): Eukaryota > Metazoa > Arthropoda > Insecta > Diptera > Tephritidae > Zeugodacus > Zeugodacus cucurbitae. The sequence goes on from NC_071670.1 coordinate 19,128,376, forward strand.
CAGACAACATGAGTAACTTTGGCGACTCAATTGCACCCGCCGACAGCACCAGCTCTCTGCCAACACTCACACGCATTTTTCTTTCATTTCGCAGAATGAAGCTCACTGAACGTACATTCTTGCCACTTTCATCGAAATTCAGTTTAGTCACTTGTGCATTCTTAATCACTTGCAAGTTGGGTCGCTTAGCAACATTCGCCAGATGTCCCTTGCTGGGGCTCATGCGACGTCCATTCCTTATTGTACCCGGTAAATTGGAATAGCCGATCTCACTGCCTTCGGTGAATAGATGCACACGTGGTATGCCCAACTCTGCGGTGCCTGCATAGATCATTTGTTCTATATCCGGATCATTCACTGGAAACGCACTAAGTGTTACATAGCCCTGCGGTTGAGTTTCATTACCAACTGGATGCACGGAGCGCTCAAAATACGGCAACACATCGCTCCAACTCCAACCTTCATTACCAGCGCGCGCCCAGTTGTCGTAATCACCGCGATGACCACGCACGTAAAGCATGCCATTAACACCACCAGAACCGCCAATCATCTTACCGCGCGGCCAATAGCAACGTCGTTCAACAAAACCCTGACAGGCCTTATCGCTATGCTCAGTCAAATAATTCCACGTAACATTTGTATGCTCCAAAGAGAATAAAACTCCCGGCACCTGCAAAAATGTGAATGATAAGAGAGCTGTGATATGCTAATTAACGGACATACGCACCTCAGATTCTTGTGGCGGATCACCGCCCGCCTCTAGCACCAACACTTTCCAATTCGGATTCTCGCTCAGCCGACTGGCTATCACGGAACCCGCCGAACCAGCGCCAACCACCACAAAATCATACTTATCTGGCGCAGCGCGTCCCAGCAAAGCATTTGCATAATCTGGTGGCCACAACTCCGGTGGCGAGATGGCACATTGTGCAGCGAGCAGCGCCTGCAATAGCGCGCTGACCATGGAGTTGAAGGGTCCAATGCTCTGTGCGGCACATTGTGCTTCTAGAAGAGGCAGCGTCATTGCACTAAAACGTTATTTTTGCAATGTCACAAGTCAAAATATATACTATATAGCGCACTTTAGAAACCTGTTTAAGTTATATATCACACTTTCAGCTGGCGATGTACTCTACTGGCCTCGAGTGATTCGGATTAAGCGAGTCAAAGCGTGTCAAATATTAATCCGAGAATATTTTTTCTTTACTATTACCCAAGCAGTTTTAGGGATTTTCGTTTCATCCAACGGTAGTTTGACTGGGTTACTGGCGGCGCGCATCGCCAAGCTGTTGCTTTATATAACAGACGCATGCAAGGCTTTTATTAGTCTTCTACAAGTCATTGTTGTAAGGCAATTTGTGTCAATGCCTGTTTACTTAAAGTAATTAATTTTCTTTTTAAGATTTCTTTGCAAAAAATTACACTGCGACAACGCTTATTGAGTTGGAGTTGGCAGAAACAGCACGTGCTCATTAAAATCGCTTATCTCCAATTGCGTTCATCTCTCTTCTCTTGTTATATTGTAATTCTTGGTGTAATTATTAGCAATAAATAAACTTAAGTGCTACAAATGAGAGAAAAACATTGTTTCGGAAGCAGCAGGTAAATTTTTTATTATTTTTAGAGTTTATGTTAATTATAAGAGGTACTGTTAATTCGATCTGAGAAGATGATAATTTTTTTTGGAATTTTCACCTCACTGAAAAAAAACATACCTTCTTCAGATTTACAAAATTTTGTAGAATTACTTTAATATTTTCTTTATTTTTTTTATATATGCTTCATACTTGGACAAACTTTTCATAGATAAAAGCACAGTGCAATAAAAATTATTGCAATATTTAATCCAAAGTGACTGCAAATATAATCCAAAAGTATAATCTGACTCGAATTGCTAGTAGCGAACACATGCATAGTGAATTCGTCATGAAAAGACGAAGTAACCGGCGAAAATTAATATTTGGTATTGTCATTGGCGAATTTGGGAAATTCGTTTCGCTTTAACTGTCAAAATCTGGCGAACGTTTCTTTGATTCGCCAGTTTAATTCAATTCAAAAACAAGTAAGGAAGACCTAAGTTTGGTGGACGCTGGGATAATTCCTGGGGCGTTCTCAGCCATTTTCGCCACCAAGCTAAATCATGTCCAAGATTCATTTAAGTTCATTTAATTTTGCTTTGATATCTCACAAACTACTATATGTATGTATGTAAAGTTTACAGTAAGTTTGAAAATCCGTATATTAGGTATATGGAGGCTAGAGGTAGTACTGACCCGATTTTGCCCACTTTCAGCACAGAGACACATTATTATAAGGAAAATATCTCCTCTGAATTTCAAATCTGTGAATATCTGGAGATTTACCTATATTTTTGGTAAAATATTGGTCATAAGCACTGAGGCCCTCATGTTTGGTATCTAGGGTCTTGGAAAAATGTAGTCCGATTTTTGTACGGGCAATGTCGCACTAACAATAAAATTCAAAACAAATTTTGTAAACAAAAACAATATTCAGTTTAAATACGTCAAAAATGTCAATTTTGAAAGAATTCGTGTGACATTTGCCAATTATTTTGGTATGGCAATAAAAAAGTTAGGCGAATGTGTCATTCGCCAATGAGTCGAATTTTCGCCAAAATGTTCGAATCCCCAAATACATTAGCTTCCCCAGTGACAATACCATCCGCCTTAAAGTACATTTAAATCTGATTGACATATTGAAAATGACTTGTTTCCTCTCCAATTCATAGTTTAGTTTGGTTAGGTTAGGTTTGGTTACAAATTTAATAAACCAGAGGATTAGGGATTCGATTCCTCTTTCCTTACTTAATCTGTCCGTACAACGGATAACTTGAGTAAAAATTAAGATATCTTGACGAAAATAGGTACAAATATTCCTAGGAACCCTGAAAAGGTTGGTATGGGAAATGGTAATGGGCGAAATCGAACCACTGCCACGCCCACAAAATGGTGAAAACCGAAAACCTATTTAGTGTCATAACTAAGCCATAAATAAAGCTATAATGGTACAATTTGGAATAAAGAATCGCACTAGGAAGGGTCACATGTAGCTGGACGTAATCTTTTTTGGAAAGTGGGCGTGGGCGTGGCCCACTGAATATCTTGCAAACCAATAAAGCTATATAAACCAAACTTCCTACAGTCGTTTTCCTTAAGTACCCCATCACACACCATAAAAATTGATATAATCGGATAATAACCACACCCACCTCCCATACAAATGTTAGGTTGGAAACTACTAAAAGTGCGTTAACTTACTAAAGGAAAACATCAGAATCACTAAATTGGAGGAGAAATGACAGAGTAGAGCTACTCTCAGATTTTTTTACAAAATGGAAAATGGGCGTGGCGTCGCCCACTTCTGGGTCAAAAACCATATCTCAGAAAGTACACAACCGATTTCAATGAAATTCTGTACATAATACGCTCTTGACACACGGATGGAAAATGGACGTAATCGGTTCACAACCACGACTACTTTCCATGTAACTCAATTTTGAAGTCCATCTGATTCCTTCACATAATAATATATACATAAGAACCGATGAAGATAGCGGAATAAAACTTTACTCAAAAACTGTATATCATCCGTGGCTTCACTTATGGAAAAATTGCCGAAATCGGAGTATAACTTTTCAAGGCCCCGGATATCGAACATGAAGAACTCAGTGCCTAAGGGTACTTTTTCACCGAAAATATCGGTAAATCTCTCATATATTTAATTCAGAGGAAATTATTTTATTCTAAAAGTGTGTCTGTTCCAAAATTATTAAAACCGGATAATAACTTCCCCTAGCTCCGATATACCTAATTATAGGTTTTTCAAAAATACGGTGGGCTTCCGCATATATCGGTTAATATGTGAGATAACTTAGCAAATTTAAGTGGACTTTATGCCGAATATATGAGTCAAATTGAGTTTTCTTAATAAAATTATATCAATAAATTGCAAGAGTATAAAATGTTCGGTTGCACCCGAACTTAGCTTTTCCTTACTTGTTTAAAATGTTTTCAAAACAAAAAAAACAGTTTTTTTTAACGTGCAAATATTTATATAGTAGAATTGGACATGGGTTTATTCGTGGGAAATTCTGGGTTAAAATCTAGACATGATTCAACAATTCATTGTCTATTATTAAATAACTTAGCTGGCGTAATTTTATTTGATTAGGAATTAAAATGGAGAAAATGTGTACGATAAGGCCTTGACTTTAATCGACATCAATAGTGTTTGTATTTAAAATAACCATATTGGAACGGAGCTTTTTTCGGTGTACTCAGCATAAGCAGTCGCCAGTCCATATTGAAACAGTTTCCAAATAACAATGAATTATGAATAAAATATTAAAAAATATTGTTGGGGAAAAGTGTTAATATATCAATCTTAACATGCCTCTTGCAATATTCAAAAGAAAATTGTATTTACTAACGTTATAGGTCTGTTCCTAAATGAAGTCATAACTGGCTTTGAACAAGTTTAAAAATTTATTTCTTAATGCAACAGTCATCTAACATACAGTATCTACGTGAATTGTAAGTAGTAAATTTTATTTGATTATTTGTAAACAATGTCTCCTGACTGAGTTTTAATAGTGCCACGTATCCTCCTCTGATGAATCCTCCGTTGAGTCCTCTGATAAATCCTCCTTAAAATCCTCTGATGAATTGTCTTCCGACCAATCCTCTCTAATAAAATCAACTGCTCTCTCAGCAATCATAATCGTAGGGGCATTTATGTTGGCGCTGGGAATCCTTGGTATGATGCTAGCATCGGCTACGCGAACATTACCACAACCGTCTAAAAGCAAACGTGGATTTACACAACTCGTCTCGTCCGTTTCCGGTGCCATTTTTATCGTACCCGATGGGTGATAAGTGGTCGTGGAGAAGTACTTCATATAGCAACGCCAGTAATCATCACTTTGCGGTTTGTGGACATCACACTCATCCAGTGGTGGCAACATTAAAGTGGCATTCATTGCCCTATAGGCTTTAGTCTTCAGCAGTTGCTCCTGGTAACGCAAAGCACGCAATAATGTGGTCACATCTTCCGGTTCGCGTAAATAATTTGGTGTCAGTTTAGGTGGAGCCTTATAATCGGTGCTACGCAGACGTATATGACCAATCGACTTTGGATGCGAGAGTATATTGAGCATGATCAATAGATCAGCAGTTTCTAATGCCTTGAGCAATAATGCCTTGAAAGCATCATTGAAATCGGGGCCATTTAGAAAGAGTTTTAGTTCACCAAAATTACCACGTCTAAACGAGAAGTGGTGGAAGGAAACATCTGGATAGGGACCATCTTTCAGCGTATTTATGAAACCGGTTAGCGAAGCGGTGCCTTGAGCGGTCAATGAACCAGCCCGGTGAATGAGGTAATTGAAAGTGCTGTTTAAAGTGTCTCGCTTTGTCCATACCCTTGCTGTGTTCTCTCCTATCTTTATGAACGTCAAAATGTGCATATGATCTTGCAGATTATCACCGACAGGCAAATCGTGTATTAGCGGTATCTTCAATTGGGCCAAGTGCTTTGCCGGTCCGACACCAGACAACATCAGCAACTTTGGAGATTCTATAGCGCCCGCTGACAACACCAACTCCTTGCCAACGTTGACCTTCATTTCGTATTTATCACGCAGTATAAAGCTCACTGAACGTACATTTTTGCCGTTCTTATCGAAATTTAGTTTGGTTACGTGTGCATTTTTAACCACTTGCAAGTTTGGTCTGTCTGCAACTTGGGCGAGATGTCCTTTGCCAGTGGTTGTGCGACGACCACTCCGAGTAGTGCCCGGTATGTTGGAGTAGCCGGTCTCACTGCCTTCAGTGAATTGGTCCACGCGTGGTATGCCCAACTCTGCGGTACCAGCATAGATCATTTCTTCCAAATCCGGATCGGTGACTGGAAAATTATTGATTGTTACATAACCCTGTGGATGCGTTTCATTGCCCACACGACGTACGGAACGTTCAAAATACGGCAACACATCGTTCCAACCCCAACCTACATTGCCGGCTCTTGCCCAACGATCGTAATCACGGCGATGGCCACGCACATAAAGCATGCCATTAATAGCACCTGTGCCGCCAATCATCTTACCGCGAGGCCAATAACAACGCCGTTCGAAAAAACCCAAACAGGCCTTATCACTGTACTCAGTCAAATAATTCCACGAAACATTTGTATGTTCTAAAGCAAATAAAAGATTCGGCACCTCAGATTCTTGTGGCGGATCATCGCCTGCCTCCAGCACCAACACTTTCCACGCAAGATTCTCGCTCAATCGACTGGCAACTACTGAACCCGCAGAGCCCGCTCCTACCACCACAAAATCATACGTGCCTAAACCATTTTCCAACGTTTTATTTGCATAATCTGTTGGCCACAGCTCCGGTGGTGAGATGGCGCACTGTGCGGCCAACAGTGCCTGGAGTAGCATGTTCACCCTGGAGTTGAAAGTGCCGACACTTTGTGCGGCACATTGAGTACTCAATGGTGCTGTCATTTTTATGGATTAATACTGAAAAAGTAAGAAATATTCGATGATCTCAGAATATAATTGCAAACATGCAATACATTACCCTTAATCGCCGGTCCTTTGTAATTCTAATTTTTGTTGTTGTTAAACTTACCACAGTTCAATAAAATACTGACGGATTTGTTCATAGAATACCATCTTTTTATAACAAATCTTGTAAGAAGTTATGAGTTTCTCACGATTTATTTTAATGTAAATGAGGCATTTAGTATTAACATTAATTGTTAATATTTTATTTGTTATTGATAATTATGCTTGTGGACGGGCTATGAATTAAAAAGATGTAGGCATGAAGTTGTAGAACAAAGATCCAAGAATGTGGAAATTCAATGAATTTATCTTGAATTAAAATTGTGTGCAATAAAGGTCGCTCGGTGACTTAGATAAATTACACTGAGAATATAGAAAACAATGCAATGCAAACTCATAACAATAAGAGTATTTTTTATAGAAATTGAAAATTTTACCACATGGTAAGTGATGTTAAACTGATCTCTTAAATCTACTGTTTAACTAGTCGACACTTGTTTTCTACTCACATCCAAGATTGGATTGGATTTGGATATGTATATGCATTTCATTTCAGAATACTTTAAGAATATGTATCTTCTGTCAAGTAGCGATCGCGATTAGGAATTTAAACTACTGAAATATTTCTTGTGCCAGAAAGACACTTAGAGGAAATGAATCAGAATTAGAGCAATTTCTGATATCATGCAATTATACGAGTGTATCATAGTTGCTATCGAACAACGCTCTCGGTAAAATTAGTAAACCCTTGAGAGCACAGCACAATTCTCCGTGCGGGAGTCAATCTTAATATATACCTACCTAACCAATATTAAAAACTTGTTACCGTTTTAGAGCTACATTTTTTTATAATAGATGACTGGAAATATAATCCAATTAATATAATATTAATAATTATATGGATAACTCTTGACGTCAAAATCGACATTTTTCTGGGTATTAGACCAAATCATATTTTTCTGGGAGATTGAATCATAAGTAAAAAAAAAAGTGTTCTCCGTTTTTCGAAGTTAGCCTCCAAAATCGGAATATTCGCAATTGAATTTCGAAATTAACCTTACTGGTAACGCCATTATTCATTATAATATGTAAGTTACCAAAAAAGTAAAGTAAATATGGGGATAATCAACCTTTTCTTTTTGTTTAAATGGTGTATAACATTTTTCGATCATTAGCTTATCTTAAGCACTATTGATTGCACTATAGAATAGATTGTGAGTGAGCCTTTCAAACAGTATTCATAATATTTGATAATTTAAATCAAATCAAAATTTATACCAAATTATAGACCACTTTCGAGTTTTCAAAATATAATTGGCGAAAACAGTTTCGAGTGCACCCTAGAACAACTTACCGATCCAATCAGGGTTGTTCGATCACACTTATATGTGAAAATAATAAATTTATTTAATTAAGCAGAAGAGAACTTATACATCGATTCGATTATTAGAAAGTTGTCTGAGCTTTTCTTTGGGATCCAACCGGCTAATTTGGCTAATACCGATGCCATTTTTTTTTTGCCGATATTCGAATATTTTTTCGATCGGAATATGAACAGGTTTTTGCATTTTCAATCTATCTTGAATACATAACTTCTATATTTAAAAATATATTTAATATATTACATTCTATAATCCATACTTATAATGATAACAGTAACAGTCTTATAATCCTATGTGTCCCCTCTCGTACAATGACTTTTCATACGATCTACTCGGTATGAACGATATAATATTAGCCGATTGTATTTCTGATTACCACTCGATCGATCGTGTTAACATTGTTATCCCAATGGTAGGCGCTGGTCAGGCTAAATTCAGTACAGCATATTTCTGCAGAAAATAAAGTTTCCTAAAACAGTACAAACCTTTGCTAGCTGTTATAAATTTAGGAGAAGCCTTCATTTGTTGGATATTGCCAATTAACCATCAGACTATATTTTAAAGTAACTCAAGACGATGTTCGAATAATACATACTTACGGGGTCTTCATTGCAACGAATTTTATGACAATCGTAGACAAACAAATGAGAATGGTTGTAATTTTACCATGATTGCCGGTTAGACAACACTTTTCAAACCAATTTTACAAATTGGCAATCGAATTGATCTGAAATATCAATACATATACAGTTGAAAATGGCAGCTTGTCGTCATTTGGTTTATTCTCTTCATTGTAATGAGAACAAATGGCATTGAAATTTTCATTAAATTTGACCCAACGAAAATCGATCTTAAGCTTAATTAAATATGTTTTTCGTTCGCTCAGACTTTTGTCTAGTTGTAAGTTGTAAAAAGAGAAAGCATTAATAACACTATATAGATAGCTGTTGAAAACTATATTTTCCTTTAACCTTACTTCTGATACATATATGAATATATTACAATTAAATAATCATAGATATATAATTTACATATTAATCGATGCAACCCAATTTATATATTTTCAAAATTATTACAACTATTTTTTTCAGTGTAAACAAATGTAATGTGGTTTCCTCGGTCAATAATTATGTGCGATTATCAAGTAGAAATCGCCAATTAAAGTATTCTCACTTTTGATTTATTATAAAGAAAACTCAAGGCTGTCATCGCAACCGCACAATTATGAATTTCGCGCTATTAAATCAGCGCAGCAATTGAAACAATCAGACTTTGAAGTAAATTATTCGCACAAAACGGCATTCACCTGTGATAATATACAATTAATTAACAGCACTCAGGTATAAAAAATCAATATCAATTGAATGAAACAAATGGTTAGCGCACTTTATGTTCAGTTGTAGTATATAAAAAATAAGTATATGTTTGCATTGAAACATTCCAAAGGCCAGTAATAATAATTGTGTTGTATTAATAATATTCGATTATTTGATTTACAATTGCATAATTTGGCTATTCTTTGCCCCGTTGACTCAACGCCGCCGCCTCAAACCGCTATTCAAATTCATGCGTATGCGCTGTTGTGGACCAGGCGCCTGCGCATTCCCAGCAGCTGCCACCAAATTGTTGCGCTGCAGCAAATTCAGACCTATGAAAAACAGTTAAAATGCATTTCAAACACTCAATCGATTATGTCTGCGCTTGAGCGCACTCACCCTCCACCACCACATCGGGCGCTTGTAGCTGTTGCTGCGCCGTCACGTCGCCGATTGTCAAGCCACCCAAATCCGTAGCGGCATTTGGTGTAAAATCGTCGAAATTAAAATTGAAACCACCGCCCACACCTGCAGCGCTGTCCGATTCGTTGGGCAAGTCATTGGGTAGTTCGGCAACGCGTATGATGAACTGATCACGTTGACCCTGCGCACTGACGGCCGCTACGAGCAGCGTCCAGCCAAGCATAAAGCCGCAAAACGCGCGCTTAGAGTACGAACTGTTTGCTAACGGCGACATTCTCGTTACACATTCGATTGACTACTGAACGCGAAACAGCTTTATTCTTTATATTATTTGTGATGTTGTGCGGTGTGTGACTCTCGGCGCGTAAATGTGTGCGCTCATATACAGTTACGTGCTGGGGTATGTGCAAATATTTTTCAGCATAATATATACTCGTTTAAGGCTATGCTTGCTTAAAAGTTGAACCTGCAACACGCGTCTCAGACACTGGTGGCATGCACTATTCAGCGCATACGCGACAACTCACCAACAACATTTGTATGTAGCACATGCTCTCAAATTGCGTAACAAATGCTGAGATGGAAATTATTTTGTTTACACCCAGGAGTTTTGTATAGCGAAGCTCAAAATATATCAATTGAGATTCAACTCGATAAATTTATTGTTAAATTTCGACATTTTGTGCTTCTAGAATATCTTAAGAATTCCTGAACGAACTATAGCATCATATTGTCTTAAATTTGCTTTCAAACGGTACTCATGATATCTCTGATATAAATTATAGTCCTGTTCCGAGTGATTCCAAATACAGTCGTCGGAAAAAGTGCTAAAATAGGGATGGCAAGATTAATCAAATGAATAGCATCAATCGAGTATTTTTTTTGGAAAGCGATTTTATTTGTCGAATTTCCTGTTCTGATTATTCGGTTTATTACTAATTTATTATATAAACATGGCGAACTCTATTTATCAAAGTTATATAATATAATGTCTGTTATCGCTGATATACGCCATGTCAAAACAAACGATGATATGCGGAAATTGCAGGTTAGTGCTGGTGTGTCTGAGGGTAAAATGTTAAAATTTATTTTAGATTTCAGCACAAAATGGAACTCAACATTATATATATATACATATCTAATATATAAAATTCTCGTGTCACGCTGTACGTTATTGAAATAAATAAATTTTTTTAACTTTCCGCGAAGAAAATTAAAAATTTTCTAAAATCGGGAAGTTATTGGTTGTTGAAGTTCAAACCGATCTGGCTAATTTTAGTCTTGAAATATTCGTGGAAGGCCAGAAAAAGATTAGAAAGTGAGTACATATGGAAAAATTGCGAGGAAGATATCAATAAGAGAATTTTATTCGAGTTGACAAGAAAAATATAAGAAGAGAAGACAAAAAAAGAATATTTTGAAGGTTGTCATTGTTGCTTTGTTAAAATATTTTTGTTATTGTTCAATTGTATAAGGTTGTGTCGATAGCCCAAAACAATTTGTAAAAAATAAGGAAAGGCTAAGTTCACGTCCAACCGAAAAATTTTACACTCGCAATTTATTGATGTAATTTTATTAAGATAACACACAATATGACCTATATATTCGGCATAAAGTCCAATAGAAGATCATCATATATAGTATATAGTAATTCCAGAACCAATTTCACTCATTTTCACCAAGGTTCCATGGTTAACGGGAATAGGCACCTGTTAGTATGCAAACAAACGGCACATTCGGCCTTAAAATTACTCCTAAATTGCAAATGAACGAAACACCAGTCGGCAAAATCGCCAAAAATAGCGCTTTAACGAAGATTTTCAAAATATTCAAGAAGTCGCTGGAGGTACTGCACAGGACTTTAAAAGATTTTGATTGTCGATAAACGTTTTTGGTGGAGCCAGGATTCTGTTTACAGGTGATTTACGCCAGACTCTTGCAATTGTTCCTGGATCAACTGTTACTGACGGGCTAATCGCTAAAGTCATTTAATTTGTGGCGACACATAAAGTATCGCCAATTAAAAACGAACAAATGAGTGTTTTTGCAACAAAATCAAATTGCGATTGTAGAAGCAGTTGGAAATGGTAGGGTTGCAGTTGACACCTCGATGGATTAATAGCATTTCCAACAGATTTCTGTCACTTCATTGACTTGAAAGAGAAGTTTTCCTGATATGACACCTCAATATGATAACCATAAATGACTGATTGAATGACCTATATTGGTGGTAAAAAAAACAAAGATATCGATGATCTTAATGCGACAATTTAGAATTTCGGTTCAGGAGAGTTGACACAGCTACAAACCAGAATGACGAAGTCAATTATCCCAAACTATTTAAAATTGCCTGTACTATCACCACTCACTTTGCAATTAAAAGTAGTGTGAGTTGTCATCATGATGCGTAACATAAATCGACCTCGAGTAATCAATATCGTCGCCGAAGCCATGATTGGACTAACTTAATATAATATATACCTTAGCCACAACAACGTGTGGCCGGGTCTGCTAGTATACATATATATTTGGCGTAGGAACCGACTTAAGCGATTATAGCCGAATCCACCAGAGCGTGCCACTCGTTTCTCCTTTTTGCTTTTTGGCGCAAACTGGAAACACCAAGTGAGGCCAGGTCACTTTCCACTTCATCTGTCTTTTTAATCGCTGAACTATGTCAATGTTGTATAAATCGTACAGCTCATCATTCCATCGTCTGCGGAGGCGCCTCATCGGATGTTGTCATCGTCCACGCTTCAGCGCCATACATCAGGACTGTAATAATGAGCGATTTGTAGAGTTTGATTTTGGTTGGTCGAGAGAGGACATTTTATATGATTGGACGTTTTATTAAGGTAATTTCATAAACTTGATTAACGTTTTATTTAATTTTCCTGACTCTCCGCCAATTATCACAGCTGTGACCCTATTTCACTCATTTTTGGCACGACGACATTTTTAAGAGTTATTTTAATCAATAAAACCTTTTGAAATGAAGTTATTGCATTGTTTTAACATTAAAAAATTAATCGAAAGAGGCGAAAAAAATTGTCGGAAAAAGCAGATCTTTGCCGAATAAAATTTGGATCAGTTCCGGTGACGTAGAAGCGGCTGTTGTGGAAATTAAGCGCTAGATTGCATTACTATGGTACTTATGATGATGGAACCAGTTTTATTCCATATTAGACTATAAATTTTAGCATAATAGTGTCCAAAACAAAACTTATTTTAAAATCGATTCTGGAAAATAATGTGAAATATGTATCACATATTCAGCTCATTAAATGAACGATTTTTATCAAAGATTTAACCGATAAATAGTTCATATATTGATCACATAAAATAATATAATCACATCCGTTTGATGGCTCTGGAGTTGAAAAAAACACTTAAACGCCACTTACCATATATTCATATATCATTAAATTCAATGATAATGCATCCAGCAAAATTATTCAAATGACAAAAAACTCTAAATTTCAACTATGATGACGTTTCACAACAACTTAATTGACAAGCGCGTATTTTACATTTTCCGCTATATTGTGCATTATGAGTCAGAGAGTGAGTAAATTGTAGAATAATTTAAATTACAACCTTTTCGATTTCTTTTTCTTTCTTTCTTTTCTTTTTTTTTTCTTCTTTCTTTTTTCCTTTTTTTCCTTCGTTCATTAACTAGATCTGTCCATATAATCCCTACCAATATTATAAATGCGAATGTAAGTTTGTTTGTTACGCTTTCACGCAAAAACTACTGAACCGATCATCATGAAACTTTGTACATATACTCTTGAAGATACTAGAAGCAACATAGGGTACATATATTAAAAAAAAAAATTTTTTTTTACGAAACATAAAATAATTGTTTGTCAAAAAATCGTCAAATTTAGCTACTTCAGTAATGAAGTTTTACAGTCATGAAGTTTCGACCCTGAATACTGTAATACCGTCCCATTGTATTACCGGCGGTAACGAAAATATCTAATTCAATTGAATATAGTTTCAGCTGTTTATAATTTTTCTATATTTATTGTGACTTTCTTCTGTCGTTACATGCAGTATAAAACTATTCCAACTTTTGAGGTTATCCGTAATTTTTGTGGTTAGCTGTTACTTTATTATTTTAGATCTTACCTGCTGATGTTAATTTTTACTCTGCTTTTTTTTTAAATGCCTCTGGTCTATCCAAAAATTCATCGCGGGCCCGTGCCGCAAAAGCTTTTAGTGTGGGATGAAAGTACAATGTCTCACAAGAAGGCTATAGAAGCTTTAAACCGGACCCTCCAGGACTTGCGAGATAGTACAGATATAATGGGAGGCATGGTAGTTTTTCTGGCTGGTGATTTCCGACAAACCCTCCCAGTGATTCAGAGGGGGACACCAGCAGATGAAATTCAAGCGTGCATTAAATCGTCAAGCTTATGGTCGACAGTTGAAAAACTCCGCCTGAAAACGAATATGAGGGTGCATCTTCATAATGACGTGGATTCAGGACTTTACCCAGAAATGTTGTTGAAAATTGGTGATGGTTGTTTAGACGTTGACGCTGAAGGCTACATATCACTGTCAAGAGAATTAGAATAGTAGAAAGTGATGTGGATCTCATTGCTAATGTTTTTCCGGAATTACAACAAAATTTGTGTAGTGATCAGTGGTAGAGCAATATTAGCACCAAGAAATGAAATCGTTAATAGGATCAACACTGACATTTTAAACGAGGTTCAGGGAGAAATGAAGGAATATTTGTCAATGGATACCATTATGGATACGGAACTAAGTACTTCATATCCTGTGGAGTTTTTAAATTCACTTGAACTATCGGGTGTACCGTCACATAAACTTCAATTGAAATTAAATGTACCACCCAGTGGGACTTGGAAGTAGGAAAGAATTGGATACTTCCTACTGAAAAAATAAGTAGAGGTACTTTTCTACAATAATACTATCTAATTTCGTTTTTCTGATCAATGTCATTGGAGCGAAGGACCTCCACTTCGCTTACGAATTCATATGACGGAAAGTACTTTCCCCACACCTAATTTTGATTAATTCAGTAGGTAGTTACTATAAACCTAATATTTCGTGTGCTTCGAAGTACTTTCCCCACACAAATATTTTATTAATTCGGTAACTACTTACTATAAACCCAGTATTTCGTATACTTCGAAGTACTTTCCTTCAAACTACTTTTTCTATTACATACTAGTAACTACTTACTATAAACCAACCAATAGCAGAAACAGTGGACACCATTAATTTTATTTAAATATTTTATTTTTTAGATTTTAATATGGAGTTTGTTTTAAAATGACGATTTTTCGCCAGTTTTAAAGCTTGTCGCAAGTCTTTAACAAACTCGCCATGGGAATATCATTCTTTCATTGATGCCTCTGAAATCATAAAAAATTTTAGAAAATATGTATAAAATTATTTACCAAACAAGCAGTCGATTAACCCCTTTCATTCATTCCTTTAAGGAGTATTTGGAATGAATGCCATCGTAGTTCAACTGAACAATAAGACTCCTTTCGAAAATACCCTCAATAGATTTAATAATTCCCGTTTTGCCTATTATATTTTTAATGATTTTTATCTATAGAAAAATAGGTATAATATTTATTAGTCAAATAGTGAAACTTAAGGGATTATATAGACAACTTACATAGTCTGCACTGGAACCTGCCACTATATCTGCATTCAGTTTTTTTAATGCTTCCAAGTTGGACAACGGGAGCACACTTCTCGTTCCATAGGAGCCCACATCTTTTTCAAATAGCTGCTTAAACATCGCCGCGTATCATCTGATATTATTATTAGTATGTACGATATTTACATGTATATAACATATTTAATAAAATTTAATGATTAATAAAATTTGATGTTAGTACTTACCTTGATAACTATATATGTATATATATCTCCACTTTTATTTCTATGCACTTTATATATATTGCTTAATTTATTTGCAACACCCACAAACAAAATTCTTCTTTAAAATGACAAATAACTTCATGGACGAGAACGTTTACCAAAAATGCCGTTACTTCTTGAAAAAAAAAATCAACATATCAAATACAACAACAGAAATTTGTACAAGCATACAATTTGCTGAAATCGTAAGCGGCTTAGTAGCGAGGTTGAATTAAATTTATAAACCTTTTCTTCATTGGCATACCATCAATTTACGAAGTAATCACTTTCATCTTCCATAGCCAATAAGTACTTTCAAAACTAATGAAATATAGAAGTACTTTTTCCAAGTTCCACTGGGCAGTAATGCTAATGCGAAATCTAGATGCTCCTCGGCTATGTAATGGAACAAAGCTTCGGATAACAAAATTGGGACAAAACATACTTGGTGCTACTATTTTAACAGGTGTCGGTAAGGGAAATAGTGTTATAATACCTCGGATACCAATTATTCCCACTGACCTTCCATTCCAATTTAAAAGGATTCAGTTTCCCGTCAAGCTTAGCTTTGCTGTTACTATAAACAAGGCACAAGGACAAACATTACAGGTAGCAGGAGTGCATTTAGAAAACCCATGCTTCTCTCATGGTCAGCTTTATGTAGCCTGTTCGCGTGTATCTAATGCCAGGAATTTACACATATTTGCACGCGACAGGAAAACTTATAACATTGTCTACGGTTTGTGTTACGGTGAAATATATTTTAACATTTGTTGTTGCATTTCAATAAGCATATATTAAAGTGTTGAAACTTTAGTCTGTAGTAATTTTTAAAAATTGTTGATCTCAGCCAAACAATCAAATTTAGTTATCATATTGACTCATTTCTATTATTATACCCTTACCCTTTATCTCTCATACTTATTTATTGACTCCACTGTGGGCGAAGCCGCGGGTAAAAAGCTAGTATTGAAATATTTTTGGTTTATTGATTTTGGATGAACCAATAATGAGTTATGCTGTCCACGGCAACATTTATTTTTTTTGGATACTTCATGGGAGATGCGGTACTATCGGCATTTGTAAATAAAAATTTCACAAAATACTATTCAAATATGTGTATTTGCTAATTTTTTTAAATGAAATATATGATTGTAAATATTTAATTGTAAAAATGCTATTGTTTTTAACCTCTAAAACTCACATAACCTTTTAACTGCGGCTGTCATTAAATATGACAAAATAAATGGACCTTTTTTGTATTTAAGGTCTACACTGCCATTATGTGTAGTGTACAAAAATATTATAAATTTACTTTCGATTTTATAACGCTATGGAATTTGACGGCTAATATGACCGAGTTGTGACATAATTGCGACATTAATCGGCTATTATTGGCTATATTACTGGCTATTCTGTGGAATAGGTCTTTGGTTGGCTTAAGACTTTTTATTTTGAGTGTAAAATATTACTTTTGTCTTATATTATAAAATAATGAATGTGCATATTTTGATTGTAATTGCTTACATTGGTTGTTTTTTTTTTTTTTGGAAATAATTTATTTATTCTACAAAGAACACGAAAATAGTGTTCACAATATTCACAAAAGTTATTATTTTTTTATTTTTTTTTCCTGTATTTGAAGGTCGCATAAATTTGTTGCTAATAGTTTTTATTGGAAAATAGCGAAATTGACTTACTTAAATTGCCAGTTTCAGCAAAGCAGGTCACTGTTCTAAATATGAACAGAAATGGTTTGTAAGCAATATTACAATTATAAATAAAGTATTAAGTAATAATAATAAAGTATGTCAATAAAGTCGTCTAAATAGCCACTTATACTCGTATATATATGAATATCGATTTTTTCAGTTTATTTGTAAAGACATGAAAAATATTTCAATATGATTATTATTTTTTAACCAATACTAAGCCTATACAAATGGTAGCGGATTTCTAGTAAACTAAATATTTTATAAATAAATTAAGCATAACTGCATTACACATCACTGCCCGCCGCCATAGCGCAACCAGTCCTCTTTAATCATATCCGCGCCCTTTTCGGCCAGCATTATCGTCGGCGTGTTCGTGTTGCCCGTCGGTATGGTTGGCATAATGCTGGCATCGATCACACGCAAACCACGCACGCCATAGACGCGCAAACGTGGATCCACCACTGCAAAAGGATCGTTGTATACGCCCATTTTGCAAGTGCCTACCGGGTGGTAAATAGTCTGTGAGTAGAAACGCGCAATGCACTCCCAAAAGGCGTCGCTCAAGTACTCCACCTCGGGGCAATTGCGCCACTCGAAAATGTTCAGCGTCGCGTTGAGGCGCTGCATGATGGCGGTTTGTGTTAGTCCATGCGCAAATTTGACGCCCTCCACCTGTGGTTCAATATTTATCAATATTTGTTTGTTGTTGTATGACACACAACTTACCAGCACCGCCATATCCAATGGATCGTCGAAATAATTGGCATATATGCGTGGATGTACACGGGGATCGCGTGATCGCAACTCGAGACGTCCGCGACTCTTGGGGCGCATTAATAAGATCGTCAATGTGAAGGCATCCTTGTAGATCATGTGTTCGAAAACATTTTCGTAATTAGCAAAAGATATGCCGCTACCGCGTCGGCCAATCAAACCGCCGTCGGCGCCATAACCATAACCGCCCATGAAGATTTGAATATCAGGCCAATCCAGTTTGGGGTCCTGATATTTGGTGCTCATAAAGCCCATAACCTCGCTGATGGGCATGGCATAGAAGAACCCTTCGGCCTGATGTAGAAACGAGTCCACCGAACGCGCATTCAACATTTCCGGCACTATGAAAGAAAGCCGATGTCCAGTTACATTGTTGTTAACAAGATACTGTGGTCCTGCAGTGGCTATGTGATCTTGCAGATTAATGCCCACACCAGGCAAGTGCTGTATAATTGGTATGCCATATTGTGTAAGCTGTTGCTCCGGTCCGATGCCAGAAGTCATCAACAATTGTGGGCTAGCTATGGCGCCTGCTGAGAGTATGACTTCGCGACGTGCGTTTACACTATACATGAAGCCTAAATGCTCAAAGTGCACACCATGCGCCAACTTCGTCTCTTCATCGACCACTATGCGACTTACAAAAGCGCGCAGCAATACATCAAGGTTCGGACGCTTCCAAACGGGTCGTATATAAGCTTTATTCTCACTGCAACGCAATCCATTGCGTAGCGTGCCGTGCGGCACAGCGAATCCGGTTTGACTGGGCCCATTGAAGTCGTTGTATGGATTGAGCTAAAGGGTGGAAAAATTATTAAAATTTCATACAAATGTGTCACATACAACAACACACCAAGTTCCGTTCCGTGGCTGCTTGGATGAAGACGTCCACTAACGGCGATGGAAACCTATAATTCTCAATTGTGACTGGTCCACCGAAACCGTGGTAGAAACGATCATTCTCGAAGCCTGGCACGCGCATATCCTCTAGTTTTCTAAAGTAATGTAAAATGTTGTCATAATTCCAACCCACATTACCCAGTTCCGCCCAGTGATCGTAGTCACGTCTATTACCACGTATATGCATCATTGCATTTATGGTGCTGCAGCCACCTAACACCTTGGCGCGCGGCCAAAAACAACTTTGTCCTTGCATGGCGAGGCAGTAACGATCCGACGGCTCTGTGCGATAGCCCCAATCGAATGGACTGCGCTGGAATATCGGATACAACATTGGCAGTTCCGAGAGCATGGGCTCATCACCGCCGGCTTCCAGTAGTAAAACACTCCAGTTGGCCACCTCCGTTAAACGTGATGCGAGCACACAACCAGCTGACCCGCCACCAATAATTACAAAGTCGTACGAATCACGTAAATTCAAAATATTTAACGCGTGTAGGCGATTGTGTTCATCAACAATGTCTGGTCGGTAGAGATTTATGCCATCAATGAGCATAACAATAATTGTCGCGCTGGGCACAGCCGTCAACACGAACCGCCACAGCGTTACAAGTCCTTCACCGCCCATCATTTCAAGAATGTATCGGCAAGAGCAAGATTTAATAAATTTCACGCGCGGTTAACTGTCTCGAAGCGTTGTCAAAATTGAACTATGTTTGGAAATGGACTAGGCCATTGCGCTTTGCGTTACGCTTCTTCCACAGACGCCGCTTTGCTGACCCAAAATGTGCTTAAATTTGCTGCGCTCGCAGAATTATTGCAGCGACGAAATGAAATAACAAAAACATAAGTAAATAAATGTAAGTCACAACAAAAATACCCAAAAATTTTCTCTGCATAAAAACCATGAGGTCTAAACAATTTCTTCGAAATGCTCAATTTTAGTTTTAAGCACTCGTTGGACTCTCGGGTTCACTGTACGGTTTTCATAATATTTTGAGTTTTTGCACTTGTAAGTTAATTGGAAAATCCAATTTGGTTATTATTGTAGTTTTCAGTGTTCTGTAGGGAGCTCATTACCTTCATAAAATATAGGAAATCCGCTGGGGATTTATCGATCGCCAGAATTTTATATTCTTGATTTTCCTTAACTAAAATTAAAGAGAATTTAAAGTAGATTATGAGAATATGAAATAGGTGTTGTTACTTTAACTTTTCTCTATCCCGGTCTGCTCTGGTAGACGCACTACGAAGGCTAAAAAGTCATCCATCATACGATCAGTCTTACCAATTTATCGTTTTGTCCCAAAAGAAATATTCACCCCTTTTGCAAGTGTCGACTGGCAGTAGATAATGGACTACTGAGCGATTTTCGACTACAGATGATGTTGTAAGTGTCGATCAGACGCTAAACCATCGACTGAGAATGCTTTTCAATCGTTCATTTTTCGACAAACATTTTCCAATCGTTTGGAATTTTTGAACTTTGTCGAACAAGTTACAGAATAGCAAAATAAAATATAGGGGGAATTAAGTTCTTTGTCATACTATTTCTTTAAGTTCCTACAAATCATAATAAACAAAATATATGAGTGTCAGACAGTCGCTTAATTGGGACAATAAATAAGGAAATGTTACTAATTGACTCAATTAAGACCATGACTATTTGAAACGCCAATTATATTTATATATAATCAATTGAATATTCCATTCTCTACAAATAACACCTTCTAAACAGGTGTTCACGTAAATTGCATGCATAATTTACAGTATCTAAGCAGCATATTCGCAGGCAATTATCGCATTTGTTGAATTATATTTTTTATCTTTTATTATTACGAATAATTACATTTCATATAAGTTAAATTAATGCAAAGCAATGTAAAACTAACATTTCCCTCCTCTATATTCTTCTATTCTAGGTGAGCTTTAAATCGTGTAATCGACGCATAATCAACTCCTGCTAATATGAATCACGCTAACTGGCCATTTTTGACGTATCTATTCTTTCTTTGTCAATGAAGTGCCGCTGTGATTTACTTCTCATTTTCCAGAAGAAATAAGGTATCAAGTAACCAAGAGAGTTGCCACATTATGAAGATTTGTTGCAATCTGATAAATTGTACCTACTTTATGTTAGGACTTTTGGGAATGTACATAGAATTCAGAGAAAATAGATAAAAACAACCTTGCAACTTTTTTCCTACGTCAGCAATGAACTGTCAAGTAAACGAAAACCTAAAGTATTAGGTGTTAGGTTTTTAACTTCAAAAAAGCGATTTCGTATCCACCGACTTAAAAAAATAAGTTCTGAGATAAAAGCATTTACAATTATTAGTTATTAGTTAAGAATATTTTAAACATATTGGCTATTTAAAAAGACAACAAAACATTGATCTTTTGAAATTTTTATACCCACCTAACTCGTTTAAGAAATTACTCATATTTATAATGTAGTTTTAAAAAATGTTTTTATAATAGAATAAAAACATTTGTCTTGTCTTGTTGAAACATTGTAATTAACATTTAACCACATACGGGTCTCCTATACCCGATTTACATCGATCTCCGATACCTATTTACATCGAATGAATTAGAAACCAAAATTTTCAGACAAAAATTGGGTCTACAGGATAGCGCCTCTTACGCTAACTTATTATTTTTAATTTATAATTCGAATATTTTTAACATAAATTAGTAATGTGTAATGACACCTTTGTTGACAAGAGCTCCATAAATTTTGTTGGGAAGAGAACCATATAATTTTTTTAAATCAAGTGTAATGGTTGACCAAACGTGTCTTATATCATCGATTAGTTTTTTTGTGGTATATTTCTACCATTATCCTTTCTAACCTTTCTAACAAACCAACCCCAGACGTTATATATACTATTTAGGTCAGAGGGGCATGGTGGCCACTCCAGAACATCTTGGGCATTATCGTGCTGTAATTACTATTGCAGATTGCCAAAAATAATGGTTCCCTACAGCGTTACACCTTTGACCCAAATGTGTATGCTATCCCAATGGGGCAAAAATTAGGTATATTTCTTTTCGCAATTTATCAAGAGGGGGTTTTTTCTTAGTTTCTGTCTTTTTAAACGTTCTTAACCACCCTTTGAATAGTTGATTTGCTCGTTTTAACACCATGTTTGTTTTAACACCATGTTTGTTGACGGAGGAGTCGTGATAATAGAACCTTCTCTGGGTTTCACCTTCTGTCTGCTTTCGTAAATACACATTTATTGCCGCATTTAAAGATCTTTTCATAAATTTCTTTATTTCGAAGAAATTTGGAAATAATTTTTCGTTGTCTTCACGTTTTTTCTGCAATTTTATGCAAAAACAACCCATATTTGTGAACCGCTTTGATTTTGATTTTTTTCCACAAATAAAACAATTCTTCTACCCATGTTGTATAACAATTAAAAAAAACTAATCAATTAAGCAACACAAAAAAATTGGTGGTTGTGGTTTCCAAATTATGCGAGATAATTAAGATTGCATTTGGAGGCGCTAATCTGACGACGCAAAATACATGTAATGTTTTTAATCGAACATATAACAAGCCAAAAAATATATAACAGTTCTTTCCATGCACTCTATTTTATTATTAGAGATCGATAGTCTGTCGATTTAAAAGTTACAGTAACAATAACGAATTTTCGTGCAATTGAAAAGAGTAGTGAAAAGTGAACGAAAAGGGGCCGCTAATCCGATGATGCGCGTGTACATTAAATGTGCGAAAATTTCCCTAACTAACGCAAAATATAATTCTTTCCTAATATTTTATAATATACACATTTATTATTTATATTTAAAAAAAATTTCTTTGAATAAATTAACAATAAGATATATCTTAAACTCCAAATACAATTCAACTAAAATATTTTTTTTAAATCTTGTACGAGAGAATAGCGAAAAATTACGTTAGTTCCTCCTTCCAGTCGTCCTCAATCATAATGGCTGCCTTTTCGGCAATCAGTGTTGTTGGCCCATTCGTATTGCCGCTCGTTATTGCCGGCATTATGCTCGCGTCCACTACACGCAAACCACTCACGCCGCGCACACGCAGACGCTGGTCTACCACAGCGTGCGGATCAGCGTCCGCGCCCATGCGACAAGTGCCTACCGGATGCCAAGCGCCGATATACAAATACTTGATGTAGCACAACCAATAAGCATCCGTATCATACGTCAGCTGATCACATTCTTGAATGGGCACGTGTAACAACTGTAAGCCGTAGTCCTTAAAAGCCGCTGTGGCGCATAAGCGTTGCACGAAGCGTACGTAACGTAGCAGTGTTAACTGATCAGCGCCCTCGCCGGCATAGTTGTTGTAAATAAGTGGCGGTGCTTGTGGATCGGCCGTGCGTAGCCGAACTTTGCCCCGCGCACGCGGACGTAGTAGTGAGCCATAAATTTGTAAGAGGCTATTATTGCCGGCCCTGCGCGCAATGCCGGCGACTATTTCATCGCGCAGTTGTAGAAATTTGAAGCTGTCCGCATTACCGGCAGGTACAATTGTGTGCGACACCAAATGCAAGTCGGGATACTGGCTGCTGCTGCTCGCATTTGTATTAATGAATCCCATAATACTAATGCTGGCGGCTAGGGGACCTGTTTGTTGCAAAAAATAACTTACAACGCTTTCTGGTGCGCCCATACTGGGTGGCGCATTAATATCGCGCTCAAACCGGAGTATCAAAGGCAGCATGCCGTGATCGTGTAGATTATTGCCCACTGGCAAATCTGCAACTTCTTCGATGCTGAGCGCCTTAAAATGTTCAATTGGGCCAATGCCCGATTGTAGTAGTATTTTCGGCGAATTAATGGCGCCTGCCGCAACCAGCACCTCATTAATGGCGGCAGCTTTTAAGCCATGGTGATTACGTATGTTGAATTCAACGCCCACAGCGCGTCTCTTGTCTGCTGAGAAGAGTATCTTTGTAACCAATGCGTTCTTAATGACATGTAGGTTAGGTCGGGTAGCTGATACTTGCCCCAAATAAGTTTTCGCAACGCTCATGCGCCGCCCCTTTGCTATATTTGCGGGTATTGAGTCGGTGTAGCCAACACTTGTGCCGTCGGCCAAATCGGGTATGTAGCGCAACCCCAATTCACTACTAGCATTGAGCATAAGTTGCGCCAATTCATTGTGCTCCGCTAGACGTTCAAAGTAGTTCAGTACTAGTGCACCGACTGGCTTATCGACGATTTCCTGATGTGAGGTTTTGAGCGCTTTTTTGTAGAGATATTGCATTTCCTCCCACGACCATTCGTCGCAACCCAATTCACGCCAACGGTCGAAATCCTCCTTATTGCCAAGCAAAAAAATACTTCCACTCATGGAGCCTGAGCCGCCAAGCATTCTGCCACGCGGCCAATAACAGCGACCCAGCTGCATGCCTTGGCAGCAGTTCGGATTCGGCTCGGCATAATCTGTCCACGTGTACGGGCTGTGATGTAGCGTTGAGCTTAGTGTGAAGATCTGAAAGAGATGTAAAGGATCTGCGTTTAGTAAAAAAACTCTAGAACTGTGTTATAAATGAACTTAGTTGTAGGCCCTTTGATATTATCCACAAATCTAATGTACCACAGAATAATATGATGTATATAACTTTATAAGTAGAAGATTTGGTGATTTTGGTGGTCTAAATAAGAAGTAGGCATCAAGTAAGATGTACTCCAAAATTTATACCTAATGTCATAACGGGTGATCCAAATAGAAATACTCTTTTTCAATAGCCTGCTTTCACACAACACGCAATAGACGTATCAAGTTATTTTTGCCACGTTATAATCGGCCTACTGAGCGTACTATTCGCAACACCATCTTGAGACCCAGCATTCATTATTGGTAAATATGCGACCGAATAGACCACGTCCAGCACGCAGTGAAGAAAATATGGCAGCCGTAGCTGAGAGTGTACACGAAGACCGCGGAGAGTCGATTCAGCGCCGTTCGCAACAACTCGGACTGACGTGTGGAATCCATTGGCGCATTTTACGTCGAGATCTTAAATTGAAAGCCCGCAAAATACAGTTTGTGTAAGAACTGAAGCCGCTCGATCTTCCTAAGCGACATCGCTTCGTTCTATGGACTATTGAAAATTTCGTGTGATAGCACACCGTTAGACTTTTTCCAGTGGGGATTTGTAAAGTCTAAAGTCTATGCGGACTATACCGCTTGGAGCAAAACATCACGCGTGTCATTCACCAGTTACCAGTCGAAGTGCTCAAACAAGCCATCGAAAATGGACTCAACGAATGAACCATCTGAGGCGTAGCCGCGATCAACATTTAAAGAGCTATTATTTAAAGAAATAAATGCTAAAGGTGTTCTTTCGAATGGCAATAAACATTACCCTTGAATTGGAAATTCCTGTGTTTTTCTTTAAAAAGTAGGGAACTTCGAAATGGAAAACCCTTTAGAACCGATAGCTATCTGAATAGTGTTGCTGAGTTCAAGGGGTTAGTTTGCGGCCAGTGCCTTTCTCTCTTCAGTCTTTCTTACTGTCGGGACTCGATCTTTATCTTATGGGGAGGTCTGTGTCCCGAACTCAAATTCCATGAATCAGAATAAGGGATTTAATTAGGGCAAGAGGATATAGTCTTCAGTGCTGTTGTACTAAATTATTGGCACTGGTGAAGATTTGATATTAATGAATTGAGACAGCATAATCAGTAAAACGAGGGCATTATAGCGAAAATGCTTTATAACTGGAATTACCTAACTAAGAATTACATTACACATTCATCTCTGCCTACTGCCTACCCTATCATTTAAATTAATTCAAATGAAGAACAGCAAATCTTTCGCTGGTTTCAGTACACTATATGGTTAACGGGACGCGGTTAAATGCCTTATCATTTCCAAGCAACAATTATAAAGATACCATAATTTTTTGCTAATAATATCCATAAATGAATGCAAAAGACATACATATACATATATATATTAAATGACGGACACCTCTATAAGTAACAGCTTTTTGATTGATTTTGAAATGTTGAAATACGCACACAACATTTCTTCGAAAGAAAGAATTACAACATGATTACTGGGAGCTCTAGGGAAGATCCCAAATCAAATGCTATTTTAAGACACTTAAGCTATAGTTGCAATCAGAGCTCCAGCTACACTTGCACACATTTTGTCCACACTAAAAACTCACCTCCGATTCTATAGGTGGATCTCCACCAGCCTCCAGCAGCAACACTTTGATACGCGCGTTCTCAGTCAAACGACTGGCAAGCACCGAACCGGCAGTGCCGGCACCGACCACAACATAATCATACTTCTCCAGTCCCACACGAAGCGCTTCATCTCCAAAATCAGCTGGCCATTGGCTGGCGCGTGTAAGCTCACATTTGGCAGCATTTATTGCAGCGAAGAGATTGCTAACAAGCGCCTCCGCGCTGCCAACTGCCGAGGCAGTGCAACTCGTGGGAGTCGCAGCGTTATTTTCTTCCGGCACAGGTTTGCTAGCACTTATTACGCTCGCGATTGTTGTGCCGCTGATCACTGCAATCACCAACAGCAACAATGCAACCGAAGCTGTGAAAGAGGTGGTACCATTGAATTGAAATAGAATTCACCGTTATTTGTATAATGCCAATTTTTTGTTTACCCCAAATGAAAAAACGTAATTTCGTAAACGCCAAGCAACTGGGCAACATATCACAGTGTATTTATCTCGAGCGTCGAGCTGCTACTAAAGAACTCTCACCTTTTTCCAGCACGAAACTGAAAGTCAGTGAAATGTGTTAAAATGTAATTATGTGTCCGCTTACCGTAATCTTGACGTTTTATTATGCCCCTGTGATAACACAATAAAATCTTAATTTTTTTTGCTTATTTTTGGCGCAATTCTCCGCTTTTGTTTTTTAACAGATTATAATGTCAGCAAGACATGTTTGGGCTGTAGTTGGCAGTTGTAAGGCGCTTATATTTACAATATTTTGATATTTTGTTGCTGCATTTCGACGCCATGAATAATATCACATCTGTGTATTCAGTGAAAAATATGGAAATAAAGTATTATTCATAATTCCCCGATACTATTATAATTAATTGCATATACATATTTTTAGGAATAAAAGCTTCAGGCGTCATTCTTATTTCTTTAATATTACTTTGAAATTTAAATATTTACTCGTTGTGTGTTGTTGTTATTTTAAGCATTGCATTCGTATTCAACAGTTAACGAACTTTTTACATAAAATAAAATGAATTCACCACTCCGAGCTCAGCGTTTGTTAAGAGCGCGAGAGAGCGTAAGTTACAAATGCTGGTACATTTCAGTGGTCGTCAAACTGATTTATTTAAAATATGGTGTTAGTCAAAGTGTTGGTTGGTGTATATAAAGGGTTATTCATTATGAGTTTTTGATAATTTTTTAAATCCACATTAGATTATTTTTTTATTGTTTGCACGAAAATACTTGAACTTAGTCATCAATTTCAATTATCAAATGAATATCAAATTGATTTTTTCAAATTATTTTAACATCGCTGTAGCTTGAAGTCTTTTTGTAAATATTCGTCATAAACTTTACAAGGAAATTCATAGTCATAGACAGTATAGGTGACTGGGGCAGTTTGGCATTCGAGGCGTTACTTAACACGTTTCCTGCCATCTCGTACGTTTTCGTGCGAGGTGCCACCCCATGAACTTCCATGTGTCGCAGGGCTGGTTCGACACTCAACTTTGTCTGGCATTTTAATAAAGTAAAATAATTTTATGGAATAAAAAACAAAGATAAAATAAAACAGATAACAATAAAGAACCACGACATTTTCTTACAATTTGATCAGTGCCATGTCGCACAAAATCGCTAAAATAAAAAAACCTTTAAAACCCGAAATAAGCCGCAAAAAATTATATATATTCCCGATTTACATCAGTTTATAACAAAAAACGTGGTTGGCACCGGTAGATATTTTTCGTCAAAACCGCTTGGCAGGCAATGTGTTAAGAGATGCTCTCTGCACTGATACACTAATGGCTCTAAAACATTTGAAATTGGTGCAGGCATCGATCAAACTTTCTGTGCCAATGGGTGCATTCACAAGCATCTTCCAGACAGAAGTTTATGCAATTAACCGGTGTGCTGAACTAAACATCCAGCGCAAGCAACGTAACGAATGTATTGTCATTAAGAGTGTCAGCCAAACAGCACTCGAAAGAGATCTCTTCGTATCAGACAAAGTTGATATTACAACAATTAGAAAATCACTTTTGAATGAACGTTAAGTATTTCATATTCTTAGTTGCCTCAGAGCGTCTGGTACATTTTGATAAAAATAAATTTCAGGACAGAAATAGAGTTGGTCCCCTAACTGTATTTGAGCGAAAAAATTTCTTTGTCCATTGATTATGGTCCATTGGTTCTGCACGCCCAAAATATTGTTCAGTTAACCCGAAAGTTAGGCCAAATTGCCGTCCCTCAAATTTGGAATCCCAAAATATTTATGGGTTGAAGTGTAGAGGGAGAAATGAATTTCTTTTCTGAAGTCTGAAGTAACCATTTAGATCTATTCTTGTTGGCCCCGCTTAGATTCAATATCATAACAATTTTAATTTAACCTTTAAAAGGATGAAGTTTAGTTTAGTCTGGTAGGCCACTAAGCCACAAATATACCACTTTTGGTTCTTTGCGATACCAAATGGAGTGCCGTTACGTAGTCCGTAAGGAGTTGATGTAAAGACATATTCATTTCTAGGACAGGATTTCTTCTCATGACTCTGTGCAAAAAATATAATATTATTGAAGCTTGCCATTGAAATAAGTATTTTCCGTTTGGTTATACAATTATATATTTCTTCGATCATATACACATTAAAAATAATAATTTGTATTACCTAAAAAAATTCGTAATTTCACTTAATTTCTATTTACATGCCACAGAGACTCTGTTTCTTTTAGATTAAATACAAAAAAGTAAAATAATAAATAAATAAATTACAAAATGTCTAAGATTCTCCACGCCTAAAGTTGAAGAAAGTGTAAACCCCATATAACAGCGTAGACCCTAACCCAATCGTTGTAGAAAGCACAACTAGATTATCGTGTTCTTTATCCAAAACTCCTTGATCATATCTGAGCCCTTCTCCCCAATCATTATCACCGGTGCATTTGTGTTGGCGCTCACCAACTTGGGCATAATACTCGCGTCGATAACACGCAAGCCACGTATGCCATAAACACGCAATTGCGGATCGACCACCGCTTCGGGATCCCAATAGGGTCCCATTTTGCATGTGCCCACCGGATGATAGATGGTCACGGTGTAGTGACGTATCATACACTCCCAGTAGGGATCGGTGAACATCTGCAGATGCTGACAGCCAGGCCATTTGATGGATGAGATACGAGAGCCGAAGCGTTGCATGGCCTTTGTGCGCGATAGCGCTACCGCAATCTTGGCGCCCTCAATCAGTGTCTTAGTATCGAGTTCGTCACTTAAGTAGTTCGGGTATATATACGGATAGTCGAATGGGTTGTTGCTGCGCAATTTAATCGAGCCAATACTGCGCGGACGCAACAACATTGGTATTATGCTCCAAGCATCACGATTGTTGATCTTCTCGAATACCGCGCGGTAGAAAGCATCTGTGAGGCCATGTGCTTTGCGCAACTGAGAGCCGCCGTCTGAATTTGTAGAACCAGAAACAAAATGAAACTCGATATCGGGCCAATCAAGCGAAGCATTCGCATATTTTGTATTCACGAAAGCGAGTCCCTCAACGCCGCCAAGTATGGTGAGGGGGCCTTGACCGAAAACAGCGTACTGCAGCACTGTAGACATAGAATGGAAGCGACTCTCCACAATGGAAACCGGTTGATTGACCAAAAATGTGAGACCGCCAAGACCAATGTGATCTTGCATGTTCTCACCGACATTGAGTTCTTTAATAACCGGTATGTGATGTTTAGCCAGCTCTTTGCGTGGTCCAATTCCCGATAACATCAACAATTGTGGCGAATTGACGGAGCCGCCTGATAAAATGACCTCCTTAGTAGCGCGTATGCGATATATGCGTTGATTCTTCACGAATTCGACGCCGAAAGCCAATTTCGTCACTGGATCGATCATTATACGCGTCACATGCGAGTGCATGGATATATGTAGATTGGGACGCAAGCGCGCCGGACGCAGAAAAGCTTTAGCACTGCTGCAGCGACTACCACGTCTCGTAGTGCCTTGCGCTATCATAAAACCGGCCTGTTTCTCGCCATTCAAATCACGATTTTCGTAACCCATCTCGACACCACCTTCAACGAAGCTTGCCGCCAACGGTGTATGATAAGGCGCCTCGCCGACTGTCAGATAGCCGCCAGTGGAGTGGTAAGGTGTGCTGGATAAATACGGGTTTGTGTTATCCTCCGATTTTTTGAAATAGTACAAAGCATCGCGATATCCCCAACCCGGATTGCCGGCGGCCTCCCAATTGTCATAGTCAATCTTACTGCCACGTAAATACAACATATAATTCAGCACACTTGAGCCGCCAAGCACTTTACCACGAGGCCAGTTACAACGCCCGTTGTTCATGGCTATAAAATGAAAAAATGTAATAAGTACAAATCAAGAGTAAAGCGCAATGTTCACAAGCTCACCCAAACAGAATTTGCCTGTTGGTTCCGTTTTATATTTCCAATCCATTTTGCTCAATTGTAGATATCCTGCCATGAGTGGTACATCCGATATTTCAGTCTCATCTCCCCCAGCCTCCAGTAACAGCACATTCCAGTTTTCCACCTCGGTCAATCTATTAGCCACCACCGCGCCTGCCGACCCCGCCCCTATCACTATAAAATCATAGCGATCTAATATCTCATCTGTAGGCAAATCTTCCGCCCTAGACTCGGGATCCATAATCTCTTCGTACTGAAAGTAGGCAATAGCCGCCACCAACATCGGTATGAACCAACTGTTACTGGTGGCCGCTGTCACTGCGCCACCTATCGCCGTTGCGGCGCCCACAATTGCGCTCATTTTGGAGGATTTAGAAGACAAGTACTCTTATAGTGTCTCTTTTGTTCGCAAGTGCATTAGCGAAGTCAACTGTATTAAATTAAAAGTGGAAATTATTGAATATTTAAGTTTGGTGAAGAGTAGTAAATATTGAAAAGTTAATTTTATTATTAAAATTGCTTTATATTCTACAATTTGCCGCCAAACCTCTTTCTTTTATTTTTCACTTCAATTATTTTGATGATTTGTAATTGAAATAACGAAAATCTAAGCGAACCAAACCCTCCTACCACGCAATAATTTTATACGATACGATATCTTCCTTATAACTAGAATATTATACGACTTGAAAAAATATATCAAGGTCTCCTTCTCTCTTAATAATTATCTGTTGCGAACTATTTGTCTCTTCTATGAAAGGTTTAAATTATAAGTAAAATCGATCAGTAGTGAGAAAACCTGTTTTCATCTTCATAAGTACGTATTGTTTTGCAATTAATGGCGTCCAAAATCTAATATAATCCACAAAAAAACTTCGAGTTAGAGAGACTTCAGAGTTATGGAAGGTAATTTGTATGAAAATTGACTATTGCCAATTCAAGAGTTCGAGTTATGGAGAACTTAGAGTTATGGAAGTTCAACTGTATCTTTTCATTCGAACATTTATTTTCTATTTATGATATAGTGCTATTTTGAGGCAATCTGGTTTTTACCTATATAGTTTATATCTCCTAGGTTGTTATGGTTAAGATGAAACAATATTTTTAAATATTTATCATTAACTATTATCTTTTGAAAAAAAGAAAACCAAAAATATATTCAAATCTGAAAAATCAAAGGTATTCCCGTCATAATAAAATATATATCTAGGTTTAAGGATTTTAAAAAGTTGTAAAACCTGGAAATTTTTTAAAGTAGCAAGACTTGCGTATTGTGATCTGGCCCTAAAGACCTTTCAGACATGTTCGTAAACCGGAGCTCTGTAATTATATGTAGCTTTATCTCATGGATACCTATTGAGGATGTTATTTAGAAACAATTCAATCAGATATACCCTACTGAGAGCATGTTAAACAATAAAGCTCTTGCGATCTTCTAGCGACCAGAGGGAATTTGTTGCGGGGGAAATGCTCACGGAAAATCCAGCCTTCCAATATTTATTCGCAATGGGTCTGAGTCGCTTCGAATCATATGTTATTTGGGCTAGAATTCCCTTATTAGTCTGAATAATCGAAATCGAAAATTGTCAATTGTTATCACCGCAACACTTTTAATACGGATATAAAAAAAAATAGAAAGTGTGGAGAAAATATTATTTGGACTAAAATAAATTGAATTATGGTCTGAAATTTATTTTTTTTAACCCCAAAAATATTTTGACTTTCAATTTAAGTACATTCTAAATTTACCATCATATTTAACAGTTATCAAAAGAAAGTTATTTGTTCTACTAATACCAATTTTACATGTCCTAAGGTATATACAATAGATATGTATTATATGTTGCCATGGGCATAGAAAAATATTGTCCAGGTAAGGTTGTACATTACTCTGCCGAAGTGCTGTGTGAATTTTAAATATGTATGTATGTACATATATGCATATAGCCAAAATTTCGTAATAGTCCACGCTGACACGTATTGCGTGCATAATTCCCTAATTGAAAGACACACCTGCACAAACGCAATTCCCTGATAGTTAGGTGTCAAGCGCAGTTATAATTTCTTTTGATTTCATTTGCCAATTGCGGCTTAACGAATTTTCATTTAACGATCGGAACAATGCAAACAAAAGTGTTAAAATCAAAACTTACATTACATATATATATATATATATATATATATATATATATATATATATATGTACTATATAAATTTGAAGCAAAATTGAAAAAGCCACTTTGAAATTGAAATGCGAAGGTTCACTTGCAATATGGACGCAGCCGATGGTCACTTCGCCAAGACTCGTAAGCTAATTACTATGCGTATAGTGTCAGCGATGACTGCGTGCGCCCAAAATGCTTCCGCGAAGAATGCAAATATGTTTATATAAGTGTGTGCATGTATTCGTAAATAAGGCCTATAAAGGTCGACATAAATTTTGGCAAGAAGAATATGGGTGATGTGCATATTTGGGGTATAGCTAGTCGACATTAAAATGATAAAATGTGGGCTTCTAACATTCTTCCGAGCTTCCTTCTTGCTCTTTATAGCGTGTTTAGAAGCTTTTGTTCAGTAATTTGACCGATTCATTTCAAAAATTCAGATATTGACTGATAAGTTAGATTTCTTGGATAACCCGAATGTAGTCTACAATTCTCAATTCTATTGACTGATAAGTTAGATTTCTTGGACAACCCGAATGTAGTCTACAATTCTCAATTTCTGAAATTAAGAATATATCCTCGAAGATGTCAATAGTGGTTTGCTAACACATACAAATTCATTTCACAAAAAAGAATAAATATTTGAAAAAGCCAATTGTTCTTCTATAAGGGTACAAAATAAAAAAAAAAAACTACTGACACAAATCTTTAAATACTTATGAATACATACTTTATTACTACGTTTATGCTTCATTTCTACACGGTTATATTCTACATGGGTAAAGCCTATAAGCATAAAAGGCAAATACTCTACTCGAGGTAAATTCTGAATTGAATTTAATTGAGGGCTGCCACGTATTATAAATATGTCCGTATTTTCCAGATATAAGGAGTGTGCGGCATAAATCGGTTGAGAAGTGTTCGGGCAGAAATGCACGAGCAAAAGCGACCACTGACCGACCCAAAAAAACCGGTTTTTTATGACTACCCACTCGTCGAAGTTTTTGCAAAAAATCGGTTTTCGACACACCATCCGACTACCCACAGTGCCACGGATGGGCCACAAAATAACCGGTGCCAAAAAGTATCCAATAACCGGTTACTGTAGTACTACACAGTACCAGACGTTTGCCGCAAAAATTCGGTAGTAAGTGGGATAGGGGTTTTTAGCGAAAAATTGGCAATACGGGAATCCTGTATATGCAATTTGTCAAAACAATATACACCGGCACAAAAAATCAGCTGATTTGACGTTCAACTTAACTCTAAATCCGTTTATGCATCCGAGTTAACTCGTCTACATACGTAAAGAAAATGTGTATATTCTATCCGAGTAGATCATTTAACTCGTGGTGAAAAAGTGTTTATGCATGTTGATTGAACTCACACGTGTATAATATAACCGAGTAGAAATGAAGCATAAACGTAGTATATGATTCATGTTATGAGAAAGTGCGTGAGTAGATACATATTATGTGTGTGTGTCAAATTTAACAAAATTTCCCTTTTTATTAGTGTCTCCAAGGAAGCAGTCGAAGACAAAAACAGAACAAAGTGTAAATATGGTTCGCCAAAGCGTTCGAAAAGACAACAAAAACATTAAAGCAAATAAATATGAACGCACACAAAGAGGAATAACTGAAAATGGGTTAATTGAATACAAATAAATAACGTGCCAAGAAGACATAGATTCAGATAGTTTAAACGAAAAGAAGCAGTAACACTTACTGGTGCTTACTGCTAAAATTAAGGAACTGAATAGCTTTGAAACAAAAATGCGAATGAAAACTGTTAACTCAGGAAGTAAACAAATGTTTCTGTAAATTTTCTTTTTTATATTAAACTTGGACCAGTTTTTAATACATACATAGCTTTTAATACGTATATATGTATGTATTCATATACCTACAATCTCGTATATAATTTTTTAAATATATTACTTCAATCATAATTATGTAATTAATGAAAATACTTCCGTTCATCTGTCGGACAATGCACCCAAACAAACAAACAAATGATGCATAAAGATTTGTTACGTTATAGTTGCGTCGCACATAATACACACATACTTTACAGACTGCATATTGATGTAGATTAGGGGTATGGCTTTTAGATTAAATAAATAATAATGACTTGTATACCAGAATCAAAAATTGAATATTGTTTACTGAACAGTTTATTTTTAATAACGGTAACAAGTGAAAATATATATTCATTTGAACAATTCATATTTGAAAAAAATTTTGTGAAATTTTCAATAAAAACTGCCGAAATCTCAGCTGTTGGTACCTTATCTCCCTTGGCGTCTAAAAAAAAAATGTTGGACAGTATTATTACTTATTATTGGTACATCTAATATTAATAAACCAAAAATATTTCGATAATACATGGTTAAATCTAGTTATTAAAGGAAGGAAAAGGAAAATATTAAAATTGAAATTGACAGACTTTGAACAAAAAAACTCAATATTTTATTGTCAAATTTTCGCGATATACATATAATCGTTAGTTAAATTACTTGTAAAAGAAATAAAAAAATCTTCGTTCATTAAGTAGATATTGTTATTTCAAATATGTGTACAAAATTTAAACAAAATTGCTTCATAAATGTTCGAGAAATCGTATTATTCGTATCGTAAAGACTTAAAAAATGTAGTTCTGAGCTAAAGGCTTTGAGAGTTTTAAATTGAAAAGAACTGTTTCTTAGAATTGCACTTGGATCGAATTGAAATTTTTGGATAATATTTTAAACATATTTAATAAGACAAAATTTGTTTTTCAAATAGTGAAACCCATCTAAACACTTAATGATTCTTCCTGGATAGCTATTATAACTAGATTTCGAAGCTTTTCTCTATGGAAACTGCCTGTTAACCATAGATATACCCATTATATTAATTACGGTATTACACTCCGTTTTAGGTTTTGTCGAGCTTCTCACAGTTATTGAGCTATTTCCGAACGTTAAAATATTAGTTTCTTTAAATACTTTTCGATCTTAATCGATAGCTAGTTAAACTCGGAATCAAACATAAGTCTTGCGTAATGAATTATGCATATTAAAATATGCAATTCGATGAAAATTAGAAAAATTAATTTAAAATCTTGTAAAAATCAGCGAAATATAATTCACTAACAGCCGGTTTCACGAAACAAATTTAAGTGAAAAATAATCAATTTTAGTTTCACCATTTGACTTAATTTTTATTTAAATGGTCACGCTTTGCCATTTAAATATTATTTAAATACTGTCATATGTAACCATGGTTACGCTTTTCTATCAACTGAATTGCCATTTGTTTACCATTTTGACAATGAAATACAATTTATTTGTTTACATAAATCAGCTGTTATTGTCACTAACATCCCTGGCTTTTAATTTTTTGGATGCCAAATGTCAATAATGGTGAAACGCAGGAAGCTTAAGTGCAAAGTTAAATAAAAATTAAAATTAAAATTAAAATTAAATGGAACTTAATTGTCAATTAAAAACTTTCGTGAAACCGGCTGTAAAAATAAAAAAAAAAAAACATTTTTAATTGAATAAAAAGAATACAATAAAAATTCTAAACCTGTTTCGATTGTATATTTTTGCTCATGCATAATTCAATTTCAACAATTATTTTCAATAATTTGTGGATCGTGTATTAAAAATTATGCGTGATAAAAGTCATACCCCTATTCACCATACTACATATGTACATATGTATTCATAGGTGTGTGTATAAACGTATTATCTTCGCAAACAGCTTTAATATTTGAAAGTGAAATTTATGTGGCTATGTTTGTAGATGTATGTACAAATATTCTTACATAGGTGTACATATGCAATTGCATACCAAATGCAGCATTGTAATCTCTTTGTTTTCAACTCATTTTATTATTCATCTTTCTGCTTTTCTCATACCTTCGTTGTACTGTGCTGTCATTTTCATTTGGTGTTTGACGTTTTACTTTGTTGCAAAACAGACTGCCGCTGCATGCCGCTCAAGCAAACAAACGAAAAAAAACTGGTTTCCACACATTTCAACAATAATTTCTTAATTCGTGTTTTGTTTTTATCTCTGCTTCTGTTTTGCTTTGTGTGTGCAACGTACCGTTGTTAGATTAGCGCTCCATTGCACACGATAACCAAGCAACCAGCTCTCTGGCGAATAACGGCGACGCTACAACAAACTTAGCAGCAAGTCAAGTTCAAGGCTTCATCTCCCCCGCTGTGCAGTAAATGTAAATTAACGGTTTTTGCTCCATTAACAATAAATTTAGTAACATCAATGGTTGTTGCGGCCCAATTAACGCTGTTGTACTTGCCACATTTTTCAAAAACTAATGTCATATCATTTCCAAGAAGACAAAGCGGAAAACGGGAGAGTAGCATTACGAAAACAGGTTGACGTTGACTGTTGTAGCTTCCCATTCTTATTTAATTGTTTATGCAAATCAGTTGTGCTTTAAGATCAACTCAAAAGGAGGTCACTACTATGTTGCAAGTCTTAATGGTCACATTTAATGCCAATCAAGCTAGCTTGGCTGCTTTTGGGTCAATTGAATTGAAAATTAATTGTAGAATTATGCAAGACTATGCTGTTACTACAAGAAATTTTTATTTTACTTTTTATGAAATTTTTTTTCGTACTTTTTTCTTAATATATCGAATGCGAGTACCTACATGTAGATACTTATATAAAAAAATGTAGACTAAGATCGCAAACCTGTTGCACACTTCAAGGAAAACCGGAGAAGGAGAAAAACATGAAAGCCATTATTAAAACTACTCGGTTGATCATAAACACTGATCAAAGTACATGAGCCTGACTAAAACTAACTGAGAGTGTAAAAGATTTCTAAACAAAGCGTGGCTAAACTAGATGAAAACTATCATAATATTGACAATAAATACATACTTATATACGCATAAATAATAAAGGTTCTGTTGAAAACAAAATTTAAAAATCTTTCGGAAAGGTTTCAGACCCGAGTGGTCGCACTTTATGATGAAATGTAGGAAAAATGTTTCAGATTTCTGATTTAATTAACTGCTCTCGAAAAAATT
The DNA here is from genome assembly GCF_028554725.1 of Zeugodacus cucurbitae. Lineage (NCBI taxonomy): Eukaryota > Metazoa > Arthropoda > Insecta > Diptera > Tephritidae > Zeugodacus > Zeugodacus cucurbitae. The sequence goes on from NC_071670.1 coordinate 19,166,251, forward strand.
TTCGACAATGACAATATATTTCACTCAAATCAAAAGAGACCAAAACCATCTAAAAAAACAAAGAATTCTTTTGATAGAGCCACATTGCGAAAGACTAAGTCTAACCTGTTTGAGCTTTTACACACGATACTGACTATAAGTACCCAAAATTAATGCTTATGGGAAGAAAAATTATGTTAAAGAGACTTAGTAATCCAGACCAAAACAATTGCAAGATGTTTGTAAGCAACAAGAAGGAAAAATAATGCTGTAATTGAGTATAGAGTATGGAAACAGGAGGTGTTCAATGGGCTCACATTCACGCAAAGTACGCAATAGTGCGTAATTTCCTTACTATGAAGTCAAAAGATAGGACCTGGAAATTTATTTAAATATAATTGCGAAGGCGGTCATTTATATATGTATATATACATAGATGAAAAAAAGGAAACAAAGGAAGAATCCCGCTTATCATCTTGTACTGCCTAAACTCCCAGCTCAATAGTTAAGAAAACCTCATATAAATAATTTCCCTATGTTTCAATTTATTTTAATTTATGAAATACTTTATTGTATTATTTAATATTATTCTGCATGATTTTATAAATTTTTCAAATTTCTACACTTTTTGTTGTTATGTTGACACAACTACAGCAGATGGTTACTTACTCTTCCGATCTTCTCGTTCGTTGAACTGTTTCAAAAGTAACTCTTTGCACTGTTTTCTTGCGTTATTCCTCTTTTAGCTGTAGTGTATTATTCTAGCTGTTTGTATGATACTTCCAGAAACGTCACACTGATATTCATACACCAGTAATAAGCAATTTAAAACACAGAGCTGCTAGAATATTCAACACACTTCATTTGCACGAAATAAATTTATATGAAATATATGATTTTTTTATTTGATTTTTACTTCTTTTCGCCTTTAACAAAAACACCACATATCTTGTGCACTTTCTTTTCTGCTGCGCATTCGCTGAACTACGCCTTTCGCTTCGAGCGTTCACAACTCAACAACAAGTCTTTCTAGGCCGCTTGACGCATGCGCGACGACTGTTGGTACGTTGGCTAAGCTCAAACCTTCATTTCCACAAAAGCTGCTACCTTTTCTTTTCAATTTGTCTTAACACATGCTTTCTTAACAACGAAAGTACGTGTTGGCCAAATAAAGCGGAGCTTGAGCTTGGAGGTGAAATGAGCATAAAGAGGTTACGCTCCTGCATTATGTATTTTACCACTCTCTCTTACTCTCATTTTAGTTAATTTACTTAAAGTGCTTGTCCAGCATTATTATAAAAGTTGACATTTGCTCGTATTATTTGAATTATCAAGTCTGAAATTTCCTAATCATGACAGCAATTGTCCAACTCCTAATAACCATTTTTCTATTATTCACTCCCACACCCATTTCCTCCTAATATATTTCAACACTTTTGCCATCATGTCAAATCTTTCACAACTTGCTGCGCGTAACTAACGAGCGCCACCCGACGTGGTGGCGCGCACGTATGTTTGCTGCTCGTGTGCGAATTGCCTCAAATTTGGCTTTCCGCTTTTCATTGCTTTCTCCATCAATCATACTCACGTTCTTTCATACCCATTTATATTTTCATTGTCCATTATTGTTGAACGTCTGCTTGGTCATGACATTTGGCTTACGATTGTCAAGTGTCGATAGTAGAAAACTTTTAAGAGTGACTTCAAGTGGCTCGTATTCGTGGTGAGTGGTCATCATTGTCTCTCAATCGAATAATGCTCTTTGAGATCGAATGTCATAAGCAGAGTCACATTGATTTTCCATTTCACAACTTATGAAAATACTGGTTACTCTGATATGATTACTTTGTCAGAATATTTTTGGACCAAAAATAAAAAAAAAAAAAATAATATAAAAGTCAGAGTTATTTTGTAGATTCATATCTTAGATGAACTATAAAAAAATATAATGCACATAAAATATCATAAAATATATTGTAAAGATTTTAATCACAAGCAGACATTTATTGAATATAAATGAAATATGTCAAACAACACATCACCGACTGTTTTCAAAACGATTGAATAAGATACAACCATCATTATAAACATTCAAACCCATTAGAGAAAACACCACATTATTCAAAGAATAACACCTGCAAGAATATACAAAATTTGTACCCATCAGGGTTCAGGGTACACTTGCCACACATGGACACCTTTTGAATGGTACAAACAAACCTAATTGTCCTTTATGTGGCTCGGGAGATTTCATAATAAACTATATCATCGACAGGTGTCACCTCTACAACCAAGAGCTCAGAGTTTTGATTTCTTGCAACATTAAACCCTCGGACTTACTTAATTGTACAGACGAAAATAACGTTAACCTTTTTGTAAAATTCTTAATTTCTAGCAAGTTAAATATTTAAATTTACGATTTGTAAAGGAAATTAAAGATATGTTTTTATTTAAGCTATCCAATCGAAGAAATCGATAACTATCGCAATTTCATTACATTATAAAATTATCGATTAATTAATTTCAGATGTAAATAATAATAGAGTAGTTCTTATTTCGATATAATGAAGTAAAGAAATACATATATGTATGTACATATAGCAAGTAAGAAACACTAAGCGCATAGTAATACAGTGGAACTTCTCTTACTCGAATCACCATAATTCACAAAAAAACCTCGAGCTAAAGAGACTTCGAGTTAAAGAATTTTCATTAAAACATTCATTTTTCAAAAAGCTGTAAAATTAAGATTTATACACATTTTTATTTAGTTACTTCACATAAAAACACATACGTCAAAACTTGTAATTCTATAATTCGAGTTCGAGTTATGGAGATCTTCGAGCTATAGAAGTTCGAGTTATGGAAGTTACACAGTATATTAAAAAAAATAAATATCGATTAATTTTCGATTTGTTTTTGCCAACTTAATATAGTATTATTATATATTTTAATTACAATTAAAAACAAGTATGAAAGGGCTAAGTTCGGGTGTAACCGAACATTTTATACTCTCGCAATTTATTTATTTAACTTTATTTATATTATATAATACACAATTTGACCCACATATTCGTCATATATATTATATAAAGTCCATTGAAAATTGGAAACCATAATATTTATAAACATAGTATTTGTGCAAAGTTCTGCACCGATATCTTCACTAGTGCTTACTTTATATATTGTAAAGTTAACGGTTCAGATCGTCTTCAAAGTTCTGGTATATAGGAAGTAGGCATGGTTGTGAACCGATTTGGCCTTTTTTTTCACAACATATCATTGGGATGTAAGGAAACTATTACAAACCAAGTTTCATTGCAATCGGTCGAGTAGTTCCTGAGATATGGTTTTTGACCCGTAAGTAGGCGACGCCACGCCCATTTTCCATTTTGTAAAAAAATCTGAGTGCAGCTTCCATCTGCCATTTCTTATGTGAAATTTAGTGTTTCTGACGTTTTTCGTTAGTGAGTTAAAACACGTTTAGTCATTTTCAACATAACCTTTGTATGGGAGGTGGGCGTGGTTATTATCCGATTTCTTTCATTTTCGGACTGTATAAGGAAATGGCCAAAATAAACGACTGCAGAAAGTTTGCTTTATATAGCTTTATTGGTTTGCGAGTTATATACAAAAAACCTATTTGGGGGCGGTGTCACGCCCTCTTTTCAAAAACAATACATCGAAATATGCCCCTTCCTAGTGCGATCCTTTATTCCAAATTTTATAACTTTATTTATGGCTTAGTTATGACACTTTATAGGTTTTTGGTTTTCGCCATTTTGTTTTGGCAATGGTCCGATTTTGCTCCTCAGAGTGCCAAGGAATACGTATTCCAAGTTCCGTGAAGATATCTAAACTTTTACTCAAGTTATCCGTTGCACGTACAGACGGACAGACGTACGGACAGACAGACATCCTTATTTCAACTCGTCTTGTCATCCTGATCATTTTGATACACGTAACCCTATATCTAACTCGTTTAGCTTTATGACTTACAAACAACCGTTATATGAACAAAACTATAATACTCTCTTAGCAACTTTTGTTGCGAGAGTATAAAAAAATACGAGTATACAATCGATTAATTTTTCCATCTTAATATAGTATTATTATATGTATATTTTATTTGAATAAAAAAAAATAATAATCGATTGCATTATAGTTTAATCGATTATTTTTTAAAGGAAATTCTTTGCAAACGAAATAATCGACAAATCACAGTATATATATCTTGAATATTTTTATCGATAATATATATAACTACTATACTAACTGCACTTTACTTATTTATCATTCGCGCAGGTGGTTGCTGTGGTTCCACCAAGAAACGCACCATTGTCGGCGGTTGGGCATGGGCCTGGTGGCTGGTGACAGACGTGCAACGCCTCTCGCTCGAGGTGATGACGCTCAATCCCATGTGCGAAAATGTCGAGACGGCACAGGGTGTACCATTAACTGTAACCGGTGTGGCGCAATGCAAAATCATGAAGGTATGTTGAAGAAAAATCACACATCGCTCGCTCTAATTTGCCAACAACAATTCGATAATTGCTCTTTGAAGGAATAAACAAAATAACAATTATTTATATTTATTTAATTTCATATGATTTATTAATTATATGTAGCGCTTCTTAGCTTAGATTTCCAATTTGGTAAATGAAATTGAAGAGTTATATTATTGGTTTACTATTAAACTGAGTACTTACCGTTATTAATGAAAACTAATTGAAATAACTATTTTATACAAACATACATATATTATTTATATTTAGTCGTCTGCTGGATATTATATAATTGACAGCGCTTGGCACAGAAATGGCATGCTAGTATTAATCGAAACTTATATATTCTTCGTATCGTATTAAAAATTTCCAAAATGCGCGTGTATTTATTTCATTAAGAATTGATTTACATTATACAAAAACGCATATTTGTATGTGTGTACATTTAATATATTATTAATGATTTATGCTGTATTTTATTAACAAATTCTTCTTCGTTATTATTTGTACAACAATAAAAAATAATGAATAAATTTTGAAATCTATGTAGCGTAAAAAGCCTAAAAAAAATAGAAATTTCAAAGTAAGTTGAAATTTTTTATTTAATTTTTCTATATATATATATTAATATATTTATTAAATGTTTAAGTAAATGTACAATCCATTATGTCACACAAATACGCAATTCTAAATTTTCTCATCGTAATTCGTACTTTGTGAAATCATTGCCCACTGTACAATAGTTAGTAAGTAATAGCTAACTATGCTTTTGCTAAGAGGCTAATGCGTTGAAGTGTAATGACAATAGTCCTTACTATAATCTATCTTTTTTGTTAAAAATATTGTTATTATTCTTTTTTTATTACTGTTATTAATATATTTTTTTATTATTTACATTTATTTAATTATGTAGTAAATCTTTAAAATTAATTTGATTTTTAACTGAAATAAAATTCATGTTATTTAGCGCTTACAAATTGTTGGCCCTAAACCGTCTGCCATAATTATATATAGTAGTTTTCAAATAAAAGCTACCGTTTATTGAAAATTCGGGTTGTTATTGGGAATTTTCGAATCACCCACAATGCATTGGTAATCTCACTGTGACTAGGAACAAATAAAAATTTGTGGGATGGGAATTGAACCCGATGACCTTAGGAAACTAGTAGAGACATTGCCCAATTGAATTTTCAAAGTCATAATAGCCTTTTCGCACAGCCAAATTAATTTAATACATTAAGCCTATAATTGAGAAACCAGTTTTTGCCTTACACACAGTCAGCAGCTACCTCGATTAACAATCAGCTATTACACATTTTTGTTTTTTTCTGTTCATAAGAAGTTGCTAAATTTCATCAATTGAATACCATTTTATTAATAAACACAGTAAAATTTGAAATGTGAATTCACAGAGTTGCCTTCCAGTTTCAACTCGATTTGTATTGGATTATAAAATTAAAAATAAAATTTTTCTTTTGTATGGAAAGTCAATCTAAATCAGCGCTTTAATTGAGCAAAGGCCGGTTAATTAATAAATTAACTCCTGTACGAGAAGCCTATAACAATCAAAAGAAGTGTTATTAATTATTAAACCACTATTGACTATTCACCAGAAAAATTATACACGATTCTGATAACTTACTGTTATAAAGATTTAAATGCGTTTAATCATTTGTCTAAGTGTTTTTAGGCTATTTTCTCAAATAAATTATTTTGAGAAACATTTTTTATGAATTAACTAAAAATTATCTTTAAAATGATTAGTATTCAGGATTTCATAAAAGTTTTTTGATACTACTATAGATCTAACCTCATTCAGGTTTTGTTCTACTTTAGGTATTCAATAGGATAATTAAAATGAAATGAGTTATGTCTCAGTGTTTTCTCGAAAGTAATACATATTTTAGTTTTCAATTAATAAACAACCTATTTCTAAATATACTCCCGAGTATTTTGAGTAAAATGCCAAACGTAATAAGGGTTTGAAACGGAACAATTATCAACGCTTCTCATATCAATATTAATGAAGCATACATTTTATTTAATTTTTTATTATCTATTAATTTTTTATTTTTTTCTAATATTTATTTTATTGTAAGAATATACTTTAATTCACACTTAATTTATTGAAACTACTCATACTTTCTCTACAACTAATTTAATATTGCTTTTAATTTATTTATTTTATATTCAAAATATTTAATTTATGCATTTTCTAAGAAAAGAAATATTCCACACATTTCAAATAAACATTTTTACTTTAATTTTGTGTATATTTTTAATTTTCATATCGATAAATGAACGTTGGAGTGTTATGATTTCCATGTATAATGCCAATGAGCGCTAATGAAAATTCAATTGATATTAAGGTATGTCTATTTTCTTTTATTTTTAAATTTTTAATTTATTCTACCAATTTATTTTCAACTTACTATATATATTATTGCATATGTGTTTTCTAACTCATGCAGCTTTAACAAAATTTATGTGAAATTGGGAGGATACATTTTTTGTTTTTGTTATCCTTGCGTGCTCTGTATGTATTTGTTCACAGTTTTCTAATAAAAAAATGCTGTAAACTAATCTGAGTTCATCTCACTAACATTTTCACATTCATAAACCCATTCCCTTTTATCTCCTACAGTAATCTTTTTAGAGTACTAAATACTTACCAGATAACAGCTATATCTTGTAGCAGGTGTTTTCAATTAGTGAATACTTTTTATACTCAGTTTGCTGTAAACTGTGCCTTACGGTTGGAATTTATTCGATCCCTCCGCGATTGTCTTGACCGATATCATTTTTAAAACATAATGTCAAATCCTTATCTTTCTAAGTACGCTAAATTCTTGGTCATAACGTTAAATTATATGCGTTTTTTATTCGTGAAAATCACCCTTTATAAACTTTCGTGAATGCCATGTAGTTGAGAGTTTTGACAATCCTATAGTACTGGTGTAAATTTATTATGATTAGGTCGTTCACCAAGTAATTTCGTTTTTAGAGTAATTTAAACACGTTTGTATTGTGTACAACATTTTCTATTTTGATCCAATACCTTTTGCTATCTTTCATGCTCTATTTGACCCTTGCAGGCAAAAACTGATTCAAGTGATTTTTGACGTTCTGATTTGGGGTGAATGCAGTGACCGGAACAAGTTATAGACCGAAGATACCAAGTCTGGAGAATATGGTGGGTGTGGCGCCACATCCCAAAGCTTTTGGCGAGTCATAAAACTTGTATGGTCTCGGATTATCCTGGTGGAACACTACACCTTTTCTATTGATTAATTCTGGCCTCTTCTGTTTGAGGACTTCACTTAATTTGCCCCAGCTGCTCACAATACACTTCAAAGTTAATCTTCTATTGTCGGACCAAAGCACTAAATAAACGATCCCTTTGAAATCACACCAAAACAAACAACAAAACCTGTTTTTGGTTAGTTCATCCTTTTTAGACCGCAATCTCTTACCCTATATGTTTAATTTAACGTTAATATTATATATTATATATAATATATTTAACGTTTAATAAGCAAATCACAGTCGTTAATGCGACGAAGCAAATTTCGTTCAGAACATGAGGAACCTATATGTAAAGCTTCGAAATTAATCATTGACGTTTCATGTGCTTGTGAAAGACCACGTTGGACAAATTTAATATTTCAGCAATCTCTCGAGCTGTTATTCGACGATTTGTTCGACCAACGACTTTATTTTATCTACATCGGTTTCAAGAGTTCTTCTAGGACTTCGTACTTTCTCAAGATCAAGATCGTGCCGACCGAAATTTTACAAACCAATTTTGGTATTGGTGTTCAGATAACAAATCTTCTCCGTACACCTCACACAATTTTCGCTTTGCTTCAACTGTTTTTTACTATTTCTTCCATCTTCAATAGGGCACCAAACAAATTTCAGATCCAAGTTAGCTCTGTAAAATTTCATCCATAATATTTCGATAATAAAATTTGCAAAATTGTGTGTTTTAAGAGTCCAGGGGTTTTATTGTAAGCATGTCTGTACTCTAGGGATTGTAACGAACAACACCTACATAAGTTAAACCTAAAAATCTAGAAACAATTTCCAAGTATATCCATTATAGAAAAACATTTGGGTATTTGCGAATACAACAACACATTTCATATGACGATTACTTGGATTGAATTTTGGAAAAGTTTTGGTTAACTATTTAGGAGGCTTTAAAATAATTTTTAGAAGTTTAATTGTTCCAATAGTAAATAAGGGACCAAATTATCAAGAACTAAGTCAATTTCTGGCCTGGCCTGAAAGCCCAACATTAAAAAAACTATTATACTACCATTGTCTTCATTTCATTCAATTATCGCCAATAATTCATATTCATATTGTATATATAAATAACTTGGAATAATTTGTACATATGTTTTTATAAATACAACTCTGTTTTCTTATAAGCGAATGCCAAAAAAATTCACACTAAAATAACGAAATGTCTGCAAAGAATTTACGTTGTTTTATTGTTTCATAAAATCAAAAACATTTGAAAAAACAATTCTAATAAAAATACAATTAAAACAACAAATAAGAAAAATCTTCAAGCAACCACATTTTTAAAACAGTTGAAATTTCTTTCATATATCGAACTTCTATAACTCGAAGTTCTCTATAAGTCGAACTCTTGAATTGGTAATATGAGTCAAATTTCATACAAATTACCGTAACTCAAAGTTTTTTTGTGCATTATGGTGATTCGAGTTAGTGAAGTTCAATTGTACTTCAAATGAATTAGACAAAATGAGTTGGACGCAAATGATGTCCAAGCTTACACTCACTGTTATAAGTGCAATGCACTTTAGTTATCCTGGAGTATAAAAACAACGCTTAAAACTTCTCACTTGTCCAAGACAACTTTTAATCCAGTTGATCGTTCTTTTCGCACTCGCTTATACAGAAAACGAGCCGTATGCTATCAATATGCTGTAAAGCTACTCGCAGACAACTTCATCGAATATGATTGGCATTCTCATCTGCATTTGTAAAAAAAACCATAACAAATCTATTATAATATTCTATGTATTTATTGTTGTTATTGTATATGAAAATTTGTTATGATAAATTGTTATTGTTGTCATTTGGGACGAAAAATCTCTGTGTTTCATATATTTTATAACAAGGTTATTTGTAAAAGTCTCATTGCTCTGTTCAATTGGTGCTTCTCATTATATACATTTATCATCCGCTCATCGAATAAAAAATGTTATGTAATAATCAAGTCTACTAATTTTTTGTATCTATAGTCCTACATTAACTTATCGTAATAAATTGTTGTATAGTAATTTGTTGTTTTACTTTTACAATTACCGTTGTTCGGCTTTTAAATGTTTCTTTCCTTTTTTTCTTCTCTCTCTTTTGCTGTTACCAACAAAATTATAAACAAAAACCAAAAAAAAAACAAACAAACAAATGTAATCAACCATCTAAAAACTTCATCATAAACCACCACCAACCAACCAACAAAAACCAACAACAATTACCAATCAATCAATAAACCAAACAACCAACCAACCAACACCCTCATTCATCCACATATCTCCTTTCAACATCAACAACAACAACAACATTCTGCCTGAGCGCAGATGATGAACGTGTATTATTTTCACCATCAGGCTGACGAATTATTGGGCACCGCCAGCGAACAGTTTCTGGGCAAGAGCGTTAAGGAGATCAAGCAGACGATATTGCAAACATTGGAGGGCCATTTGCGTGCCATACTCGGTGAGTTGAGTTTGTTATTATGCAGACAATATACCGTTGTCATATTTGAAAATGTTTCGATTACACATCATTTCTTACCCAACACAAATTTGAAATAAACAATGAGTAGCGGCAATAGCAATATCGAAAGTGAAGTGAAAGTTTTAATTGTTCTCATTCCTTTTTAGTATATTTTTAAAAGCGAAAATTAGACTTACATAACAGTTATCGAGAATAATACTCATAGAAATGATTCAGAATATAAATCGGTAACGGTAAACAATCATATTATAAAAAGTTTCGACTCTATTTGTATTTTCCTACATTTTTAAAAGCAAACATTTATTTTAAATAAAAAGAACCGATAATATAAATATCGATAACTATATACCCTCATGTTTGAATAAATTTTCGATTCTACACATATTTCCAAGTATTTTTATACTCTCGCAACCTGTTACACAGAGTATTATATTTTTGTTCACATAACGGTTGTTTGTGTCACCAAGAAATAAAAGAGTTAGATATGGGGTTATATATACATATATAAATGATCAGGATGACGAGTAGATTTGAAATCCGGATGTCTGTCCGTCCGTCTGTCCGTGCAAGCGATAACTTGAGTAAAAATTAAGATATCTTAATGAAACTTGGAACACAAATTCCTTGGCACCCTGAGGAGGGCTTCAAAAATGGGCAAAATCGGTCCACTGCCACGCCCACAAAATGGCCAAAACCGAAAACCTATACAGTGCCATAACTAAGCCATAAATAAAGTTATGACATTAAAATTTGGAACATTTCGCATTATGGAGTGGCACATTTGGATGTAAAAAAAAAGTGGGCGTGACCCGCCCCCAAATAAGTTTTTTGTATATAACTCGCAAACCAACAAAGCTATATAAACCAAACTTTCTGTAGTCGATTCTCTTACGTACCCCACCACACCCCATGAAAATAGTTGAAATCGGATAATAACCACGCCCAGCTCCCATACAAAGGTTAGGTTGAAAATTACTAAAAGTGGGTTAACTCACTAACGAAAAACGTCAGAAACACTAAATTTCACATAAAAAATGGCAGATGGAAGCTGCACTCAGATTTTTTTTTACAAAATGGAAAAGGGGCATGGCGTCGCTCACTTATGGGTCAAAAACCATATCTCAGGAACTACTCGACCGATTTCAATGAAACTTGGTTTGTAATAGTTTCCTTACATCCCAATGATATGTTGTGAAAAAAAGGCCAAATCGGTTCACAACCACGCCTACTTCCTATATACCAGAACTTTGAAGACGATCTGAACCGTTAACTTTACAATATATAAAGTAAGCACTAGTGAAGATATCGGTGCAGAACTTTGCACAAATACTATGTTTATAAATATTATGTGAAAATTGGCCAAATCGCTTCACAACCACGCCAACTTCCTATATACCAGAACTTTGAAGACGATCTGAATCGTTTCCTTTACAATATATAAAGTAAGCACTAATGAAGATATCGGTGCAGAACTTTGCACAAATACTACGTTTATAGTGTGGCAGCCCCATTCTAAAAATCAAGGCCCCATATATCGAACATGAGGACCTCGGTGCTTCTAACCTAATATTAGGGTTTCCAAGAGTATAAAATGTTCGGTTACACCCGAACTTTGCCCTTCCTTACTTGTTTTAAATATATAAAAGTATATAAAGAAGCGTATCGACATTAATCCTCCTAGAAAAGACTTAGATTAAAAATCGATAAGGACACATACTCATATGGTAAAAAGTTTCAATTATTTTCTCATTTTCCTGAATTTTCAAATGCTTAACTTTAACGTAAATAATAATTATCGATAATATAGGTATCTATAACGATATAATCTCATATTTGAATAAAGTTTCATTTTTATGACCAAATTTAAATATCAGTTATCGCATTCATCGCATTCTCATTTATTTGTAATGCAGAAATTGAAGTTACAGAAAAAAGATCGATAATAATACTCCGTATTAGGTACTCCCAAAAAATATCGATAACGATACATAACAAATTAACTAATTTTAATTATAAATTATATCTAGATTTTGACCGAGGAATATTATTGGCCCTATTCACACTGCGGCAATTGAGATTCACTCTTTAGTACCAATATTTAGCCTGAAACTAATCGATGTTTACATTTACTGTCCTTATAATATGAGGGGTATTCAGACCTAACCTGTTAATCTGGTAATTCGTTAGTTCGTTAAAGCACTTTACTGTGAACATACTTTGTGCTCTATCTCAGTAGTGTAGTAAATTTTGAAATTTTACACAAAAATTAACTGAACTTTATAGGTAAGAGAAAATTTTATGTTACCAAGTAACGAAAAAATTATCAAGCTTGTCAGGCTCGTACTTCGTTATCGATAGAACGGTAATTTATTAATTTTTCAAAAATAAAATACACTTAGAAAACTACGGGAGTACCGGCTAACGTATTAAAAGAGCTGGCCTGAATATCACTATATTATAAATATAGTGAGCATGCTAACGAGGCAACGGGTTCTTGGTGGTCTACTAAAAACAACTTCTTATGGTTGTTGTTGTTTATCGAGAACCCAGAATAACCGCAGAATGATAGTGATTAGTATAAATATATCTTTGGCTTTATGCTCTTTTTCTCAGAGATACGCCATAATATGACTTTTGTACATCAAGCTCATTTTTTGAGGGGACCAGACATTGAACTTCCTGTATATGGTTTGTCGTCAAACCACATCTTATGGCGAATCGTAAAGCCATTCGTGTGATAGAACTATTAATTTTCAAAACAGAAAACCCGTGGTTGCATTATTTTACAAATTTTGTTAAATACTTTCACTTTATCCATTTATAATTATAAATTATACCTACTAAAGGAAATTGCAAAATCACGAATGAAATTGTCTATGCGTTCCAAAAGTCCATTAAAACTTCACAAGACATTTAAATAAAATACCGCAAAATGTCTGTAAGTACTAAGCAACCATTTATTAGCGCTTACTAATAAAGCGGAAACGAAGATATTCTTCGTACAAGCAAACGAAGCACGAGGTGAGAAGGGAGCGACTGATTACTGTTAAACAAAACCGAGAATTGCAAAGCAGATACTCGTACTTGGGAATAAGGACACTTGAGTTGGCACGCCACAAGTAAATGAGTAACATTAAAACCAGGAAGAGTCATACAAAAAGTGTAATAAAAGAGTGTTGTAATGCATGTAAGGCGAGTGTTAGTTGATATGGTGGTACATAACGGTACAAGACTATGAAAAGAAATGCGAAAAATAAAAGTGGAAAGGGCGCACCGTCAATGAAGGAAGGCTAAAGCGAGAAGTGGCTGACGGCTACTATTATTATTGTTATTCTAGATTAAGGCCACTGTAGGCTATACTTTTATTATTTTTTGCTTTCTGTTATTGCACAAGAAACCCAAAGCGTTTTCATGCTAGCTCCAGCCGAATGAACCAAGCGCTCCTGCAATACAATGGAATTTAATTACAATGCTTAGATTTGATTTAAACAGCGCTGACACACCATAATAGCATTAGGGAACGGGAGCGAAAAGGAATTTAGTAAAATGGACAAATGCTTGAGGAAAGTAAATGAGTTCAGATTTATTTAATTTCTTTAATAATGAGCATTTTCTTTTTACTGTTGGGGTGCTTAACATTTAAACGAGAATCAGGAAGTTGAATATTTCATAACAGAGAATGGCTACAGAGATATGGTAATATTCATAACCTATACGCCTTAACTTCGAGAGGCGTTGTGGTATGAGAGTGGCTTGAAACAAGTTACCACCAAGCATCTGGAATTATATATATTAAGATTTTGGTTTATTTTTCTAGGGCTCATAAAAGTAGAAACTCAAATAAGGGATTTGAAATAAAATTAGAAAGTGGGTGGAAATCAATATTAAGGGACATCCAAAGCACCTGCATTTAATTATAGAAAAGGTTTTATTAGAAAATCAATTAAGTGTGTGTAATATACCAAATATACCAGTTAACATTTAAGCACGAAACTTTCATTTCGAAAAAGCACATTTGATCCATACATAGAGTTACATTGTCGGCAGTGACCTCTGCATTAACCTTTTGGCGTAAATTTGTGCCACCAATGTCCTTAAAGAACACAGGTATCCTTGAATACCCAAAAGGTGATTGCTTTCAATGCCAAGTCTACTACAATAGTAATTTCATAAATAAACAAACGGTATTGTTATGAATTTTTATTCGTGTCTCCTCTGTCAACTGCAATAACTCTAATAGAATAGTATCGATTGAAAAGTAAACATGACGTTGATGCCAAGTCGCATGTCACAAGCTAGACAAATTGTTGTGTGCAACACAGGAGGTAAATACGGTGGCGACCATTACTTGAAATGAAATTCAAAGTACTATACAAATATTTAAGTGGATAAAGGATGCGGTTCGTGCAATGGACAGTTATACTTTTTCAAACTCATGTACCGATCATATATATATATATTTACATAAATTAACAAGTAAGGAAAGGCTAAGTTCGGGTGCAACCGAACATTTTATACTCTAGCAATTTATTGATGTAATTTTATAAAGATAACACAATTCGAACCAAATATTCGGCATAAAGTTCAATAGAATAAAGAAAAACATCATAAATAGTATATGGGGCTGATGTAATTCGTTTTCACCACCAAGATACAATATATCGAAGTCTTTACGCTCACTTAATTTTATATTACCTATAATTAGGTATATGGAATCTGGAGGAAATTATGACCCGATTTAACCATTTTTTTTTTGGTACAGAGACAAACTGTTAAAAGAAAAAAATTCAGAGGGAATGAATTACATTAAAATATCTGAGAGATTTACCTATAATTTCGGTAAAAAATCACACTTAGGAACTTAGTCCTTCATGTTCGATATCAGGGGCCTTGAAAAGTCATTTTCCGATTTTGACAATTTTTCCACAAGTGATGTTCACAACTCAAATACAGTATTTGTGTAAAGTTATATTCCGATATCTTCATTGGTTTCTAATGTATATATTATAAAGTGAACGAGTCAAATGGAATTCAAAATCGGGGTCGGGGCCATGCCCACTTCCCCAAAAAAATCAGCAATGGACCGATTTTGCCCTTCTTCGAAAGCAACCTCCTGAGGGTTGTTTGTAACACCCAAAACTAAACGAGTTAGATATAGGGTTATATATACCAAAGTGATCAGGGCCACGAGGCGAGTCAAAGTCCGAATGTCTGTCTGTCCGTCCGTCCGTCTGTGCAAGCTGTAACTTGAGTAAAAATTAAGATATCTTGATGAAACTTGGCACACTTGTTTCTGGGCAAAATCGGACCACTGCCACGCCCAAAAAATGGCGAAAACCAAAAACACATAAGGTGCCATAACGGAGCCATAAATAAAGCTATAGAAACAAAATTTGATCCAAAGGATCGCACTATGAAGGGGCATATTTTAATGTAATTTTTTTGGGGAAGTGGGCGTGGGCCCACCGCAAATAAGTTTTTTGTATATATCTCGTAACTCACTAACGAACAACGTCAGAAACATTAAATTTTACAGAAGAAATAGCAGAAAGAAGCTGCACTCAGATTTTTTTACAAGATGGAAAATGGGCGTGGCATCGCCCACTTATGGGTAAAAACACATTTATCTATATAATATTTTCATGACACCCTGAAGACACGTGTGGAAAATGGATGCAATCGGTTCACAACTACGACAACTTCCCATATAACTTAATTTTGAATTCCATCTGATTCCTTCATGAAGAACTCAGTGCCTTATGGTAATTTTTCACCGAAAATATCGGAAAATCTCTCAGATATCTTAATTTAATTCAGAGGAAATCTTTTTCTTCTAATAGTGTGTCTCTGTGTCAGAAATTGTTAAAATCTGGTCATAACTTCCCCTAGCTAATTATATGATTTTCAAAAATACGATGGACTTAAATCGGGAAACATATGAAATATCTTAGCCAAATTAAATGAGCATATAATCTTAGATGTGTATGTATGTTGGTGATGAAAATCAGTTTAATTTGTTCAGGAATTACCTCAGCCTATATACTTTACTTGATTTATATAATTTGTATCGATAATTATAAAAAATCGATAGTTTAATACGTTTAATCTATTTTCTTTAAATTATTATCGATAATTATGAAAATCGGTTATTTAATAATTTTGATTTCACATTTTTGAATACTCATAATTACTATCGCTAATTATGTATATCGATAATTTAATACTTTTAATCTAGCATTTTTGAATAGTCATAAATTAATATCGACAATTATGAAAATCGTTGGTTAGATTCTTTAGAAAATAAATGTCATCGATACTTATGAAAATCGATATTTAATTTATCGATAATTTTTGGTATCAAAATTAGGTAACAACAATAAAATATTAAATGTTTTCACTATATACGTATATAATACAACAAAAAACGAATAACTTGTGCCCCTAGAGAAAAACTATTTTTAAAAACAATTTTCTTAATTGTATGCGCAAGAAGTAAGACAGAAGTATGCTAAGTTGTCACTGAATAATGCAATGACACCAAAAATGTAATTGCTAATGCTAGTTATTGTGGCAACTCGCCAGGTGTGCGTGGTATAATTTGTGACTAACGGTCATTTAACCACCATTAGGTACTGTACAACAATAATGGGTAGTTATATTTATCATGTGGATAAATTTTTGAAATTATGCCAAATGCCTTAAGGAGACGTTTAAACCAGTTCAGCATTCTTTTCGCAATCGGTTATGAAAATCTCGCTTATATATACCAGTATGTTTAGGTATTCAATTGAAAACTATAAAAAATATTCTCTTCAGCTTGAATTCATCACACTTAATTGTCTAAAACTCAGCTTAGACTACTAGCAACATTTTAAATATTTTTTTTATTATTTTAACCTTGCAGCCTAATTTAAAGAAATAAAACAGAACTTAACTCATAAACAGGCAGTCAACACGCGCTTGTAAATACTCAAATATGTAAACACATTCATAAACATATTTACCGATTACTCCCAGTAATATTATCATCATTAGAATCGCGCACAATTTATTTACAACCCAAAAGACTTGTGCTTGAGTCAATGAAGAGTTTACTCTAATATTGTCGGTGTTTGGCAGGTTGCGCAGCTTGTGGGATTGTAATTGCGTACATCTGCACTTGACCATGACCGCCGTCGCGTTTATTGCTCTCACTGTTGTTGTTGATTAAATCGAATGTGTAACAAATGAGGAAGTGTACACAGAAGTTTTGTTGTTGCCTATTTTTTCATGCTTCAGAACAAGGGGTTTTATAATGTGTATCATTAAATTGAAATTCAAGCATTTTGCTGGAAAATCTCAAATTACACTTCGCTTAATTGAAAATAACTTCGGCTGTGCATTGAATTCTGTGTATCGAGAAGGTCATTTTGTAAAGTTGTCTTAAGTATTTTGTTAGAAACATTTTTGTTACGTTACACTCAGGTTAAAATACGCTGTCAACAGTACAGCGATTATTTTTAGTCAAATTCTGCTCTCTTAATTAAAAAGCAATACAAAAATCTTATTGTTTATTTATTGTTATTGTTCGTGATGACTTGTCATATTTAAGGTATAATGAAAACATGTAATCCAAAAGTGAGTTTTATTTTGAGCAAAAAAAAATCATAAATAATGATTGTCTTTGGTTTTTATCTTTTTTGCTCAAAAATAAAGATATAAATTTACTCAAAATTAATCATTATCAATGAAAAATTATTAAACTCAATAAATAATAACATTATTACAATTTTTTAAATAAAACTTATAATGATTACTGTCCTGGCCATAAATTGAATACAAACTCAGAAGAACTATTCACGTTGAAACCTATTATCCGAGAGTTCTACACGGCGTATGAGCGACATCAAAAAAATTTAACTTATATTACACTATCAAGGGTACTATGAACATTATGAGAAGAAATTCCAAGAAGTCTGCATTCTAAAAGGCATAAATGAGAATGCTTTTGACCAGGCATTCACTTTTGCTACGGCACCCAAGAATTATGTGTGTGCTTGAAAAGGCAAAATGTGGGCTAAACCACAGTTTTATTGCACACCATTAACCACTGGGCGTACGTCACAGCATACACGACGATCAACACGAAGCTCAACAACAACACCCACAATGTACACTGGAAAAGGAAACTAAAGCCAAAGAAAGACATTCTTTATTGCCACAAATTTTCCTGCAGCTGCAAAAGGATGGAACGAAAAAATGGTGAAGAGATAGTGACGTTAAATACAACTGCGAGCTAAAATGTACTGTATGTATGTATGTCTGTATGTATATGCGTGTAACTGCGTCATTGTATGCGCTCGTTATTAGCAAAAGCGCATCCCTTCCTGATATATATGACATCATTACACACAGCTGTACTTGCGTACTTGCAACGACTATTAGAAAAATCGCATAAAATCGTATATTGTTTGCGGTACACAAAAGACATCTGCTGAACAAAAAACTATTTACATACAAAGTATGCGCATAAACTAGTTCATAAAGCGTTTCACTTGAATAATAAGCTCAGCTGAGTCGGTAGAGTATCCTTCCTGGTTTTATAGCACACCCTGACAGCGACGCGCAACTGCAAGCAAAAGTGAGCGCAACTGTTTTGGTTTACTCAGCACTACGACACATTGCTTTCGGCAACATGTTGCCAAGCGCCACCCACAATGTTTAGCAACATTTACCACACTATTTTCAGCAATTCAATGAATGTTGATACAAACAAACAGCTTTAGCTGCTATAGTACATACGTTTGTATGTGTGCAAGTGTGTGTTCGTAAACAAAACAGACTTGCTAGCAACAATAACAAACACACAGCTGATTAGCTGAACCGTACACACAGATGTTGCTGACATTTGCGCGCCGTTTTCAGTCTGCGGTTTACATTTGGCGTTCAAAGACGTGCGTTTTTTGTTTCGCGCGCCATATTTGCCTCTAATTCGTTACGAACGTGTTCGTCATTCATAAATTAGCGTATTATTGGATTTTAAATAATTTGTTTGTTTGTGGCCAAAATGCAAATACGGAAATTGTGTGCCAAAATAAATAAATTAAAAATAAGATTGCTTACATGAGTTGCTATATTTATAAACATACATACATACAAGTATATGCGTATGTATGGAAATCAGTTAAATTAATTACTCGCTATTGATTTAATAAAGGAATGGTTTATGTGTATTTTCATATTTGCATTGACAAGAACGTTTTGTGCAACAGAATAAAATACAGAAAATATATTTTCGTATAAAAAACATAACTGCAACAAAAAAAAATATTTTTTTTTTTTTATAAAAAGATTGAAAACAAAATTAAGATAATTTAAATTAATAAAAAAAAAAAATAAAAAATAAATAATACACATATAACAAAAATAATGATAATGCAACAAAATTAAAAATTATTTAAATGATCTGACATCTATATTTTAAGACGAACGAAGACATTGCTTCGATTTCTTACTTTTCATAATGAATTTTAATGGGATTCTAAGTGCTCTGCCCTTAAATAATTCAACATTTTAGAGAGCTTAAGACGGACTGACCCTATTTCAAAGACATTCGTTTTTACATAAACTCAACCGATCCGGATTTTTTCTGAATAAGGCTTGCCAGCGCGTCAAAAATATTTGATGAATGTTTGACAACTACAACAATTGATGGAATCAATTTATTATCAGTATTTTCGATTACCTTCTTTTGTCATTTATGAATGTAATTCAATTTAAAATCGAACTTCTGGAAAATATACGGCTTAAAAAAAGCACACTTTTCTCAATATGTCGTGTGATATCATATTTATGATGTAATAACATTTGTAAAAATCAAATAACAATAACTGTTTTATTATTGATTCCGTCACTATCGTCAAACGAATACGTAAATATAACAAATAAAGCTATAAACTGGAGTGTAAACAATGTATTACAAAACCGTATATAAAAAATATTTATTATTTGCTAAAGAAGGTATTAAATATATATTGCATTTGCCTACTTTCACACTCACTTTGGTTACATTAAATATTCTCCAACAAGATATAATAATTACATAGGTTAACAATATGACAGCAACAATCACCAGCCGTGTGGCTTTTCACACCTGAAAACGCGCATAGAGTCATTTGAAATGTATAAAGTATATATGCATATAGTAGATACATACATATGTACATATTCATAGTAATTAAAATCACAATTGTTATTTACCATAAAACACATAAACACTTTGATTTTACTTCGCCATGCAATCAATAAATTGTCTTTGCGTCTCGCAGCGTTGCATTTTCATGCTCTTTATTGCGGGTGTATAACTTGCCTACATCATTTTGTGACATTATATACATATGTACATATCACTCATTTACTTGAATAGTGTCACAACTCAAAAAAGTCGATTTTTCAGGAGAGCGATTTAAAGTTTTCAATTGTCTCTTATTTAGCAAATATGGAAAAATGACATCAGTTTATTGACAAATCTAGTGGCCTGTAATATATTAAATACAATGTTAAGCATAAATGGACCAAATAGAGTGTACTAAGGCTTTTTCTTGGGCATAAACGTGACCCATTTTGAATTGTGTCGTTATTTGTGAAAAAAGTAATTCAGTTTCCCCGTCATAAGTCAAATGTGTCGTTTTTGTTGAAAAAAATCAATACGAAAAATTTAATTACTTTTCACCAAAATCGTTGTAATACAAAATATGTCGTTCTTTCTGAAAAGGAAACCAAATTCACTCTATGACAATATGTGTTGTAACGCAAAATATGCCTCTCTTTCAGATAAAAGTCCATGCCACATTCTGGCACAACTGAAAAGTGTCGTTGTTGTGGTTAAAAAATATTGCAACATAACAAGTTTAATAACGGCACATTCTTATTTTACGGTTTATTTTTCTACTCATCGGAATGAAATTTTTATACAATATGGACGCTGAAATTGCGCACATTTCTGCATACTCAACTCAAAAACCGTGTTTTTTGAGTTGTGACACTATTCAAGTAAATGAGCGATATGTATAGTTTTAAAATAATTTCAAGGCGTGTCGCATTCTTCTTGCATCAAGTCATTTGGTCAATTTTAAGTAGTGATTTTCAAAATTCTTTCTTGCAATGAATTTGAATTCATTCTAACTCAATGTTAGAAACTGAAAAAAGACAATCGAGTAAGAGTTTGTTTTATTATTTCCATTCCGTCACTCACTTCATAACGGTTATGCGTAAATATCTTACGATGCTTTAAACAGACTCACACAGGCTCAAACAGACTATGTTTAACCTGTCAAATCGTACTGCAATGAGAAGCATGCATGCTTCTAACTACTTAATTAAGAATTATTAAGCATTTGAATTAACATCGCTACAATAATTTCACTATACATTTAGATATATGAATTTAATTGGATGTAACTGCAAAATCGCATGTCATCACATACATGTATTATATAGAAATGTATACTGAAATAAAGTCTATTTTTACAATATACATATGTATGTACTCATCATCATACAATTTTACCGTTTGAAAATGCTTTATTGGTATTTTTATTGCTTTGCAATTTTGTAAAATTGCGGTATAGATGTATCAATACATATATACAAGTAAATATATGAAATTTATTAGTATATTTTTCAGTATAAAGCTCTGAGTATTTCCTAACCAGTTTTCCATAAAATTAAGGCGTATTTAAAGATTTCAAAAAATTTTGAAGATGACTAAAAACTTCACAAAGGAACCTAAATTTGGTTTATTACTTTCACTTACATGTTTACCCTCGAATCATCTTCAGCTAGAAGAAAATTATTTTCCTAAAAATTAATTAGAGACAGTTTGCTGCTAATTAAGGTAGTCAAAATTAGCCTATTCATTATTTTTGCCTGGGTTTTATTTGTAGTTGAAGTTATATTTTGATGTCTAATCCCACTCCTTCCTTTAGTTTGGATCCATCCATCATCCCTGATGCATAAACTTGCTGCACTTTGTAAATTTTCATACGTTTTACCTCGTATTCCTTGTCATAATCGGCATTACCACTGCCGAATAGAGCCAATGAGGTGTCAGTCACTAGTTCCATTTTGCTGGCATTCAAGTTTGGGCTACATGATTCTGCCCATCGATTTGTTTTAAAGATGTTCCGCTTTGCACAGATCTGCACAACCTTGAATCTCCCAATGTTGAAATTATGGCCCTGCTCATAAGTATCTGTTCAAGCAATTAAATGAGAGATTCAGAGATGCCTAAATATTGAAGTGCACACTATGACTGTGGGCTGAATATTTTTGAAAGCTCCATCTATGTCTAGGAAAGCTAGAAGGGCGTGCTCTTTTACTTCTGGGAATTTTACTTCTGTGAACTTTCCTTTAAAGTGATCTGGCGCACAGTTACAAATAATTGTGTTGTTCTAATGATAAACTTTCTTTTGAATCAGTATTAGTAAGTTATAGTGTTATTCCGTAATTATTAAAAAATAGTTTCGTGCTTTTAATAACACAATTGTGGCTAGTGTAATTATCCGAGCGGGGAGCTGCAGACATTTTCAAAACATTGCATGCGAAGAAGCTGTACAATGCTGAGCGTGTACTAGGAATGTGTAATAAATAGAAATATGGAAAATATACACATATGTATGTGTATAGTAGAGTCATGCACTCGTAGTAATTTAATTTTTGCGACCATAAAGTTATATTTGAACTATTTTTACACATTCCTCTGCTCACATGAAACCCTTAAGCCGAGAAAAGTAGAAAGTGAAAAGTTCTTGGCGCACAACACAACTATCAAACCGAGCGGTTGCCACCGCGGACCCCCCGGGCGAATGAGCAATAAAAGTTAGCGCCAGTTGCTATTGTGGTTGCCATAAAGTTGAATGAAGTGTACTATTAATTAAACACACGCGTGCACATAACTCTCTACGAACATTTGTATTTATGTGTGTTTGTAATATGCAAATATGAGCAGCAAACTTTAAATTTAATTTTCTCTCCAATTGACAAGTTAGTGACGCAACAATAAATGCGAGTGTCATTGTCTGATAAGGAATTTGATGTAAATTAACCGTGATTTATTGCGGGTACGTTATTGAATGTGACCAAAAGTGTTTGTGGTTGTTGTGGTGCCATACCAACAGTGGTTACTATATTTAATTGGTGTGTTTCTCAAACAAATTAAGTCATTTGTGTATATTTAGTTGGAGATTCTGAATTCAGAAATATGAAATTTCGCTAGCAACCATTTTTGCACTTAAATACTTAAATACAGTAGCGTCAAAAATATAATCAAGAAAATGGCAAACACTGAAACATTAAAATCGTATTAATTTAAAGAATATTGTTTTTGATTAGAGTTCTTCCATGTTTTCGATAAATTATTTTTGTTTTTTGCTTCAAATAAATCTTAGCCTTGAAGATTTCGCCTTCATTGTCAAACGATCTGATCCCACCGCCTTTTTCCGATTCTCAGATCTCAAGAGAACATCTAAGAACAGAAAAAAGACGAAGGGCTTTTGGGTCAAATCCAGAGGATACAAAAGAGGAATTGAGAGTCTATAGACTGTGTTAATGATGTAGCACATTGTTCTTCCAATCCGGTCTCTTCATGGATCTTTCTTTCATCGATATAACGATTAACACCTGGATATGGAGTCAACAAAGTCATTATATTTTTGACAAAATTTTGCGTATTTAAAATTCTGAATACCGATCCAACGGATAGAGCGCATCAATACTGATGAATCTGGCAGTGTAAACTACTTTATTAAACATAATATACATTTTCTCAATGGTATTGAGCTTGGAAGACCATTTACGAGAAAATCCATATTTAAAAAGTATATTCTTTATTTTCTTCATTACTACGAGTAATATCCTTTACTATCATAGACCCCAATCTAGCTTTTAGTCAGTCCACATAATGTTGTTTTATTTCTTAATCGAGCAATCCGTATGATATTGTGCTATTTTCAGACACTTTTCAAATACTTATACCTCAGGAAACAGTTGTTTCTGGTTGAGAATTCCTTTAAACAATTTTATTTTAAGCGGTATTAACTAAAAGGTATAAAACACAGTGATATCAAGCTCCGTTTCGACTACAGTGACCAATTTGAATGGACCTCTTTTGCTTTCTTTAACCACTCTACAACTAAGGGAACATTAACTCATAAGTCCAGGACTTTCTTGAAAAATCAAACAAATTATAGGCAGCAGTTACTACTTACCAAGCCAAACATAAGTTAGATTGCCGAAAGAACACATTTTGGCCGGATAAAACCTGGGTCAATTCCGTAACGTATAGGTATGTAGTGAGAAATATGTTTTTCCTGAACCTACCGTTAGATGATCTCGATAACAACCGACTTATCTTTCTTACGAATATGAATTTATTAACTAATCATACAACAATGAGTTCTGTCTAGCATTGGGAATAGATGAAACTTTAAAATCTGAGTAGTTTGCATAAATCCCAAGACAGCAGTTACAAGCACTAATCGTAGCGCCATTTCTCTTTTACCAGCACTGTTGTTTTTTTGTTTACCAGCACACACATACCAGTATCATATTTATAGCCTCTTCTTTTATCTTTACCAACTTGAGCGCGAATTACCGTATGGTAATCAAAGTCATACTCTTCTTTGCTTTGCCAATATGTAACAGCAATTTCTCATTATGCACGACAGAAAACAATACAAGTACATAAATACATAAATATATTGGAACAAATGTGGGATGTATGTACATATCTCACCCCACCCAGCCGTGCTGTTCGCCATCTATTTGTATCTTATCAGGTTTCCGCAGAGCTTCGGAAGTTGGAGAAAAGCACTTGCTGTAACATAAATTGTGCGCATATACATATGTATGTGTAAATATAGACATACTTGTATGTATGTATATATAAGTACATACCAATATGTATTTCTGTGTAAATAAACAACAACATGAAAACTCAGTTAAACTGTGAGTCGTTTTGTCAACGGTTGACGCTAATGAAACATTTTATGCGTCAAATACTCATTCCACCATTAGCATATGTGCGTTAAACAGTGACGTTAGCAAAATTGCGAGAAGGATGTATTAAAAAATTTTAAGAAAAGGTTTGTAAATTAGTTTTAAAGTTGAAAGCCGTTTGAAAAATAATTGTATTGTCTTCCTAACTCATAAAATCCAAGTTTATGACCAAAAACGTAGACGATAGACATATCATAGGGTAGAGCAAAACTGAGAGCTATTTTCACATACTGAAGATTTATTCACTGTTTTCGAACTAGTTTCACTCTTTCTGTCTACATAGATCTTGAGAAATGATAGTTTAGAAATGATTTAGTTTGAAGTAAATTCATCGTCTCAAATAACCGAAAAAATTAACTAAAATAATAAAAACTAGCAGTGTATGAATGAAGGAGGTTCTAAACCTCTAAACCCCCTAATAGCACTACTTATTATGTACCATGAAAACACATTTGATTTAAATTGGTTGATTTAATTTCAAATTAACGTTCGAGTCCTTTAATTTGTCTTATATGAAATTTGCAAATATAATTTCGTCCTTCGGACCGTCAATTACCGTTGCTGCATATCTTCACTTTACTTTTGAACTATTATAAAATTCATCGACAAAGGATTAATCTAAGATACATTTCGATTCCTATTTGTCCCACGTTTTTTTTTTTTATAATACAAAGATTTCATAATTTCATATGTAATTTAATGAGAATCGTTTTGAGATCACATGAATATTGAATATTTTTACCGTCTCCTAAAGTTATAGTTAGTTATATAAATAAATAAATAACTATGGTGCGTATGTACATCAGTTGGATTTCTAAAATGATTGAGTTTTACTTCTGTCCAGACAATTGTGAATATAAAGCCACCTATTACACACTTGTTGTTTTAGAAATTGAATCTATTCAAAAATAAAGCAATTACTATGTTTACAGTGAAAATAAGAAATATTTTAAAGAAATTTTCAGCATATTATAAATACTATTATTTTTGTCAGATAAAAGGTGTCGATTTAGAACTTGTTCCCTAAAAGATTGCATACATTTTTAATTGGACAATTTTCAGCATTGATGTGTTATATTAAAATTTTAAACCATGTTATCAAAAAAATATTATACTATAAACTATACTATACTAAATCTTTTCTAATAATAACACCAGCACTATCTAACTTGACCTTTTTTAAAATACACACGATTTTGTTTGAAAAAGTGTTGAAATGAACAGTGAATTTCCACAAAAAATACACAAATAGAAATGTTTGCTTTAAATAGCTTTAAATATATTTTAAACGGAATTCACCCTACTGGGTGGCGGGGATGACAAATAGTGCTTCAATGTCAGATAAAATTGATTTTACTTGTGATCTGTGGTATAAATCATGTACCATCTTTACGCATACTTACATACATACATACATACATATTGATATATTGATGTGCGGCATGCGACCATGCCAGCATTTCAAGAAGCCACAGCGTAGCACAGAGGCCGATGTCAGCATCTCAATGGCGTTAATTCCACAAGATGTCATTTATCATGACAATAAATCACTTAAATGATTAAAGTTGTTAACAAATAAGCTGCAATAAAGCAGGTGGAAATGATAAAAGTTTGGCATTATTAGCTTTGGATAATATATTGATGGTTTGAAGTAGTTTGTCAAACAGTGCGGGATTTTCAGGGTGGCCGATAGATCCGGCTATTATGTACTAAACATATATCCTATATACATATTGTATGATTACATTATATTAAAAACATATGATTACATATAATATATGTATACGTGTATAGATTTCTATATACATATGTACTTTCCATAAATATATTTACCTCACACCCTCTTTTATATATAGTAATCTAAAATTAGTAATGAAAAAAGTTTGCAAAATACAGAAAATCAATAATATACATGCAACTGAGTTTGATAAATGATGAAACATCACTTTTGCCTTACGAAGTTTTTGGAGCATCTAAAAATATATACATATATGTATGTAAACAGCCACCCCCAGCATGTAGCACGAACACCAACACGCCTTCAGAATTGAATTAGAGATTTGCCATTTTTAGAAACAGTTTCAAATAAATTTTGTTTTACTTTTTTAGTAAAAGAGTCCTTTGTAGTGAAGCCACAGTGAGCAGCAGGAAACACAAAAGGATAGAAACTCTATAACCTAATAAATTGGTATTATTACTTACCGTTAGCTATTATTTTTGTATAAAGTACACAATTCTGTCAATTTATTACTCAAATTTAAACAGTACGGCAACACTACTCTAATTTACTGTAGTATTGGGTTTGTCTTTTTCGGTAGTACGTCCTTCCCAATCCCTTTTGTAGTTACTTACTTTATAAGGCCGCCCTATTGCTATCTTTTAGTCCTTATCAAATGTCTATGTATACGGGTAGATGTATTGGGGAAAAGATTTGTCGGTATGTATGTATTATGTATTCGATGTATTTTGTATGTGACTCCTTGTAAATGTCGAAAAAATAGAAAAGAATTGTCACGAATAGTAGTTGTAGGAAGTAATGATGCGTAAAGTGATAAGCATTAGCTAAAGCTGAATTTTCTTAAAAATTACTAGTAATTGATTGCCAATGAATGAATATAGAGTAGCCGATAAACATGTTTCCAACGTATTTTACTTGACATTTCGTTGAAAGTATTTTCCATGTAACGGTTTTTTGTGCTGTAGTGGGTAGGTTATATTTGAAACATGTATATAAGAGAGCTTATTTATCCGTTATATTTATACATATATCCATATCTTTCACTCGATTAATAATCGATAAAATTAGATTTGCAAAAATAAGACACATCGATTATCAAATATTATTATATATCGATATTTATCGATTAATTTACAATCGATAATTTTATGTTTCTACGTATTTTTCTCCAAACTTCGTTGAGGGTTTATTTTGTAATGGAAATTTGGTCAGTAGTAGGTAATTTGTGATTGAAACTTTTATGCAAAAAGACCTATTTATCGACTATTTTTATATATCGATATATATCACTCGATTAATAATCGATTGCTGTAGATTGTCAAACAAGAAGTCATATTTATTTATCGATAGTTATCGATCAATTTAACAATCGATACCTTTAGAAGTTACGCAATAAATCGATAGTATTGAGATTTGATGTTTCTCTAAACTCTGTTTTATAAAGCCTGGTATACATAATAACATTTCTCAAGAACTTCCTTAATACTTTCAGATAATATTGATAATACATAGATAATATACTCTTTTGTAGATATTTATTTATATTTTACACCATCCAAAGTCGTCAGAAAGATAATACTCTCCGCGTTATCTTGAAGTACTTCAAACGCAAAATTTTCGTTTGAAAATAGTAAATTAGTATTTTTATCACAATGTGTAATCGTATGAACCGCATTCTGACGTCACTGTGTAATCAATGAAACTCAATGAACCGCAATTAGCGTAGAATTTCTGCAACTTCGCCGCAAACATATCGCTATGTTGGTTTTTAGCTTTAGCGACTTATTATTAGGGTGGTGCAACTCTGCTTTTGAAATGCTTGAAGCAGCAGTCTAAGGAACTCAATCGAAAATATTAAAAAGGTGTAGTCATTAAACATGAAGAGCTAATTGCTCAATGCTAACGATATTCTAGTTTTTCTAACGATTAATCTAACAAAAAAGTATCGTTATAAGTCTATGATTTTAAGTTTCTATGGTAGAGTTATAAATAACTCATTCTGTTTAAATAAACTATCTGTTAAAATATACTCTTGAATGATATCCATAATAGACTTCTACTCAAAGTTGCATTCTTTTAATTTTCAAATTATGCAACAAACTTGACAACAAAATCACTTATTTGTTTTTAATAATTTTCTATTATAAAAATCGCTAAATAATTTAAAAAATAATATTATGGTCCACCCTATTATATGCTCAATGCTCACCGTTTGGGAGTCAATTGATTTCTATAAACGGTTGTGTGCTAAATTTAATTTTTTATTCGGACAATCGGGTTTGGTCACAATTGCGATGCTCAGTGAGTGACGCAAAACATAAATAGTCGAAAAAAGGGGTTTGAACTTGAAGAAGGTTTACTAAATTTGTTGCAGAAAATCTTTTGCAAGTGTGCTTAAGTACTTTTAATAAAAAATATTTAATGAAATATTTTGTGCAATAATTAAAAGAAGTTTTGTTTGATAAAAAACAACAACAATAAATTCTTAACGAAATACAACAATAATAACAAAGATAGTTTGAAGTGAAAAATGACTTTTCTATTGATGGGAATGCTGAAACTTTCATTGATCATTGGCGGTACATATTTTGTTGTGTCCAGGTAATTGTATACACTGAAAAAGTTTATTTTTATGTCTAATTCTATAGAAAACTAAAATATAATATTGTGTTGTGTCATGCATATACCGAATGTATTATTAATCCGTTTTTTTTTTAATTGAGAATGAAGCCTACGGTGATCGTTAAGGTCCAATAGTTCCTAATTTTTTGGTTCCTCATCTGAATAAAAGCCTAATTATGTTCCAAGTCTGGGGTACTCAGTTAGATTAATTTTTAGGCAAATATCAAGCTAATGATATCTTCTGAAACTCATTGATAGCAGTTCAACATTCATCGTATTATTGGCAAACTGAGTCGATCCACTCAAGAATCCTTACACTCTTCGAATTCTTCTTCTTCGAATATAGCTCTGGTAACAACGTTGTGGTTCCTGGCCACAACGGAATCGCGGAAAATTGTAAGCTTGCAAGGTCACGGCTGTCTCATTAATAGTATCATGGAAACATATAAGACCACCGTTATCCTATTGTTGTTTACTAATACACAGATGGCACAGACCTTGGCTAAACTGGGCAAGCACGGGTCAGTCACTAGCACTTGCGCAGTCGCCAGATCCTTCTGGCCTAAGATGCATCGCCTTCAGTAAAGTTTACCTCTCCTTAGTCGTAGGGGTTGTAACTGGCCATTGTGCCACCGGGATCCACGCTCTAAGATTAAAAATATTACCGGATGTGGAATCTTTAGACGCTGCTTGGAGGAGGACGAGGAGAAATCATCTCATCACTTTCTTCTGGAATGTCTCGCCTTTGCAAGACCAAAAAAAGATTTCGCGGACCTCACTTTAGAACTTATAGAACTGAAGAATCTCTGCATATTTGTAGAAGGTTCAGGACCCTTTTTCGAATCCTAATGCCTAATCAATGAGGAATACTGGCTTGATAGTTTACGTGTGTTTTTTCTGGGGAACATCTTTACAACCTAAACTATCCTAAGATGCAACCACAGTAGACATATGACTAAAGGACACTAATTAACGAAATATAAATTAAAAACATTAGCATTCTTATTTAAACTGGTTAAAGCTAACACAATACACTGAAAGATGTAATCAGTTTTTATACCTCTACTTCGTAGAACTCACAATCTATATATAATATTTGCACTTTCAAAAAACAAACGGTCGCTTATGCTTGCTTATATTTAATTTAAATATCAAAAGAAATATTTACCAAATTCAAAATATATTTAAAATTCATTACAATAAGATGGCAATTTGCTGTCCCGGTCCATTCTCGGATTTATTCAAGTGGGCGAACCTTTTACGAAGTTCTTCCACCGCTCGCTGGAACTCTTCCACGCTGTCTGCAACTTGGTTCGTATTATGCTGGGAATTTTCTTGAGACTGAAACCCCTCGTCTTTATTCTTCTCCCCCGCAGCAGCATCTGCATTCAGCTCGGCCTCCGTACTGGCAGTAGAGGATTGAATTGATTCATTGTGCTTTGCCTCGCCGAGCAACACTTGTCGGCGATACTGTGCGAAATCTGTGGAGCCTAAGTTCATCGGATTCAAGGGTCGTGAAACTGTTGAAAATAGACCGCCTGGATTCAAAGAAGTCATTGGCAACGATTCCGTAGTAGGCTGTTGAAGACCAGCATTAAATGTGGAAAATGCAGCAGCGCTGGGTGTTGGCGACACATTTATGCCGCCGCGTACACTATTCACCGGTATAAGTTCACCATTTGCACCGACGACAATTAATGTATTCGGTGGATATTGTACGTTATTCATGCCGTTTGAAATTGGACGGGATGTAGTGGATAGCAGGCTAGAGAGTCTATTGGCATTTACTTGTTCAGGATTCGGCGTGCTCACCAAAATCAGATTTTCTGCCATTAGGCCCTGTAAATCTTGTAGATCGCCTTGAAAAATGCGAAAACCACCACCGCCGCCACCTGATGAGGAAATCAAATTTATTTTATAATAAAAAACAAAAAATTGTATTTACCGCCTCCTCCTCTTCGTCCACCTCCACCACCACCACTACCTCCGAAATCAAATTTATTTTATAATAAAAAATGCTAAAATATTTATTTACCGCCTCCTCCTCTTCGTCCACCTCCACCTCCACCACCACCTCCGCCTCCTCCTCCTCCACCAGCGCCGCCGCCGCCGCCTCCACCACCTCTAGTACCATTGCCACCACCACCTCCACCGCCGCCACCTCCACCTCCTCCACCACCAATAAAACCGCCACCTCCACCAAAGTATGGTGGGTACCAAGGGCAACCGCAAATGCCGGGTGGTCCTGGCGGTCCTGGGGGGCCACGTGCATGAGGATAATATGGTGGCATACCATAGGCAGACTCTCCTCTTGGACCAGGCGGGCCCATAGGTCCTGGGGCACCAGGTTCACAGGCGCACTTCATCAGCGACGCTCTAGTGCCCGACCACACGGAGACTGTATTAAATGTGTAAATTAAAAAAAGTGCTTCAATACGTTTTAAGTAGTTACTTACTCAAGATTGTAGCCCAGAGACTGCTGCTGCACTTCATTCTAAATTTTATTTTTTTAATAATGTTACAAGTAGTATGCCAGAGAGATGCTATCAGGCTAAAGTTCCAATTGATTATGCGGTAGAAGCTTCAGACGTTTACTATTTATATACAGACGCTGAAAGTGAAATGTTTCTTATAAGAATGCCAGTCCGTTACATACAAAAAATGAAAATGAATTTTAAAAGCCGGTGAATGCGCCGCTTTTGAATAATTAGGTTTTAGCGGCTCAT
The DNA here is from genome assembly GCF_028554725.1 of Zeugodacus cucurbitae. Taxonomy (NCBI): domain Eukaryota; kingdom Metazoa; phylum Arthropoda; class Insecta; order Diptera; family Tephritidae; genus Zeugodacus; species Zeugodacus cucurbitae. Next base: position 19,198,635 of record NC_071670.1, read on the forward strand.
TCAGAATATTCAACAATCAAATGCCTACGAATATTCGGACTTTAAGAACTTGTTGTTGAGCGCCGTTACATTTAACGCATTCAAGCCGTTATGTTGTTAAAGAAGTTCCCTACGCTGACATGCAGTGACCATCGAACGATGCTGTGTACGCTTCTATAAAGATCATTTATTTTGTTATTATAACAACAAAGCAACAAAGAGCGATGGTGAGAGCAGCATAAATGCATTGACCTGCTGCACGAAGCAATAAATGCAATCCCAGCTTCTTAGGCTATCAATACTTATACATTATAATATCTACATACAGTTAGATAACATATTTTCGTCTTTTGATTCAAAAGTCTTCAGACTTGGCGATTACATCTTCTTTGTCGTCAAATTCTTTCCAACATGAATTCGGAGAACAAGATAAAATTGCATGGACCCAATCCGAATAATTAATTCGTTGGGAGATGAAGCTCAATTCAACTAATTTTGCCAACGTTTTCATACATGGTACATTATATTGATGAAAATTATCTTCTTCTTAAAATATTGGTATTTCCCCTATTAATCTTTCAAAGTTCCAGTAACGTGTAACTTGTGGGATTTTCATTTCTCAAAATAGTCGATGAAAATTGATTCTTCCAAAAATATACACATCACAAAATTTGTCAGCTGTCCGTTGCGACTTTACTCGCTTTGGATTTGGTTCATTATGTGCAGTTCACTCGGAGGAATGTCGGTTGGATTCCGAAGTAAATTGATTAATAAACATAAATATGAAATGAAAAGCTCCATTTGTTTGTACAAAGCTTTCGCATAGAAAAATATCCGTATTCAACATATTCTTTGATGTCTTTACAGTGTCAGCTATCCCAATTGACTTAATTTTAGGGATTTCTAAAATTATTTGGTAAATTTTTAAACATTTTTGTCCACAACAAACATTTTCGGACTCCACTCAAACACATTATCAGGTTTGGTTCTCATCGGGTCCGTATAGAATTAGGCAAACCATTCAAGAATGATTGGCGCAGCGCACAGCTACCTCATATCAAACCTCTTTTGTATAAATATATGTATTAATTTTTTGAACTCGTCTGCTTTTTGTTTCTGATAATATTCATGTGGTCGGGAACCCAGATTATGTCTAACTACGATAACAATTCCAATTAGTATAGTATATAGTATACAATAGGGAAAACAACCTGAAACACAATTCAAAGTTCAATGTTCCGAGATACCATATACTTTATTTCAGTTATATTAAACACAGAAGATGTTCTCTGGAATGCAGAATGTTTGGAAGATCAATCTAAAGATATTGTTCTTTTAAACTGACCTTAACAACTTAATACAATTACTTTATTCCAATTGGAAGACTACTGTCCAATCGAAAAATACCATAACTGTTTTCCTAAACTATTTTATTAACAATACAATTCGTGCTTATATCATTACAGGAACGCTTACAGTAGAAGAGGTTTACAAAGATCGCGACCAATTCGCTGCGCTGGTACGCGAAGTAGCCGCACCTGATGTCGGTCGCATGGGCATTGAAATACTCTCATTCACCATCAAGGACGTCTATGATGATGTGCAATATTTGGCATCGTTGGGCAAGGCGCAAACGGCGAGCGTGAAGCGTGATGCCGACGCTGGTGTGGCCGAAGCCAATCGTGATGCCGGTATACGCGAGGCTGAATGTGAGAAGAGCGCCATGGACGTGAAATACTCCACGGACACGAAAATCGAGGACAATTCACGTATGTATAAGTTGCAAAAGGCCAACTTTGATCAGGAGATCAATACAGCGAAAGCTGAATCGCAATTGGCTTACGAATTGCAAGCCGCAAAGATACGACAGAGAATACGTAACGAAGAAATACAAATCGAAGTTGTGGAACGTCGCAAACAAATCGAAATCGAAGCACAAGAAGTGCAGCGCAAGGAGCGCGAACTGATGGCTACCGTTAAACTGCCAGCCGAAGCGGAGTCACATCGTGTGCAGACCATTGCGCAGGGCAAACAGTAAGCGCCAGCAAAATAATTTACTATAAATGTAAAATTATTAACAATATTTGTTTTGTGCTTCTTTCACAGATGTCAGACAATCGAGTCGGCACGCGCTGATGCCGAGAAGATACGCAAAATTGGTGGTGCCGAAGCTCACGCCATTGAATTAGTCGGTAAAGCTGAGGCGGAACGCATGCGTATGAAGGCGCATGTCTATAAACAGTATGGTGACGCTGCCATTATGAATATTGTACTGGAATCTCTGCCTAAGGTGGGTAATATAATATTGTGTTATAGGCTGCATGAGCAATTTTTACATATTAGATATGATTCATCTTTTTAACTATCTTATAATCCTGTCGCGGTTGTGAGTTCGTATCAAACTTAGCAAGAGTTGTTCATCCTACTTTGTGTGTCTTCAAATCTTTCAAGAATCCAACACAACACAAAAAAAAAACAAATAGTTGGCAGAAAGAACATTGGGAGGTCGCAAAAAAATTGCTTTACAAAACATTAGAAACAAAAATTATCAGCAGGCAATTTATCCGAAACTCAAATTTCCAGCACGAGCCATTATTTAACTTGTGGCAGAGAAAGTTATTCAAAATACTATGAACAAAGTCTATAATAAAAATATGGTATACGGGCCTTTCAAGACAGATATTAATTTCTGAATACAAAATGTTATTTTTTAAAAGTCCAAGTAATATTGATATAATACTTCTTTTTCGTCTACAAGATCGAATAATGTAAAATATTTACAATCAAATAGTTCCAAATACGATTAAGGAAGGTTCTTGATGAGCATTCTTAACAAAAATTTGCTCAGTAATCTCTCTTTAGAGTCCGCAAGTGACCAAAAAATAAGAAACTAAGTGCCTTTTACAATATTTCCTGGATTCATAGAAATCTACACTCCGGAAACTTACCACTATAGGTACAGATAAAAGCGAACTTCTATTGCCTTTATATCCCTGCTTAAGTTCCAATTTCCCATTTAGTTTAATATAATCTTGACTTTATCTTTAATATTATTTTTCTTACTTCACTAGATCGCTGCCGAAGTAGCTGCACCACTCGCCAAGACCGATGAGATCGTACTCATTGGCGGTAATGATAACATAACAAACGATGTTACACGCCTAGTAGCACAATTACCACCGTCCATCAACGCACTCACCGGCGTCGATTTGTCGAAAGTATTGTCGAAGATACCCGGAGCCAAGGCGTGAAATTCAATGCAACACTCCAGTATGCAAACACCACAAGATGCCCGAACGATGATGTTGATGACATAAAGATATAAACGATAATTGGAATGGAATGACACGTGGGAAAATGATTATTGAAACACAGAACAAAGGAAAATTTATAAAAAATATAAGAAATAATAAATGCAAAAATTATGACGAAGTATGGGGAGGAAGAAACTGCTAAACTGGAAGAATTATGATATAAATATAAGAACACAATCACAAAAACAACAAAATAAATGCTAAATTTTAACGCAATGTTTAGAAATCAATAAATCAATGTAATGGATAAAACTACGAAAGTATAAATATTAAAGAAGTATAAAAAAGCAAAAAATGTGTCATAAAAGAATATTCAAATTTGTGCGAACTCAAAGCAAAAAAAAAAAAAAAGAACTCTGGCTTAAGCGCCTATTTTGCAGTGAATTAGTAATCTAAATATACTCGCCTCCTTAATATAAATGTACAACACACTTTTATACAAGCAAGCATATACAATCTTACATAGCATCTTTATATGTACATATGTATATTTAAAACGGATTTAAATGATTTCGAAGAAAAAAAAAACAAAAACATTCTAGGCACAAACGTAACCACAATAAAGAATCTACAAAAGTTTTTCTGTTTTTTTTTAATAATAACTACAGTACTGAGTAAAAACCAAAATTATTAAATAAAATTTTTTTTAACAAAACTGACTGTAAACCAATAACCTATCTATATAACTCTCTTCCGTTACACAAAAGAAAGAAGCATTGTAAATGAACTCTATTATTGTCTCGTTGTCTACCAACTAAAAGAAATAGCTACAATAGTAATATGTATAGAGCCTACACAATTAAAAGTACACCAAGTCAGCAAATTTCAGATAAACTCTTTCTAATTTAGCTATTAAAAAAGTATTTGTCTTAACAAAAGCTTAAGGGAAATATATAAAATCTACTTTTATTATTGATATCTGTTTAATTAACTTCTGCTATTTTCAAAATTGTTAATTTTTCCTTGTTTGAAATTCGACTTTATGCGAAAAATATGTTGCAAAAATATTATTCCAAAGTTGATAGTTAATACTTCTTTAAATTTTCAATAATTATTTTTTACTAAAACTAAATTTACTCAATTTTCTATACAAACCAAATTTCAAAAATATTTAACCTATAAATTTGTCAACATTTCACTAAAACCAAAGACATACATTTTTAGTTGTCTGTGGAATTTTAAGCAAACAACTTTATCAGTATATAAAATCTCATAAAAGAATTGAAATTTTCAATAATTTTTCTGAAAAATTATTGCTTTGATAACTTTTTCATAATAAGATTTAAAATTTATTTTCAAAACAATTTCATGTAGCTCCATTAACTCAACTTAAGTTGTGTTGTCAAATTTTCACAATTATGTGCCACTGTGTAAGCGTTTAAGTAAGAGTTTTATATATGTAAGTTAGTTAAAACGTTTCGGAAATTAGTTTTATAAAAATTATGTTGCATTAAATTTAGTTGAAAATAATAAAATATCATTTGCCATATCAAATCGAGTCTTGCGAATTTATTACGATTGTTGATTTCTATAAATTAAAAAATAAAAGAAACAAATTAAAAAATATGTACTGTTATTTTTGTTATTATTATTACTAATTTTAATTTTGTTTCACCTATATTATTACCCAAAACTATATATATTTAATAGGCATATTCTTCTTCTTGCTATTTGTTGTTTTGAGTTCACTACATAACTTAATGAAAACTTATTTTCCTTAAACAAAATATATAAACATATACATACACACTTTGTGTATATAAATATATATAACAAAATATTTAACAATTCGATTTTGTTGGCATCACTGTAAAATTTTTTAAAATATTATACTTTGTAAAAAAAAAAATCAAACACAAAATGACTTTGAGTTTATATAAATACAAGCCTAAAGAACAATATAACAACAATTATAAAGCATTTAAACGGGCTGTCTGATACACTGTTGCTATTTATAAGCATTTACTTTTTGGAAATTAATTAAAAATCACAAAATGGCTAATCGGTAAACGTACCATTACGTTCCACTTCAGCGACTCGTTAAACAATAAGTCAATAGTGCTTTACAGTTATACAGCCACGCCATGTTAGTCACCCAAATACTGTGAAGCATTTTCAAATCCGTGCGAAGGATATTGATACACACACACACACACTATAATGTTCAATCGGAAATAAAATATATTTACATACATATGTATATTTATAAAATATTAACAACAGCAACAAAATATTTGTAACACAACATGGCTACAATATATACATACTTAAATGGTACTAAGATTGTAATATAATATTTTGTAAAATTCATACAATTTAATCGAAGATTTAAATAAAATGTACTTTTGTGTATTGATAATAAAATTGTATGTATTTTTTAACCTTTAAAGGGAAGATCCCCACTAATACAATTATGTAACTTCAAATCTAATGACTACACTTGTCCTTTCAGACCTTTGCCTGAAACTGAGTCTCCAACAGTAATACAAACCCATAGCGAACCACAATTTTGTGGTTACTTAGTCGGTGTATAGACTAATCCAATAATCCACAACCGCTTACCCTTAGGTTAGACGAGGGTTTTTAATCGTCGAGATCTGAAACTGCTCAACTAAAGAAACAAAAATTTCAACTGCAAAATTTTAAAATTACCTAAAAGAAAGTTTAAATTTTTAGAGTGTTACTTGTTAAGAGAAGACAGAATAGTTTATTTAAGGATCCTGGTTTCGAAATTTCAAAATTTGAAAAAAATTGTCTTATTAAATAGTGAGATATGTTTAAAAACAGTATCCAAAAATATCAGTCAATCTGAGTAATATTCTAAGAGATATACCCTTTGGAAGTTCCGCCCATCAGCCCACGCCATTATGAATATAAAATCTTTAACACGTTTATCTCAAAACTAAATTTTTCAATTCGGTGGAGATGATGTCTCGAAAAGTTATAAAGCGATTTTGTTCAAATTTTGCATACATCTGTCGAAATAACCGAAGTTTTTTTTTTATTATAACACTATATTTTCCAAGCGAAAATGTAACCAAAAAAATTTAAGTTTTTGGTTTAAATTCTGTCAAAAATTTAAAAATATTTTTGGTTGATTGTTTGTTGTAAAAATTCTGATGCAAATCAAAATTTGAATTAAAATCATGACATATTAAGCGGAATGGTTTATTTAACTCGAAAATTCTTTTTTCGAGTTCTTGAAGATTTTAAAAGTAAGGGTCCAAACTAACTATCAGACAAAAGAAATGAACTCCAAACTGAACCATTCAGAAGTTTTACTAGGAATCTTATACCGAGCATTTCCCCACGACCAGTGAGTTTAGATAGTTTTTAATCATTTTTAACGACTAGTATATAGAGGATGATTATGTGTGGAATACCCATGCAAATGACCTAAAGCCTTGAAAATGGACCAACTCTTTCACAACCACACCTACTTTCCTTATGTCCAAATTTGTAAAAAATATGTGAGATATCTTAACAAAATTAAGTGATCGTAAAATCTTGGATATAATGTAGCTTGGTGGAAAAATATTGTTAAATTGGTTTCGGACTAACGCCAGATTCCATATACTACATATAATAATTTCGTTATTCTATTGGACTTTATACCGAATACGCGGAACGAATTGTGTGTTATTTTGATAACATTAAATCAATAAATTGCGAGATTATAAGATGTTCGGTTCTACCCAAACTTAGTCCTTCCTTACGTTAAAATTAACTTCGGCAAAGTTGAGAAGAGAAAATGTTTAAACATATTATCCACATAGACCAAATCTATGTAATTTCCGACTTTGTCTGGAATCAAATTAATTTAGTTAAGAGGCAACTCAGACATTAAGAAGCGGATCCTGAGTAGTTTTACACTTAAGATTAGCAGTTACGACTTCTGATAGATTATGTTCTCTTCTTCTTGAGGACAAGGGGAAGAAATATTGATAAGGCCTATGTTTGGAGGAAAGATGAAACTGATCGACATGGAACACCTTAAGAAACTACATAGGTAAAATGTATATTTTATAATAGGAGCTGAGGACGTAACTTTAGAAAATTGGTTAGATCCAACACACCAACTTAAAAACTGTTTTCACCTTGAGACATACATAGGTATAGGGATTATATAAACGTTATATAGTTAATATGTTCATATTAATTCAATACGACCCAATACGGCGTCCATTTCGTAAACCTCATCTATGAGTTAACACCTTCCTTGCCTCCCTCCCAGTGAATGGCGTTCTTTCTGGATACTGTAGCAGATTAAACTCTTACTTATCCAGACTGAACCCCGACATTCAGAATATATGTCCTTCATGCAATGAACCCCCGCATTCCTGGAACTCTCGTTAAATGACCTCGACGACAACTACACTTGTGATTTCCGTTACAACAGGGCTGGATAATGAGTCAAGAAAAACACCCGAAGTAATCAAAACGTTCACGTAAATCCAATATAGCCACATTTTAATCGGTTAAGGGGTTATATACAGTTAAACGGCCGAAAAAAAGTGAATTTTCTAGAATTTTTTCTGAGAAAACTTTTTAATTTATTGATCCAAAAATTTATACACATATTATGGTATCTTTTAACTAAGTCTTAAAATAGACTTAGTACTAGTAAAAATATTTATTTGAAAAAGAGCTACAGCTGATCTCCAGGAGCTCCTCTCAAAAAAGACGTTTTGCGGTGACCAATATATCTCGGAACTGGATCATCCGAAATTAAAAAACCAAACAGATTTCGTTAAAATAATGTTAAATCTAGTAATTAATCGAAGGAATAAGCAAAATAAAATTTTTTGACAAAATGGCGGTTTCTCAAAAAAAAAAATCGATTCTTCACCGAAATTTCGGCCTTAAATTGTTTATAAAAAAAAAATATTTATCGGAGAGAAAAAATCTTCGATTTATTACTAAAAAATATATTTAAGAAGGTCGTGTTAAAATTTGAGACTAATCGGTCCAGCCGTTTTCGAGTAATGTTGGTCACCGACTTTGAAAACACCATTTTGAGAAAAACGCGTTTAAAGTTTGGACCTTGTACTTCCAAGCACTCTGAAACGCCTTTTCAAATTTTTCATTTGCTTGTAACTTTGAAAATATTCACCGGAACGATATGAAATTTTCTGTGTGTATTCTTAAATATATGTACATTAAGAAAATGAAATAAAAAAAATCGATTTTTTGAAAATTCTAACTGTATATAACCCCTTAAGGAAGGTTATATCGACCATACAAAATTGCTTGCATGTATGTATGTAATTGGCGTTGAACCGTTTAGCCGGTTATAGCCGAATCGATGAGAGAGCGCCACTCCTCTCTTTCCTTCGCTGTTCGGCGCCAGTTGGAGATTCCAAGATCGCTCTCCACCTAGTCCCTCCAACGGCGGAGTGGAGGCCTTCCCCTTCCTCGGCTTCCTCCGGCGAGTACTGCATCGAACACTTTCAGAGCAAGAGTGTTTTCGTCCATTCGGACAACATGACCTAGTCAGTGTAGCCGCTGTCTTTTTATTCGCTGAACTATGTCAATGTCGTTGTATAACTCGTACAGCTCATCGTTCCAACGTCTGCGGTATTCGCCGTTGCCAATGTTCTGAGGACCATAAATCTTGCGCAAAATTTTTCTCTCGACAACTCCTAGTTTCGTCTCATCTGATGTTGACATCGTCCAAGCTTCTGCACCATAAAGCAGGACGGGAATGATAAGCGGCTTGTAGAGTTTGATTTGGTTCGTCGAGAGAGGACTTTACTTTTCAATTGCCTACTCATTCCAAAGTAGCACCTGTTGGCAAGAGTGAATCTGCGCTGGATTTCGAGGCTGACATTGTTCGTGTTGTTGATGCTGGTTCCCAGGTATACGAAATTATCTACGACTTCGAAGTTATGACTGTCAACAGTGACGTGGGAGCCAAGACGCGAATGCGCCGACTGTTTGCTTGATGACAGGGGATATTTCGTCTTGTCCTCATTCACCTCCAGACCCATTCGCATCGCCTCCTTATCCAGGCGGGAAAAAGCAGAACAAACGGCGCGGTTGTTGCTTCCGATGATATCAATATCATCGGCGTACGCCAGCAGCTGGACAGTCTTATAGAAGATTGTACCTTCTCTATTTAGCTCTGCAGCTCGTATAATTTTTTCCAGCATCGAGTTAAAGAAGTCACACGATAGTGAGTCACCTTGTCTGAAACCTCGTTTGGTATCGAACGCCTCGGAGGGGTCCTTCCCAATCACGGAGCTTTTGGTGTTGCTCAACGTCAAATTACACAGCCGTATTAGTTTTGCGGGGATACCAAATTCAGACATCGCGGCGTAAACGCAGCTCCTTTTCGTGCTGTCGAAAGCAGCTTTAAAATCGACAAAAAAGGTGGTGTGTGTTGATGCTTCTCCAAGATTTGGCGCATGGTGAATATCTGGTCAGTTGTGGATTTTCCAGGTCTAAAGCCACACTGATAAGGGCCAATCAGTTTGTTGACGATGGGCTTTAGTCTTTCACACTGTACGCTCGATAGAACCTTGTAGGCGATATTTAGGAGGCTTATCCCACGGTAATTGGCGCAGATTGTGGGATCTCCCTTTTTATGGATTGGGCAGAGCACACTGAGATTCCAATAGTCAGGCATGCTTTCTTCCGACCATATTTTACAAAGAAGCTGATGCATGCACCTTATCAGTTCTTCGCCGCCGTATTTGAATAGCTCGGCCGGTAATCTATCGGCCCACGCCGCTTTATTGTTCTTCTGGCGGGTAATTGCTATTCGAATTTCTTCATCGTGGGGAAATGGAACATCTGTTCCATCGTCATCGATTGGGGAATCGGGTTCGCCATCTCCTGGTGTTGTACTTTCACTGCCATTCAGCAGGTCGGAGAAGTGTTCCCTCCATAATCCCAGTATGCCCTGGAAATCGGTTACCAAATTACCACCTTGGTCTCTACATGAGATTGCTTGCATATCGAAGCATAAAAAGCCGTCCGCCATTGAACGAAGCACAATTTATTGCGCCCTACTAATCACCTACAATTTACACATTGTAATAGGTCACGGATTGCTTCAGAATGTATACGGTCTAGAGACCGCACACCTTTAACCACTACATCAGAGGCTCTAGATAGTAATGATGGACGAAAATATAATCTTTAGTCGTATAAAATCCTATTCAATTCGTAAATATAATCGGAGTTAAAGAAATATATATAAGGCTACATCTCATTTCTCACATGGAAATTGAAAACAATATTGTATTTATTTTATTTTGAATTATGGTATTTATTAATTTAGTAAACATAAAATTAATAATTGTATGCATTCTTTTGTATATTTAAATATACTTATATAAAAGTAACTACTCAATATAGTTTCTTGTATTGTTATTTTATTAACTTTGCTTAATTTTTTGCGTTTTTTGCTTTTTCTCGTGTTTTTTTATATTTTTTTCTTTCTTCACTTTACTTTACTTTACTTTACGTTAATTTTTTACCATTAATTATCATAATTAATAATAATTAAGTATTAATTTTTATGTGTATTGTAATTAAATTGTATGCATTTATGCTGATTTACCTTCTGCTTTAACGCCTTTTTGGTTTGTGTACAAAATTGTTGTTTATGCATTAATAAATGTTTTTTTGTTTTAGTTTGTTTTTTACTCTTCTTCAACTTTTACTTTTATATATTTGCTTTGCTTTTGAAATTTCGCAAATTTTTCATTTATTCAATTGTTTTTTCATTGCCTCTAATTTTGGAAGAAATTAAAAAAGAAAATAACAAAGCAGAATTCTTTTTATTATAACAAAAACGCTATGCAAACATGCATAAATAAGTAGATATAAAGTTAAAAAATATATATATATATGTATTTATATATATGTATGTGTGTAAATAATAATCCAGAGATAACAATAGTGCAAAGTCGATGATTAGATAAATTAAAAGGGACAGTCGCAAAAAATGGAACGGATTTGTAGATATCGATAGTGGGACACAAGGTTTCGAAGGATTTTTGGGTTCGAATATGCGGAGGAGTATATATAAATTTCAAATCGGAAAACGGTTGTCCAGTCGGATATTATAATTAGCTTAATTTAAACAATTTCTTATAATTGAACTGTTGATACGAGTTGCAGTGTATGGTTGTGTATAAATCATACTTAGTAAAACTAAGAAAAATAAGCTGATGAACGGATCGTGTTGTTGATTGGTTGTCGAAATATATCAGCGTTTATTTGAGTAGTGTTGAGTTTGGCAAAAGCAAAACTGGAGTTGGAGGGAAATTTACGTAATATTCTGAGGCGCGCGAATGTATTCGATATTGTAATATGTATTATGAAATATTTATTGGCAAACGTGTTTATACTTTGGTAGCTCAAAAATCTCAATGTATATTACCATGTGGAAAATATGATTTTCGAAGAGGTAAGCTGAAACTAGCAAGCTATAACTTATAAAAACGTTTTTCTTATTCAATCTTTTCTTCACTTTGTTCTTGAGAAAAGTTATAGTTTCCACTTGCAATCAACTTTTCACACCTTGCGATAAATCGCTTGTTTTGGACAAATTTTCTCGAGTACTCTGTTTCTTTGTATTATTATTAACGCTTAGTACCAATTATATGTGTAGTTTTTGCATATATATATATATGTATATATAAAATGTGTCGCCCTCTTGCAAGTACCTTTGTTGAAAGTTTTATATCATGGTATTTCAATTAATGTAATTTCCTGTTATGTATGCTTGTGTTTATTATTTAATATGTGTAGCGCTTTATTATTACTTTGCCTTTTTGTCTAATCTGAGGAGGGAAGAGGTTTATATTTATTTTTTACTGCTCTTACTACCTCGTAATTTTAGTTTTATAAATTTACGCAAATATTTCCTTCGTATTGCTTTTGCTCCTTCTTTCATTCGCTTTTAGTTGTCTGCGGTAGCCTACAGTTCTATAATATATAAGTATAAGTATTAGTACGTTTATTTTAAATATATTCTTAAAATAGGCTTTTATATTTTGCAGCTTGCTTTGTATTGAGTTTTAAATTAATCAGTTTTTGTAGCATTACGCCTTTTTATTTTAAAATATCTAGTTTTTAATTCCATGTAATTTCGTTTTTAAATCAACGCCGTCATTCGCTTGGCCGTCACAAGTTATTTATGTTCAGTTATATCCGCTGTCGCCACGAACCACGCGCCACTTCAATTTCTCTATTATCAAATCCACCAGACTTTACTAGGCCTGCTAGCTATTTGCAATACAAGTCTTTTTATAAACTCACTCGCGCCCGTTTGCTTTGCCGTGTACCCGCTCTTCTGAAATCAACTTGGCTTTTGCTCTCAGTCGCTGCCGAATCCTTCCATTAACGCATTAGTTCAACTTATTTTTTAGTAAATTTATTTTAATTATTTATTTGAGAGTTTTTCTCCTTTTGCACAATTACTTTTTGTTCAAATGTTTTTTTGTTTTTATTTTCAATTCGCACGGTTTTTCTCCTTGTCTGCTTGTTATCAAATATACTTTTTCCTTTTTATTTTCACTTCCATTTCCGCAAAAAAATGTCACTTAAGAAAAAATTAAATGTTCTATTTTGGATTTTTACGTTTGCTGTTGTCGCTGTTTGTATCGTTTTTATCATATAATGTTTTTTACGCTAATCTTAGCAATTTATATTGTAGTTTAATTCTTCGTCTGTTGGCCTTTCGGTTTGCTGCTTTATATTTTCTTTCTTTCTATTTGCATTTATATGAAAAAAACAATTCTCTTCTACTGGCTCTTTAGTCATCTACCTCTTCGTCATGCTCCTTAGTATCATTTTGTTGCAACTCTTTTAACTTTTCTTCACGAGGTTTGGCATTGCCAAAGATCGCGGCCGACTGTTTAGTCTCTGCCAATGCATTGATTGGCGCTTGTATGGTCCGTGGCTTTAGATTTAGCCGTGGCCTCTCGCTATCATCTACAAAATAGTAAATAGAAAATTGTAAAATTATTTATATTAAAGCAACCATAAGAAACTTCTCAAATTTGTAAATTTCATTTAATGGCCAGAAACAGAAAATCAAGTATGTTTTTTACTCACCTATACTGCCTAACGGGGCAGCTGCCGGTGCGGGTCTATCATTATGAGTAGGATTGAAGTTGGAGCGCTCGCGATCACGTTCTCCTCTATTCCTACTGAAATTATTGTAGCGATCGTTTCCTCCATCCCTACTTTGAGCGCCGAAACTTCCTTCACGTTGATTACGGTCATGATTTCGCTCGAAGCGATCATCATTGTTGAAATTTCCGTACCGGCCCCTATTCGCTGGACGATCTAAAACATCACGAATTTAAAATGTTAAAAAACTAATTAACAAAGTATTATATATTAAGCAATAGAGTGCAAAATTAATAAATTTAAATTTTGCATGCGGTGATTTTTGTCCAAAAATTTCAAAAGAAATACGCATACGAATAGTGGATTTGGAGAGGCAACTACGGGTGTTGTACGAATAGTTGTTGGTTGTGGGGCAAAGCTGGAACAAGGTTCTTAATAAAATTAATAAGCGTTATTTTAATAAGTGAGTTGTTATAATATAAAGAATGTAGGCAGAATATGTTTGGTGTTTGTCATTTTTACATTTTTGGTGAATTCTACATTAAGGTTTGAAAATGTAGTATGATGTTCCATTCTTTATTTCCTACAGACTTTATTTACCATTGTATCCTCTATTCATGCCACCACCACCACCGCTGCCGCCGCCTCCGCCGCGATTTCTATCGTTGTGACCATAATTATCATTGTACGAACCTCTACTATCGCCGCGATTACCACCACCGGCACCACCGCCTCCTCCACGATTAAATTGATGATTACCGCCTCCGGCACCACCTCCTGAAGAGCCACCTTGTCTTGGCGGGCCCCGTTTGTTAAAACCACCACCACCACCAGCACCTCCTCTACAAAATACATGAAGGAGAAAAAGGAACTGTAAGCATCATATATACATTATAGGTTGAGACTATCTAACCGTTCGTTTTTCCTGCGATCAGCTATATCGATCCTAAGCGGCGCGGATAAGTCGTCCAATTTGATTCGTCCATCGCATTCCAAGGCGCGTTCCAAATTCTCCAAAGTTTCGAATTCAACATAGCAAAAACCTTTGAATTGGTCCGTTTCCCGGTCTTTAACCAAACGTACATTTTTTACCTCAAAATCTTGAAATATTTTTATAACATCTCCTTGTACTAGCCCTTGTGGCAAGTTTCCGACGTACGCAATAAATGGAGGTTCCGTTGGCAATTGCTTTCCCGGACGATCGCCATAGTTTCTTTAGAATACAATTAAGAGGTATAAATAAATATATAAAGTAATGTCTATTTGAAATAAGTATACTTTCATAAACTTAAAAAATTAAAAAGTAAAAAAATTAAAAATTTCTCAATTGCCAATCTAAGGGCAAATCATGTAAATGTAATTAATGAGAAGTTTCACGACTAAATATGTTTATTAATATTTCATAAATATATACTTATTTATATATGTATATATATATACGCAGTATATTATGTAACAAATAAAACACACAGTGAATATATAACGATCGCTTGTAGATATTTTTAATAAATTACTAATTCAATTATGAAAACCGGCATAGTTTCGTTCACAGTTAATAGTCAATAAATACGAATGAGCACGTTTTATTGAAAATATCCTAACTGGATCTGTTGTGGTATGTCAGTGCCCATATACATAGCATATAATGTAGCATTAAATATGTATATATATAATTAAAAGGATTTTTTGTGTGTTCTAGTCAAATCGGCGTCACCATAACCTCAGCCGACGACGTCACCTATCCCACCTCTAAACCTTTAGACCAGCCTAAACATTGCTGCGGTGACGTCGGGCAAATGCCGATTGCGATGCGCGTTTTTTTGACATTTAGTGGGTTCACTATGTTTTGCACATGCTCCACAAATCTTTTCTATTCACATCGACTACAACCTAGAATTTTTTCAGAGAAGTATAGTCTTTATTCTACAAGCATTATTAATTTTTACTCCGCGCGCCTTTTAATTAATATTTATGTGCTCAATTTACTCATCCATGCTTCTTGATTTAGATGACTATATGTCACTATATAATTACTCGCCGTGCGTGCTCGTCAAAGTCGTAGTCTTTTCTCTACTTCTTTCTATCCGTCGTCAATGTGAAAATATATATAAAAGTTCTTTCCGGGTTTTCCTATTATTTTGGTACTTTCTAACTTAATTTAATATCAATTGTATAAATAATAAACTTTAAAACACTTTTTTACAAATTTAAATACACAAAACTGTTTATAAATAGATGTTTTTTAAAATATTTACCTAGCGTGATCAAAACCAGCTCTTCCAGCCATGTTTTATTTTTTCAAAATGGTCTAAGCGAAAGATGTCCGTCCCAGTTAAGGCGAATTTCTTTTCTACCTTGTACGTTTACACTTCTTCGCTGTCAAAGTATGCGCCCAAAGCACACGTGATATCTCTTTTGCACCTACGTAACCGCCGTTCAACGAACTATCAAAACAAAACGAATTGATCCGCGTTACACTGCTGTACTCTTGTTGGCTAGCAAAGTGTTTTGGCCACTCCAACGCTATTGAGCAACAGAGATGGCAATATTTATCAATGCAACACGTTTGCGTACACCGGCCGCTGCACTAACTATGCTACAAATAATTCAAATTATGTGAATGCACGTAGTAAATTGTAACCAATATACTGTTTTTGTTTACGATCAACCGCTTGCTCCGTCCACCTACTCTTTACAAAAACTTTTGTTGCACTGAAATTTTTCACTTTTCCGGGTTTTTATTTGCCAATCTCTGAATCTCTGCTCTCCACTCACATTCACTGCACTCGCGCAAAGCGCACGTCAAATTTTTGCGTTTGTTTCTACGAAATTTTGCTGCTTTTACCGCTTCACTACTATGGAAATAATTCAATAGATTTTTTATGTGATAAAATACGATATGTGGAATTAGGTACGTCTGAAGGAATTCAATATGCCGATTTTATTGATCGTTGCTTTGATTTTGACGTATTTTTTCAAACGAAAAGTGTTTTTTCTTCGACTTTGTTATATGTATGTGTATACTGTTGTTTTCAACTTCTCTTGCTGACAGCATGAAACAAATATAGTTATTAAACTGTAATGACAGTCAGTGCCTGAAAAGCCGAAGGATGGAATGAAAATGAAAATCACAAAATTGTGCCAAATTTTTGCACGCCATCGGCATTTCAGTGATGCCAGAGGGAACGAAAGTTATTAAAACGTTTTAATGCTTAAACATTGTGAATAGCTACACCAGTAACGAGTACTATTTGGAATTTTCAGATAAATTATTATTTTTCTTTGGAATCCACTTTAAAAAATTCTTTTGAAAAACATTTGCAATGTCAAAAAATATAAATTCTGTATGAACGTAGGCAAAAGATTTATGACGAAATTTCACCAAGCAAATAAATACGCTTACTATGCTATACTATAATTATAATATAATTAAATATCGATTAGTGCATATTATTTCATGCACTATACCAAACATATTCTTGCTAATAAATATGTAATAACAAAATATATTTCCAGCACTTAAAATACCGATATGGTGACCTTGTGATATTCAGAGGCTGGTGCAGAAAGAAGATTTGATAAATGTCAAATGTACAAGCCGATTTTTTGACGTTTTCTGACATTTTCCTTTCGCACACCTATTACTCTAAAAGTGTACACGTTTTTGCTGCAAATTTCAAGAAATCGAAGTTTGAGCTTTAATTTAGTAAAATTTCATTAGAAATATCTAAAATATTAAGAACATATTACGAAAATGGCGTTGACTTCACGTTTTTATAGCGAAAAATATCCCGAAGTTGAAGATGTTGTAATGGTGAATGTGTTATCCATAGCTGAAATGGGTGCATACGTCCATCTGCTAGAGTACAACAACATAGAAGGAATGATTCTGTTGTCAGAGTTGTCTCGTCGTCGTATTCGTTCCATTAATAAATTGATTCGCGTTGGCAAAACCGAACCTGTTGTAGTGATACGTGTAGACAAAGAGAAAGGTTACATTGACTTGTCCAAGCGTCGTGTATCAGCGGAGGATGTTGAGAAGTGCTCTGAACGTTTCGCAAAAGCAAAGGCGGTGAATTCTCTACTAAGACACGTAGCCGATATTCTTGAGTATGACTCAAGTGAAAAATTAGAAGAGCTGTACTTGAAAACGGCTTGGCATTTTGAGAAAAAATATAATAGCAAGACAGTTGCTTACGATATCTTCAAACAATCCGTCACAGATCCATCTGTATTCGATGAGTGTGGTTTAGATGAACACACCAAGGAAGTGCTCTTGAACAACATTAAGCGTAAGCTGGTTTCACCAACTGTGAAAATCCGTGCTGATATTGAATGCTCATGCTATGGCTATGAGGGTATAGATGCAGTTAAAGCTGCATTAAAGACAGGTCTGGATTTGAGTACAGAAGAATTACCTGTACGCATCAACTTGATTGCGCCTCCTTTGTAAGTATTTTAAAATGATATAAAAATACAAACAATGCTTAAACTTTATTAATTCAGGTATGTAATGACAACGTCTACAACTAAAAAAGCCGAAGGATTGAAAGCGCTTGAGACAGCAATCGAAAATATACGCAATAAGATAATTGAATCGGAAGGCGAATTCAAAGTAATAATGCCACCAAAACTTGTTACGGCTATTGATGAAGCTGATTTGGCTCGTCGGCTGGAGCGGGCAGAAGCTGAGAATCAAGAAGTGGGTGGAGACGATGATGAAGATGCGGATGGTGACCAAGAAGGCATGCAATTCGATCCAGAAAAGGAATTCAATCACAGAGGTGATCGTGCCGTTGCTCAGAATGATAACGAAGAAGAAGATGATGATGAAGAGTAGAAAGAGATACACGTATAGTTATTTCCAGCGTTTAGACACCACTTGGTCTATTTACAAGTTTGTCGCAAGCAGTAAACAAACAAAAACCATCATTCTTTTACAACCGAAAAGGCAATTTTGATAAAATATAGTTTATGTAATTACTAAAGCGTTTAAAGAATATGGCACAATATTTTTTAAATAAATTACTCAAGAACAAATAAACGGAGATCGTTATTTTCGGCACATAAATATGTTTGTAACCAAGATTTTGGAGGCGCGCTTAATATAAACTCGATTTCTAATTATATAGCATAAAACATGAGATAAATTTGATAGGTATATTATATGAGGTATAAAAATCTGGTCTAAGAAATATTGGAATTCATTTTACTCTGCTCTAACAACAGAGAGTGGAGTCCCATTTCCTTGTCATAAAATTTCTGGAATTGGAATTCTCGAATAATAGTAACAGATATGATAGGAATACGTTTTAATATAAAACCAAAAAAATATTTTATTTTATATTTTAATCTAGTCTCGAAACTACTTAACTTAATAAAAAGCACTTTTTTACACTCTTTTGGCTGGTTCAATCCATGTGAAAGATTTCAAACACAATTTTCAGATGTTTTGGTTTGCTCAAATTTCATCTATTTATTATTAAGTAATTTCATATTACTTATTGCTGTGCTACTTTTTCCCTTTACAAACCCTTTTTCGTACACCATAAATTGTAACGGAAAAATCCGGTTCTCTTACGAAACTAGTCCCAAAATATTTAAGTTATAAAAGTATGATATTTTACATTCACACAAAATTTCAATGAAATGTCGACCTTTACTGCTGTTTCCTTTGTTTATTTTATCGGGTGTGTGGGTTTTATCGGTTCCAACTTTTATGCATATGTATATGATGATGTTTGCCCACAAATCCGCCACATTCCTTGTCCATTGCCGTGTGTATAAAATAAGAAATGCTCTAGCCTGAGGTAGTTTGAATGTTATGGTAGGCTTAATTCATTATTAAAGCGTACGCCTTATTTATAATTGTTGTCGCTGTTTGTAATTCGTATCATTATTTTGTCAGCAGACGATATTTTTGCGCAAAAACTTACATTTATATACGTATGTAAGTGTATATACTATGTATGTATGTGGAAAATTGTGGCATGGATAAATCGCTAAATTTTAATATTTTTTGCTTAGAATTAGGTATATCGTTTAATTTTATTGTTGCTTCTTCTATTAGTGTTCAGGGCGGCGACAGTGCTGACGACGCCAACGTCTTCTCAAAATCTCAACGACTTGGCAATGAGCGCGGCAGTTGCTTGTGTTTTATTACCATTATGACGACGCAATTCAGCAATCACATTTGTACGATTGTAACCAAGTTTTACCAAATCGGTGACGTCACTTTCAGAAAAACTGTCATTAGACGAAACATCGTCAGCTGTACCACCTTGAGATCTCTTCGAAGTTGAAGCTAATAATAAATACGATGTGATTACTTTTTGTATAGGTACGAATTATAAGGTCAATTAAATGTACCAGCATCTTGCTTGCTTTGTTCGATAGCTTGTTGTATGGCGCGTGACTCAGCATCACTAGCTGATTGTTCCAACAACTTTAATTCCTCCTCTGAATTGCCGGTGAGACGTGCACAATCGGGCAACTCGTTTTCGGGTAAGAATGGCGTTTCTGTGCCAGTAGTGCCAATACGCAGCACATTTCGCTGCAAATCAATATTGCACTAAAAAGAAACGAGCACAAAAAATTGAAATGAAATACTTATTTGTGTAAATTGCACACGTGGATAGAATACCTGATGACGTTTCAGCATGTCGAGGCCCAGCAACATATCCATTCCTTGTTTCTCCAAAACTGAAAAGCTCGATGTTAAATGATCGTTCCCGATCTGCAACTGGACCATATGTATCCGACCAATAATGCGTTGCGTGCCAACACCTTTAGCAACGCCATTCCACCTGTAAGCAAAATGTGAAATGTTTTCAAATATTCATATATTTATACATTAAAAAACCAAATAAAAGTACAATCAATGTTAATCAAGTGCCTACCTAGTATCGATAAGTCGGTTTAAATTGCAGCGCTCTGCGCATGCTGCACTCATTATTGTAGTTTGAGCACCGGAATCAACGAATGCTTTCACTGAAACGCCATTTACTTTGCAATTAATGTATCTAAAAATGTTTGAATATTATTATGTTATTTTCGGTTTGCATTCGAATTTGCAGCATTTGGTACTTACAACATGGTTACGGTGCCAAAGATCTCTGGGTTGTATTCAATGGCTGCAGCCATATTATCTTGTATATTTTTCTGCTTAATTTCCTCAGCAATTAGTCGTTGTGCCTCTTCATCAAAGGGATCAGCATTCAACATGCGTAAACGTTGCAATTGTCGCTGTTTTCTAAGATCAATTTGTTCGCGCAACACCTTCGAAAACGTTTCCAAATTTCCTGATAGCAATGCATCGGCCAGTTTCGGATTGTTCTGTTTCAACAGTGACAGTGACTCAGGATTTGAAAGTAACATTGTACGCACTGCAGCTGGGTCATCATCGTAGTTGACATTAAATTCATCGGAATCTGAGTAATCCATGTCGCTAGGTGCAGGACGATATCCTGGTGCCAGACCCGAACTACTGCCACCCCCAGCACCGGTTCCTAGGATATTACCTAGATGCAAAGGTAGTAAATAGTTTAAAATTATTTTATAAGCAAATTTCATAGTAATAATAATAACTAATACGCACAATAGTTATAACAGTGTTTCAGCTGAGAATTTCTTAACAATAATTAATTTTTATTAATACATAAAATATTTATTTGACTTAATAATGGGTGGGAATGACAAGTAAGAAATTGTCAAGACATTCATACGTTCAAATATAAAAAAAATTTCCAAACAAAAATTTTCACTACTACTTAAAAAGTAGGACGTGAATTAAAGTGGAGTTAAGTAAATGGAAATTTTGAGTGCATACTACATAAGATTCATTGGTACATATACTTTTGTATAAGAACCATTTGTAAGAAATCAAATACCAAGCATTATAATAATTTTAAATGTCCTTGATTCTAGCAAATCTAAATTACTTTCTTTAATTGTGCGTAAATCTGTACATTTTACTTTTGTTTTGCACAAATATTTTTATATTAACGAGGCCTCTTAAGTATATATGTGGATGTTATGTGCACACATGGAGTGGGTATGTATATATGTGTAGATGACAAGATAAGCAGAGCAAAATATGTAAATATACGCTACCAAATATGCCACAACCAACGTACATGCACGTATTTTTTCTTTCTTCGATTGCATTTAAAGCATTAGCGCCATTTGCTTTTGCTTGCACAGTATTTGGAATGAATACATATTTATCATCATGGGGTATGGTATATTTGAGCGCATTGACCCACTTATATGACAGAACAATAACAAGCCTTGAAACAGCTCAGTATCTATCGTTACGTTTCATACATAATTGCAATTATAATTTAAATATATATTTGCTTTACATACCTAGGCTACCGACCGCTGGAGCACCTATGCTACGACCGACTGGCAAACTTTGTAATATTACACAGTCACCATCTGTGATACCGAAATATTTTAGCGGCTTTTTATCATCCAGCAATGGCGCACCATTGTAAACAAGAACTATCTGAGATATGGGTATTCCAGATTCTACTTCACAAAATGCCTTGAAGTTCTCCAACTCCAGTTCTTCGGAAACGTCCAAGAAAAACACGCTATCCGTCAAAGTAGTTACCGTTATCTTCATATTTATGCTACTTTTTAGTTTTTTTTTTTGTTGAACTTTATACTTTTCTTTACCAGTTGGTAAGTTGTAATTGCAATCAATGCTTTTGTTTCTTGCTCAACCACACAATGACTTTTCACGTAAATATGCTACTGAAACGTTCCTTTCGTCATATGCTTTTAATATTTACTGAAAATCACTTTGTTGCTCGTTTAATCTCAATGCATTTGGAAACAATGGAAAGTAATGCGTTCTATATATGATTCGTCACCAAAACCAGGAGATTTTCGCTTTGATGTGGTTTTTATATTTTCTTCCAGCCTTCTCTTCGTTTAGCTCAATCTACTTTCAGTCTGTTTCTGTTTTTCGTCCGTTCGGCATCTTCATTTTCTGTGTTAAGTTTATTGTTGTTGTGTGTTTTACCACCAATTTTTAACAATGGCCGCCCAAGAGCAGACAATGTATAATATAGAGAAGGTCCGATTACGTTCTCTACCAACAGCACCGATTCTAACCATTCACAATAGGAGCTGAAAATTCTTAAAAAGTGCCATTACTTAATTTTGTCCCAAATAATTTTTTTTTCGCTTAATTTATGTTTTTATTTTCATTAAAAAGCCGCATATTAAACGAGTAATACAAAACTCTTTTCAATTCATGATATTTGAGAAATATTTTGAAGCTCCATACATTGATAATTTTTAATTTAGATACAGTAAAACCTAAAATTACATATCTATAATATAAAAATGAAACGCAAAATGTGTTGCTAAGCGCATAACTCGAGAACCGCTGAACCGATTTCGCAAATTCTTTGTTTAGAATGTTTTTAGAGGTACCGGGATGGTTCTTACGGAGAGAAAAATTAGAAAAATTGCCTGAAAAAGTCTTAAATCCACAGTTTTCTAATCACCCATACAAACAATTTGTGTCGTTAGTCTCGAAAAAAGTCGAGAAGGGACAAACCGATCTGGCTAATTTTAGTTTTAAAATATTTATGGAAGGCCAGGGAAGGATTAGAAAGTAGGTATATATCGAAAAATTGTGAGGAAGATAACAAGAAGATGATTTTATTTGAATTGACAACAAAATTATAAAACAAAAAAAAAAAAAAACAAAAAATAATAATTTTTTGAAAGTTGTCATTGTTACTTTGTTAAAATATTTTTATCATTGCTCAATTGGTTAGTAGGCAGACAAACGGCAATTCGGCCTTGCAATTACTCCTAAATTGCAAATCAACGAAACACCAGTCTGCAAAATCGCCAAAAAAAGAGCTACATATAGAAGATTTTCCAGATATTCATGTCGCTGGAGATACTGCACAGGTCTTTAAAAGATTTACGCGACAACGAAAATATTTTTGGTGAAGCCATGATTCTGTTGGCAGGTGATTTTCGCCAGACTATTCCTGAATCAACTGTTGCTGACGAACTAATCACATTCCTAAAATCATCTAATTTGTGGCGACACATAAAGAATCGCCAATTAACAAATAACATACGAGTGTTTTTCCAACAATATCATACTGCGATTGTAGAAATAGTTGAAAATGTTAGCGACACAGTTGACACCTCGATGGATTAATAACATTTTTAACGGGGTTCTGTCACTTCATGGTCTCAAAAGAGGAGCTTATTCATCGTGTTTTTCCTGACATGGAACCATAATATAATAAACATAAATGGTTGATTGAATGACCTATATTGGTGTTAAAAAACAAGGATCTCTTTGATCTTAATGCGACAATTTAGAATTATCCTACAGACTATTTTAAATTGCTGCACTATCCCCACTCACTTGCAATTAAAAGTAGTGTGAGTTGTCATCATGCTGCGTAACATAAATCAACATCAAACTTTGCAAAAGAACAAGACTGGCTGTGAAGAAGGTAATCAATATCGTCACCAAAGCCAAGATAAAGCCAACTATGAAATTTGGTCATTTGTTACTTTCTTCAATATACGATTAAAAAAATCGAAGTTTTAAAAATTATGATGATTTACGCTTAACACAGATCTACAATAATGCCTATCAATCATTTTAAAATTTATCGGCTATAACGTTTTCGTCTTTATGCTTAAGAATTTTTTCTCTGCATTGAAGGATTTACTAATTTAATGTATACTTTAGCCACAAAAACGTGTAGCCGGGTCTGCTAGTATGTCTTATAAATATTGTTTATTACTTTCATGAAATTTGATGTATTTTTGTATCGGAACGAAAGCAAATTTCTGTTAATTAACCTTTCGGAGATATGTTCACCTTTTTTTATTGTGCGTGAAGGCACCGATTTAGAAATTTAGAATGGGTAAAATAAAAGCGAAGCGATTGGAAAAACGTACTGTTATAAAATCCTCCAACGATTGGCGAGCTAATTTGAGGGTTGGCATTATTGTCACAAAGTGTTGGTCGCGTAGCAAATGTGAACCTGATTTTTTCGCTTTCATAAATTGCTGTGTTTTCACAAAGTTCAGTACGATAAAATACTAGAAAATTACACATTTGTTTAATTAAGTGATATTTATTGAAATTTTAATAAGTACAAGTAAGTTACTACAGATAATTGGTGAAAATAATATTTTTTTTTCGTTTAGTCACTTGGTGGCTTTGTGTGTGTGTAACGTGATTGCGAAGTGCGATAAAGCAAGTGGTCGAGAAAGGAAGGAATGGAATAAAAAAGAAGCCAATTATTTAACGGCAGAAATTTATAATTTTGGAAAATAAAGAGATTTCCATTAATAAAATACTTTCTTTGACATATTTATTTTCTATAAATATATACAATTCCTTGTTAGAAACGTGCTATAATTCGTAATTGAAATTTTCCTACAATTCGGGTATCGCCGCCATATTTGTGAACAGTTTCGCGTTTGAAAGCGAACACAGCCGATTGCTCAGCATATTTCATAAAAGAGAAAAGCAAATAATAAAGCAAGTTATTCATTTGCAAATTTTTACAGCCACACTTCGCCAGTGAATAATTCTTCAACGTGGAATCGATTAACAAATCTAAAAATTATAATGAGTGCTCAGCCTAGTCCCGCCTGCATGACTCCTTCAACCGAACAGGAAAGAGTAAGTAAATTACATATTCACATTAACCAGTCATAAGCAAACGTACAAACAATAATTCTTTCAAAACATTTCCTTACAAAATACATAACCAGTTGGTATGTATATATGTATACTTATGTATGCATGTACATATATAACAATGGTAAACATTTACAATTATAATTGTGTACATACATAATGTGTATATACACTTACCTTCAACCGATATTATTGAATGACATCTGCCTATTTGGCAGTTTCGTTACCAGGTGTTTTTGTCATTTGCACATGCTTCAATGGTGTGCGTCTATATTTTCTTGATTTCCTTATATTTTACTTAATTCATGAAATACTTTACGAAATAATTGAAGGGAATGTATGTAGGTTTCTAATAATATATGTATGTATTTGCCAACACAGTATGCATATAAATATTTTTGTTTTTTTTAGAAACAGCTAATTTTGTGAAAATAGCTACTACTCTGCTATTAAATTTAAT
Source organism: Zeugodacus cucurbitae (assembly GCF_028554725.1). Lineage (NCBI taxonomy): Eukaryota > Metazoa > Arthropoda > Insecta > Diptera > Tephritidae > Zeugodacus > Zeugodacus cucurbitae. The sequence goes on from NC_071670.1 coordinate 19,224,181, forward strand.
TTGGTTAATTTTATGTATTTCTTTAGTTGTTTTCCATGTCGTTTTGAGGCATTTTGTTGTTATATTCATTTATAGATACTCTTTGTTTCACAATTTACTATGTGCAAGCGTTAATAAGTAGGAAGTTTAAGTTGCGCAAACATTTTGAGGAATTCGATAAGAATACAATGGAGAAATTCAGAATGAAATTAATTAATATTAAACTAATTTCTCCTGGTAAATTATAAACCAAATACATAGTTAGAAATATCGCAGATTTGCCCCATTTAAGTGAGTTCAAATAAGGTCGACCTTTTACCATTAAGTTAAGATGTTGTTTAGTTTTAATTGGTTATATTATGCAGTATGAATTGCACGGTGTGACAAGTTTTGAGCATTTGGGTGGGTCATATTGATTGGGTTGTGGAATTATAGATCTTATTAATTATTTTCAGAAACAAAATGTAATTAAAAAACATGGTAGCACCTCTAATTTTTACACTCTCTCAATATATTGCACAGCCAAACAATAGTTTTGTTCACTTAGCAATTGTTAACCTAAAACTTAACGATTTAGACTTTTATAATGGAAACTAGTTGAAATCGGTCTAGAAATTATTATAGCCCCCATAGAATATAGGTATATGATGATTTTTGTTAATCTAGTGACTTTTATGCTGAATACCTGCATCGTATTGTGTGTTATCTCAGTAAAATGAAATAAATAAATAGTGTGATTGTAGAAAGGTCGGATACACCCGATCTTAGATTTAACTTACTTGTATAATATTATATAAAATATATAATATTTTATAAATATAACTTTTATGTTCGTTAGGAGTGCGCATTGTAAAAACCTCAATCTTATCGAGAGTTTGTTTGATAGAGAATATTCTCAATATGTCGCTGAGGAATGTTTTACTCTGACCGGATATAAACCCCATCCGGTTCTGGTTATGTGGACATGTTGTGCTTATATTTCATAAATATTGCATGACTATACACAAGACTGATAAAGAAATAAATAGTTTTCTGCGAGTCGGTTTTTCATCTACATATTTTATTAATTATTAGCAGACCGCTCCGGCTTCGCACGGGTTTAAACAAACATTTCAAATGTTATAGGTTTTTACACAGTTATACACACTCCACTCTCCCATATGTACTTACCCGTTTCTTGCGTGGGTTCATTTTAAAAATGTAAAATGAGGAAAATTCGAAGATGAAATTATATTTTATTTGTAATGAGCTAAAACTTGATTACAACCTCTAGTCTTTGATGTCCGTTGTTTTTCTCTCTCATTATGAAAGCGTTGGGAACGCTCAGAGTTCGACGTCCTAGTGCGAAGCTTTCCAATGGTGAAATAATTTTTGAAATCGGTACAGTAGTTTATGAGTTTATTTATTACAAACATACATACAAATCTTTCCTCTTTATAATAGTAGTATAGTAACTTAAAATTGAAAAAAGATGTATTAAATAATAAGTAGTTGTAGCATGGTAACTGTTCAGTGCAAATATATTGAATAACAGAAAGACGATATGTATGGTCACTATGCAATGTTTTGAATTCTAGCGTCTCCTTTATACATATATATGTATGTATGAACGAGTTTAAGTACCATATCTAGGTAAACGACACGATTGCTCAGTTGGCAGCTTAGTTGTGTGATGACAAGCGGCAAGGCCGTACATTGGCCCACAGCACATAGCTTGACATTCATACATCTACATATATGTATATATGAACGTGCATTAGTTCATGTGAAAATCAAACTATCGCCAGAACACAAAAAACCACTAAAACCAATTGCAATAAACAACGGAATTCATACACACGCAATATGTTATGCATATTTATTTAAACATATAAGATAATGGTTTTAAAGGGAAATCTATAAACTAATTTATGATATTTATTAAAAAAACAACTTTATTTCGAAATTGTACTCTCAGTTATGCTCTCACTAACAGGGTTGTTACAGGGTAAATAATTCTCTACTCCTGGAGATTTTTATTGAACAAAAATGTTTTAGGGATAAAAATTCAGGATTGGTTCGAAGATTTAGACAACGACCCGTTTAAATCCAAATGTGCTGACTTAACAAAATTTTAAATTGTGGGAAATTGGAACTATTAAAACACGACCAAAAAATCTGCAACAAAAAAAAAAAAGTGTAAAACAAAACGAAAAAGTGATAAATTGACAAAAATGTTTAAAGAAAATTCTGAGAGGTCAGGAAAACATTACCAATTTGAAATTAGTCCGAACAAATCGTTGGAGTTCGGACTTGTTGTGCGTCTTCTTACAGTTGTGGTCAGAAGAAGACATGAGAGTCCTCAACTCGTCGGTGTAGCGTCGGCGTTTAGTAAAGATGTGTTCTGTGTTAGAGAATCTACTGTTTGTTGAAGCATTAATAATTTCAAACGCTGAAAATCCATTGTTGGATTTAAATTTAGGTCCTTATAATGTTATGCCAAAAAACTGTGAATAATTTATGATGATTCTTAACTATTCATAAAACTGAGTTTTCGTATTATTATTATTGATTATGCCATTGCATTGATAACATTTAGTTAATTCCTTTGTGAATTATTTCGCATTAGTTTCTTAAGAGGATTGTTATTTTCGGAAAAAGTATGAATTGCTTTTCATGTTTCACTTCGCAAATAATGAATGACGTTTATGTCATTTCAATATACCAGGTTCAAGTTCAAACTTTTTATTAAATCAATTATCAATTGATAAGTTATATTTCAACAGCCAACACGATTAATTATGAAATATAGATTTACAAGTGTTATGAAATATAAATCTATAGAAGAAATTAGTGCGTAATTCCAATCTGATACATAAAACATTGTAACGGTCGAAAAATATAAACTAATACTAACTTATTTTGTTTTTCCACGGGGACTGACGTAGTTTTCTGATTTGATTTGTTTATCATTTTATTTAATTTAGTATTTGCTTTATTAAATTTAATTATATGCAAAGCTTTGTCATGTGCATTTTCTAAAAGTTCAGTGAATTGAGTTATGAGAGCTATTATCAGCTACATACATATTCGACTAGGTTTCCACGATCTACGTCGGTTCTATGTAACCGGAACGTGACTCATTTTTATACGTCTAATGACTGTCAAATCAATCCTCAAAATTATTTGGGGAATGTTATATGTCGCTGTAACAACAACAGGGTTTCGTTTTTATATGCAGAAAGTTTCATTAGATTTGGCATTGTAAAATTGTAGTGACTAGACCTCGGTGGTTCGTATTCGGAGTACTATCTCAATTTGCTACCAAAGTCCTCTCCAGAAATCTTTATGAGTGACAGAATTACATAGATGGATAAAAAGTAATTTCTTGGTTTAAGGCACCTAAAACGATTAAATTTCAATAAGAAAACTAAAATAATGAATTCGAAAATGATTTATTGTTTTAAGTGAATTATCTAAGTATATCAATACCATCGTACTTTTGACAAACGATTTTCAAATTAGAGTAAAAATCAAATTATACTGTACATATGTATGTATGTACGTACACATATCTTTTCATATTGAAAAAGTGAAAAATGAAAGGCTAGCAACGAGATTTTGTTTACCAATAAAGTTAAGCAGTTTTGTTATTATTTATCTTTTTTTATTCAACAAACTTGCCTAACATGCACAAATAAGCTTATGTAAATATATGCACCTATATACAAAAAATGTATGTGTGAATGATGTTATTTTCATTCCAAGCTTATATGTCTATACATTTATATATATTATATCTATGTGTGCATGAATGATTATATGAAGGTGTAGTCCGTCATGTAGGCACATGGATTCAGGTATAAATTGCGTTCTAAATGAATTCGCGAAAACACAAGAACTGCTGTTTTTTATCGCTTCAATAAATATTTGTTTGTGTTGTTGTTTTTTACAGATAGTTGAAGTGAGGTTGTATGTATGTATTTTTTGTACAAGTGTATGCAATAAAAATGGAACGAAATATGCATTGAAGTATTGAATTATTTTTGATTGAGAAAAATACATTTACGCATGCATACAATGAATAAAATTATACAATATTTTGTAGTATTCACTTCTAAACGAGTTTATTATCAACGACACAACAAATGGGCATATTAATTATACTTTCAGGGGATTTCTCCTTCACATGGGTGTTAGAAATAAATTTATTTGTGTTTCAATGAAATTTTTCTTATAATTAATTTATTCATATTTCTGGATTAAAATATTATTTATTAAATTTGATGTCATTCTAAATTTCAAATTCACTTTTCTCAAAATAATTTTTTCACAATTGAAATCTTACAATAACAATTGAAAGCTACTCACTTTAAGGGCATTTTGTTTGGTACAATCCTCCGGATTTCTCTAAAGAAGTGTTTGTATAATGCATATTCATGTTACAAATTATACATGTTTTAATTGATAAATAAGTTATTATTATTTTAATTTCCTGTAAACATTGTTTTTCCTAATGGCTATTAATATAAAATTTATAATTATCTTATCTTGTTTATTAAATTAGAAAATCAGTGTATTTTAATCTAATATTTTTTTCTTGTTTTTTGTTTTTTAATAACGATTTAACCTTTGGACATGGACTTCTCTGCTTATAATATATTTTGACTGAGATGTAAACGCGACTTTTGTAACATAGTCTACATTAACATGTTGTACGAATATTTGTTTTATTGTCAAATACAGTCGAACTTCTCTAACTTGAATCACCATAATCCACTAAAGAAAACTTCTAGTTAGAACATTTAATTTTAAAACATTAATTTTTCAAAAAGCTATAAAATATAGATTTATATACAGTTTTAGTTATTTACTTCGGATAAAGTTTTATTTATATATATATGTTAAAACATTTATGGAAGGAAATTTATATGAAATTTGATTTCTAAAAGTTTTTGCCAATTCAGAAGTTCGATCGTTATGGAGATCTTCGAGTTATAGAAGTTCCACTGTATTTATGAAAATGTTAAATTCACTGTAAAAATTTACAGATTAAAAAAAATATGTTCGGATTATATTTAGGGTGAATTGTTTAGGAGAAAGAGAATAAACAATTTTTTTTTAATAAAGCAATTTGATATTGAAATTAATATCCATATCTTAATATTTAAGCCAAAAAATATGTATTTTTAAACTTAAAAAATATATTATTTGAGCAAAAATCTTCCCGGCTCTCTTTACCAATGATGAGACAACAAGTCGCTATTTTGTAGTGTTTTGTTTTTGCCTTCATTTGCTGACTTCACATGATTCACACCGTTGGGCTGACAAACAAGTAACATACACATACACAAAACGCACTGACTGTATTCTTAAATTTCGGTTTTAGTTAGTACATAAGTAATATAATATAATATATTATGTATGCACATACATTTGTACATAAGTGTCTACACAAAATGTTGTTTTTGTTTTCTTTTTGTGTAAAATAAATTAGCCCAATAGCAAGAAATGTATCTATATATGTAAGATAGTATAGCTTGTTGTGTGTAGTTAATTATTATGTGCGTGCTTTATTTTTGGAAGGAAAAAATCAAAATAAGAAGTTTATGCGTTCTGAAAAATAACAATTCTTACATAATGGTGAAGTACCAATGCTTTTTTGTACCCATACAAAGCATAGTAAACATGTAAATGTTGTTGTGTCACAAAGTGGCGAAATACGCACCAAAATATTCCATTTTGACAAGTAAATAATTCTATTTACGCTTTTTATACGTTAAATCATAAACAATTAGTCGTTTAATTTATTGGATTTAAAAACCTGATATAGAAATTAAATTATTGTAGTATATTTTATAAGACTTAATTTATTATTATTGAAAATACTCATTGAGATTCTTGAGGATAATTTTATTTCAATAATCTCTTGTGATGATGCGGTTGCACTTGGGGACTTAAAAATTATTTGTTTTCTGTTAATGAGAGCGTTATCAACAAAAATAACTTATTTTAAATGGTTATAATGACGTTTAGATAAAGATTACAGAGAGATTTTTAGCAAATAGTTGCTTTTCTCATAATTTATATTCTTAACCTTAATTCACCAAATTAATCGCGACTTATCGTCTTAAAAAATATAGTTTTAATTTTTTATTTAGTTTTCAACAATTTTCATCACTCACATCTTTGTGATTTCTTTCAGGTATTTCAATGGATCAACGAATTGGCCCATCCGGAGAGTCGTGAAACAGCTTTACTCGAATTGAGTAAGAAACGTGAAACAGTGACAGATCTCGCGCCAATGCTATGGCATAGCTTTGGCACTACCGCCGCCCTATTACAGGAGATAATTAATATTTATCCATCGATTAATCCTGCCACACTCACTGCGCATCAATCGAATCGCGTCTGCAGTGCGTTATCCCTACTACAATGTGTCGCATCACATCCGGAGACGCGTACCGTGTTCCTGCAGGCGCAAATACCATTGTTCCTGTATCCATTTTTGCAAACAACATCCAAAACACGGCCATTCGAATACCTTAGACTAACAAGTTTAGGTGTAATTGGTGCACTAGTTAAGGTGAGTCGTGCTCCGTAAAAACGTTTAAACACTAACTCAATTTGATGGAACTTACGCATTATATTTACATTTTACTCACCAGGCTGATGAGCAAGAAGTGATAACTTTCCTTTTAGCAACTGAAATCATTCCACTGTGTCTGCGAATAATGGAAACCGGTTCTGAATTGAGTAAAACTGTAGCTACGTTTATCCTGCAAAAGATTTTATTGGACGAAAGTGGTCTCTCCTATATTTGTCAAACATATGAGCGTTTCTCGCATGTAGCTATTATTTTGGTAAATTTTAAATGAAACTACATATTTACATAAAATGAGTTTACCTAATTGTGGTTCGATTTCGTTTGCAGGGCAAAATGGTAATACAACTTGCCAAGGAGCCCTCAGCACGTCTGCTGAAGCATGTCGTACGATGCTATTTACGTCTTTCTGACAATCCCAGGTAAGTTTTCAGTGAAAATTTACAAACTCCGTAATATTGATTTTAAATGAAAGAGAATTGTAGCAAATTAAATTGCTAATTGAGTAGTATAAACACATACAGTTATTCACAAAAAATAGAAGTGCTAGGCATTTCCTTTAAAAAATCAACTATAAACTGAAAATTATTAACAAAATTAGGAAACTAAAACACAGTATAAAATTAGTAAGTAAGTAGAGTTCCATAATCTAGAAGCAATTTTAATTAACCAAGGTTAATTAATTCAATGTGTTTTTCTCCAGTAGATAGATAACATTACTGTATAGAGGAAAATCGGGGAAATTGTAAAAAACAATTTCAAAATTTGGGTAAAACGTATAAGGACTTCTAATAAATCAAAGAATGGTCTGCTCAAATGGTAGTAAATACCTTAAATTATAGTAAAAATAATGAAACACGTGGACAAAAGTGCAAAAAATGTGTTGCAGAACGAACTAAAATCTGGATATCGGATAGCTTTTGTCAAATTCTCTTATTGGAAGACATCATGAATCAAATGTCATATGCCAACATATTGGAAAAGGTAATGCCTTATGGAATATTGATATGGGTACATAAACATGACAATTGCCCGAAACATACCAGCAACTGCGCAGAGAAGTGGTTAACGGTCAACGCATTTTAGATTATGCGCTGGACTATTCAGACTCCTGATCAATCTCAGACGCCAGGATCTGATAGAGTATATGCCCCGAAGCTGTCACAGTTAAAAAAGCTATTCTATATTATTATTTTGTCATTCTATAAAGCTTTGAAACCATTTTAATTTAATATTTTAAAGTTATCTCGTACTACGTGGAACACTTCAAATATTTTGTGGAACTAGTTTTTGAGTTTAACATAAGCCGTGATATAAAATTTTATTTACGCTTAATGGCAATATATTGACTGTGGAACTATTAATATATCACTAGTGATTATACTGCGTAAAAATTTTGAAACAAAAACATTTTTGTTATTGAAAATTTAAATATTCTTTTTGTTCAAAAGCTCACTTCTATGTTTTTGTGGACAACTGTATGTATACACAGAATTAATTGCTTAATTTTAACCATATTTTATATCTGTTAATTTTCCCGAGTTACGTTTAAATTTAATTTACATTTACATTGATTATTGTTATTTAAATTCATTGCAATAATTGCATATTTGGTTTAATTATCTTATTTGAATTCATAATTGCTGTATGCGCATGTAAAAATGTAATTCCATTGTACCGTCATTCACAAAATTTAAATATAACAACTCATTAATATTGGTTCCTCAAAAAAAGCGGATATAAGCGCACTTTCACCCGTTTGAAATTATTTAACTTACTTAATTCTTGGACGATGCGTTGATAATCATATATGTTAGCTTTTCCGCATGGATCAAAAGATTTTACGTTTTTATAATATAAACTCTTGAGTATATAAAATAAAGCTTTTTATCCTAGGCATTTAAGTGTTTTTTATTAAAAATAATCTCTAACCGCAAGAACTGAACATCGTTCTTAAGTATTTTTCAACGCCTGTATGTTTATATAACATTGAAATCATATTGCTCTGTAATACTTTACTTTAAACATAAAGTAAACATATTTATTTTATATATATTTCTATCTATTCTACAGAGCACGTGAGGCTTTGCGACAATGTCTTCCAGATCAATTACGTGATGCGACATTCTCAGTATGTCTCCAGGATGACAAATCCACAAAACACTGGCTACATTTATTAATTAAGAATTTGGAGTTGGGTGTTGTTGCACCCACAGATCCGCGTCAAATCGGCATGTCACCATTGACGTCGTAAACAGCAGCAGCAACAACAAACAAACGCGCCGTCTAAAGTACATGTAACTACATATGAAGTGCAGCTAAAAGTGCTGTTGTTGTATGATAAGAATTGTACGCGCAGCGCAGTCCAAACAACCCAGCCAAGTATACAACAGAGACTACAGCCCCAACTAACTAGTTTAAAATAGTGAATACGCAAGTTACAAAATACAAATAACTTTTTACTTAAAAATTGTAATAACCAATTATAAAGGCAAAACAAATCAAATCAAATCACACACAATACCACAAGGGAATACGTAAATACTTAAAAATACACATACACACACATATAAACTATATCTACAAGAGAAGAGCAAAAAGCAAACAAACACACAAAAACACTTCAAAGTCGTGATAGAAATTGCAACAATACGAATGCATTATTAAATAAATAAATAATAATTATGATAATAAGGATAAAATATATATAAAAAGGAGACTGTTTATATGATAAAAACATAAAACAAAACAAAAAAAAATACGGGTTCAAAACGAAAGCCCAAAAAAGAGCAAAACTAATTAAATTACTGATGAAAATTATAAGGAAATTTATCTAGAAAATGAGTGAATATTAACTAAATTATGTAATAATTAAGAAATGGCGGTACCTAAAAGAAAATTTAAATTGAAATAATAAGTAACTAATTTATATGCATTACTCATATATATAACTTGGAATATTGCTGTAACAAAAACGCTGATTTCATTGCTTTCTGCCACATGTAAACGAAGGCGAATGCACTCTCTCGTGAGATTAGATAAGAAAGTCAAGTGAAGTGATTTTCTATTTAAAATAATAATTATAATCAACATTAAATTGGCTGTTAAGCAGGTCTACTCAGATGTGTATACTGCATGCAGTTACATACTTACATATAATTGCAATAGTATTGAACGAATATTAATTATAGATACGAAAATATTTTTTTCTGTCAAAGTTAGCATAAACATGCGCGGTGGCGTTTCGTAAAGGGCAGAAGCAGCGGAAAATGTGTTTTAAGTTAAGTGTGCAACAATAATTTCATATTTTTATATTGATTAAAACGAGTTCAAGTGTTACTGCGGTCTAACATTAACGAGTTATGCGCTTTTAAATGAACTCTGTATATATGTATAATGTAAGCAATAACTGTGAAATGCAACATTAATAAATCTGCCGGCTCACGCTTAAAGTGTATCATAAATTCAATGAATTAAAAACTCTTTTTGTAATATGTTGACATATTTTGATTAAGAAACAGAAATATTAAACCATTTCAATTTGAAACACTATTTAATATCCATTTTCGACAAAATGCCTTAAAGTTTGTATGCAAATGAAAGAAGTGCGTTTAAAATGTGCCAGCCGTGAAGTGGAAAAGTAATATTTTAAACGACATTTCAAATTTGCCCTAGCGTATATCGCTCAACCTTTCTTTTACAAAGGCCTAAACTCGAACAGCAACAACATTATATAATGGGAAAGCTACACTTTTAATTTCTAATTTTAAGCCAATCTATGGAACGCTATGTCCTGATAACTAGTGCATATAACAAACAGAATTGTATTAAGTTCCGCATACATCCATACACATATACATACACATATATACTGCATTGTACTCTACCATTTGTATATGATTTCTCAATATGCTCTCGAGACTTAAATAAGCCCGCTTTACAGGGACTTTTTGATTGTGAATTGTTGATATCATTTGTAAAAAATATATAGAATTAAGCAATTTGATATTTTTTAAATATGTAAAGCGTATGCTAGCCGCCACAATTTGTACATTACAAGCATTAATCTATTTAAATTGTATAAGAAGTTTTAGTTTAAAATGTTTGCCAAAAAATAAAATTTAGTTATAATTGCAATGGAAATTTTCAAAAACACATTTTTTTGCTTTCCGTATGTGGATGCGTTTAAGTACAGATAATCCGAAACTTGTTTGCGGTTTTACTAACGCATACCGTGAAAAATATACTTATAAAAGTTCGTAAAGCTATTTAATTTTATGTGAAAATGTTAAATATTGTTTTATGAAGTTTCTTTTAATGTATTAAACTAATGGCACTACAAGCAAAAGCAATACAACATTGTTTACACCACTCCTGTCAATGATGAGCACAAGGATTGTTTAAGGAATTGTTGTAAACACGCCATTTAGGGCTTGGGAAAATATTAACAGTTTTTTTTTATAAAGAAAAATAAGTAGTTTTGAAATACTTTTAAAACGACATGGCCATTCATTTTCATGCAAACAAATGTATTTAGCAGTTATACTGCTTGTGTTGCAAGTAAATTATAATATTTTTGAACTTAGTACCTACAAATGTACATACAAATATACATATAAACACCAAAACCAGTGATTTAATAATTACAATGCAGCAATATTTTTCAATTACTTGTTTATGAACGAATGGCGTATGTTCAATTGAATTTCCAAAGGCGTTCGCATTGAAATATTATAAACACACAACCAACGAAAAATTCGCTAAATTAACTACCATTTCTATTAAAAACCGCACGTAAAGTCAATTGAAAGATATTATTTGTGTACGCCTGCGTGGTGTCTGTTGCAATAATTAATAAAAGTACAGTTGTAAATAATACTGGGTAATGATTTAAAGTAAAGTAAATAAAATATTTGAGTTTAGTAAAATTGATATGAAAATGCATAGCAAATATAAGAGTTGAAAAATTTATAATAAATCATATTTATATTTATGTATGTTTGTAACTAAAAAGTAGTAAGAACTTCGCATGTCTTTTCTAAAGTAAAATCGTAATTAAAATAATGTAAATCTATAAATTAAATGACGTGTAACACCTAACTGTAACTGATGCATATTGTGATTTCTTTTTAATTTTTGTACAGTATGTGTTGTTGTTTGATGCTGTCTGGCTCAAATGCCTTAACACAAACACGTGCGATATGCATTTTTTCACTTCCAAGAGCGCGGCAGTGTGCGTAAGGCAAAACGTATAAGGCTAAATGTAAATTTTAGAAAATTATTGAAAACATACATACATGTGGAATATAAGCATTTTTGAGCGTTAATTACAAATTTTATACACACATTTTTAAACTACATATTTGATGAACAAGCGTATGTCACTGCAACTGCAAACCTCTTCAACTGCCGCAATATCATCATTGTACATAGTTGTATGTATACACTGTAAAGTTCTAGCTAACGAATTTCATAAATTCGAAAACTGAATATGCACACCCCACCATAACTTCGCAACACATTAATTTCGTATGTGATTTATTTTTAAGTATTGGCCGTTATGCAAATTAAAATCTCTTTATGAAATAAAGTTTTGTATCCTTATTATTCATTATTATTTCAACATTTAAGTAACACAATACAATAAGTAAGAGAATACTTTGTTTGGAGGCAGCCGCACTTTTGCGCGCAACACATTCAACACTTTTAGCTGCAAAACATTGTAATATAATTGAATAATTTTAAATTTTAAATTAACTTTTCATAGTTCTTTTAAGTAATTTGAAATATTGTAGAAATTTCGTTTAGTCGAAAGAAAACACATTTATAATCTCCTTTAAGCTGAACTGGTCTACTTACATTTTAACATTAAGCATGCGAACTAAACCATATAGAGTTCGTGTGTATGTATGTTTGAATATAACTTGGGTTAAATTATAACCTGTTGTAGCATAGGTGTATTCACAACTTCAATTGTAAACTTATATCATTCTTTGTAAATTGTTATTAGAAACCAGCATCCTAACTAAGTTAAGTTTAATGTATACATATAAATATCTTTTGCATAACTGGGCTATTTGAGAGCACACAAAGCTACCTATTGTGTATGTTGACATATTAATTGTGGTAGTTTTAGCCATTTACCTATTTTTACCTTCATGCCTAAAACGAAAATGTAACATATACTTTAAATATTCTAATTTTTTCTTAAAAATATTACCTAATTTAGTTTGTATACATATTTAATTAATTATTTTACATAAAGTTTGAATTACTACTTACTGTATAACTACATACATATTCATGTCACATTTATATTTATTTTAAATGTTTGTATTAAAGATTAATCGTGCGATTTGCCGAAGTTTTAAATTTTCAGTTGTTTTTTTGTTTTGTTTTATTTATTCAGTGTTCTTTTCTCCTCCATCAGCTGCCCTTTAGCTAAGCGCGTGTGTGTTTCTAAAAATCAAACTCAGCTTGCGACCGGTGTTGGTGCCTGAGTGTATTACATATAAAACACAAATATAATCACACATATGGATGGATTGTCGTATGGCTTAACGTATAAAGAGATATATAATAAATGAACGTTTTTAAACTATGTTGAATAAATGAGAACTATTAAAATTATCTATAAAGGAGTGTGTATTGTTTGATTTATCTATTCAATGAGACTAAGGGAATGAAGTATATACCACCTGCTTTTGTTCCAGTTGCATAAAACATTAATCGTATAATTTTAAGGAATCCGAGTCCGTTCCGGTTTAAATGACCGTACTGCCTGTTTTGTCCCATAGGCCTGGCTTTTTGTGGTAACGGATATTCAAATTTAAATAATTATTCGCCTAACGAATCAAACGACATTTAATCATTTTAGATTAAGAGTAGAGGTACGCACTGCAACCTAAGGTCTATTATGCCCTCTCCTGTTATCACAAAATGTCATTCCATCCCATCGCGTTAAGAAAACTTAATAGTGTTACAGGGCTGATGGACGCGATACTTTCCTTTTGGGGAGCGGTTTCTACTTGCCAATTAATCTTCTATTAGACGATTTCTGAGAACATGTCGACCGACAGCAATGAAGGGCTCCGGCCTTACCGGTCCCATAGGCCCGGCTTTTTGTGGTAACGGATATTCAAATTTAAATAATTATTTGCCTAACGGATAAAACGACATTTAATCATTTAGATTAGATTAACAGTAGAGGTAAGGTAAGAGCACTGCAACCTAAGGTCTATTATGCCCTCACCTGTTATCACAAAATGTCATTCCATCCCATCGCGTTAAGAAAACTTAATAGTGTTACAGGGCTGATGGACACGATACTTTCCTTTTGGGGAGCGGTTTCTACTTGCCAATTAATCTTCTAGTTGACGATTTCTGAGAACATGTCGACCAACAGCATTGAAGGGCTCCGGCCTTACCGGCCTAGCAGCCGTGGGCTTTTTTGTCAGTAGGTCCGCAAGTTCGTTGTCTTACATACCTTTGTGTCCTGGTACCCAGATCAAGATTATACTGAGTAACCTTAACACAGTTGTCTGAATCTGCTTCTCAAACGTCCATTCCATCTTATCATAAATTTATATGAGCATAATAAGTTAAACCAGATTGCAGAACTTTATATAAATTTTCACTACAAAATCTTGTCATTTTATATACTATTTATATTTATTTATATTTGAATTGCTCTTTACATTATTCGTATTATATTTTCATTTGACTGCTGACTCGTTTAACGATGTGAAAATTAAAATATTAGAACTAGTAAGAACATATTTTTACTTCTCTTCTAGATTGACTTTGGTCACTTTTATTCACGTTCGAATGTGTAGTGTTTTCTGCCATCACCTGGATATTGCTTAACGGCCACTGGGCGGTACATACGGTAGTTCTCCAGCCAGTAATATAAAGCAAGACAACCAGTCATCACACCTACAAAGCTGAGCCAGTACTGAGCATTCGTGAATCTGGGTCTCTCTGACTGTGAGAAACGATCCTCGCCGTACAAATCAATGTCGGCATGCAACTGTAAATAAAAACATTAGGTTAAAATCATATTTTCAATAAAGCTTTCATGCTGAAATGCTTGAGAAATAGGTTACCGTCTCATGGAGATTGCGCTTATGCTCAGGAAAATCGTATGGATAGTAAGGGTCTTTCGACTCAATACCTAAACCTTTACCCAAGTCAGGGTAATCGCCATAGCCTAGGCCATTATCTGCATATGGACGATATTCCTCTGGCAGTAGATAGTACTTCTTAGCAGCTGCATCACAATCCTTATCGCTTTTTGGAAATGGAGCAGGTTTGTAGTCCTTGTTCCAACCAGCCACTATAAATAAAAAAAATAGTAAGTGATTCATATAAAAAAGGATAATTGTTAGAGTTACGTAAACAAAATAAACACATTGAACTCAATAGTGTTGCACTATTAATGGAATCAAGAAATTGAACGAATACTTACTGCCTCTTGCTACATGCTGGAGGAGCTTGCGGTTAGCGGCCTGAAGCCTCTGTGCGGCTTTTAGTCCATTAAATAACGCGGACATCTTTTGGAAATGCTTCCTGGCCTTATGTGTTTTTCCAATAGTACAGCGATTTTTTAATGCACAGATGTTTAATTGTCAAATTATTTGACGTTTTACTTTGGGAGCTATTCTTGTTTGTGGTATTGCCAGTTCAGTTTATTCTTGCAAATCGTTAACCGCTTAAGGGCTATCAAAAATGAAATAATAAAAATTCTAAGAAATAATTAATTTCCCGTAACCTAAAATTAACTAGTAGTAAGGTACGTTCAGAAGTACTAATGGGGGGAGATTTTTGTTACTGGGTCGCCACGTTTCATGTTAATTAGCCCAAAATAAACACTTTTTAAGGAATAAACAAAATTCATATCATGCACTGTTCGCGAGATAGTCGCACAATATCGGATTATGGTACGCGCGGTATATGTCATGGTGGGCGGACTGCGGTCGAAATAAATATGTCATTTATTAATTGCACATATTTTTCGCGTCACTCATGATATTCGTTAAACATATACAGCTGCAACCGAAACCATTGGTTTTCGGAAAAGTCAAAAAAACAGCTGGTATGATGAGGATTGTCGTCTCGCAGTGGAGAGAAAACAGACTGCCTACCTCGCAATGTTGCGATCGACCGCAACACGAGCGGGATGGGAAAGATATCGAGAGCTGAAGAGGGAAGCGAGACGCATTTGCAGACAAAAAAAGAAAGAGGCCGAAATGCGTGAGTATGAAGAGCTTGACAAGCTGGTCGACAGGGGTAATGCTCGAAAATTTTACGAAAAGATCCGGCGACTAACTGAAGGTTTCAAGACCGGAGCACACATTGATGACCAGAGTATACTGAGTTTGTGGAGGGAACACTTCTCCAGCCTGCTGAATGGCAGTGAAAGTACAACACCAGGAGATGGCGAACCCGATTCCTCAATCGACGACGATGGAGCAGATGTTCCATTGCCCGACCGTGAAGAAATTCGAATAGCAATTACCCGCTTGAAGAACAATAAGGCGGCGGGTGCCGATGGATTACCGGCCGAGCTATTCAAATACGGCGGCGAAGAGCTGATAAGGTGCTTGCATCAGCTTCTTTGCAGAATATGGTCGGAAGAAAGCATGCCTGACGATTGGAATCTCAGTGTACTCTGCCCAATACACAAAAAGGGAGACCCCACAATTTGCGCCAATTACCGTGGGATAAGCCTCCTCAACATCGCGTATAAGGTTCTGTCGAGCGTTATTTATTTGAGCGTGAAAGACTAAAGCCCACCGTCAACAAACTGATTGGACCTTATCAGTGTGGCTTTAGACCTGGAAAATCAACAACGGACCAGATATTCACCATGCGCCAAATTTTGGAGAAGACCCGTGGAAATAGGATCGACACACACCATCTCTTTGTCGACTTTAAAGCTGCTTTCGACAGCACGAAAAGGAGCTGCCTTTATGCCGCGGTGTCTGAATTTGGTATCCCCGCAAAACTAATACGGCTGTGTAAGCTGACGTTGAGCAACACCAAAAGCTCCGTCAGGATCGGGAAAGACCTCTCCGAGCCGTTCGATACCAGACGAGGTTTCAGACAAGGTGACTCACTCTCGTGTGATTTCTTTAACCTGATGCTGGAGAAAATAATACGAGCTGCAGAGCTAAACAGAGAAGGTACAATCTTCTATAAGAGTGTACAGCTACTGGCGTACGCCGATGATGTCGATATCATTGGAAACAACACCCGCGCCGTTAGTTCTGCTTTCTCCAGACTGTCAAACAAACAGTCAGCGCATTCGCGTCTTGGCTCCCACGTCACTGTTGACAGTCATAACTTTGAAGTTGTAGATAATTTCGTCTACCTGGGAACCAGCATTAACAGCAATAACAATGTCAGCCTGGAAATCCAACGCAGAATCACTCTTGCCAACAGGTGCTACTATGGACTAAGTAGGCAATTGAAAAGTAAAGTCCTCTCTCGACGAACAAAGACCAAACTCTACAAGTCTCTCATCATTCCCGTCCTACTTTACGGTGCAGAAGCGTGGTCGATGTCAACATCCGATGAGACGGCACTAGGAGTTTTCGAGAGAAAGGTTTTGCGGAAGATTTATGGTCCCTTAAGAATTGGCAACGGCGAATACCGCAGACGATGGAACGATGAGCTGTATGTGTTATTCGACGACATAGACATAGTCCAGCGAATAAAAAAACAGCGGCTACGCTGGCTAGGACATGTTGTTCGAATGGATGAAGGTGCTCCAGCTCTGAAAGTATTCGATGCAGTACCCGCTGGTGGAAGCAGAGGAAGAGGGAGACGTGGAGGTCCAGGTGGACCAGGTCCGATGGAAGGACCAGGTGGAGAGGGACCTGGCTTCGCTTGGAATAACCAATTGGCGCCAAACTGCCAGAAGGAGAGATGCGTGGCGCGCTGTTTTGGACTCGGCTATAACCGCGTAAGCGGTGGCTACGCCAGTCAAGAAGAAGAAGATATACACATCCGGTTATTTTTTTGAATAATGGTCGAAGGCCGCCAAAGCGAAAAGAAGTTCTACGCGGAAGTACTTGTCATTTCTTTCTTTGATAATACCAGTGTTGGCTCGATCAGGGTTATTGAAAAGAAAATCAATCACATAACACATGCATAAATGCATAAGTGCGCGCATCGGCTGCTGTTAACACATACTTCAACGCTCGATATCTCGTAAACGGTGCGAAATTGTTATTCGTCAAAAAGTGTTTATTTTGGGCTAATTAATATAAAAATGCCCTTAAATCTTGGCCTTAGTAACTAAAATCGTGCTTGGTCTTACCCAACATCCGTACAACTTCAACTGAAATTAATTGAACTTTGCATTGTCAAGAAAGAGTTTAGTTGTTTGAAAGTTTAATTGTTTCAAACCCTCAGAAAGTGATAATATTCATGGACAATAGTTGCCTTAGTTGGAAATAACTTAAATTTTGAAAAAAAAAAACGCACATGACATTTTGAAAGAAGAAACCTTAGCATATTGAATATTTAAACGTCAGTTGGTATAAAACTATAAAATTACAATCAGTCACCCAGCGTATCAGTTGTTTAGAAGAGTGTTTATTTAGATATATGTATATATCTTTGAGAGTAAAAATTTGTAAATTTCATAACCATATTTCTCAAAATTTAAATTTTTTCAAATCCTAATAAGCGCTTAATACAAATTTGTTTTCACATATATATTCATTTAAGATAAAATAATACATTTATACATTTAGAATTGTTGTGAAGAATTCGACGAGCATATTTATTATTTAAATGGCCAACGACGTCGTTCTGCATTTTCCTTCTCTCCACCAACCTTCCAATGATTTGGATCCATCAGATACTCGCTATAGAAAAATAGTTACATAACCTGGATACTTTAACTTTAACTGGGGATTAACTCACCGCTTGCGAGATAATTCCGCCATAAGTTGTGCTTTTAAATCCGCCAATTTTCCACCATTTCCGCCATATTCCTCCGGCAATATGCTACGAGGCACATGCTCGTACAGACTATCCAAACTGACGGTATGGAAATGAATCTTTTGGAGATGGAGAATAATTGTTATTGTTGTACTTATTCTAATGGCAAATAATATGAACTTACCAATTTGAAGACTTCTCGACTGATAAATGGTTTCATGATGCTCACTACTTTATCCAAATAGGACGGACAGTTGATAATGTGTATAGCTTTTAAGTGCACTGGTAGTGCCTCTTGCAAGAAGGCCATGTAAATACGCAGTGTGCTGAAGGTCATCTTACTCAGATGCTTCAATGTGTAGCCGTTCATGTCGAATATTTGCACCTCACCACTGGCAAATGTTTCTAAATGCCCCTCGGTGGAAACATCGCCATCATACATATTGAACCGACAATCAGAGACCATAAAAAATGCTTTAGTATCGGCGGTATGATTGACCTAAGGGAAAAAACAAAAAACTATTAAAAAGTGGTCTTTGAATATAATAAAACTAACCTTTCCCGGATCCATGTCAACCATGCGGTAACAGCTCACCTTGTAGCCCTCTGCAGTAAGACCAGGTAATGGCACCAAATCACTGACGAAATATGAACAAACAAGGAAAGTGAGTACAATTGGGTACTAAACATGTCGGTTCTTTTTGTCTTTGACAGAATGATATATTATTTAGAACAGAAATTCATCAGAAATTACTATGTATGTTTGACACTTGATTACGTATCATCTCTCAATTTTGTGTCTATCCTTCTTGGTGCTACGCAGTTAGTATTCAAATCTGAAATTTTAATTGTACTTACGCATAATCGAAAGTTTGCTTGCTATCTGAATCGGTTGGGTCACGTTCCAGAAAAATGTGTGAGTGCTTATTTCGCAGGCCGTAATTAATTTGTATGAGCTTTTTGGTGCCTTTTATGTCACCGTACATGCATCTATAGAAGCGTTTCAAAAGTATGCGATCTGAAAATAGTTAAATTATTCTTACAGTTTAAATGCAGTTGATAAATGGAATGATAATAAAATAAATTCCGTTTATTTCTATCAAAAAATATTTACATATACAAATAAATTATTTAATACGTTTCTAGATAATTTTGACCAAGTTTTGCTTTGGACTTGGATTTTAATGTTAAGGGATTTGCATATGTATGTATATATATTATTTGTATATATATTGAATTTAAATGAGAGGAAATAAGCTAGTTTGACCGTTGATGGGAATAGGCTAAATTAAATTCCTGCTATAATAATAATTGAAACGTGTGTAACGGTGATCTTAAACAATAATATGCACAGTTAAACTTCTACTTGAGGACACTTCCAATAAGCGGACCGCTCCCTTAACCGGAGAAAAAATCAGGAACCGCGGACACTTAAAAAAAACCTCACTCACTTTCCCGTATGCAGAACTCATGGGGTTGTCGGCTCCTGGTGACGCTAGGTTCGCTACCAATGGCGCAAATGGTACCCAATGGGACCTACTAGGTGGCCCAAAGGGCTTGAGCCATCACCCGGACGCACCCGATCCAGATGAAACTGGACGCTTTTTCCTGCTTTGCCAAAAAAGAGTCTTGCCTTGAAGAGTGGCTATTTACGCTGACCATAACTCGCACTTGAGACACTAAACTTAATAACATAAAGTTGATATTTTTACCTCATAATACAACATTCGATCACGGCCTTATACAGAATTTCAAATGTCACTACAAAAGCAATATTATCAAACATATTTTTTGCCAAGAGTAGAAGACATTTAAATGAACAAACTTTCCAAAATATTTGACATTTTGGAAGCTGTTTATTTAAACAATAAATCTGGTTTTCAAAAAAAAAGTTCATATACCAGCGTTAACGGTTTTGATAAAGTTAAATTGATAATATAGAATACAGTAATTTGACATTGTCATTGACGAAAATGTTACTGAGGAATTAACTGTCTACAAAAACAAAACACTTAGCACTCATAGGTAACTCCGGTCCACAATTATTTATATCCACCGCTTAACATATAGTATATCTTATTAGAATTAAACGGTAATTTCAATTAAATACGAATGTTGAATTCATAATGCTTAGCCCACCCTTACTTTTTTATTAAAATTTGGGAATCCGTATACTTATATGTATGTATGTATGTACCCATGTACATTTAGTGTTATTATTTTCATCAAACCAAAATAGAATCCGCTCAAAATATTCACTTTAACAAAGGCACCATATAGGGCTCAACATCACTCAAAGCCAAAATAATTTAGTAATTACTTTGACAGAACACGTAACGGTAATGAACAGTTAATTTCAAATATGGAGCTTTGTTTGGTAAACGTAATAGTGTGATTACAAATGACGGAAATGCGTAAGAATTTTGTTATTCACTACGAAGATGTATAATAGTTAAGTCACTTACACTTTATTAATAGCATTTCTAAAAACAACAACTACAAGGATTTATGCATTTTACATAAAGGTAGTAAGTGCTATACCTTTTTATGAAATTTTAGAAAAATATTGCAATAAAAAAAAGAAAACATTTTTGCATTATTGAAAAATTTAGTAGCAATTTCATATACTCGTATGTACGACTGTACTCACCAATTTCTTTTGGCAGTTTTGGATTTTGTTGGAACCATTCATATAATTCATCGATTTCAGCTTCCTCTGCCGCGCCGAATTTCATTTTGCTTTAAAACTTAAAAAAACAGGAAAAATTAATTATATCATTAGTCGCGTATTTTTTCCACTTCATACAGTTATTGCTTTTTGTTTTGTATAAAAATCCTTGCTTCAGTACCCTCGTTAACGTTCCGCGTTAACGTTTTCACTTTCGATTGCCGTATTGCAGCGATGCGAAGTCAGTCTCCTACTGAGCTGAATTGCGCAAGCTGCAAATTATTATTATTGTTCGTTTGCGTTTAATTTCAATTTATCTTTTCGCTTCTGATTTATGGGCGCCCATATATGATTATAAATAAATATTTGCAATTTCCATGTACCTTCTCCGCCTTTTCATTTTACGTTTGCTTTTGGCGTTCCGTGGTACAAGTGTGGAACTTATGCTTGAAGCTTAACGCAATGAAACGCTTGCGTTGTTCAGCTTGAGTTGCTGTGCCTCTAAAATTCGGTGCAACGACCGTTATACAGCGCCAGTATTTCTTAGACTTTTGAGTTAACGTTTTTGAGTTGTTTAGTTTGAGCACAAATCATTGCATAAGTAGTACCCCAACAAAATATATAAATTATTTGAATTAGAAAGACAGTTATCCCAAATAAAAATAAATTTCTTAGGGACCTCGAGATGTACGTTCCAACAAATTTAGATTTTAGACCTTTAGATAGTGACCTTTACTAGTTTTATAACATCACCCAACCTCAAATATCATCCTGAAAGGTTTTGCGCATTCCTCTTTCATCACCACGGAGCACAACTCAAAACAGTCGATTTTTTAATAGAACGGTTCAAAGTTTTCAATTGTCTCTTATTTAGTAAATATAGAAAAACGCCATAAGTTTATTGACTACACTAGTGCCGTGTAATATATTAAATAGAATGCTGAGCATAAGTGGACTAAAAAGAGTGTACTAAGGCTTTTTCTTAGCCATAAAAATGTTAAAAAATATAAAAAAAAGCAACATGAAAATTTCGTTATAATACAAAATATGTCTTTCTTTCTGAAAAAAAATCATGCCTAATTCTGACACAACTGAGATGTGTCGTTGCAACATAACAAGTTGCATAACGTCACATTCTTATTTCACGGTTTATTTATCTATGCATCAAAATTTAATTTTTATAAAATATGGACGACGAAATTGCGCACATTAATATGAGGGATAAAAGACATATTTGCTAAAAAATTTTAACATTTCCATATTTTTTATGAAAAAAAAACCATAAAATTAAAATTTAATGGGGAATGTTCAAATATTGACCGTGGCTACGTCTCAGATGGTCCATCCGTTGAGTACAATGTTCGACGACTAGTTCGAGCATTTCGACTGGTAACTGGCAAATGACACGCATAATATTTTGCTCCAAAGCCTTAAAGCGGGATTGTCGGCATAGATTTTAGACTATACATATCCCCACGGAAAAAAGTCAAACGGTGTGATATCACACCATCTTGGTGGCCGATCGACCAGCCCAAAGAGTGAAATTATCTGCTCACCGAAGTGTTTTATCAATAAATCCGTTGATTGACGTGATGTGTGGGAAGTAGCGCCGTCTTGTAGAAACCAAATGCTGTCGGGTTTCAAGAATGGTGATGAAGTTTCGAATATGTCGAATCTTCTTTACGGAACGTGAATTTTCGTAATAAAATTGAACAATTTGTAAACGTTGTTCAGGCGCATATATATATATATATATATTTGACGTAGGAACCGCTTAAAGCGATTATAGCTGAATCCACCAGAGCACGCCATTCGTTTCTCCTATTTGCTTTTTGGCGCCAACTGGAAACACCAAGTGAAGCCAGGCCACTTTCCACTTGATCCTTCCATCGGAGTGGAGGTCGTCCTCTTCCGCGTATGTCGTATAAATCGTACAGCTCATCGTTCCATCGTCTGCGGTATTCGCCGTTGCCAGTGTTCAGAGGACTATAAATCTTACGTAAAACCTTTCTCTCGAAAACCCCAAGAGTCGTCTCATCGGATGTTGTCATCGTCCACGCTTCGGCGCCATACATCACGACGGGAATAATGAGCGACTTATAGAGTTTGATTTTGGTTCGTCGAGAGAGGACTTTACTTTTCAATTGCCTACTCAGTCCAAAATAGCACCTGTTGGCAAGAGTGATTCTGCGTTGGATTTCGAGGCTGACATTGTTGGTGTTGTTAACGCTGGTTTCCAGATAAACGAAATTATCTACAACTTCAAAGTTATGACTGTCAACAGTGACGTGGGAGCCATGACGCGAGTGCGCTGACTGTTTTTTTGATGACAGGAGATATTTCGTCTTGTCCTCATTTACTACCAGACCCATACCCTTCGCTACCTTATCAAGTCTGGGAAAAGCAGAACAAACGGTGCGGTTGTTGCTTCCGATGATATCAATATATAATCTTATAGAAGATTGTACCTTCTCTATTTAGCTCTGCAGCTCGTATTATTTTTTCCAGCAATAGATTGAAGAAGTCGCACGATAGTGTCTCAAGCCTCGTTCGATATCGAACGGCTCGGAGAGGTCTTTCCCGATCCTGACTGATCTCTTGTTGTTGCTAAACGTCAGTTTAATTGTTTTGCATTGATACCAATTTCAGACATCGCGACAAACTCCTTTTCGTGCCGTTGAAAGCAGCTTTAAAATCGTTGAAAAGGTGGTGAGTATCGATTCTTCTCTCTCGGGTATTTTCCAAGATTTGGCGCATGGTGAATATCTGGTCCATGGTGGATTTTCCAGGTCTCAAGCCACACTTATAAGGTCCAATCAGTTCGTTGATGGTGGGCTTTCACACAATACGCTCGACAGGACCTTGTATGCAATGTTGAGGAGGCTTATTCCACGGTAATTGGCGCAGATTGTGGGATCTCTCTTTTTATGGATTGGGCAGAGCACACTGGGATTCCAATCGTCAGGCATGCTTTCTTCCGACTATATTCTACAAAGAAGTTGATGCATGCACCTTATCAATTCTTCGCCGTCGTAATTGAATAGCTCGACCGGTAATCCATCGGCCCCGCCGCTTTGTTGTTCTTCAAGCGGGTAATTGCTATTCGAATTTATTCATGGTCGGATAATGGAACATCTATTCCATCGTCATCGATTGGGGAATCGGGTTCGCCATCTCCTGGTGTTGCACTTTCACTGCCATTCAGCAGGTCGGAGAAGTGTTTCCTCCATAATCCCAGTGTGCCAATATGCTGGACATCCGTTATCAGATTACCTCCTCGGTCCCTACATGATAACGCTCCGGTCTTGAAACCTTCTGTAAATAGACTCATCTTTTCATAAAATTTTCGAGCGTTACCCACGCTTTCAAGCTTTTCATACTCATGCATTTCGGCCTCTTTTTCTTTTTACGTCTGCATATGCGTCTCGCTTCCCTCTTCAGTTCTCGATATCTATCCAACCCCGAACGTGTTGTGGTCAATCGCAACGTTGCGAGGAAGACAGTCTGTGTTCTCTCCACTGCGGAACGACAATTCTCATCGTACCAACTGGTTTTTTGTCGTTGCCGAAGACCAATTGTTTCGGCTGCAGCGGTATGCAATGAGTTTGAGATGCCGTTCCACAGTTCCCTTATATCAAGATGCTGATAAGTGCTCTCAGAGAGCAGGAGTGTAAGTCGAGTAGAAAATCGTTTGGCTGTCGGTTGTGATTGCAGCTTTTCGAAGTCGAACCTTCCTTGTGTTTGTTGACGGGCGTTCTTTGCTGCACAGAGGCGAGTGCGTATCTTTGCTGCTACTAGATAATGGTCCGAGTCAATATTGGGACCAAGGAGCGTACGCACGTCTAAAACACAGGAGACATATCTTTCGTCTATCACAACGTGATCGATTTGATTGCGCGTGTTTCGATCAAGGGACAGCTACGTTGATTGATGAATTTGGAATCTGGTACTACAGAAAACCATATTTCGGGCCGCAGCGAAGTCGATCAGCCTCAGGCCATTTGGCGATGTGTCGTTATGGAGGCTGAATTTTCCAACTGTTGTGCCAAAGGCACTTTCTTTATCCACCTTGGCTTTAAAATTGCCGAGCACGATTTTGACATCGTGGCGGGGGCAGCGCTCATAGGTGCGTTCCAGGAGCTCATAGAAAGCATCTTTAGTCACATCGTCCTTCTCTTCCCTTGGGGCGGGGCGCAAATCAGCGATATGTTGAAAAACCTCGCTTTGATGCGGATTGTGGCAAGACGTTCATCCACCGGGGGGAATGCCAGGACTCAGCGATGGAGTCTCTCTCCCACCACAAATCCAACACCAAATATGCGCTCCTTTATATGGCCACTGTAGTATATGTCACAAGGTCCCACCTTCTTCCGTCCTTGTCTTGGGGAGGTTTTTTTAAGTGGTGGGCCCCAAACCCTACGCACAACCGCAGAAGCGGTCTTCGCATCGTTGGCTAACCAGAGAGTACTTGGTCTAAAACCTGAAGTCGTGAGCTGCTTGAGTCATATGCGAAAGAATCGTTCTTGGCCACTCCCAAGTGGATGGCAATCAGAAACTTTCCTCACTTGCGTGAACTTCTACATATGACCCCATCCATATGTAGAATAATACTGAACAAAAATAACATGATAGCTTAACACGACTCTCGCGTGGTCTGTCAAAGAAAGGCTATTGAAAAAAGTTCATCTACTTTGATCACACGATATGATCTAATTGATAACATTGATCATTAAGATCGGTACAGTAAACTAAAACGTCATATTTCAAAAACAATTAACGTCATTATTATGATGGATCTTTCGTTACTTATGAGTACATACTGAGTAGTTCCAAATCATATTATATCATCGAAATACTTCTTATTTAAATATAAAAGAATTTAATCATATTTTCCCAGGATTGACCTTAACCTTTTCCTTTTTCTAATCCTGAATATTAAAAACCAATAAATTTCTTCGCTTAATTGAATTATATATTTGTGCACTTAAAATGAATTCCTCATGAGTACTCATACACATACACACTATTCTTACTATAATTTGCTATTTATTACACTATATAATTTTACCCAAGCACTTCTATTTCAGAAACAAACAACATATCACATCAAATTGCTATTAACAGAAAAACGTTCTTCAAACAGTTTTACGTAGAAAATATTGTCTATATAAATTAAAGAATTTAGAACCAGTACCAGCGTCGTGAGTTTTGTGCTGGATCCATTTTCCATTGCCTTACATCCATTAGGTAATCCCTGTGAACAAGAAATAAATAGTGAACATAAGTAAAGGACTTTTTAAATAATTAACAACTTACCTTTTAACTTTCAATTTATCAGTCCATATTTTTTTAATATCTTTAATGTCGCCGGCATTACCGCCATATTCATCCGGTAACATATGGCGCGGTACTTTCTCATATAAACTATCCATACCTTCTGTGTGAAAATGTATCTGTTGATAAGAGGCATTTGATATATTAGTATAAAATTAAAATGCATCATAAGTGAGACTTTAATTTCATCCATGATCCAAAAGGTCCAAGGAGATATCTGTTTCTCTAATAAAAGCTAATTATCTGATTGGTATGCAACTGGAGCCTTTGCCATGCTGAATAATGAACAGAGTAGAAACAAATAATGTGTTCCTGATGTTTTAATGTTTAAATTGATTAGAAGAAGGAGAAAAGAAGCTCTTTATTAGCTTATTTTCCATTGCCGGGAATTCTACATTGGCAATTTGAAAATTTTAAATCGGCTAATATTTCTCTTTCATCATCATCATCATCATAGTCTCATAATTTTAATATAGATATAACACCCAGAACTGATCGAAATAGGTTTGTATATACAGTAATCCCCGCTTAAGTGCCCCTTTAGAACATGCAAGACTTTTGAGACACTTAAGCGGGAAAGGCACTTAATGAATTCCGTTTAAGTGCCCAGAGGTACTTGCCAAGCTTTTAAGCGGGGATCACTGTATATATAAACCTATTTCGATCAGTTCAGGGTATTATATCCATATTTTAGGTTAACCTTATGTTCAGTGTATATTTACCATTAGGTATAGTTACCATTTTATAGACATCCTCATGTATAAAAGGCTTGACAATAGACACCATTTTGTTTAAAAATGGCGGACAATTTATGATATGCATTGCCCGCAACCGCACCGGGTATGCCTCTTGAAGAAAATTCATATACATACGCAAGGCCGTAAAGGAAATTCGCGCCATATGAGATAGTGTGTAATCACCAATATCACATATCTGTATTTCACCATTTGATATGAATTCATCTTGTAGCGATTCCGTCTCTATGTCACTTGTTTCCTCCGACTGTGAATCATTAATAGGTTTTTCTGTCTGCTGTGTTTGCGGTTCCTCAACATCGAGCTCGGAGTAACGACAGTCGGCTAACATAAAAAAGGCTTTGCACTCTATGATGCTATTCATCTGCAATTAGTTTTCTAAGTTCAGTAACATTTCAAGTATTTATCTTTATTACTGCAAATACCTTTTTTGGATCGTTATCCGATAGTTTAAATAGTAACAGTTTATAACCTTCTGGTGTCAGGCCCGGTAGCGGTATCATTTCTCTGTAATGAGATTTTAGACACATAAATTGTACAAAATTGAAAACTTTTTTTAAAAATAGATTGCTACGGACAGATATAAATAAGACAATGATCCTCCAACTAGTTTATCAGGTGCTGATAGTGAAACTCAAACGCCTTTCCTTTCGAGTTCATCAGCATTACAGTTTCCATTGATTTCGCCGTAGTCTGGCACTGATTTGTGAAAAATTATTTGAGTTAAGTTAAGGGGAGGGGGGTAAGGTTTGTTTCGTCGAAAAAAGACCTTTTTTCATGAATTTTTTTAGAAACAATTATTGCTGTAGGTTTATTTTACTTATTATTATATAAAAGTACAACACTTGAAGGATACCTAAAAAAAGTTTTATCGAAAAATAGCGAGGAATAAAATTTATCGTCGATCTCTGCAGGCACCTCGAAAAAAAGTTTTTGTGCGGTGACCAGCCTACAGCATCACTGGATCATCCGAAACCAAAAAATCAAAATGCTTTCTTTAGTTTATTAGTTTATCTTTCGATTGACGTCGAGTTTTTTTTAATCTTTAAATTTTTAAATTTTTGGTACCATTTTGAAGCCAAAATGACGATTTTAAACGAAAAAGTCGACTTATTTGTTATTGTAAAATTGTTAGTAATTAAATTTTGTAATTAATTTTTGGAAAAACTCGACGTCATTCGAGAGCTATATATATGCAGAATATTTGTTCAAAATTTCAAAACGATCGATGCAGTAGTTTTTACTGTAGGCTGGTCACCGACTTTAAAAATGACATATTTGAGAAAATCGATTCAAAGTTTTGTACACTCAGCGCAGGTAGCTGGAGGTACCGTTATTCAACCTGCTGTAACTTCGTTACTTTTTCTCCGAATGACCTAAAATTTTAACACAATATTCTTGAGATGTTGATGGTTCAGAAAAAAAAAATAATAAAAAAAAGTTGTCAAACCTTACCCCCCCTTAATTTGATTTGCACACAAAGATCAATGGACCGTATAGCTTGAAATGTATGTAGTTTCGATAGAGCCGAGACTTTAGCAAGTCTCGATATGAAGTAAACATATGTCATCAACGAATCCTGTATTGTATATTAAACTGTACTTACACCACATCTCTTATGGCTTTAACCGCTTCTTCGTCGGGGTCACGGTGTAGAAATATATGCGGATTTTTATTTCTTATTGAAAAATTTAATTCAATAACTCTTTTAGTTTCCTCCACATCATTGTACATACATTTAAAAAAGCGGCGTAAAAGAATGCGATCTGTAATAAAAATAAAAATAAAGCTCGTATATACATATGTATATAAACCCTGTTTATTTTCATGCGAAATATTGCGTGTAAAACTTTGATTTTAACTATTTATCATATAACTGGTTACTCAATAAATAAATACAACAATATACTACAATATTTATACTCTCGCAACCTGTTGCACAGAGTATTATAGTTTTGTTCACATAACGGTTCTTTGTGTCACCAAGAAATAAAAGAGTTAGATATGGGGTTATATATATATAAATGATCAGGATAACGAGTGGAGTTGAAATCCGGATGTCTATCCGTCCGTCTGTCCGTCTGTCCGTCCGTCCGTGCAAGCTGTAACTTGAGTAAAAATTGTAATATCTTAATGAAACTTGAAACACATGTTCCTTGAGACCGTGAGAGGGTTGCTTTCAAAATCGGTCCACTGCCACGCCCACAAAATGGCGAAAACCAAAAACACATAAAGTGTCATGACTAAGCCATAAATAAAGTTATATTAGTAAAATTTGGAATAAAGGATCGCACCAGGAAGGGGCAAATTTGGATGTAATTTTTTTGGGAAAGTGGGCGTGGTCCCGCCCCCAAATCGGTTATTTGTATATATCTCGCAAACCAATGAAGCTATATAAACCGAACTTTCTGCAGTCTTTTTTTTAGCCTTCTTAATACAGTCCAATTATGAAAGAAATCAGATAATAACCACGCCCACCTCCCATACAGAGGTTAGGTTGAAAATTACTAAAAGTGGGTCACTAACGAAAAACGTCAGAAACACTAAATTTCACATAAGAAATGGCAGATGGAAGCTGCACTCAGATTTTTTTACAAAATGGAAAATGGGCGTGGCGTCGCCCACTTATGGGTCAAAAACCATATCTCGGGAACTACTCGACCGATTTCAATGATGGTTTGTAATAGTTTCCTTACATCCCAATAATATGTTGTGAAAATAGGCCAAATCGCTTCACAACCACACCTACTTCCTATATACCAGAACTTTGGACTTTTCAATATATAAAGTAAGCACTAGTGAAGATATCGGTGCAAAACTTTGCACAAATACTGTATTTATAGTGTGGCAGCCCATTTCTAAAAATCGCCTAAATCGGACCATAGGTCTTCAAGGCCCCATATATCGAACATGAGGACCTCGGTGCTTCTAACCTAATATTAGGGTTTCCAACTTTCAATGGACTTTATACAATATATATGACGAATATATGGGTCAAATTGTGTATTATATAATATTAATTAAGTTAAATAAATAAATTGCGAGAGTATAAAATGTTCGGTTACACCCCAACTTAGCCCTTCCTTACTTGTTTTATGATACATATGATATATATCAACCATACAAAAGGAAATCATGCAGTACATAAAATTTTAAAGTATTTGAGTTCATTGAAAGAAACTCTACTGTTGAATTGCTTACTTAGTAAAAAATACGTAATACCGATTCTTCTTTTAAGAGATTCCTTGTAATACTGTTTTTATATTCTCGCAACATGTTGCACAGAGAATAATAGTTTGGTTCATCTAACAGTTGTTAGTAACACCGATATAGATATAGAGTTATATATGACCCTGCCCCCTACTCAGTTCTTTGTATATGTCTTATATGTAAACTACTAATGCTATATCAACCAAACTTTCTGAAGCCATTCAAATGTTATGTTGAAAACTACTAAAAATGCTTTAATTCAGCAAGGAAAAACACGAGAAACCACAAATTTCGTGGTAAAGATGGTACAGAAGGACTGCACTCAGATTAGTATACAAAATTTTAAATGGGTTGAAAACCATATCTCAAATACTACCCGACCGATTTCAATGAAATTATATTTTCTTTAAACGTTGATGTTATTGAATTTCTAAGCCCATTCGTTTCGGTCACTTTACAATACATAAATTAAGCACCAGTGAAGATATCGGAACAAAACTTTGCATACTGCATTTCTCTTATGACTTTGCTCGTGTAAAAATCTTGGAAATCAGACTATAACTTTTCAAGACCCAAGACATGAGGTCCACAGTGCTTGCGGCTAATTTTATATCGAAAATATTGGTAAATTTTTAGATATTCCAAAGAAATTCCAAGGAGGTGTGTTTCTTATAATAGTGTGCCTCTGTGCAAAAAATGGGGAAAATCAGGATCCTCCATATACCTCATATTCAGATTTCCGGTGGACTTTATACCGTATATATCGGTTAATAAGTTGAGATATCTTAGCAACATTTGTGGTTACTAGGTCGATTGAATTGAAATTTTGTTGATGGTAAAACGTTAAGAGGGAGAAGTAAAGTCCTCGAATTACTATGTAATATATCAGCAAATGGAGTATGTTGTCTCTTGGCTCAAGCACACATTTATTTTTCCAAAATATTCAGGCTGTATAAAGTCACGTGAAGGGGAGTAGGCACTATAGGTCGCGATACAAAATTAATTTAAATCTAATCTAATCTATCCCATTTTAGAGCATAATAATAATGTTTCAATTATTCCAATCACTCAGAGTAATTTTTTTTTTACTTGTTCCTGAATTTTTTATTGTAAAATATATAATTTTAGACCAAAATCTAGTCCGCAACTGAGTCAAATGAGATTATATTTTTATCTAGAAACAAGTAAGGAAAGGCTAAGTTCGGGTGCAACCGAACATTTTATACTCTCGCAATTTATTTAGAGGTTTACCTATATTTTCGGTGAAAAATTAACCTTAGGCACTGAATTCTTCATGTTTGATATCAGGGGCCATGAAAAGTCATGGTTCGATTTTGAAAATTTTTCCACAAGTGATGTCAAATACAGTATTTGTATAAAGTTTTATTTCGCTATCTTTGTCGGTTCCTTATGTATACATTATAAAGTGAACGAATCAGAAGGATTCAAAATTGAGTTATATGGGAAGTAGGAGTAGTTGTAAATCGATTTCGCCAATATTCCACCAGTGTCATCAGGGTGTCAAGAAAATATTATATACCGAATTTCATTGAAATCTGTCTAGTAGTTCTTGAGATATGGTTATTGACCCATAAGTGGGCGACGCCACGCCCATTCTCCATTCCGTAAAAATTTCTCAGTGCAGCTTCCTTCTGCCATTTCTTATGTAAAATTTGGCGTTTCTGACGTTTCTCGTTAGTGAGTTAAAGCACTTTTAGTCATTTTCAACCTAACCTTTGTATGGGAGGTGGGCGTGGTTATTATCCGATTTCTTTCATTTTAGGATTGCTAAAAGAAACGACTGCAGAAAGTTTGGTTTATATAGCTTTATTGGTTTGCAAGATATATACAAAAAACCTATTTGGGGGCGGGGTCACGCCCACTTTTCCAAAAAAAATTACATTCAAATGTTCCCCTCCCTAATGCGATCCTATGTTCCAAATTTTATTTTCATAACTTTATTTATGGCGTAGTTATAGCTCTTTATGTGTTTTTGGTTATCGCCATTTTGTGAGCGTGGCAGTGGTCTGATTCCGCCCATCTTCGAACTTAACCTTCTTATGGTGCCAAGGAACACGTGTTCCAAGTTTCATTAAGATATCTCAATTTTTACTCAAGTTACAGCTTGCACGGACGGACAGGCGGACGGACAGACAGACATCCGGATTTGAACTTTACTCATCACCCTGATCACTTTGGTATATATAACCTTATATCTAACTCGTTTATTTTTAGGACTTACAAACAACCGTTATGTGGACAAAACTATAATACTCTCTTAGCAACTTTTGTTGCGAGAGTATAAAAAGGATATGCTCCATATGGGATGATTCCTGGTCCATAAATGTAACACGTGCCAAACAGATTTACTATAAAAAATCAGTCGCGTAGTTTATATTTTTTGAATAGAAAGTTCTTAAATGCGCATTCAGAGTGTAAGTATGTATTCAAGAGCATGCATACTCGCACATTCCATTTAATAATTGATAAAAGTGTGATTATACAGTTGAACCTCCATAACTCGAATTCTTGATGTGACAATAGAAGGCAAATTTCATTACTATCGAGGCAGAATTTTAACATATGGCGGCGAACAAAAAATATGATATTACACTTATTACATAATGCCTGTAACAAGGACATGGGATATACATACACGTCAAGAACTGAACAATAGCAAACTGCAACAATTAAAATAACAGAAAAGTATTATGCGATGTAAATAAATAAATCTGTGTAAATTATTTACATTTTACAGCTTTTTCAAAAATTTTAAGATTTACTTTAAGAAATCCTCTATAACTCGAAGTTTTTTTGTGAATTATGGTGATTCGAGTTAGGGAAGTTCAACTGAATATGCATATGTATGTATGTACATGTCTATCATCAAACCGATTATGTTGCTGCATTTTTATAAGCTCTGTCATAGAATTCCATTCACATGTATATTGATATAAATATGTTTTTTTTTTCATATAATTTGTATTGATGGTACTGATAAGCACTAATTATTTCACCGCTTGATTAAGCTCGGTTGGCACTCATGCTATCATTCATGTTCTGTAAAGCTTGTTGTTTACACAAACATTACGGTATGTTGAAAAGTTAGTATAATTTAAAAAAATAACAAATATTTTTCAAGATTCGTTTCCATTTTGGGAGTCGACTTCATTTTCATGTATTCATGCCTAAGAGTCTCTTATGGATCTTCTATCGGTCTTGGTGTTCACATGTGTTATACCGAGTTTAGTAAACCCTTTGTAAAAAGTTTCTAAGCCTGATGCAGTATTTAGACAACACTCATAAGTCACTTTTACATGTCAGAAGCTTTTTTTAAATTATCGCAAAATATAATTTTTTTAATACAGATACCGATTTCTGCCGGTAATTTTGGATTTTCTTTGAACCATAGTTCCAGCTCATCCAATTTCTTATTCAGTTGCGGCCCAACCATATTTTATTTCACTATTCAAACACACGCTATCGCTTTGTTTATATTTTTTTTAGCTGCGTTAAAAGCTTGCACAATAACCGCTTTCTCGGACGCTGTCACCAGTGCTACTGACCAGATTACGCTTCCACTTGAATATACAGCTGATTTTTGTGTTGATTCCGAACTACTGTTCAAACTAAATGACTCGCTCAGCACTGCGCTCATATGTATATAAATAAATTATAGGTAGGGAGAAATCATACTCGCCTTAAGCACAGTGATATCAAATACGCATACAGTCGCTTAAATTATTGATTTCACATATAAGTATGTATGTATGTAAGTGCAGTTAAATAAAAAATAATAATAAATGTAATGGGAAAATAAAAACAGCTTCACTCTGCTTTCAACTCAAAGCTACAGGTGCTTTAAAAAAGAAAAACTGTTATCGTCAAAATTTTGTAGTACTAAAAACAAATTTATTAGTTAGTGCGGAAAGAAATTTGCAGCATTATAATTTATAAATCCATTGCTTGTTTTAACAAATTAATGTAAATAAATGATAATAATGGGAATTTCTTCTAAAAAATATAGTAATTTATAACATTTTATTAACTTTTATGTTGGTTGGAATGTATATGTAAATGGAATAAAATAATTATAAATTTAAGAAGAATAAATATTTATAATTAGGAAATTTTAAATACATTAATACTATAATGAATAATAATCAGTAAGCTTAAATTCGAAATTCGAAGGCAAATATTTTTTGATTTTGGAAGCTAACTTGGAAAAACAGAGAAATAACATTATTACTTGTCACTCAATCTCTTGAAAAATATTAAAAATATTGGTTTGGTCTAATGTACAGAAAAAAGGTAGATTATGTGGTCTAGTGTTAATTATTAAATAAAGAGGTTTAAAAATTTTCAACGCGTCTGAAAATATTGCGCAGTACTGTAATGACAGCCGTAAAATGATCGTTGCAATAAATGCATTTCAAATACGTTTCCATTAGATAACTATTAGCTGTCATAGATAGGCTAATCCCCCTGACACACGCCGGGGGATCAATCAGCTGTTTATGGGAGTTTATAACTCGCTTTGCTGCCGTCTGTCACCTACATATTTGCTACTGATTAAAAGCGCACTTACTTGGGGTTATAGTGTTGCACCATTTTCATAGGTGGAGAAATTTAAATTTGCGCAAAAATATATTTTTTATGACTTTGTTTCGAGCTGCGGCTATGCCTTACGTCTTATTTAATTAATTAAAATTTATTTCAAAGTAAAAACAACAAAAATATATATTTGTATTGACATTTTTGTCAAAAATTTGTCCTTTGAGTCGTTTTTATCAGTGTGAATAGTCTACAAAATTTGGCAACAGCATGGATAAATAATTAAAAATCTACCGGGATAATCTTAACATCTCTTAAATAAAATAAAAAAATATCCATACAAATATTAATGTAATGCATTATTTTTTTTAAATCATTACGTACACTTTTCTCAGAGAAGCAATATTTAGTACAACATTTTAGTAAGCAACTGAGCTGAGTTCTACTTCTTGAACTTTCTTTGTAAATTGTATTATGTGTGGACTTATGGCCAGGTCTACATTTTTTATTATTTTTATTTCATTTCTATATTTTATTGTTATTTATCTATACTACTATTATGAAGAGAAAAGATTTGTATGTATGTTTATATTGAATAAACTCGAAAACTACTGTGCCGATTTCAAAAACCACCATTTCACCTTTGGAAACCTACATTCACGTCTAGTAACATGTATGTACCTCTCTCTCTCAGTTCGGCGCCAGTTGGAGATCCCAAGTGTAACCAGGTCGCTCTCCACCTGGTCCCTCCAACGGAGTGGAGGCCTTCCCCTTCCTCGGCTTCCTCCGGCGGGTACTGCATCGAACACTTTCGGAGCAGGAGTGTTTTCGTCCATTCGGACAACATGACTAGCCAGCGTAGCCGCTGTCTTTTTATTCGCTGAACTATGTCAATGTCGTCGTATAACTCGTACAGCTCATCGTTCCATCGTCTGCGGTATTCGCCGTTGCCAATGTTCTGAGGACCATAAATCTTGCGCAAAATTTTCCTCTCGAAAGCTCCTAGTGTCGTCTCATCTGATGTTGACATCGTCCAAGCTTCTGCACCGTAAAGCAGGACGGGAATGATAAGCGACTTGTAGAGCTTGATTTTGGTTTGGAGAGGACTTTACTGTTCAATTGCCTACTCAGTCCAAAGTAGCACTTGTTGGCAAGAGTTATTCTGCGCTGGATTTCAGGGCTGACGTTGTTCGAGTTGTTGATGCTGGTTTCCAGGTATACGAAATTATCTACGACCTCGAAGTTATGACTGTCAACAGTGACGTAGGAGCCAAGACGCGAATGCGCCAACTGTTTGCTTGATGACAGGAGATATTTCGTCTTGTCCTCATTCACCTCCAGACCCATTCGCTTCGCCTCCTTATCCATGCGGGAAAAAGCAGAACAAACGGCGCGGTTGTTGCTTCCGATGATATGAATATCATTGGCGTACGCCAGGAGCTGTACATTCTTGTAGAAGATTGTACCTTCTCTATTTAGCTCTGAAGTTGCACGATAGTGAGTCACCTTGTCTGAAACCTCGTTTGGTATCGAAGGGCTCGGAGAGGTCCTTCCCAATCATGACGGAGCTTTTGGTGTTGCTCAACGTCAACTTACACAGCCGTTTTAGTTTTGCGGGCATACCAAATTCAGACATCGCGGCATAAAGGCAGCTCCTTTTCGTGCTGTCGAAAGCAGCTTTAAAATCGACAAAAAGTAACATAGACTATATTTATTGCTAGAATCTCAACTTTCTGGAAATAGTTCCCAGGTGGGGTATCAAAAAGACTCCGTGATGGAGAATCTTAATCTGAAACTGAAAATCGTAATGCAAGTCATTCACTTCGCATCGCAGTCGCGTGCCAGAGAGTGGAGTAACGAGTGCTCACAGCTGTTTGCTGAACAAAATTTCAAAACGTGCCAAGTACGCCCTTGAAGAACAAAATATTAGAAATATACGAGCACGCACTAGGGCGTCGAACTCTGAGCGTTCCCAACGCCTTCATAATCAGAGAGTAAGACAACGGACACAAAAGACTATAGGTCGTAATCAAGTTTTAGCTCATTACAAACAAAATATAATTTCATGTTCGAATTTACCTCATTTTACTTTTTTAAAATGAACCCACGCAAGAAACGGCAAAGTACATACATATGTATTGGAGAGTGTGTATAAGTGTGTAAAAACTTATAACTTTTGAAATGTTTGTCTAAGCCCGTCCAAAGCCGGAGTGGTCTGCTAGTGTACATATATGTTTACATTAAAACTTGTAAATTTCAAAAAAAAAAAAGGAATAACAAAAAAATATTCAACTCATACATTCAAATAAACACAGTTTATCGACTTATGTGCCACTGTTTAAAGGTTCAAGTTCAGTCTCAGCAGGTTATCAAATATTGACACACAGGTGCATTACTACAATCTTAAGGTTTTACTGCTCTCCAACTAAAGAGATTAATGCTGAGTTCTATTATTAGTCATAAATCTAGAAATGCGTATCGCTTAATCAATTCTTGGTTCATACATACATACATATTTTATGCTATGCTATAAACCGCTGTTTATCAATTTTGATATTGTTTTTAATTATAGTATATAAGTAATTTTTACAGCAATGAACACGCCGATCATAAAATATAGCAGTGCGGTCACATATTTGTAGACTTAATTACCATATTTGTATAAGTAAGCTTGACTTACAGCGTCTGCGAGTGATTGCGGTGGAGAAGTAGCCAATTAAATACATATGTATATACATATCGCTAATTTACTTGAATAGTGTCATAACTCAAAAAACACGATTTTTTAGTTGTGTGCAATTTCATCGTTCATATTTTATAGAAATTTCATTTTGATGCATAGAAAAATAAACCGTGAAATAAGAATGTGACTTGTTATGTTGCATTATTTTTTAACCACAATAACGACACATTTCAGTTGTGCCAGAATTATTTATAATTTTTTTTTTAAGATGAACGACATATTTTGTGTTACACCACATATTGTCATAGGATGAAGTTGGTTTTCTTTTCAGAAATAACGACATATTTTGTGTTAGACCGATATTTGTGAAAAGGGAATTGAATTTTCCTTGTTGTTTTTTTGCAGCAATAACGACACATTTGACTTATGACAGCGAAATTGATTTATATTTATCACAAATAACGACACAATTCAAAAGGCGTCTGGTTTATGCCTATGAAGTACACTCTTTTTAGTCCACTTATGCTCAGCATTCTATTTAATATATTACATGCCACTAGTTTATTCAATAAACTTATGACGTTTTTACTTTAAACCACTCTCCTGAAAAATCGACAATTTTGGGTTATAACACTATTCATGTAAATTAGCGACATGTATTTATCTACATATGTATAAATAGTTATTGAACTGGAACTGATTACAAGTGAGGGAATATCGATTACATAATTATATCATATGTATTTCGAATTTCAAGCCATAGTGTGTTGTCCAAGGGAAATTCAATTTACTCAGCCTTCTTCAAAATATAAAGCTCATCCTATATATCGTAAATCGAAAAATGTCCCACCGTTTTATAATATGACGCAAAGAATATAGGGACATCCTGATATTATAGAAATCGGTTCACAATCACTACTACTCGTACTTCCCATATAATAAAATTTTGTATCCATCAGATTTGTACATTTTAATATATATACATCAAGAACCAATGAAGATACCGCAACTGAACTTTACATAAACACTGCATTTGAGGTGTGGCATGACTTATTGAAACATAGTCGAAATCAGACTATAACTTTTCAAGGCCCCAGATATCGTACATGAACAGAACAGAACTCGACGCCTAAG
The DNA here is from genome assembly GCF_028554725.1 of Zeugodacus cucurbitae. NCBI lineage: Eukaryota > Metazoa > Arthropoda > Insecta > Diptera > Tephritidae > Zeugodacus > Zeugodacus cucurbitae. The sequence continues at coordinate 19,263,033 of NC_071670.1, forward strand.
GATAATTTTTTATCAAAGTTCACGGTAAATCTTACAGATATTTTAAGGTAATTCAGAGAGAATATTTTTATCCTAATATATTTTTATCCATATACAGTTGAACTTCTCTAACTCGAATCACCCTTTTGAATGTGTTCCATTTTTTAAATGATAAAAGAACATAAAATGTCTTCCAATTATGCTGGTCAACTCTCACTTACAATTTAAGAAAAGAAAACAGAAAAGAGAACATCGAGTTATGGAAGGAAATTTGTATGAGATTTGTCTTCTAAACGCTTCTGCCAATTCAAGAGCTCGAACTCTAAATTAAGGAGATTTTTGAGTTATAAAAGTTCGAGATATGAAAGTTCAACTGTATCTAATTATAGGTTTTTAAACATACGATGGATTTCTATCTATTCGGTTAATATGTGAGATATCTTAGCAAAATTAAGCGAACGTTAAATATTGGATATAATGTAGCTTGATGATGAATATAAGTGAATTGTTGCGGGAATTATCCCAGCTTCTATATATTGTATATATATCAAACTCTACAAGTCGCTCATTATTCCCGTCCTGATGTATGGCGCCGAAGCGTGGACGATGACAACATCCGATGAGACGACTCTTGGGGTTTCCGTAAGATTTATGGTCCTCTGAACATTGGCAACGGCGAATACCGTAGACGATGGAACGATGAGTTGTACGATTTATACGACGACATTGTCATAGTTCAGCGAATAAAAAGACAGGGGCTAGGCTGGCTAGGTCATGTTGTGCGAATGGGTGAAAACAATCCAGCACTGAAAGTGTTCGATGCAGTACCCGCTAGAGGAAGCCGCAGAAGAGGACGACCTCCACTCCGGTGGAAGGACCAAGTGCAAAGTGACCTGGCTTCACTTGGTGTCTCCAGTTGGCGCCAAAAAGCAAAAAGGAGGAACGAGTGTCGCGCTCTGGTGGATTCGGCTATAATCGCTTAAAGCGGTTTCTACGCCAAATATATGTATATATCATACATTTTCGTTATTCTAGTGGATTTTATGCCAAAAATGTGGATCAAATTGTGCGAGGGTATAAAATATTTGGTTACACCCAAACAAAGCGCTTCCTTACTTGTTAAGCAATAGAATTGAGCACTGCATTAAAAACAAACTCTCGATTATTAAATTTTAAATGAATTTTATTTTTGATTTTAATATTCTATACAAGTACATTTTTATATACTCATTATATAATACGAGTATGTAGTAATATGAGTTACAATTAGTCTCTAATTGGTCTAACAGTGGCGGTAGAACAGAATTTCACTAGCATATATTCATTTAATTAAAGACACGATTTTATGGCCTTTTATCGCATGCTTACATACTTGCAAGCACACAAATGCACTTACATACTTAACGATGTGGTTACATAGCAATAAACTTCCATACATAACTATGTAAGTATATATGCACACGAGCGTAACGGGCTATTAAATTACCAACACATACATATATACATACATGCATATGTGATATTTATAAAATTCTTAATTACATACATATTTCTAAATAATTATAAATACATTTACACCAATACATGCACATTCATACGCATTTAGTATGTATGTATTTCTTATGTGTAATTGCATATAAGAAGCATTTGCACTTGTATAAACTTACTATTTATTTACTATAATTTTTGCACAAAATGTTAACATTGCCATTAGACTTTTTGAATGTTTGCTTAAAATAACTTTTATTTCCATCAAAGTTGCTGGAATAACATTTACAATTCAGCTGATAGCCTTTGTAGCTAGCGCTGCATGCCTTAGGTTATACATATAGTATTAACTTTGTATAAGCTTTTATAAATAAATAAAAAAAAAAAAAAAACATTTACAATTATTGTGCTATTTTCGTGTACACGTGTAATCGTTTCGGGTATTTAAGTGTACAAAATTGATGCTAATACTTATGGGTTTACATATTTACATATATCTGTATATGTATTAGTGTGCTGCGTGTAAAGGGTGTGTTTTAATAAAATCTTCAATTTAAATTCACCAACTGGTTTTTTATTTATAAATATTTATTTATATACATATGTAAGTGTATGTATTTATAATATAACTTTTACCGTCTTTTATTAATTTTTGTAAATTTGAATCTGTGTAAAAGAATCGGATAATGCTGTATTGAAACAAAGAAAATGGTTTGTCATAAACGCAGATTAAAACTGTAAATATATACATACATATATACAAATTAATATTTTATTTTTGAAAACATAACCTGAAGAGCATTTTATTTAATTGTGTTCTTGAGCTACCCGGTAAATTGAGAAGCAATACACCGCGAGAAATATGCATGTATTTTACTTTAAACAATTGCAATGATTTTCAATTAAAAACAAGTAAGGAAAGGCTAAGTTCGGGTGCAACCGAACATTTTATACTCTCGCAATTTATTGAACAAATTTTAATAAGATAACACCCAAATTTACCTATAAATTCGGCACAAAGTTTAATAGAATAACGAAAATCGTCCTATATAGTGTATGAGGGCTGAGGTAATTCCTGAACCGATTTCATTCATTTTCCCCAGCTAGGTACACTATATCCAAAACTATACACGCACTTAATTTCGCAAAGATATAGTATCTCACATATTAACCAATACATATATGCAGATTAAAGCCCACCGTATTTTTGAAAAACCTATAATTAGGTACATGGGAGCTAGGAGATGTTATTATCCGATTTTAATAATTTTTGGAACAGAGACACACTATTAGAAGAAAACAATTTCCTCTGAATTACATTAAATTATCTAAGAGATTTACCAATATTTTCGGTTAAAATTTACCCTTAGGCGCTCAGTTCAATATGTCCGATATCTGGGGACTTGAAAAGTTATAGTCCGTTTTCGACAATTTTTTCACAAGTGAAGCCAGAGATGATATGTACTATTTGTGTAAAGTTTTATTCCGCTATCTTCATTGGTTCCTTATGTATACATTATAAAGTGAAGGAATCAGACGGAATTCAAAATTGAGTTATATGGGAAGTTGTCGTGGTTATGAACCAATTTCATCCATTTTTCACAGGGTGTCAAGAAAGTATTATATAAGGAATTTCATTGAAATCGGTCGAAGAAATGGTTTTTGACCCATAAGTGGGAGATGCCACGCCCATTTTTCATTTTGTAAAAAAATCTGAGTGCAGCTTCCTTCTGCTATTTCTTATGTAAAATTTAGTGTTTCTGACGTTTCTCGTTAGTGAGTTAACCCACTTTTAGTCATTTTCAACCTAACTTTTGTATGGGAGGTGGGCGTGGTTATTATCCGATTTCTTTCATTTTTGGACTGTATAAGGAAACGGCTGAAAGACACGACTGCAGAAAGTTTGGTTTATATAGCTTTATTGGTTTGCGAGTTATATACAAAAAACCTATTTGAGGCGGGGTCACGCCCACTTTTCCAAAAAAATTACATCCAAATGTGCCCCTCCCTAATACGATCCTATGCTCCAAATTTTTTCATAACTTTATTTATGGCTTAGTTATAACACTTTATAAGTTTTTGGTTTTCGCCATTTTGTGGGCGTGGCAATGGTCCGATCTTGCCCATTTTCGAAAGCAACCTCCTCAGGGTGCCAAGGAATACGTGTTCCAAGTTTCGTTAAGATATCTCAATTTTTACTCAAGTTATCCGTTGCACGGACAGACGGACGGACGGACGAACGGACAGACATTCGGATTTTGACTCGTCTCGTCACCTTGATCATTTTGATATATATAACCCTATATCTAACTCGTTTAGTTTTATGACTTACAAACAACCGTTAGGTGAACAAAACTATAATACTCTCTTTAGCAACTTTTGTTGCGAGAGTATAAAAAAAAGTTCAACAAATCATTATGAAAACTAATTGTTATGTAGAAGCAGAAAAAAAATCAATACAAGTTGATCGAAATTGTTGAAACTGTAGAGACGGATTGTGGTATCAAGTGCCCTTCGACTTCTATAAAGACGAAACAGTCAATTGATAAAGGCGAACTCAGTGAAGTGACTGGGAACGACATTAACTGATTTAAGAACTTTATAGCAGAGTACAAGCGCTTTATCGATCCGTCAGGACTATTTGGGTGTCACAAAGGACAGTCGATGCTGTCTAAGTGAGGTTCTCTGTAGATGAGGAGGTAAATTGACCTAGCCTGACCTAACTGACAAAGTTAAGACATATATAATGTAGGATGCACATGTAGTATTTTTATCGACTATATTGAAAAGGGATAATCCATCAATAGCGACTAGGCCAAAGGCGTTTTTGAGATGTGAAATTTAAACTAAAAGTTGCTGAGTTCACGAACTATCCCTGGTTTCCCATGTTTTTTTGTTGAAAAATTATACATTAAATTAATTTAAAAAATGATGAAATATACTATGTATATAGAAATTAATATGATTAATATTTATTGATACGCCACATTAAATACAAAAACGGCATAATTCAAAAATTATCAAATCATATTCATTCACATCTTTATCCTTATGTTAATTTTTGTGAATCCTTTGCCCTTAGTGTCATAAATATTATCTGAATTTTAACTGAAAAAATTGATTTACGAATAAGATGAAAATTAGATTTAGTTGAAAACGTTTTTTTAACAGACACAAGTCAGTATTATTCAACATAATAGAAATAAATAATGACAAGGGAATCCTCTAGGATTTTTTTTGATTCTTTAAGTTATAATGTGCCTCGTTGTTTCTAATAATTTATATTACAATCTGTTCTATGTTAATGAACTGTATATTTATCTCTTTTTCAAATGTAGTTCCATATAGCGTGCATTCTGTAAAATAAAGTGTGAGATAAAAGTGGAAAATGTGTAAAATAAGTACTCGCTTGTAAAGATTTTATTTGTTTAATTGCAGTCCGTAACAATATTAAATGATATTAAAAAGAGGTTGCAATAATTAATTAATTACCTAATATAATGTAATCGAATGGGATGTGTTCCAGTTTATTGTTTTAAAATTAATAATAATTTTATAGAATCGCTAGCATGTGATTTAATTTACTGTTACCATTTAATTATTATTTATATTTAACATTAGATGCCATTTTAAATACTTTGTTTATAATTATATATTTTATTTCTTGTAACATCGTCGTGCAACTTTGAGATATCTTAGTATTTGTATTTAGTTCAAATACTTTAATTACAAAGAACGATTTATATAATATTTATTAATAATTCATTTTTGTTTAATATTTGATTTATATAATTATTTTTAAAGATTATTTAAGTTAATCTCAACATAGATATGTCGTTGTAATCATACAAAAATTATGTTGATTTTAAATCAGATTTATATCGTGTTTGAATTGACAGCATGCTGGTATTGTAGTACATAGGAAAGGTGTGAAAATTCAGAAGTTTACAAATATATTAGAGCTTGGATCTTTATCATCTAAAATCTCTATGGTCGAAGTCGATTCTATAGTTAATTTTCAATGGGATGTAAAAATACAATGATATTAAATGCCTGAAAGAGCTTTATTCGTTTAAGTAGATTTTAATAGTTTTGTTAGGTTAGGTCGAGGTCGCCGAAGATGTGCCTTCCGAAGTGTTTTAACCTTATTCTGGCGTATGTTGGATATTGAAGGAGAAAGTGATTTTATGATTTCTCTTCGTATTCCTCTAAACAACTTTGGCAGCTAGCGTCTGGCTTGATGCATTCCTAAGCGACAGCAGCTGGAAGGACCGTTTTCGTCCACCGCTGGCCAGAAGAACCTCGCTACTGCACAGATGCTGGTTGTTGTCCAGCGTTTGGCGATCTCACTCGAAGTCAATATGTCCAGCGCTCCAGCGCAAGTTGGCCACGGACTACCCACCCGCTCTCACTCCGACATCAATGTTTCTAGGGTACACTCTCTTACAAGCTGGTCCGCTTTGCAGTTTCCAACGAATTCGCATTGACCGGTACCCATACAAGTCGGATTTCAAAGTAGTTTGAAGATACTGATAAAGATGTTAGACTCTCACTAACTAGCTTAGAGCGCCGAACGCCTAACGGTTGTTTGTAACATCTCAAATTAATCGATCTGTATTTCAAGTTAACCGAATGATCAGAATGACGAAAAAGATTAAATTTTCCGGCAGGTTTAGGTAAAAAATTAGACAATGGGTCCGACAACATTCACTTGAAGCAAAAATCTCAAATCTCATTTGAATGAAATTTAGGGCAGAATATGTATTACACCCATATAAGTGAAATTACACTTATTTTAAATTTACATTCAGTGCTATAGAGCACGTTGGTACAGATTTGGTACTCATTTTCTTTCTAAGCTTATTTATAAAACATGGAGTGAAAAGTCTTTGGCCATATTAACGTTTGCATGAAATGTCGTGAAACTTTACGATTTTTTCTTTGGCGATCTCTCTATCAGACAAATAATATTTTTGGAATGATATACAATAAAAAGCTTTTAAAAGTGTACAACAAAATCAATAAGAAATACTTTCTAAAGGTTATTTTCAATTTTTTTTAATTCTTAAATTCAGGAATGGCTGATTGCCGAAAAGTCGAGAATTGCATGCTCTTCAGAATATGAAAAATATTACAAAAACCTTTGTGTTGTCAACTCGAGGTTACACTATGTTTCTTTTTAAAGCTTCAATAATTATTATTTTTCAGCGATATTGTTTGCTGCTGTCGTTTACTAGTTTCCTTTTTTTGTGTAAGCGTTTGTTTATGTCTGTTTAAATTAGCCAATATAAAAGTGTAAATATTGATATATGTATGTATGTATTATGTGTATATTTATATATAATTGGTATGTGCAAACACATACTAACTGACGAATAAAAAAGAATTGATTATTCGACGAATCAAACAACACAGTCATGCTTACATACTTGATCTTCGACTAAGGGTTGCCGCGTTGCACATTAAAACGCCATATACAAATATACATACAGCTTATGCTACCGTTAAACCTACTTACAATACAAATACAATGCAACTGGATATATGTAGATAACTACTAATTACACTAAGTTTAATGTTGCGCGCCGTGTATGCTACCGCACCACGCACCACGTTACGTCGAGTGCTGTCTATAACTTGTAAAAAATAACTTGTTTTTCTTTCTAGCAGGCTTAAAATTAATACTGTTTAACTCTTACTGTATGATCCTTGACATCCATGACATATGCGGCAACTTCTTCACATCGTATGTGTTCGTGCCATGGCGTCTTGCCTTTTTGACTAACTGAAGACGCTACGTCATAAATTGACCAATTGCGATTTACGTTGAGCCTCCAGTCTGATTTCCAGCATTGCATAGGCCGGTAAACTCAACACGAGCATTATAACCATGGTGATAATCTTCGGTGTCTCACACATCAAACCATGCGCTGCGAAAGTGACACCCAGTCCAAGAAATCGCAGTGCCTGCAGGGGACTAGTGACATCCGTAACGTGATTGGCGTGATTCAGCGTGATTAAGGCCATTAGCAGTGTTTCCCACATACCATTACATGCGCCCCAAGAGGCAGCTAGCACATAGAATAGCGCCATGTCATCGCTCGACGGTTTCCAGCTGGATAATGCAAGCAACAGACACGATTGAAAGAAGAAACCTGCCACTGTGTGTGGAAGATGAAAAGAGATGAGATCATTATATGAACGTAACAAAACATAATTTGTCTTACAGATAACTACGATACGTTTGGTGTGGCGCAGTAGCATGCTCAACGTGCAAGAAACAATGCACTGCATGAGACCCATTCCGACTAAAGCACCGGCCACCATGCTTATACCCAAAGAGCACGAGACAAACGCCTGTAATTCCGTATAAAAGTTTAGTTATGCATGAGTTAATGAAATGAATTGATCTTCAAACACTGAGCTGTGAGTATTTACCCGTAAAAAGTCGCCCAGCATATAGGCCTGTTCGGTGCCCACGAAATAAGCCATCGGTCCGGCGAACAGTAACGTATCCGTTACGCCTTTAATATGCACCTCGCGTCGGAATGTGCCTGTTATACGTCCGCCAAAGAAGGATAAAGCCGCTGCTGCCAGCGTGAAGAAAAAGTAGACGCTTATTAGCGTTATACCGCCACCAGTTGATCTTTCATTGATGAATTGCGTGTAAATGGTTTCGTTGGTGCCGTTGCTCGTGTCGTCGAAGGTATTATCCTGGTGCCAAACGGGGCACATATCGGCACCACAAATTCTCTCGCCATGCTCATTATGATAGTAAAAATCGTCATAGTAACCCGGTATATTGGGCAAGAATCCAGTCATAGTGTGCGAATGTGAACGCAGTGCCACTGCTTTGACAATTGTTTCTGTGAGGTTCTCGTCGGGAAGTAAAGTACCTTGTGTCTCCATTGCCACTGTTTCGCCACTATCGAAGCAATTCCAATCGCTGGAACTACAAGCCAAAGTGAATGATGCCAAGAGCGCGCCTAGTATGATGCCCAGATCTTGTGCCACCTGAAACCAACGCGCTAGACGGCGTACCTTTTGATCGCGATTACAGAAGAGTTTATGTTCGTCCATCACATCTGTGGCATGCGATGAACTCAGCATGCATTCGTGTTGGGAACAACTCAGCTTGCTGCCAAAGTGCACCACAAGCGCTATTTTGCTAATCCATGAAGGGCTATATGTGACACCGAGCAGTATGTAAGCCGGCAGTAGCGTAAAGATGGAGGGAAAGAGATGGCATAAGAGGAAGATGCTCGTCGCTACGTAACTGGCGCCAATCACTGTTGTATAACCGTACTTCTGTATAAGGCGTTTGGTAAATAGGCACATAACGGCGGAGATTAAAAAGCAACCGCTCAATAGCAGTGAGCCGATATTGGGTCCCACATGTACCCACTGTTCGCGTTGATGCCAGACCGAGTTGGAACCTTGTAGCGCGAAGAGCGGCAATAATACGCCGCATATCAAGCCATGCGCCACCGCTATACAGATGAAGCTCTGACACACCTTATGTCTCACGTGTGGCGGTATCTTATGACGGCAGTTGCGGTTATTAAGCGTAATAAGGCGTCGTATCGATGCAGCACCAATGGAACTGTTGATGGACTCACGGCGACGAGAGGCAGCCAATGCGGCTTGCACCTGATATGATGACACCGGATTGATACGGTGTGAACGTGTAGAAATTGGTGAGTACGCAGCGAGGTGCTATAGGAAGAAATTATAGATAAGTGAAATGTTATCTTATCTAGTTGTAGAGAATTTGTTGAGATATTTTGCAAGATAAATTCCTTTCCTAAAATACTGTTTTTGTTTTATCGGTTCATTAAATTCTTTTTAGCAGCGCACAATTTGGTCTTCCCATGGTTTTCTTCTTAACATTTATTGGTCGGACTAAAACCCGGGTTTGTCGGTTGATCCAGTTGTGTAGAAATTTCTGTCTTAGGAACGTTTGGAAATAACGTTGTTGTTGTTGTAGTGTTTACCCACTAAATTAATTGTCATCGAAGTCATCTAAGGAAACGAGCTGTTTAGACAGGGTCGGACCAGAGAGAAAGAGATGGCTTCCAATAAGTGACCGCCGGAATGATTTTAACGAAACCATTTCAACAGAAACTGTTTGTAGAGCATTTCGTTATGCTCCTTCACAGGTAGCATACGGGCATCTTTATGTAGGTGCTCGACCAGAAACATCAAAAGGCAATATGTGGTTTTTAACAAAGTGTTTTTACTTGTTTGTTTCATAGAGATAGGTGTTTAAGCTGAGTAGGTTCGATGGAAATGTCAGTTATTATAGTTAGGATAATTTCTCAATTAAAAGGAATATAACCCGCTAGCCCATTTTCAGAGCGCTCTCGTCTTGGGAATGAAGATAAAAAGGAATATGGTCAGATCACCTTTTCTAGTCTAATAAGCATCCAATTCTCAATTGATTTGTTTACCTCCAACCAGTTTATTATATTTAATACCGAATGTGATGACAGTGGAGTTTTATTTAGTATGTCGTCGATATATTAAATGTAAAATTCGTTAATGACAGCTTTCTAAATGAAATGACATAAGATCTGGAGAACTCAAGCTATCCTTAATATTGCCGAGATAGGGCAATAAACAATTTCCTTTTTTAATTGTTTAATCCTTTAATAGAGAAGATGCAATAAGATTAAAAACGCTCATTTGTAAATATCGCCTTGATATTGGAGTACATTTTTATACGAGTCTATGTGGTTTATTAAAAGTGCTTGTTACTCTTTAATTTGACAAAATAATGACATCTGACATTTCCTGTGACACAAGCAGCCATCAAATACCTTGAAGGATAATTATATTTCAAGGTCAAAATCATAATCTTATTAATTGAGTAATGCTCTTATTTTCATTCAATTATCGTCATATCATTGCCGAGCTCGTTATTATTGCCTCAGTTGCTCTGACCCTAACTGTGGGCTACTATGGCAACAAAACGACGCGAGAAATGCTGCGGAACGAAAACAATAGTGCTCATTGTGCTGAGTTGATGTGGGCAGGAATAAGTAAACGTCAGCAAGAATTTATATTCATGGGCTTGGTTTTTGTTTTTGCAAAAGTTATCATCAACTTTGTGGGTCCAAGAGAGTGTGTGCTAGCACTTAACACCACGCATTCTCGCCCTCGTAAGTTGACTAAATTTCTCATCAATAGCATCGTGGTCATTGTTAAAATGTACGTTTCAACACAATTTGAAATCCCCCACACTCTGTCTTGGTGTATTTATGTATTTAGTAGTTAAATGTGCTTACCTCCATCAATTGTTCATCCCAAATATTGTGTGTCGCTCCCGAACTTCTTGTGCGTAGCACTCGATGTCGTGTTGTCAGCGAATGTCGATGATGTTGATGGTGTTGATGATGGTGTTTCGTTAGCAGTGCCGGCGTACCTAAGCCCAGCAGCGCTGCGCCACCCACGGCAAAGCCACCCAAAGTTGTCGTTGCCGTTGTGGCTGATGTATTGGCGCCAACGCCGAGAACACCAGTTGCTGCGGCTGTGCCTGTGAGATGGGAAGCTCCGACGGCAGCAGCCATGCCAAGTGTTCCACCACCCATACCCAAACCTGCCATCAGGTAAGCATTGTAGGAATTTTGCTGCAAAAGTAAATATATACGAGTATTCAACAGAAAATAGACGACAACGAGAAAAGAGAGCACATGAAAGTTTAAAGAGAGTTTAAGTTTAAGAGATGGAAAATAATTTAAGGATGACCTAAAAATGATAAGAGAAGGAAAATAATATAAGGATGACCCAAAAATTCTTTTTCTCACATGTGATTGTGAACTAATTTAAAAGAGTGCAACATTGTGAAATGTAAAACAAATACAGCTAAACTTCCTTATTAAGTTTATGATGTATTAAAGAATATCTAGCTAAAATGAATTTTTGATGGAGAGCTTTTTATAAAGGGGTAATTCGTCTTCTAATTTTGTATCTATGTATCAAACTCGACTGCAATGGTCAAATTAAAAAGTAAATATGCTCATATGTATTAAATTCCTTCAGTCAAATTATTTTCTCAATATGTCGTAGTGGAGTTCTTCGGTATCAAGACTGTGTTCTATTTTGGAGCGTTCAAATAATTGTAAAGTGTGTAAATTTAGATATTTATCCTTATTGTAAACTTCATGTGAACGACTTTCTCAATGAAAAACCTCACACATTTGTATTTTCTATATCATGATGTTCACATGGGAAAAATCTCACTTATTCAAAAAATTTCTGTAATTCTAAATGAAAGTTTGTTCATGTGAATAGCAATTACCCGCTTAAAGAACAACAAAGCCGTGGGGCCGATGGATTGCCGGCCGAGCTATTCAAACACGGCGGCGAAGAACTGATAAGTTGCATGCATCAGCTTCTTTGCGGAAAATGGTCGGAAGAAAGCATGCCTGACGATTGGAATCTAAGTGTATTCTGTCCAATCCACAAAAAGGGAGACCCCACAATCTGTGCCCATTACCGTGAGATAAGCCTCCTCAACATCGCGTATAAGGTTCTATCGAGCGTACTGTGTGAAAGACTAAAGCCCTCCTACAACAAACTGATTGGACTTTATTATGCCGCCATGTCTGAATTTGGTATACCTGCAAATTTCGGCTGCGTAAGCTGACGTTGAACAACACCAAAAACTCCGTCAGGATCTGGAAGGACTTCTCCGAGCCGTTTGATACCAAACGAGGTTTCAGACAGGGTGATTCACTAACGTGTGACTCCTTTAACTTGATGTTGGAGAAAATAATACGAGCTGCAGAGCTAAATAGAGAAGTTACAATCTTCTATAAGAAGCTGCTGGCGTACGCCGTTGATATCGATATTATTGGAAACAACATATTCGTATTCGCGTTTTGGCTCCCACCTCACTGTTGACAGTTATAACTTTGAAGTTGTAGATAACCTAGTATACCTAAGCACTAGCATCAACACCAATAATATTGTCAGCTTTGAAATCTAACGCAGAATCACTCTTGCCAACAGGTGCTACTATGGACTGAGTAGGCAAAGTAAAGTCCTCTCTCTACGAACAAAAACCAAAATCTACAAATCCCTCATCATTCCCGTCCTACTTTATGGTGCAGAAGCGTGGACGATGTCAACATTCGATGAGACGACACTAGTAGTTTTCGAGAGAAAGGTTTTGCGGAAGATTTATGGTCCTATTTACATTGGCAATGGCGAATACTGCAGACGATGAATGATGACCTGTATGTGTTATTCGACGACGTAGACATAGAAGAGACAGCGGCTACGTTGGCTAGGTCATGTTGTTCGAATGGACGAAAGTGCTCCAACTCTGAAAGTAAGCGGTGTCTACGCCATTCAAGAAAAGAAGAAATAGAAAAATCTTTTCCCAAAATCAATTGTAGTGAATATCAATATTAACAATTTATTTAATTTTGACAACTTTTTTAATTTGAACTAATGTCTCCGTATATTAGTTAGTTCTTCGGCTATATGAAACCATAGTTAAATTAATATTCGAATTCGTTTTTAAAGCGCAAGTGGATGCTATAAGCGTAGCATCCTTCTGAGAAGTGAATTTCACTCTGGTAGCAATACGACAATACTAGTAATGTGATCGCTGATTACGCGCTCGAGACTGGTAAAAAATATCTACCATAACTTTCAGTCGTTGCCGATTAGATCTTCCCGATTGAAATAGTTTTGGTGCCTAGCCACAGTGGAGTCCTGGAAATTGTAAGACAGATGAGATGGCAATGCTAGGCATGTCAATACCACTTCTTTGGTTCTAGATGCAGAAGTTGCCAGGAAGAAGACGAGGTGGAATAAAATTCCTTGGATCTTTTTTGAGCATCCTCGCGAATTAACGGATTTATAAGTAAGCAATCTATATACAGTTATGGAAGGTTCACATCGTTTTGAAGTCTAAAAACCAACTTTAGGTTTAAACACTGTTGAAAGTTTTAGTGCACAATCCAGGTATAGTAAAAAGCTTTCATAAATAAAATAAGGAGAAAGTGCATGTATTCGAGAATAACATGATTCCCTGGATATCATGGGGCCACTATCGTATTCAATTTAATCAACTTGTTCCCGGGTGAAAAACTTCAAGCTCACATTCGGATCCATGAAAATCGAAGTAGTCCTTGGGTATATAAGTGTGACTAGATAGCGGATATTGTTTATTTAATTATTGTTAAATAGGTATTGAATTGCGACTACGGAGTTTGTACAATTTTGTATTTTAAAATAATAATACCAATAACTGTAGTACGTTGAAAACTTTCTATGTATGTATATTGATAACGTTGAGTGTGTTGGACGGTTGAGGTACTTAGATATGAAAATCTACAATTCATATGATATGGTTAATTTTGTGTCCGATTTTTAATAGAATATCAAATAATATAAGTTATTTATTTATTGATTTGTTTAATGAATATGGTGAAACGGAAACATTTGTTTACAAATTATTTTTATAAAAAAATAAAAACAAACTATGATGTACAGGTTTCTCACTTACCTTGCGCTGTGCAAATAACGCCATACGCTCACGCTCACGGCTTGAATCACGTGCTCGTTGCTCTCGTAGCTGCTCACGTTGCTCGCGTTCACGGCGTTTCTCACGTCGGCGTTCTATTTCCTCCAACTCGTGCAAATTCGGTAAGCTACCCATGTTGATTGGCGTTCAAAAATTAAGATCAAGGATGCCCACTATATTGCTGTTGCGCGGCTGGGAGAAGCGTGGTGTCACAAATGCTGCAGCACCAAACGCTAAGCCATACAACCGAGAGTGTGTATATGCATCCGTATATATGTGTCTTTATGTAAATATTGGTATGTAATATTGGACTTGCGTTCAGTAAGCTATGATTTATTTTTTTGTAGATGAAAGCGCTCCTCTCTTTGTGTTTGTTTATTGACTGATTCATGCATCCAGTATACGCATTTTCATTAATGTGCCTTTATGCTGCTATTAGGCTAGGAAATTTTTAATTAAATGTTCTTTGGCTGCCTGGAGCAGCCATTTGTGGTTAGAGTTCATTAAGTTATTCCAGCTCGATTCAGCGACGCGGCGCAAAGCTAATGTTGCATACACTCACAAACACAAATCGAAGGAGAATCTTTGGGATATTAACTTTTTGATTACACATTTCGAATGCTACATTTTTAACGTTTCATTTATTTATTTATTATTTTATTGTTTTTGTTTAACTTTGTAAATATGTAATTATTGTGATATCCCTACACTTATGTTATTTAAATAAATGGCACAAATATATGCACTTACGTACGTACGTATGTATGTGAGCACTTATTAGTTTTCAATAGCTTTTGCCTGCAAGCATTGTGCTTTACATCGCACACACTACTTTGCTCACTCTTGTCAGCGTGTGTAGTCGCGCTTGACTGGGTGCCGTTGATGCGGTTAGTTGGGTCTAAATGAATGTGAATTCAAAATGTGAATTATTTGCTGTTGTTGTTGTTTATTGAAAGTTATATTCATAGATATGGTTAACTTGTCGCTATTTCCGTTGGTATTGTCACGCGCACATTTATGGATTTTAAAAAATAATGACAGCAGTCATTGTCGCAGGCATCTCCTTATACTATGCTTGAGGCGCAATATTAATTTTTTAAATTTAATTTTTCATTCACCTTATTATATAAGTATATCTAATCAATCATATTTCCATTGTTATTATTCATAAAATATTCTGTTCAATGGTTAGCTTTTACAGTAGTTGTTGCTTGTCTCTCGCTAAGCTTTTGCCAGCTAAAAGAAAATGTAATTATTATAATTTTGGTACAATGGTAAGGTCATATGCTGATTATCAGAAACCTTTAATATTTGCATCAAAATTTTAAACGCTAATGTAATAATGTGAGACCTGTATGATAATTCTCTAAGTATGAAGGATTCTACTTTCAAATCCAATTTTTTATTAAATATTTTATTAATTTTTGTATAACAACAAAATATGAGGTTTCGTGGAGAAAATTCATTTTTTATTATTAAATTATTTTTAATAATCATTAATTATTTTGTATTCCTTGTCTCATATTCTATGGTCCTACCTAAACATCAAAAATTGTAATCACATATTAATTGGGCATCTTTCATCGTTTTGGAAAATTACGGTTCAAGAACCCTTCATCATTGACCAACTATGTTTTCTAGTAAGCAAAACATACAAACATATGTACATACAAGTGAATCTAATAAAAGCGGATTAAAAATGCGGCAATGGAATACTTAATTTACTTAAACATTTTTATGTTACTCGCTTATCTTCAATATGAAGTCATAGCTTATATTTGCAAATCAAATCGTATTGCTAAGGGATATTCAGGGTTTCAAACCGGTTTTGAACCGAGCTTTTAATCGAACCACGAACCGAACCATTTTATTTTAAAATTCGAAATCAAACCGGAACCTAACCCATATGGTAAATAAATTTACTACTATAAATTTGTCTAATACCAATACCCTAAGCAGTAATTTTACATTGTATGTATTTTCACAAAATTAACAGCTCTTCAGATGATATGCATATGGTTAAAAATGATAAAATAATTCGTAATTAACTCAATAATGCTTTGATCAATATTGTAAATGAATTTGATCTAAATTACAAAGGCTGGATTTTCGTATACAGATAGATAGATATACACTCCGCGTCACAGGGCTTGCTTGAGCTACTGTGGGGGTCAGCAGGTGGCGGATAGCTGAACGGCCTCCAGATATGAAGGTTAGCTGCGAATATTCAATAAGCAGTCCCCGACCAAAGCAACAGAGATGGTGGGCGTAGCTTAAAAGGTTATATCTGCCTGATGAAGTCACTGTGATGGGGCGAATAGACGCCGCCCATAACTAAGTGTCAAACCCACAAAACCCCAGGAGCGTCTGACTCAGAATGAGCGGCTTACTGGGCAGCGTCTGTCTCCAGGTTAGGAGCGGCTGAACAAAACACCTTCCAGTAGGTATAAAATGGTACGGGTAGGATCCCGGAAGATAAAAAACAATGGCAGCAAATACAGTTGAAAAATTGAAAGTTACGGTGCAGGGTGTAAAAAGCCCAGTGCCGGCGGTTTTGGGGGGTGAGCAAGCAGGCTCCCGGCCGTCGATATCCAGCGACTGCAATGATGTGATGGTGGACCACTTGGCCATTGCATCAGATAAAACTACAAGTACGGAAATAGATCCATTTAAGCGAGCACCTAAACTAGTCAGATCGCCAGAGAAAACGCCTCTGGAAAAACATGTACGAGCAAGGTCGTCCCCACCCGCGCTGCAAACAGAAAACCTGACACAGCCGGAAAAAAAAGAAAGTGAGCGAGATCACATGTCCAAACTGGGAGAAAACATTAAGAAGCTCATTAGTATGATGAGTCTCCCACAACGGTCGATAAACAACCCCATGAGGGACGTTTTAAGCGCGATCGCGAAGTTACATTCGAATGCAGAGAAAGATTATAATAAACTTAAGAGCACTAGCTTAAACAACCAGCCGTTATTGAACACTGTAGAAGCCACACCGAAAAGACTTCGAGATGAAAAGCAAGGGAGTCGAAAGACGCCACCGAAAAGGACTAAACGATCTCACATCGAAGAGACACCGAAAGAAACATTGAGAGTAGGTGAAATTGGTGAAAGCCCGACCTGTATAAGGGAAAAGGACACACCACGAGATGAAGCCTGGGTATCAGTAAAGTATAAATCCCAAAAAACAAAGAAAACGAAAAATGAGAGCGTTAAGCCACCGCACCCGCGACCGGACGCGCTTGTCATATCAAAAACTGGAGACATGTCCTACAGCGGCATGCTGAGGGCGGTGAAAAAGGATGGAACCCTAAAAGAGCTGGGAGAAAATGTCTCAAGAATAAGAAAGACTGCTTAAGGAGAAATACTGCTCGAGCTAAGAAGAGCACAAACAGGAAGTACCGAAGAGTACCGGAAAAATATAGATAGGATATTAGGAGGCCAGGCGCAATTAAGAGCTTTAACGCATGAGTTAACAATTGAAATTCGCGACTTGGACGAAATTACAACGAAGGATGATATAGCCGATGCCATTCGAACACAAATTAAAGAGCTAAATAATTTCAGTAGTGACTCTATCAAAAATATCAAGAAAGCATATGCAGGTACACAAAGGGCAGAGATAAGTCTCCCAGTGCAACTAGCGAGGCAACTGCTGGGCACCCAAAAAATTGGATGGGTAGTATGTAGAATTAGAGAAAAGGCAAACTTAAAAAAATGTTACCGATGTTTTGAATTCGGACATGTTGCAAAAACTTGCACGAACTCAGAAGACAGAAGCAAATGCTGCATGAGATGTGGTGAAAATGGACACTATGCGAAGGATTGCCTTAAAGAACCTTCCTGCCTTTTATGTAAAAGCAAAGGCAGAATGAATACAAACCACCAAATGGACAGCCGAAGATGTCCAATCTTTATATAAGCGTCTAAAAAGATTAAATAAATGAAAATACTGCAAATTAATCTTAATCATTGTGAAGCCGCACAAGAACTCTTAACGCAAACCGTGTACGAAAAGAAAATTGATGTAGTAATCATAAGTGAGCAATATAAAAACCCGATCTCTAATACGTGGGTCTCTGATAGTAGTAAAAAAGCAGCAATCTGGATCTGTGGTGATAAGACGATACAGGATAATCCACTGACAAATAAATCCTTCTACGCAAGAGCAAAGGTCAGCGGAATACACTTTTATAGCTGCTACTTGCCGCCAAGTCTTTCACAGCCGGAATTTGAAAAAGTCCTTGATGAACTTGTTAGGGATGTCCGCATCACCAACCCAAACATAATAGCTGGTGACTTCAATGCATGGGCCTTAGAATGGGGTAGTAGGAGCACAAACCATCGAGGACAGGCATTACTCAAAGCTTTCTGCCTACTCGATATTATCCTACTAAATACAGGTGGCAGAAACACTTTTGAAAATAATGGTCGTGGTTCTATTATAGATATATCCTTCGCTTACAAATCACTGGCTCGAACGACAGAGTGGCAGGTGTGTGATACGTACACACATAGTGACCATTTCGCTATTTTTATAGATGTAGGGAAACACTCCATTACCGGAAAAAAAAGTGCACGCGTAAGGAAGGTAAAAACTAAAGGGTGGAAAGAAGACACCATTGATGAAGATTTGTTCAAACACATGTTGACTGAAGACATACCCGAATCAGGAGACATAAATCAGATGGCTAAGCTGCTAATCCAACATATCTGCAGAGCCTGCGACGCATCCATGATTAGAAAGAAACAAAGCTTTAAACGTAAGCCAGCTTACTGGTGGAACAGTGAAATCCATCAATTGCGAATAGATAGTAATAAAGCGAGGCGACAGTACCAGAGAGGTGCAGGAACGGTAGAACATGAGAGTCTTCGCGAAAATTTCAAGAGTAAGCGAAAAATGTTGAAAAAAGCAATAAAAGCAAGTAAAACATCGTGTTTCAAAGAACTCTGTAACAAACTCGATGAAAATCCTTGGGGAGGAGCGTATAAGTTGGTTATGTCTAAGGTTCGCGGTCCTAAAGTACAAGCGCCGACCTGCCCAACCCTGCTAAAACATGTTGTGGAAACATTATTCCCGACACAGAACACGCGTGAAGAAGAGCTATTACCACACGATGAGGTAGAACCAGTAACTATACCAAATGTTACGGAAATGGAAGTGATAAATGCTGCTGCGCGTTTCGGAAATGCTAAAGCACCAGGTCTGGATGGAATTCCAAATCGTGCTTTGAAGATCGCAATAAAGCAAACCCCAAATAGTTTCATCAAAGTTTTTGAAAAATGCTTGACTGGTGGTGTTTTCCCAAAAATATGGAAAAAACAACGCTTAGTCTTATTGCAAAAGCCCAACAAAACGATTGGTGACCCCAGCGCTTATCGTCCACTTTGTATGATAGACACAATTGGAAAAATCTTGGAGCGATTGATTTGTGAACGTCTCGAAGCGCATCTTGAGGAAGTGGAAGATGGCTTGTCTAGCAACCAATACGTGTTTCGTAAAAAGCGCTCGACCACCGACGCAATCAAAACACTGACAGGAATCGCAGAAAAGGCCATTGAAGGTACTAGGTGGATGCATGGTACCAAAAAATACTGTGCAATCATCACCTTTGACGTAAAAAATGCGTTTAATTCTGCGTATTGGCCCCACATAATACACGCCTTAATGAATCTTGAAACACCGGTATATTTACTTAGAATTATAAGAAGCTATTTGTCCGACAGACTGTTGTTTTACGACACAGATGAAGGGACCAAAAGTTATGCGGTAACGGGTGGAGTTCCACAAGGCTCCGTCCTGGGACCGGTGTTATGGAATATCCTGTATGACGGAATATTGCGTCTCCCTCTGTCGAAAGAAGCGAAGATAATTGGATATGCTGATGACATTGCTGTGCCAATCGTTGCAAAAGAGTTACATCAGATTCAAAGCGCGTGTGTTTCTACGTCGCAGAAGATCAAAAATTGGTTGGATGCGTGAAGACTACAGCTGGCGAGACAGAAAACTCAAAAAAAAAAGCAGTCTTGATTACGAGCAGAAAGAAAGTAGAGACTATAACTCTAAACATAGATGGGTATACTATTACAACGCAGCCATCACTAAAGTATTTGGGCGTAATAATTGATGAGAGACTGAATTACAAAAATCATATCGAGAAAACGTGTGAAAAGGATGCACGAGTGATCTCAGCCTTATCGCGAATTATGGCCAACATAGGTGGCCCAAATCAAGACAGAAGGTTACTTTTAGCGAAAACTAGCCAATCGATTGCACTGTATGCGGCTCCTGTGTGGGCTCAAGGATTGGGTCAAAAAGCATATGCCAGAATGTTGAACTCGCTATTCAGACTAAGCGCCATTAGAGTAGCCAGTGCCTTCCGCACAGTATCGCAGGAAGCTGTTAGCGTCATAGCAGGAATAATGCCACCAGATTTAATTGCTCTTGAACTCAAAAGAATATACGATTCTAGTAAAATACTCGGCAGGCCGTTAACAATAGAAGAACGGAAAGAAGAAAGACAAAAGAGTCTGAAGGAATGGCAAAACCGTTGGGATGCAACAACCACAGGGCGATGGACTCATCGGCTTATAAAAAACGTCGAAACTTGGGTAAATAGAAATCATGGATATACGGATTTTTAAATGATGCAGTTTCTAACTGGACATGGATGCTTTAGAGAGTACCTCCACAAGTATGGCCATGACAATGGAGTAATGTGCTTCTTTTGTGGTAATGAAAACGAAAATGCTCTACACATTTTCTTCTATTGTCCGAGATATAATATAGAACGGTTTCAAATAGAACAGCAGTTAGCGGAGCGACTATCACCCGATAATATGCATATTGCAGCAATCTTCCTATGTTGCCAAGAAACACGTGTACCAAGATATCTTAATTTTTACTAAACTTACAGCTTCCACAGACGGACGGACAGACAGACATCCGGAATTGAACTTTACTCGTCACCCTGATCACTTTAGTATATATCACCTTATATCTAACTCGTTTAGTTTTAGGACTTACAAACAACCGTTATGTGATTACCGAAGGGATAGAAACATTTTGTCCAGGTGCATAAAGATGAAAATCTAATTGGCACTATGCTGTTTTTTCGGATGAAAATCCGAATCGGATGAATCCGGAGTGTATAATTATTATTTCCTTGATGTTCGGTCGGCTGGAATGGCTACATAGTCGTGGGGGTGGTGTGATAGGTTGGAGAGTCATCTTCAACCATGGTATATACTAACTGTAATTTTTTTTACAGTACTAATATGAGTGCAAAGGCATATTAAATGTACGGGAAACTGTTTATATCTATTTTCAAAATTTTATTGGAACTTTGCCATGGTATTTCCATCATAATAATGGACATATTAAAAGTCGAATATTAAGTCTTGAAGCAAGGGACAAAATTGTGTTTTAACACCAGTTTGACACCATACAGTGGACTCCTTAATCATCGGAATCAATATAATAGAAAACATTGTTTCGGAAAGTTTACGAGTCTCGCAGGCAATATTACACTAAATAAGAACATATTCAAATCATCACTAATTTTTCCATTGATTTCGTAAAAAAAATATTTAAAAATATTGAAGAAAGATAAAATGAAATTTTTGTTTTATTTAGTAGAAAATTGATTCATTAATAATCTCTAAAAATTTTGCATTGATAGAAATTAATTAAAACTTTTTGATCCAGAGGTGCTAATCCGATTATGCGCAGTGTATATAGCAAATACTTAAGTTTTTTCATATACTAAGGCTGTAAGGTGGATCGCCTCCTTGCCCCCGTAAATGAACTGCCTCCTTCAAGGCCTTAAAACTCCGTACGGACCCCCGACTTGACACGGACAACGATCAAGGCTAACCGTTTTTGGGATGTGGTTGACCCTGGGTTGGTGTTCGAGGTATTCCGCCACCTGAGTATGTTGGGATGTATACCTTCAGAAATGGCTGGGCGGGTTAATGCCAAGACTGTCTCCGTCCCGTTAAAACTCTGGCAGGTTTCAGAGTACATTCCCATCCTGTCATCCTTAAGTTAATGTGGCCTTCACGCATACGAGCGTGCGTCGCCTTGGCCTCTTAGCAGATCTTGAGGCCATTAAAGGCGATTACCTTTCCTTCAGGTAGATAACGGCTCTGAGTGGGGACCCATAAAAATGAATAACAATAACAACAAAACAAAAATGGGCGTGGGAGAGAACCAGTCGAAAACGAATCAAAAAACGAAGCAATGATTCCTCTCAACGAACAGTGTCCCGGATCCCTGTCGGTGGTGACGAAATCCCTACACAGGCGTGGCTATCACCCGTTAGGGGTGTTAAGTCGGTGGGTGTCAGCGGAAGTCAGCCGGCAGTATCACTTTCTGTTGAACATCCTATATCGTCACTAATGTAATCAAATGTTATCTTCTTGTGATATTAAAACCGATTTCAAAGATAGGCCGAAAGGAAATAAGGGCCTATGAATGCCTTCCTGCGTTCGTTGGAGAAACATTAGAAGATATTCTCCTCCATAATTTTCATATAAAACGGTCTCTGCAACAACAAAACTTGTTTTTTTTTTGTTACACTCATACATAAAATACTATATATACATATAAATAATATATAAAATTGGTAGCGACCACTCGAGCAGAACGAATTAGGAAGAGTATAATTATAGTATACAAAGTTTTATAGTAAAGTAGAGTAATATGAGAAACACATTTACAAAATATGTTTATGTATAATACTATATACATATGAATATTTAAATGTATTATAAATAAATATATATTATAATTATAAATATAAATAAATATATTTCTCAATCTACGAGTTTATGTATGCAATATTCATGCCATATTTGTATATGCACCCATATGACCTCTGGTTGGTGGTCCTCCTCATACTACAAAAAAAAGAAGAATCATACATATTTAGGGTGTTTTTTTTTATAGATATGTGGAGTGTCAAAGTATGCATAGGCATTTGGAAATATAGTTCCAAATCTTGTGTTCTGTGCGACAGACTTACAGAACAAATCAGCGAGGAGGTATATAAAAAAAATTGTATTTGGAGTAACAATAATCTTCAAGAAATTTTACAGATTCCCTTCTGTCTAAAAGGAGTATTGGCAAGTGTTTTAGTTGACGAAGATCTCATTGGTCTATACTTTTTTTAAAACTGCATTTGGAGTTGATGGGTACCGTCAGGTCGTGACACACAACTGTTTATTGGTGTGGGTACTGAAGCCTAAGTTGTATCGATAAGGTCAACTAGGGAAACGTACTGCAAAGTGACAGGGTGACCTGGACAAAATTTATCTGCTATAGTTCTAAAGAAATACCCTCTACATGTACGTATGAATTGACTGAATAGTAGATAACGTGAATGCGGAATGGGAAGCAAACCGCGATGCAGAAAATTACGCTAATCATTCTTATGTACTGAACAATACATAAGTATATATGTACATACATATAAAACTTATAAATGCGTACAGCATTATGTGAGAGCATGTCCATATTTGTATGTAAGTACTAGTATTTGCATAAAACTGGATGCTTAACGTATGCACAGCAACGCCCACCAGTTTGCCTTCATTGCCGCTATTTCGTTAAATACGTAAATTATATCTTACAGATGCTGCTTGCCACAGAACGCTTAATTCAAACAAAAAACACATAACGCACGAAATAATCCCCAAATGAAAGAATGAGGCGTTAAGCGCTAGTTGGGGGTTGTGGGGCCAACGGGAGCCAAACATGAATAACGAGGTAAATATGAGGTAGCAGTTAATATGTACGTGCATACAAATATGCATAAGTAAGAGTGTATGTACATATGTATGTGTAAGAGTTATCTTTTCGCAATCTGTGTAAGATTTGATAAGAGGGAAGTGCGGTTTGCTATGGCATTCTAGCGTTATATGAGTCCTTCTGGACTCTTTAGTTGTTTTGCTTCATTTGTCTAATGCTGCAAGTACACATACATATACATACATATTCCGTTATTGTACTGCTTTGTATATTAAATAAATCTCGTTAACATTTTACGTACTGTAATTTATTCCCACTTACGACGCAACTCAACTCTTACAGTGGTATGGTGGTGTTAAAAAAATGATGAAAACATATTTTAATAATGGACGCAACGTGTTGCACAGAGACACTAAATTTTCATCTCAATAGCTAAATTTGAAAATGGGCGAAATCGGTTCACAACTACGCCTACTTTCACTGGACTTTGAAGTCCATCTGATTCGTTCGCTTTACAATATATATCTAAGTTAAGCACCAGTGAAGGTATCGGAACAAAATTTTGCGAAATTATAAATTTTCCAGGCCCCGTATATCAGATCTTGTCACTATTTTTTTTATCAAAAATAGGTAAAAAACTCTTTACTATATTCGAAAGAAATTCAAAGGAGTCGTTGTTCTTATATTAGTTTGCCTCTGCACCAAAAATGAGCAAAATCAGGTCAATGCTTTCTCTAACCCCTATATACCTCATATATTGATTTTAAAACCTTGGGTAGACTTTATACCATGTATTAATAATATATTTTAGATACATTTTTTATCACCGGTCAACACTAAATTTTTCGTTAGTTCAAAAATATGTAAATACACATATGACTAATAAAAATAATTGAAGCGCTTAAAATCGCCATATAAAAACAACAAGAAATTTGAGATTTCCGTGCAATATCTAGGATGCTATGCTCTCAATATCGTAAATATTAATAATGAAAACTAAATCAGTTCATGATGAATAAAACAAAAGAATTCTACAACACCTAGCATTACTAAATATGATGTGAATTCTAAAATGTATTATAATATTTCAATAATACAAAAAACAAAGCTTCTAATAATATCCTTCGCCGATTCTGCGATCATTAATTTACGGAAACTACAAAAGACATATCAACTTCTCAGACACAAATGTCATTTCAATCAAAAATATACATAATTCCAACTATGTTATACAAAAAATCCGTTAAGAATTCGTACTACATTCAAATCCGGTAATTTTGCATTTCAATAATACTTAAGTATTAATTGCCCTACTGTATGGAGTACATTTTGCATCTCAGCATCATCATCCGACTAACAGCTGTTTCTGCTTTCAATCGAGTTGCTATGGAAAGAGAACTTTGGTTTTGCAGTTTTGATTGCTTGCTACTGCTTCTCATATTTCGAGTCAAAGTGTAAGCTAAGACAAGCCAAGTTGGCTGCAATAATTGCGAGTTAAATATTTTCCATTTTTCTTTACAATGTTTCATTTCATTGTTGCATGCAAAAGAGAAAATAAATTCAATTATTCAAATTAATCATTTTAGTTTTGAATATATGAACCTTTAGCCTATCCTAAATCTATTCAGACCACTAAATTCGATTTCCAACAATTCGGGCATTTGACTGATGTTTTAACATCGAAGAAATGTAAACATTAGTCTTGCGATACTTTTTGTCTAGCATAATTTTAAGTCTACTAGTTCAATGGTTATTTTGGGCATATTCTGAAACAGTATAATCTTGCAACCTCAGGGTGATGTTTGACCAACGCTCGACGCTCAATGGTTTCGAACCGCAGTCTTAAATGAGGCAAAGCGGGTAAAAATATCATGTGATATGAAACGTAAAAGTAGGTAGTACGATATCGGGAGAAAATTAAAATTATAAACTCTCTCAAATTTAAGTAATTAAAAGGATTTAAATATTTCAAGGTTGCCTAGTATAATCGAAAAATCGTAAAGTAACAAGTAAGGAAGGGCTAAGTTCGGGTGTAACCGAACATTTTATACTCTCGCAATTTATTTATTTAATTTTATTAATATAACACACAATTTGACCCATATATTAAAATATTCAATATAGAAAGGGGCTACCACACTATAAATGCAGTATTTGTGCAAAGTTCCGATATCTTCACTAGTACTTACTTTATATATTGTAAAGTAAACGATGTCATATCGCAACATGTCATTGGGATGTAAGAAAACTATTATAAACCAAGTTTCATTGAAATCGGTCGAGTAGTTCCTGAGATATGGGCGACGCCACGCCCATTTTCCATTTTGTAAAAAAATCTGAGTGCAGCTTCCATCTGTCATTTCTTATGAGAAATTTAGTGTTTCTGACGTTTTTCATTAGTGAGATAACACACTTTTAGTAATTTTTAACCTAACCTTTGTATGGGAGGTGGGCGTGGTTATTATCCGATTTCAACTATTTTCATGGTGTATGATGGTGTACGTAAGAGAACCGACTTCAGAGAGTTTAGTTTATATAGCTTAATTGGTTTGCGAGATATATACAAATAACCGATTTGGGGGCGGGGCCACGCCCACTTCCCCAAAATAACTACATCCAAATATGCACCTTCACAGTGCGATCCTATGTACCAAATTTTATTTCCATAGCTTTATTTATGGCTTAGTTATGACACTTTATGTGTTTTCGGTTTTCGCCATTTTCGAACTTAACCTTCTTATGGTGCCAAGAAATACGTCTTCCAAGTTTCATTAAGATATCTCAATTTTTACTCAAGTTACAGCTTGCACGGACGGACAGACAGACAGACATCCGGATTTGAACTTTTCTCGTCACCCTGATCATTTTGATCTATATAACCCTATATCTAACTCGTTTAGTTTTAGGACTTACAACCAACCGTTATGTGGACAAAACTATAATACTTTCGTAGCAACTTTGTTGCGAGAGTATAAAAGTCGAAGGTAGATGGGGTTATACATATACCGAATTTCAACATTTCTGAATACTCGTTACGTCTATTTAAACCAGACAAACTTAAGAATGTCGATGAGCTGTTTTGATAGAACATTGCTCTCTAGTAGGCTGATAGATCTCTTCAGTTTAAACATGTTAGATGTTGATGTTCACGGAATTTTGATATATATTTCTTTTTGCTGTCCTCTATCTCCTTCTTTACCATAGGAATATCAAGATCTGTGTGAATATTTTCATTACGTACATTACGGTGAATTGTGACCGTGATTGTCCTAAGCATTTTTAATAGGAACCTCTGTATGTAATAATAATAATAATAATAATAGGAACCTCAATGTTGATTGCACAGATCATACCCCACAGTTGAATACCATACCACTTCTACATCGGCTATATGATGGCATTTATAATCGGGCTTTGTAGTCTAGGCTATGTTTAGAATTTGGATGTAATCTTATACTGTTTTTTTAGTTCGTAATGTCTGAGTACTAATGAATTTTAAATTATGTACTTTATGTGGGCAGTCAGTCCGATTATTAATAAGTTTACATTTTCTTTGGTCATTTTTATAATTTTCGATTGTTTCGGAAGCAGCTTAAATCGCAGTTCATTCATTATTGTAATTTTTTATTGATTTGTGATGTTGTCGATTGCACAGCTCTCACTTTGTTCAGAGCTTTAGCATGCTAATTATTCATTACTTTTATTTACTATTGATATCTTATGAGTATCAACTATCTTCAACTGCATTTTTCGATTATTCAAGATCATTTCATGATTTTATTTTCCAACCTTAAAAGTTCCTTTTATAAGAGGAGCTATGAGAGATACATACCTACCGATATCAACATCAAGCATAAAGTCAACCTTTTTGGTAACAATTTGAAGATTCATTTAATTACAAATCATATGAATGCAATTTAGAAACCAACCTTATGCATCTTAATTATTTCGACATCTCATCATAAAATGTATGTACTCTACAAATTTTACTAAAGACTTAATACAGTAAAATAATTTAAAAATGTTTAAAAAAGCTTAGTGGAAACATAAAATACAAAATAAAAAGGTAAGAAAAGGTCAAATGCCATTGAAATTCTATAAGTACATACTGCTCCCGAGCACCCAAAAATGTTTACCAAAAAACTTTACTTGAATGCAAATTCATCAAACAGCTGGAGCTTTCGTATGCGCAATTGCAAAAAAAGTAAAATTTTCTGTAAAAAATATGATGAATTACCAATCCCTCACGTGGGTGGAAAATGAAGTGAAATAACTTTCCGCATCATGATTCGAGGGTGAGGAGTGAAAAAAGGTAACAGAAAATTACGCATGAATAAATTTTGACTTATGCGCTGAAATGTAGGTATGTGAATGTAGTACGTAATATGTAGGAAGTAGTAGGCGTATATCAAAAGTTACTGATACCATTAAAGAATGCCTTTAGCATGTTTTTAAAGTAATAATCATAATTGAGTATTGGCAACATTTGTAATATTAACATGAATTTTTTGCTATAATTTATGGAATTGTTGTTATATATCGTATAGAAAATTGTCGCTAAGCAGCTAATGCACTTTTAATACAGGCTCTTTTATGTAATAAATAATAAAAAAAAGCTTC
The DNA here is from genome assembly GCF_028554725.1 of Zeugodacus cucurbitae. Lineage (NCBI taxonomy): Eukaryota > Metazoa > Arthropoda > Insecta > Diptera > Tephritidae > Zeugodacus > Zeugodacus cucurbitae. The sequence continues at coordinate 19,291,412 of NC_071670.1, forward strand.
GCTGTGAACTCCGTAAAGCAGAGAACTGTGGTTGTCTTCTGGTTAAGTTTGCAGCTATACGTAATACAACAACATTTTAACAATACAACAGGGAAAACGCAAAAAAATTTTAAATAACGCCATAAAGTCAAAAAAATTTAAATTTGATTTTATTTTTATACATACATACATAAGTATATCGTGTTTTACACGCTCGCTTCATTTGCCTTCCGACTTAGCTTTTGGCGACATATGTGCGCCATATGCTAAACTTCAATTTGCTTATACATGCATATAAACATACATACATACTGTCACACATTCCTAAATATATGAGCATGCATATAAAGTCTAACATTTTAACTTGTTTCACTTTTATTGCGCAAAAATTTTGTGATTTCATTAAAAGCAACCAACCAGAACATGCTACTAAACATACTTTTAAGCACTTCGACACCAAGTTTTTATGCATTTTCTGAAGAAGGTTTAATTGGTTTTCGAACTCATACTCGCATCAGTATTTTGTATTATTTCTGTACGCTTTTGTTGTACAATGGATGAGCACTTCTGAAATGATTGTGCTGAAGAGGTTACTACTCTACACTGTAAATAAGTATGATAGTAGGCTAGCACTTAAAAACAAGTGATGAAAGTATCACATATACATTTTTATATCGATTGGTGATGATTAGGTAGTTATATGTGTTTCACGAAAAAAATACTCTTTTCTTCTGAACTTACTAAATTCAAGTCGATACGTGAAGAAGTTGCGCGCTTTTAAGGTAGCTTTATTGTCAATCAAAACTTTAAAAGTGTTTTTCTTAAAACTTTAAAGTATTCATAGTCATTTGTCAAGATTTATCGAGAACTAGAAAACCGATCTTGTTGGAATTAAGACTTCGAAATACTGTTTACAAGTACTTGGGCGAAGGTTTTTTTTATCATTTTCAACTAACGACCTTTTTTCATAAAAACTTCTGCCAAAAATTCAAAGTTCATTTTTTTCTAAGTCTTAACTAAACTTGAATTTGTATGTTCAATTCAGTTTATGCCACTAGAACTAATGTTGTCAACGCTATTGAATATTATACCGAGGGCTTCACGGAAATGACTTCCACATGGCAGAGTTTTTAATATTTTAATCACAAATTTGAGTAATCCATCAAAACTAAATATTTTATATTAAAAAAAATATTTAAAATTGACCGTTTTTTTCACATCAATTTAAGATTTTTTTTGGCTTAAAGTACATTTTAATGAATAAAAAAATGATTCCTACCCAATAATTTCTCATCTTCTGTGCTTAAAAATTAAAAAAAAAAATAAATTAAAAATTTTAAACACGTTTGTCTCGTATCCTACAATTTTTACAAGTTCTGTGCTAAAAAAGTATTCCTTTTCGGGATCACCCTACTTTCTATAAACAATCATGCATTCAACTTTATACAATTTAAACAAATATCTGCTTGTTGATGGGTGATTTGTCAAACACAGATCTGCTTCTAATTCCCCAACTAGTCATAGGCATTAAACAATATCACACTGGTGCAATTTGTATATTATAAATATTTTATTGTATATTAGTCATTGTTTCTTCCATATAAGTTGCAAGATATACGCAGATGTCTACTTGTATATTAATAACTGAATAGGAATATATGTAAATATGCCATAATCAAGCTAAACACAAAAGCCTTAAAGTGATAATCAACACATAATATTACACAAATTTGGGAGAATTAGTAGGGTTTAATTTACTTTTATGTTGTATTTGTAATACAAGCAAATGACATCCTTAACCTCAATATTATTCCAGACACATAAACATGCATATATACAAAAATAGTGAATATTACAACCCGACAAACATTTTTGTTGATTCTCAATCAACCTTAATTTCAATTCATTCAGATTTTGTCACAAAGTAGTTCCACAGACGTCAATAGGCTGAGCGCAGCAACAATGCGACTCCTGTGGTTACAGGGCAACACTCTCACTGACAGTTTCGAAAAGTTGATTCGGGCGAGTAGAAGAAGGAAAAGCCTTATTCTTCTATTACTGAAAACAATTAAGGAACTCAAGCTTTAGCGTAAGTTTTCGGTAAAAATATACGTCAAAACAACGAAATATTCCGTATCATATGATAGATCGCTGATTTTTCATAATAATTCCACAATTTAACAATTTTTTTCTAGATAAGGCGCGCCTATTTAAAATGGGTACTGTGTGCTTTCATCAAATTAAGGGGCATTCACCTAAGTTTTAAGTAAATAAATTATCTAAATTATATGGTTTAAAGCTGAAAGTAATCACATTAAGATAGATACAAGAAATTAAACTAATTCTTATTACTTAATTTACTTAATATTATTATTATTATTATTGTTAAACTCACCTTCGTATAGGCTTTTAAATCACTTAAATATCGACAGATTTCCATTCATGCGCTGCTTGTGAGCAGCTCTACGAACTTTAAGTCGCATAATCCTACCACAACACAACATCCAGCACCCAGCATCCAGTGAAGGCGTTGGCGATCGAAAATGTTCTGATTTTTCTACGTACGACGCCCTAGCGAGCAGACTCACAAAAACAAGTTTTTATGACCAACATGTGGGGCAAGGAGCCACACGAGCAGCAGCCACACAACTTGTCCTTTTCTTAAATACGTATGTAGGTATGCACATACGAGTATGTACATATATGTGTAGCTAGTAGATTTCTTTGTGCGTTACAGATTGACAAACTCGAAAATACTCGTTGTCGATATTTGATGTTGTCGCGACCATTGGCGACCGTCTGCACGCGAGTTCATGTTGGGCCAATATCATATATATATATATATATATATATAGCTATCTGAATGCACACATCAAATTAAATAATTTTATCTTAGTTAAATGTAAGCTCAATGAATATTCACATCTAAAGGTAAAGATATATATATATATATATATATACAAATACTTTTTAAGGACTTGACACCACGCAGTAAGTTGGAAAGAAACTGAAATAGTCCTTGATGTTGATTAACTTAATTACTTTCAATCTTTTATTTTAATTTATTTTATTTTATTTAATTTCTCATTATATTTTCATAAACAAAATTTTATCACTGAAAATTTCAGTCACACATATCACTGCATATTTAAGTTATTTGGATAAATTTATTATTTCACTGGTCTAGACCGTTACAAAGTCGATGGGTTGAAAATACGAACTGAAACTGTTACAATGAAAATATCTCAATAAAGCATTGAAATTTTCTGTGCCTTTCTCTCTTCTTTGCATGAGAGTGCGGACGCGCAGGCGTATGAGCGATGTTCCGTAGTTGCCACAGGAAAAAGTTGAAGCTTATGCAAGTAAAATTCGTAATTCAGTAGTTTGATATTTATATAGTTATTATATGATAACATTCACTATTAAATTTAAAAATTAGAAAAAAAACTGTAAACAAGTTTTTTTAATAGTTTTCTTTTATTATTTTAGAGGGAAATTTTACACTTGAATTTTAGAAGCGGAGAGAATTTTTTAATGAATAAAGTTTACCTTTGGAAAAAATGTTGGTTACATCCTCGAGTTCTATTCGGCTGTGTTTTGGACCGAAGGACACTAATTCATGCTTGCAAAATTGTTTCCATTACATCAACAAAAAAAAAAAAAATATAAGAAATAAAACACAGCAAATCTGTTAAATAAGTGATTAAATCTTACTTGTATCACCATTAACATCTCCCTTCTTCTATTTAACACAGACAACAGTTCTTCTTGTTAATCACGCCTAGCAACACCGTGACCAAATTCATTCATTAAAATCTCAACAGCTGTATAGATATAAACTGCGTTTCTCTTCCACTTTAATGTGTCCTTAATAATCTCTCTTGAGGCATTCGCGCCTTTCATTTCGTTCTTCAAGCAGCGGCAATTTTTCTCTTTTATGTGTTTATTTGTGTGTTTGTGCTTTAGTATTAACCCACCAAAAACTGAGAAAAACCCGGAATTGATGAATTCGCATTGTTACAAAGGAACATGCAACTTATGGGAGCTTTCAAAGTTTTATTTAGGGCATTGAAGAGGTTCAGAAATTGCAGAAATTCCGACGCTGAGCCCAATTTTCGATGGTTTTGAAGCATAAATTGGCCCATACTGCTGCAATTGCACGTTCGATATTCGTACGAAGTTCATCCATCGTTTTTGGCTTGTTGGCATAGACCATAGACATGACGTAGCTCCACAGAAGAAATAGAAATAGTAATAAGAGGCGGCTAATTGACTGGGCCATTTCGTCAAATAACATGTTCACCAAACTTGGTTTTCAATAAATCAATTGCGACATTCGCTGTATGGCCTGGGGCACCGTTCTGTTGGAACCACATATTGTCCCAGTCCATATCATCCAATTCGGATCCAAAATATTCGGTCATCATTAGGTGGTAGTGATTCTCATTCGGTCTTGATCATCACGGAAGAAGTACGGCGCAATGACGCCGCCTGACCATAAACCGTAATTTTAGTGACTCATGGAGTACGTGTGGATTGCGGCCTGACCAATAACGCACATTTTGCTTATCGACGAAGCCATTCAGCCAGAAATGAGTTGCTCAGCGGAATTCACGAACAAACGACGATTCTGGTGGTCAAGCGGCTTCAGTTCTTACATCAATTTGATCTTGTAACGATGTAGGCCAATATCTTTTCTCAAAATTCTACTAGACTTCGAATTTCGGTAGTAATTTTTTTATAATTTCGACTCGTTATTAGATCGTATCGTATCGTATCAGAGAAATGCCAAAAGGGCAGAAAAAAATTACGTCGATTGATGTCCCTATGGGTCTACTTTTGTAGCGTCCATATTGATCGAACACGAACCAAATGACGAACCTTAGACCCAACAGCCACAGATATTTAATAAAAATTCAGAGCAATTTTTTTCTTCTAATAGCGTGCTATTAATTGGTCTTTCCGCTAGCTCCCACATACATATCTATTCTAAGGATTTCAAACTTCCGGTGGGCTTTATATGGTATATATCGGGTAATGTGAGATATCTTAGCGAAACTAAATGAATGTATAATCTTAGATATAATGTGGCGAAAATTAGCGAAATCGGTTTATGAATTATCCCAGTTCCCTAATACCATAATGATTTTCGTTGTTCTAGTGTAGTTTATGCCGAAATAAATGTGTGTTATACTAATAATATTATATTTGATTTTATATACATATAAATTATGAGAGTATACAATGTTCTGTTGGCTTTTCTTACTTTTTGTAAATAGCATTTCGTCTTGTCGGCTTTAAATGTTTTCCTTTATTGATTTTTTTTTATTTTTTGTGATGTCAATGTGCATTTGGCATGCATTTATTTTGTAGAGACATTAGTGTTCTCTTTGATGTAATATCCACACATACTATATACTCGTATGTGCAATTAACGTTACTACTAACTGTAACTACTTACCTGTATGTAACGAACGTAATACAAAACGAGATATTTTAAGATTTATTTTTGTGGACTCGTAGGGAGTAATAAAAATCAATATTTAATAAGAAAAACTGCATTTTCGAGCATTTTAGACAATTTAATTGGGCGCAGAATAGCTTAGAGAACTGATTTTCTTATAAAGACCGTGACATCGAAAACTTGAGTAAAAAAATAATTTTCATTAAATTTGGTACACGTGTTCCTTGGCATCCTGAGGAGATTGGTATTGCTGAAGGGTGAAATCGGACTATTGCCGCACCCATTCAATGGAGATATTCTAATTAGGCAGGGCATGCTTTCGTGACGTTGAAATAAATTTAAATCTCTGTAGAGAACTTATAACAACAAATAAAGTTCTCTGCTTGAAACTGTTTTTAGTTTCTGTCTATTTCTCTAGAATACCACCAGTCAAAACTTCGAGGTCGTAAATAATTTCGTATACCTGGGAACCAGCATCAACAACACGAACAATGTCAGCCTCGAAATCCAGCGCAGAATAACTCTTCCCAACAGGTGCTACTTTGGACTGAGTAGGCAATTGAACAGTAAAGTCCTCTCTCGACGAACCAAAATCAAGCTCTACAAGTCGCTTATCATTCCCGTCCTGCTTTACGGCGCAAAAGCTTGGACGATGTCAACATCAGATGAGACGACACTAAGAGTTTTCGAGAGGAAAATTTTGCGCAAGATTTATGGTCCTCAGAACATTGGCAACGGCGAATACCGTAGACGATGGAACAATGAGCTGTACGAGTTATACGACGACATTGACATAGTTCAGCGAATAAAAAGACAGCGGCTACGCTGGCTAGTCATGTTGTCCGAATGGACGAAAACACTCCTGCTCCGAAAGTGTTCGATGCAGTACCCGCCGGAGGAAGCCGAGGAAGGGGAAGGCCTCCACTCCGTTGGAGGGACCAGGTGGAGAGCTACCTGGTTACACTTGGGATCTCCAACTGGTGCCGAACTGCGAAGGAGAGAGAGAGGTGGCGCACTATCGTCGATTCGGCTATAACCGGCTAAACGGTTGCAACGCCAATCACACACACACCACCAAAAGTCTCCTTCTCTAGAAATGTAATTACAAAAGAAAGAGAAGTAATTTAAAACTTTATAAATTAATAGTAGCTTACTTTTTTAATTGATCATTGCTGACAATATGCACAAGCAAGATCAATAACCAAGAACGTTCTACCTAAACACTTTTCACTCTATGCAGTGCTACTAAATGTACAAAAATATATCTAGAATGAAAACGTATCCTCCTCGATTATGTTTATTACATTTATGAAAATAACAAAAACACTAAATGAGGGTTTTGTGCTCATGAATTTTTATTAAATTTTATTAATTTGAGTAAACATTTTTCATCAATTTTTACTAGTTGGTTTAGTTATCGATTATTCATTTTTATATATAGTATATTTGCTAATTCACACTAAAATATTGTTAAAATATGTTATACTTGTTTTCCATACTCTTTTCAGACACAACACACTATCTGTGTCTGACGCCTGTTCTCAGTAATATGCATTGTTTTAACCAACACGATTTGAGACCATACACATTCGAATTTGACTTTAGCTCGAACATTCTAAACGCTTTGGTGTAACATATTTTCTTCCATAAAGTAACATATTTTTGTTTCAATATTTTCTAATGCATACACATTGAAAATATGTATATTTATTTTTTTATATTTCATGCTAGGTATGATCTTCAAAATTATTATACTTCAATAAAAGTTTAGTTAATTGTAGAATACATATATATGTATGTATGTACGAAGTGTGTTCAAAATATAACGGGACATTTCGATTTTTCAAAAATAAATATTTATTAATTCGTCTACATTAATATTGTCACCTTTATAATGGTATTCATTCGATATTAAGCACTTATGGCAACGCTTCTCAAACTCGATTTTTTGGGATAACCTTTGGCTCTTTCAGCGATTTCTCATATTGTTGTAAAACGAAGTCCCTTTAAGGTGCAACTTTATTTTTGGAAATAGAAAAAAGTCACACCGAACTAAGAATGCAAGTCAACAATTGGACTATCCAAGCCCGTGAAATTTTAAATTTTACAATTCCCGTTATTTTTTGAACACACCACGTATGTAGATTTGCTTTTTTTACAGACCATCGCAATTTGATTGATTGGATTTATTTATGAATATATTTAATATGCTATAATTTATGATCCACAATGCATTCCAGCATTGCAATGCGTATAAAGCTCCAAAGTACACACTTAAATACAATTTAAAATAACGTTATAGTCTAAATTAAATTATCAAGTGCAGCACAAATAAGGCAAGGAAAGTTTAGCTTTATGAGTTACGTTTTCTAATTTCTAATATACATACATACTTATGATAATTGTTGTACATATACAGTTCAAATGAAGACATATTGCGACTCAAGATTTTACACATACATACATTATTTGAAATATCACATTTTTAAGCAACTCGCATAACTATACATATATACTTATATAAAATTAAGGAAACAACGATTTAAAGGACGGTAAATAATTGCTTTACATGTGCACACATGGATATAATACAGTATACTCGTTGTTTTTGAACAGTTTGTAGAAGTACATATTAGCGAAAACACATAATAATAATAAATAACAAAAAACAAAAATACCCTCACAAATATTTGAATGAGATGAGAAAAATCAATAGATATATAAGTAGAATATAAATTACTGAACGAATAAAATAATCAAATTTCATTCGACATTATAAGGGTTAAAATAATGTTTGAACTTAATATAAACTAGAGAGCAAGAATCATCTCCCAACTCCTCGGTTCCTCCAAACTCTATAGCTCTGTAAAATTTGAAATTTACATTTGAATAACTTGCTCAGAGAAGATGTTGATAATTTTTGAAACCTCGATTAGTTATTAGATAAATGAGCTTAGAGTAGTTATTAAAGAAAGTGTGCTTAAGAGAAGTATTTTCAAATAATTATAACCTCTATTTGTTCAGTATTACTTTGTATTACAAGGACTTTCTATAATGATATGGGAATCAAATAAATATAAAGTTATGAAATTCGGTTCTTGGTTTCTAAAAATACTAGTATAGCGAAAGTGTATAATAGTAGAAGGCAATCGCAATTGTAACTAAATATTTAGAGAACTAAGAAATAAATATTTAATAAAGGAAAGTTGGATATGTCATTTCCGGACTTGATTTTAGAAACAAAACTGATTGATATTGTAGCCAATACTCTATAAATAAAATACGATAATAAAATATATTTGAAAAAAATCCTGTGATTTATGCTCTATATCATTTAAAATCTACGACAATGAGTGTAATGTTAGAGACAAATTGACGAGACAACAAGTTATGAACGAAACGAACCATGGAAGTTCCTCAGTAAGTGTAAGCGAAGCTTTCACTCTGCATAAGGATATTTTTATATATGTAATTTAAGACGATTGTTTCTAAACTCAACAGAATTTATGTATTTATATGGAATAATCTAAATAATTATAATTTTGGTCTGAGCAAGTTACTAAATATATGCCTGCAATTCTTAAGGCATTGTACAATATTAATTTTAATTTTAAAATTAAAAAGCGTTAAACATGTAACTAACCTAACTTAAATAAAATATATAAGCATTTAAATGCATTTATATGTATGTGCATATATTAAGTATTTATCGCTGTTAAACATGAGGTAATTAAATACGGTTACTAAAAGCTTTAGTATTTTTCATACACTATATGTTAATTAATTTAATAAAAAAATATTTTTATAATTCATTTAATGACAATATTTTAAATTATATTAAACATAGTAATCATAAATTTCAGCTTCTTCGAAGTTATCTTTCTTTTAATAAAATTTTGAATAAATATAATTATTGTATTGAAGCTATATTTTAGGGGTTTCTAATCGTAAAAAGTTATAAGTATGAAGTCTTACAATTTATATTTGTTGCTGGTATGTTATAATATTTAAGTTGGATATCATGCCATACACTATGGCTTCTCACAAAGTTTTATCAAACTTTTGCTTCTTTTAATTTTTCACTTTTAATAATTTTAAATATTATATTTTTTTAGTTTTTTAACATGAACTCACACCTATAACTAATTAATTTACTATTTATTTATGTATTTTTAATATAACTCCACAAATCAACAATAAATTTGTGCTTTTCTCTTATAAAGCGATCTTCGTTGCTTCACAGCTTTTCAATTTTACTACGCTTCTTTGTTTTGGAACAATTTATTTTGGTATGTTTCGTAGAATTTGAAATTAATGTTTAAAGATTTATTGATTTTCTTTAAGTTTATTAGAAATATTCAGGCTACAAAGGTTTTATGGAGACTATGTGTACTTTTGTATGTCGGTATGTTTATACATATACAACGTATAAATTCTAGTTGTAGTTACTAAAAGGGAGTACAAAGAAATACTTAGCACTAATCAGACATGCATACAAATATGCAAGTTAAGACATACTATAGTTTCTTTGGATTCTGTGTTTTTTAAGTTAAGTGCTTGAAAATATTGAAGTATTAAATATGAGTACATGAATTTCACGCGTTCAGTCTAACCGGTACCAGTTCATGGGGATTCAATACATACATAATTAGCTTGAAACCATTATCTTTAAAATTATTATATAGGTTTGGTTAAAAAGTAGTTTTCAAATAAAAAATAAAAATTTCAATAAAAAATCATTCAATACTCTCTACTAATGAATAAATTACTTTGCACTCGTACAATGTATTCCCAGACAGCATTTTTTATTCCAACTTAAACCTTCTTATATGCACATAACACTGGTCCTTAAATATAGAAACTATATTTTTGTTCGAAAATTTCAGAGTCTCGGTACTACTTTAGTCAAAAAAATATATTCACTGTGTAGATATATAACATTGGGTTGATTCATTGATGTAAAATTGTAAAAAGTTAAAGCTATGTATACAATTCTTTAGTTATTTCATTAAGGTGTTAGGTGGATTTCAAAAATTGAAAATAATTTTTTTTGTTGTATTAAATGAATACATAGTGTCTTTTTAAATGGGGGATATTTACATTTTTATTTTTTTAACTAAGAATGCAGCCTTGTCCTTAGTGCTATACAAAATGTCGTCATTTGGATTATGATCTGAACGAGATAATTTCCATGTAAAAAAATATTTAAATGTGAACGTACGTTTCAAAAAGGGCTATTTTGTTATTATTATAGAGCATTATGATATTTTCAAGTAATATGATGAATTAAAAATACTGGGAGAAGACTGGATTCTAAAGAATAAAAAAAGCTTGGAAGAACTGTCAAATTGAAGGCCTATGAAAACTATAGATTTGAATCTGGTAGAGAATAACCAATGTCATTATTGAAAAGGAGCAGACGTCGTCATTTGACTTTAGATATTTTGGATGTAGTACAACGTCCGCTGAAAGAATGCAAGAAGAAAGATATTTCCAATTCACTCAAGAAACACAAGAATGATACAATTTAGATGTACCGAAGTGGTATAAAAAATTAATAATTGAGAATTTAAACTGCAGCTAAGAAGAACAGAATACTAAAATGGAACATATTTTGCCAAAGAGGGGATATTTACTACATAGTACAAAACTAAAGCGGATATTTAGAAAAAAGTACAACAAATAGGGATATTATTTAAATTTCGTGTCAAAAGAAGATATATTTTTATTTTTTTGGAGTACTGTAGCTCTAAATTGCAATGCCCTATTTTTGTTAAATTGTATAGTTATTGACATAGTTCGAAATATTTTTGGTTTATTGATTTAAGATGAACCAATAATGAGTTATGCTGTCCACGGCAAAACCTTTTTCTGTTATGTTATGTTATGGGAGAAGTGATACAATTGGCAGAGTTTGTAAATAAAAATTTCACAAAATACTGTTGAAATGAAATACATATATGATTGTACATATTAAAAAAATGGTAAACATATTCTTGTTTTCAACCTAACCCCTTAAGTGAAATTTAGTACGTTTAAACATGTAAATACTGCACAAAGTATCATACAGTATGATAAGAATACCAATTGAAGGCTGGATGGTTATCAATTTTGATATTAGTTCATAAAAAAATCACGTTTTGAGTATTCGCATATTTTAAGTAAGAACTGTCTCCGATATTTAAAAACATAATGCCGTTGAAGTATAAAATATTGTTAGTTTCATTTTAAGAACCACTTTACATATGTGGGATTTTCCTTTGGAACAATACTGAATACAAGTACTCTGAGTATTACATACAAATTTTAAGATTGCTTCTTCAAATAAATTACATTTTAATTTGCAAAGAAATTATTGGTTAAATTGAAAGAAAGGAACATAACTCGTCTATATTTAATATTTGATATAAATATTTAGTTAATGTGGTGAAATATTTTTTTCCAATTTAGAATTTCGCTTGTATTTGCTTGTATTCACTTAAAAACTTGAGTTTCGGCCAAATTTCTCTAACTTTAACTATTTGTCTTACTACATATTTCTCTTTCCTATCACAAGCAAATACATTTCTTTGGCATCAGAACTTTACTTTTATATAACTTCGGTACGTTTTTATTACAAATACAACTATTATATTCAATCTTTTAGTTTCAACAACGATTATCTTTGGTTTTGAATAGGGATCTGATAAAACTTTATGTAGACACTTTCGCTACAAAATGCCTTAAGTTTTTGTAATAAGTAGTTTGATCATTGCAATTAGACTTTCTTTATACTCTCAGCAGAGACTAGAGCATGCTATTCATATTCATAGAAATGCTCGTATTTAGCACACTTAACGCACTACTTGCTTATGACCACGCATATTTTCGTCTTAAGCCTTAGGTTCCTGACTGCGCCAGCAGCAGAAAACATTGTATCCTAATTATAGATTAGTCTGCGTAGCCGTGCCGCCGCCTCCACCAGTTGTGGCTGTTGCTCCAGCACCAGCAACGGCACCGGCAGCGCCAGCAACACTGCCAACGCATTCCCTAGGATTAAGAATGCTCACTGTATTCACACCCAAGGCACAGCTTGCCAAGCCTAAACCACCATGTTGCATAGGTATACCAATGTTGCCGCCACCAGTTAGTAATTCATGTTCGGTTTTGGCTTGCCGCAGCCAATTGCGCAGATCTCTGGTACGCTCCACAAGACTGGTGGTATAGTTAACGGCGCGTGGACTTTGCGAAACTATGGTATTTGCGGCGAGTATAGCGCCGCCCATAGAATTTTGCATGCGTCCACTGGCCAATTGACGATATGTCTCCAAGCGATCAGCCAGTGTTGGTATCGATTGCGGTGCATGCATAAGTGTAGCGGTTGTTCCAGCATTTTGCAGATTTGCTGTTGGTGTTGGAGCTGAGCTGATACCGGCAGAGAGCATGTGTGACCAATTCAACTCGGAGGGTGAGATCATGGGTATGCCTGTAAGCAAAAAAGAAAATGTTCACACCCAATTGTAAAATTCATTGAAGTTCATTACCTCCGTGTTGTTGACTTTTTCCAAGTATATCGAGAATCTCCCGAATTTCCGCATTGAGAATTTCTAAATTTTGTATACATTCTGTTGATTCCTGATGGTAGTTCTCCTTCCGTTTGTGCAAATTGTGAGTGTCGGCGCCACTGGCGAAATCTGTGCTGCTAAAACCTGAACTTGAATGTGATGAAAGATCACTAAGCGTGGCATCATCTTTCTGTTCTATACCCAGCAAATCCATAGTTGGTTTCTCCTTTTCGTAAATTCTTAAAAGGCTTTGTTCTAAGTGACGTAAGCGTATTACCTTTTCACCGAGTAACGCACGTGTGCGATGCAAATTCACTTCCATTTCCGTCAATTCCTTTTCCTCTTGTATAAGCTGATCCAGTGTGTGACGTGTGGTGGAAGCCTTATGACGCTGTTTGATCTCACGTTGTCGTGCGCGAAAATTAGTACGTTGCGTACGTAATGATTCCTTGGCGCGTCGCACACTATCACGTTCCAAATGTATGCGGTGTTTAAAGAACTCAAGCTCTGAACTGTTGCCAGCACCGGCACGATCGTTGGATATATCTGAGAATGGATAGCGTAGATGATAAGTGGTGTCGAGTGTATTTTCTGGGAATTGATCTTCTAAATCTTCCAGCTTTTGTAGTTGGTGGCGCAAATTTTCGACCGGTGTGCAAGGTCGATCGTTTTTGTAGTTGTCCGAATTTAAACGTGATGTTGAAGCAGACTTCAAGCGTGAGAAGATTTTCTTTCGTTGGCTATTACCACGACCGTTATTATTGTTCTCTTGATTGCATTGGAAAGCTGCCTCTGAATCGGAGTTTCCATTGTCGCTTAATATTGGTGCGGGCAGATAACGTCCCTTGCTATAGTTGTTCGATATGGTCGTATCTGACTGACTAATCGAAGTGGTTGTGTCATCTTGAACTTGCAAGTGCTTAATATATTTTGAGGCGATACCCGGTTTCCGTGTCATCGGTAGTTGCGCACGATCATTTGAACGTTCGCGTACAGAATTTCCATGCTCCGCACTGCCGGGCACAGACGTTAGATGGGTTTTAGGTGGTAATGGTGGTTTGGCGCCCTTACCACCCAATAGTGCATGGGGAACTGCACCGATACTACCAGCACCACCATGTTCTTGACAAGAATTCGACAAGGAAAGAGAACGATTTTCGTTGGTTCCAATAGATGGCTTGTTTGATATAGACCTTTCTGTCTCTGAGCCCGTTGTGGTAGTATTTGTGTGTAGACTTTGTTGGTGTAGTGCTTGCGCTTCGCGTCGTCGATTCCGACGCTCCAATGAGAGTTTAACGTCAGTTTTTAGGCGCACATACTTCTCCTTTAAACAGCGATACTTATCTTCTAATAAGCGCTTTTCGCAACGCACTTTTTCATACAGTCTATCTTCCCCTGTTTCACGCATACGCTGACGTTCCAACTCTAATTCGTGCGCCAATTTATCACGCATCTCAGCGTGTTTACGTGCATGCTCTTTCTTGATGATTTCCTCTTCGCTTTTTAAGTCTCTCTCTAGATCTTGTAAAATTTCGGTGTGATTCTTTTGTACTGTGGACATATGAGCTTTATGCTCATCTACAACAGCCTTTCGCTTTGTGTTCAACTCTTCCTCCAGCTGAACCCGATATTCATTCAAGCGTGCTTGGAATGCTAGTTCTATCTCCTGTCGGTGTGATGTCAAGCGGGAATCGTACTCTTGTCGAATACTTTTTAATTTGTGTTCATGCTCAATCTTGATGGCATCTATTTCTCTTTGAAGCTGGTCCTCTAAACGTTCGCGTTCCTCTTTAAGTAGCGCCTCTTTCTCAGCCTTATGTTTTTGAATTTCGTAGTCTTTGTCATTTTCTCGGTCATAAGTTTCTCGCTCAACTTTATCAGTATCTTTTTTTAGAAAACTAACAAGTTTAGACGCCACCTTTAAGGTACGCAAAACTGGTTTCTCCACTCCCTGTTTGATCTCAGTTTGCTCTAGCTCACAATTATTTTTAGTAACATTCTCATCGGTTTCAAATGGATTAACTGCAGGTACAATTGAATTCACAGAATCCTGTTCGGATTTGTTTATAATGAAACTACGTACGGAACTACCTTTTGATTCTGAATCAGTGTCTTCGTACATTGGTTTAATCGTCGTAGAATTGTCCTTCAATTTTTCGAGGTAGCTTACAACAGAAACTGGTTGTGGTATGCTGCCGGATTCAGTACTTTGTGACCGAGCCAACTCTGAGAGTTTGGCACGATCACGTTCAGGCAAATCCATGGAAAAACTTTGTGCCTTTAGCATTTGTATAGTTTGTGCCTTAGGTACAGATATAACTTGTATCTCCTTTCTTTTGGCTTCATCATTAATGAGGAAGGGATTAAGACTACGCGGAATACCACCTTCTGCGCCAAGTACATCGTAGCCAACGCAGCCGCCAATCTCGTCGTCATTGTCATCATCCCAAGGATCGTCATCTTCTACATCGTCGTCATCTGAATATACTGATGCTTCTGGGCTTTGGGTTAGCTTGCGCGAACTGCTCGGCTCTTCCTCCGGCGATCCTCGTATTTTAGTTTCGTCTAAATTAAAACGTACACTTTTCTTATCTTCCAACCCGTGATTTTCTGGATCGTCCCTTTCAAATCTGCGACGCATATCCGTTAAGCTTGAATCGCGCAATATACCCTTAACACCCGGTGGTGTGCCTGCCGTGCCCTCAACAATGATATTACCCGAATTCGAATTCATTAACATAGTGGCAGTAGCTTGATTCAGTCCAGCTTCCATTTGCTTGCGCGATTTTAGAAACATCGCACCAGTACCGGACAGTACAAAAGCGCGTTTATCTGCACCACCTGCCGCCCCAAAATCCGTTTCCACTTTATTCGCAGCCGGTAACTTTGAAGGAAAACCTTCGCCACCGCCACCGAATTTCATTGCTAAAGTTATTTGAGGATTTGTTTTCGATACCTCGAAACGAGAACCTTTCACCGGCTGAAAGTTCAGACCAAAATTCTTACTTCTGGATTCCAGAAAACGACTAACACCACCACTAAATCCACTAGTGTTTGTGCTATTCGAAGTCGAGCCAGAATTGTTGGCTAATCCGACGCCCAAACCGTTCACTCCTACACCAATTGCAGCAGCTACTGCATTATTCACGGACCTTGCAGTGCAATTTGTATTTACATTGCTTACTGGTGACGACATTTCATTTGTGTTGTTTGTATTGTCGCATTCATCATTGCCTTGTAGGCTACGTATACCTGAGTCCAGTTGCGACGCATCGTCTGAGTTGTCGATGATAGGTGTGGCCGCTATTGCTGTGTGCTTTTGCCGCGCCTGTTCTACTAATTCGCGGTACACCGCGTCTAGTGGATGGTCCCATTGTGACTGCTTCGTTTTGAGATTGTAATAATAGTGTCCACATTTCTCCTCGGAATAACTGCAAAAAAATATTCAAATGAGCCAGAGTGTTTTAAAAACAAATATGGAAGCATAGTATTATACAGGGGATCAAAATCGTACATTTGTACCATAAATATGGTTAATTATATATCTATATATTATACATATGTATATGAAACACAATGTATCCAGTAGTGAAACATTGAAGTTGGCAGAAAAAATACCATTTCACAACAGTAATTATAACTGAGTAGAATTGAATTAGTTAGAGAAGCATACATTACAAATTTAATTATGTCATTTAATATATGTATACGGAGGATCTCCAACTCAACTAGTTCTGATCGATTGACGGACAAAATATTTACATGTGCGTAAACTGCGGTTATAAATTGTTCAGAACTAGTTGATTTTACTGCTGGGTATGTGTATATATTACATGAATTTTATTCAAGGGAGCGTGTACATACAAACATACCATATTTTCCAATCGGTTGGCAGCGCCTGCATCAACCCCTCTTTGGCCAAATAAAGTAAGTGAGGTTCTTTAACTGGATCAATGCCAACCATCATAGCATAATCATGTATTTCTAGAAAGAAAAAATAGTTTTTTTTTATATTAAAAAAATGTATATAACATAGAATATTGATATGAATAAAAGCATATATAATGTATGAGTGTCAAAAGCTTGTCCGAGCATTTCATATTAAATATTATATAATATTTAATGAGCAAAGATAAAGATAATAAAGACTTGTCAAACTTATCGGAGGACCGTCCGATAAGTACTTAATCTGCAAAAGAAGAATTAAAATATAAATAGATATAAATCTCGATAAATTTGGCTTTTAGCTCCATTGCTAGGTTCCCGAATTTTTAAAGAAAAAACCACAGAAAATTAAAATTTAATCAGGAATCTTTTTTATCATTCGAAATAACATTCTTTGGCATTTATTTTTTAAAGATTATCTCGTTCGAGCATTTCGATTGGTAACTAGCGAATAAAACGTGTGATGTTTTGCTCCAAGACCGGAATCGAAGCGGAATTGTCCGCATAAACTTTAGATTTTACATATTCCCACAGGGAAAAGTCTAATATTGTGATATCACACGATCTTGGTGGCCGATCGACCGGTCTAAAACGTGAAATTATCTGCTCACCTTATCTCTCAATAAATCCATTGATGCGATGTGTGGGAAGTGACACCGTCTTTTTGAAACCAAATGTCGTCGAGATCACGAATTTAAATTTCAGGCATTAAATAGACGGTTATCATGGCGCGATAATGGATCAATAATTTCCACCGGCCCACAAACCCAACCAAGCCGTTGTTTTTGCTTGTTTACATACCCACTGAGCCAGAAATCATCGCTGAACAGAATTTGGCTCGAAAACTTTGGATCTTCTTGGACAAGCTGTATTTTGTACGCTTTCAATTTAAGATCTGGACGCAAAATGCGCCAAGTCGTTCCATACGTCAGTCCGAGTTGCTGCGAACGGCACCGAATCGACTCTCCACGGTCTTCGTGTACACTCTCAGCTACGACTGCTATATTTTCTACACTGGGTCTCAAGATGGATGATGGTATGGCGAATACTACACTCAGTAAGCCTATTATGTTGACCATAAGTTGAGCGCAGATTCTTTAAAGAACGTGAATTCTCGGAATTAAATTGAACAATTTGTAAACGTTGTTCAGGCGTAAGTATTTCCATGATAAAATGCCAAACAACGGTGAACAAAAATAGCATGACAACTTTACACGAATCACTCGTGATCTGTCAAAAAAAGTTATTAAAAAAAGTTCCTCTACTTGGATCACCCGATATTATTGTAAAAATTGTACAAAAATATAAATATTTTAGATACCCAACAATACTAGAAGTACATATGTGTACATATACATATATATGTAATTATGTAAATGTTGAATCGTGTCAACTACCAATTAAAGCTTGAAATTCATAATTACTAAAAAAGCGAAACTCACTCAGGAAGGGAACTGGGAGAGTTATTTAATAACGATTTTTAACGTTCTTAGAAGCGCTAAAGTGAAAATAATAATCGAAAGGAAGTCTAAAATTTGCTTAGAACAAATACCAGTGGCATTATTTATCCTCTATCGCTTCAATTTGGTAAAACAGTTGACAGGCTTTTGCCAGAATTAAAAATATAATCCAAATTATTTTAATTAACAAGAAACCATGAAAACTTCTGTAGAATTTTTATAAGAAGTGTTCCGTATATTATTGGAATTTGAAAGAAATTACAGTTTTATATTTTGTTGATTAACCATAGTTAAGCCAGGCACCCATGGCATAGTTGTAGCAAACTAAAGATTCCACTTGAACAGATAAAAACAATGGTAAAGTGCGATTATGACAGCACGCTGACGCTTGCATTTTTAAAAACAAACCAGGGAAAAGTGTGAAAGTAAAACAAAGTATAAAGTATCATAAAATAGTAAAGAGATGCGAACAAAAGCACTCTAAGATACAAAATTCTTGCTGGTATGTACTGACAGTCAACAACTTTGCGTTTCTCTAAACGTAAGTGTGCTAGTTTTCATTATCCTACCAGTGTGTAGTGTTTACAAACTTATTGTGTAATGATGTTTCTTTCATTACGCTTCGCAAGTTGTTTACACTGCAGATAGAATTCTTAATATCATGTCTACCTACAAATCTACGGAAGTAAAAATCTTCACAGAAATTCATACTTTTCAAATCCACTGTCACTTTGCATTTGTCACTAAGCCTAGAGAAATCAATTAAAATTAAAGAGTATTTATAACATATGAAATTGGGATTATAGCAATTGTAAAATTAGGTTAACTGTATTCATAGGTTAAAGAGTAAAATTGAGAATTAAATTCTTTAGCAATCTGAATAAAAAATACGACAGTTTAAAATTAATGAGTCGACGAAAATCAGCATATAAGCTACATCGGGTGAGTCGACACTCGAGTTATTTACAAAATATACACCCCTAATTTTTTATCGTTTTAAAGAAAAACTCAAAATGCTAATGTTACTAAATTTCTTTGCAGCGTGTCTTCAAGTAGGATAAAGTCAGCGGGGACCACAATACATCAAAATCCGGCTTCGTTTAGTTAATGATGCAGTCCATTGTCTTGATGAAACCTCTTCGTCAAAAAAATTAGTTATTTCAAAAGAGTTCTCAGTTAACTTGCTCCTTTATTATAACGGCTGATCCAAGTAGAGGTACTTTTCGTGAGTCATGTCAAGCTGTCATGTTATTTTTGTTCAGTATTGTTTCGAGAGAAAGGTTTTGCGTAAGGTTCATGGTCCTCTGAACATTGGCAACGGCGAATACCGCAGACGATAGAACGATGAGCTGTACGATTTATTCGACGACATTGGCATAGTTCAGCGAATAAAAAGACAGCGGCTACGCTGGCTAGGTCATGTTGTACGAATGGATGAAAACACTCCAGCACTCTGAAAGTGTTCGATGCAGTACCCGCTGGAGGAAGCCGCGGAAGAGGACGACCTCCACTCCGGTGGAAAGACCAAATGAAAAGTGACCTGGCTTCACTTGGTGTTTCCAGTTGGCGCCAAAAAGCAAAAAGGAGGAACGAGTGGCGCGCTCTGGTGGATTCGGCTATAATCGCTTAAGCGGTTTCTACGCCAAATATATACATATATATATATTGTTTCGCATTTCATCATGGAAAGACTTACGCCTGAACAACAATTACAAATTGTTCAATTTTATTTCGAGAAATCACGTTCTTTAAAGCATGTGTTCCACGCGCTTTGCTCAACTTATGGTCAGCATAAGTGGCCCATTTCCGACTCAATGAGTATGTAAACAAGAAAATGTATGCATTTCGGACAAAAAGCAACCCGAAGAGATTCAAGAACTGCCATTTCATTCAAAAAACAACAGTTTGGTGTAATTTGTGGGCCGGTGGAATCATTGGTCCATATTTCTTCAAAAATGATGTCGGTGAGAAGATAACAGTTAATTGCGACCTTTATCGCGCCATGATAACCGACTATTTAATGCCTGAATTTGAATCTCGCGATCTCGACGACATTTGATTTCAACAAGATGACTCTACTTTCCACACATTGCATCAATCAATGGATTTAATGTAAAATCTAAAGTCTAGGCGGACAATCCCACTTTGATTCAGGTCTTGGACCAAAACATCACACGTGTCGCTAGTAGCCGCGGACAACTTTTGAAAGAGATAACCTTTAAAAAATAAATGTCGAAGAATGTTCTTTCGAATGATAATAAACATGCCCCATTAAATTTTATTTTTCTGCGTTGTTTATTTGAAAAAGTAGGGAACCTCGAAATGGATCACCCTTTATATTGATATACCAGCTGGTAAAATACTCATAGCTCATAGCCAAATACTTTTCTCCTTTAACATTAAATACCATGTGAAAACAATACTTTGTCCGTTTACTAGTTAACACCTGAACATACACTTGACACGTCTATCGATCCACTTAAGACACGTATGTAGAAACGAAGGTCTGGACGCTGTTACACAAAGCCGCCTTGCCTCAGTTGTCAAGTAGTACACGATACAGCAGAGGCTAAAGTTAAAAGCGAGAAGTTCAAAATTGCCAGTGAATAGTTAATAATAAAATTAAATATACTAAAAAATATAATATTTATAATCTTGTTTTCGCCCAAGTACTTGTAAGTGTATGTGTATGTAAGGCACACACATAACTGGGCCTTGTTACTGACCTGCAAGTAAGCAACCTAGGCATATTGGTAGCTGTGAATATACATACATACATATAATTTTACAGCCATCAACGCATAAGGGTGCCACGGCAACGACCAGCACTTTGCTTGTACAGAGATCCAAACAAATTTTTACCGCTTGGGCAGTTTAGGCAAGTAAATCTAATACATATATAAAATAACTACTGTGTTATTGTAACATCCATAGAAACGAGTTGGTATCCCACCACCCACATAATGCCTGATTGGTAAATTAAGTAATTGGAGTATGTATATTGTACAAGAAAACCATATATGTACATGCATATCATAAATACGAATATTTTATAAATATCTTTATGAAATAGTCAATACTCTGAGTTAAAATACTAGAAAAATATAGAAGAGCCACTTCTGAAGCGTTATTTTCAAATCATGCGATCGGACTCTAGACAAAATATAAACAAATAAACTCAATGGTCAATTTTGTATTTTTTCAATATGGATGGAGGACATAGTGTATAAGATAGGCATCATTGGAAACCAAAGGCAGTTCAGATCGGCTTTGTAGTTTCATTAATTGCTTAAATGAAGTTCTCTTTTGACAGATTCTGTAAGAGAAATGTCAAACACGGTAGGGGTTGAACAACGACCAGTACCTATCGCAGGAGAGTTATTTAGTCTTAGTAAGGTTCAGCTCGCCGTAATGATAGAGTTCATTACAGGACACTGCACGATGGAATTACATGCCGTTAGGCTAAATATCCTGTGGAGGAAGGGGAGATTAACACATCGAGACACTTTCTCCTTCATTGTCCAGCTTTCACCAGACTGTGGCTCAAAAATCTTGACAGGACAAACTTTGGAGAACCAGTTGAACTGTCCCGATTTAAAATTAGTTGCCAAATTCGTGAAAGGCTCAAAGCATTTTGTCGTCACTTGAATGTCTTGGGCATCCATTTTGAAAAGTTTGCGGCATCCCAAAAGACTGACTTTCCTGTCCTAGTGGGATCTGTAGTGCCCCAAAACTCTCATTTCATCATCTGAAGGTATCTCAATCTTCCAATCTCAAGCTGATAGTAGATCATTCCCTATTTGTGTGTATGGTTTACCAGAACTATTCAATGCGATAGATGCCTAGTAGAAAATCACGTACATATATGACAGACTATTGAAACATCACTTCCCACATTTTTTCATTCATTCTTTTGGTGGAACTCTTCATTTTTACCTTTCACCAATGATGAAGAATTACTCAAAATTCTTACAATGGAATTGTCTTTGATACAGCAAAATCCGATAAATCATCAAAGTCCAGAGCTGCTGAAAATATACTGCCATTGATGATTGTACATTCTTTCTAATGGGTATGGAAGAGATAGATTGCACGGAGTCAGAAAATTCGTTTATAACTTTTTAAACTTAAATCCATCGAAAAATGTTTCAGACCGTTATGATTTATAGAAAACAACTTATTACATAGGTATGTATACTACAAATATAAATTATTCTTAGACATACCTTCAGCACTTGGTTCGGTCTCATCAAAGACCTCTTCACATATAACCGATGTAGAGGGCGAGCCATTACCCGTATTTCCAGAGCTCGATGTCGATGTGGATGCCGAGCCTGACGCCGACACCGATGTAGATGCCGCCGATGTTGACATAGCCATTGCGTTCGATTGACCGTCTTTAAATTTTCGAATTTCCACGTACTACAATCCAAAATCGATTTTCACTTTATTTCAGCACTATAACTTCAATTATGCACGCTTCCAGATTACACTGACTTTGAGGCTGACTGCAGCTCAAGTGCATGTGCACGTACAAGTGCTCAAGCGTTGCGAAGGTTTCAAGAATAGATTTTCTGCGACTTTTCGCATGCACTCACATTTATTCCTGCTTTGCCATTATCTTCGCCAATGTATGTAAAGTTGTGTTCGTACGTACATACGGATGTGTATTGGAATTTTGAAGACGAGCGACGTACAAGGAAGAATAATGCACCGCTGACCTAAAAAGGGGGGCACAATGGGTGGTTACGAAATATCGATGCTACAATATGTATGTATGTAGGCATTTATGCGTGTATGCATTATTGTTTTTTTGTTTGTATGCGAGTGTGCACTATGGTTTGCTTTGTTATTGTTACTGTCACCGTTGTTGCTCGGAGTACTCTACCGAAATTGTGTTGTGATTGGAAGTACTGGGGTAGCTGATGTGCACCCTCAGAAAAACAAGCACATCGCACTCTCAATGCATATATGAGATACAGAATTTCGCCCACGCTTGGCAATAATTTCGGTAAATGTGCCCTAAATTTTTTATAATTTTTAAATTATTTAATCTTGCAATTTTTTCTATCTATTTTCCTAAATCTTTGTATGCAGAAATTTTCATATGTTTGAAATAATTACTGCAATATTTGAAAATGTGTGTAACTGACCACAAATATGGGCTAAAAATGATTATTGATTTTCCGTATAACCAAAACTTAACTGTTTACTTTTTAACACAAAATTAAAATTATTAATCACACTCAATTATTTTTGTATACGCACTTTTTTTAGTAAATTTTAAAATTTCCAATACTTTTTACTTTGAAGCTCAGTATTACTTCATGGACTGATGCCAATTGGAATTTTCATTCTTAGAGAAATTTTCACCGTTTTTCCTAGAAATAACGTTTATTCTTCGGAAACTTCTTAAGCTATACTGATTTTTCGAAAATGTGCAATCATCGTTCGAGCCGCTTTCACTCTTCTATTTAAAAGCACTGTGTGTACAAAAGTACATGTGAGCATTTGTATGTATGTAACGATTTTCGAAAATATCCTTTCGTCGAAAGCTTTGCGCATGTCTCGTGGGGGTTGTATTCGGTTGCAGTCATATGGTTTTCCTTTCTTTACATTTGCCTTTATTTTTGTTTTCATTCAGTTTTCATTCACATCGCTGTTATCTGGTGATTTAGTTAAATTTAAAGTATATGAATGTATTGTATGTATGTACGTATGTTTGAAAGCGCCCATACATGTGTGTTTATTTTATTTTATTTTATTTTATTTCATTTCATTTCATTTCATTTCATTTCATTTCATTTTATTTTATTTCATTTCATTTTATTTTATTTTATTTTATTTTATTTTATTTTATTTTATATTATTTTATTTTATTTTATTTTATTTTATTTTATTTTATTTTATTTTATTTTATTTTATTTTATTTTATATTATTTTATTTTGTTTTATTTTATTTTATTTTATATTATTTTATTTTATTTTGTTTTATTTTATTTTATTTTATATCATTTTATTTTATCTTATATTTTATTTTATATTATTTTATATTATTTTATTTTATATTATTTTATTTTATTTTATTTTATTTTATTTTATTTTATTTTATTTTATTTTATTTTATTTTATTTTATTTCATTTCACTTTCATTTCATTTCATTTTATTTTGTTTTATATTAAATATTAACATATTACCCATTTGTTCCCCAGAGTATATATTTCAGTAATGGTCTAGGGAATATCAAAATAGAGAGCTTATCTCATTATACAGTAGTTGCAAATTCACTAAATTCTCTAAATATTCAAATGATTGAATTCAAATTGAAAAACACAACTAATCGATAACCTAGTAAATATGTTCCAATACGATACATACCTTATTACATATGTCTGTACATATTTCGTCAAAACATCTGTTTCAGTTCCACAAACACAATTGGAAATTACTCATTATTATGATTTAAGTTAAAGCGCGCCAAGTGTACACAATTTGGAAAGTAATTAAATGAATGTAAATACTAAGCAAAATGGACAATCAAAGTTATTTTCCAAATTACTATGCCGTTGAAGATATCTTTGTTACACAGGAGAAGGTCGAATGTAAAGTGAACACGAAACTATTGAAGATGGGTAAATTCGTGCAAAGTAGACTGCATTGAAAATTTGTAATAATTTGATTTTTGTTGCATAGGCTTCCTTGATCCAGGCGCTGAGACAGATGATTTAAATCCTGGTCGCACAGTGAATCTGCCATTATGGTACATAAAAGAATTAAAGGTCAATAATCCCTACTTTACAGTGAACGTTCCAGACATCTATAAAAATGTGCATAAGGCGGTATGTGAAGCCGAAACAACACATATTGAGCTTGGTAAATTGCATCCATATTTTTATGAATATGGTCGTTACTTGACGCCGTACGACCGCAATCATATTGTTGGTCGTATTGTGTTTGAAACAATGCGTCAACGTGTTCGCCATTTGCTTGACATTTCTAAAAACACTACAGAAGATGGAAAACCAGAGCATCGCTTAGACGACATCGAACAAAAGCTATATGAATCTGGTTTGAAAACAAATGCATTGGTAACTTTACGAATAAGAATTTAAAACCAAATTTAACTTACTATGTTTTTATATTGTAGTTCACGAACTGGCTTCAAATGAAATCTAATAAAATACGCGTCAGTGAATTAGTACATGAGCATAGCAAGAAAAGAAAACGTAATCAAATGGATTGTGATGGGAGTAGTACATCACCAGAACAACCGAAAAAACGACCTACTATTTAATTTCTAATTAAATAAATATTTAAGGATAAAACAATTGACTTTAGAGCTTAACTGTATTGCTGAAAATCACGTGAATAATGTTAAGACAGATATAAATACATATTCATATTATTTTATTTAACGAAACAAAATGTTTTTGTTCATTTACAAGTAAATTTTATTAACATATTTTTAAACAAATCTGCTTGCTATAGCTAGCACCTTTGTGTAATCCGCCCCTTTAGCTTGGGTTTTTTCTTTGAGTATGGTGCGAAGTATCGTTGGTACGGGTACGTGAATGCGAGTTCCTAGTGGGCTGCCATTGTCGTCGATTAGTACAATATTGTTGCTATCAAATTTCGGTATCTTTAATTTTTGGTTTTGCTTTAATCCAACCAAGATACCTTTCTTCATTTGACCCTTAATGGCTACAAGCACTTTGTCACCAATAAATCCCACAGAGCGCTTATTATATACATGAATGCATCTAGGTGGTTTTCCCTCTGCCATGGCACGTTTTCCAATTTCACTATTGTCTACAACACGCAGCCGTGCCAATTTTCGTATTTCATTGCATGTTGACGTAAGATGAATCTGTTGCCGGCGCTCCACATGATGCAGGACTGGCAGAATAGGTGGTGTATTTGTACTTAACGGAGAAAGTAAATGTGTGACCGAACCAGGTTTCAAATTCGTCAGTAAGAATCGCGACATTGTGAAATAACTTAGTATTATTAGTAACCAAAGTAATTCACAAATATGTTATAATTATTATAAAATAAGGTATTGCCTAAATTGAAAAGCACGAAACAGCTGATTTTGTTCCACAAAACATATCCATCAACAGGGTGGTCATAGTTTTTGAAAATTGAACTTCGAATATGTCGACGATTTTATGGTGAATAATTTATGGTAATGAAAGAACAATAAAATAAAACTGATAGATTGTGAACTGTAAATAATTATATACAGTTTTGACGATAGTTTGCCACAGATGTCCCTTCGTGTGTTTTGTGTTTTTCTTATTTCAGTCAATTTCGATTAATAAACAAATAATAATAATAATTACACATCCCTTGCAAATAGTTATCGATAAAGATTAAATTCGTTAATTTACACCTGAGGGCATAATTGGTCGTAATAAAACTAAAATATAGTTTTACATTATGAAGATTTCAAGATAAAAATAGTTAAAAGAAATAATATGATCCCACCCCTTGTGATTTAAATAGTAATAAAATATAATGGAAACTGTGAATAAAGTACATGTTGTTGTGAACCCAAACCACATTTGTCGGATATGTTTACAAGAAAATGTTGAATTGTATTCTATTTACCAAGAAACGCATAAAAGTGGTGTAAGTATAGCGCATATAATATCCGAGTGTTCGCGATTTCCAGTCATATCAACTGATAACATATTACCACAACAAATCTGTTCGTGCTGTATGGGCAACGCACGGGATGCTTATGACTTTAAACAACGAGTGGAAAATGCCTATATATCATTAAAAGGCCTAGAAAATGATGTATTTCTAACTATTAACAAAAAAGAACACCGAAATATTTCGTTCAGTGAACGAAGGGATTATGGTACACAGACTGATAAGCTGAGCTTACATCCATGTGAAATGTGCGAAATGAAATTTTTTGATTTGATGGAATTGCGACAGCATCGAAAACAAGTGCATCACAATAGTAATTTGCAATGTCGTATATGTGGTATACGCTTCGAACGTATTAGCCAATTGCGAAGTCATTTAGTTCACAAGCATCCCAGTGTAGGTATTGTATTGGATACACAATGTACAATATGTCGAAAGCGTTTTTCACGCAGAGAACATTTAAATCGTCATATGCGTAATGTCCACCACCAACCTGAAGAAGCTGCAAGGTAATATTTTTATTAAGACACTTTTTCAGTAAGCAGTTAACAGTATACCTTAAACAGTCCTAGGGTGTCGCTAAAGGAACCGGAAATTGAGCTTTCAACTCATATATCCCAAAATAATGAAGAAAATGAATTAAAATATATGGAAACGAAAAGGTATTTTAATTATTTTTTTATAATATTCTGTTGTCAATAAAATTCCATATTCAGTTCGACAATAGATACACAGAAACCGGAAATTTTCCTTAAGTCTGAGAAAATGTTTAATGCCATCGATAAAGATAGCTTTGTGGGTTCTTCTCATTTTCTTGAATGTGGGCAAGACGTAGCAGATGAAGTCGAGAGCGCTATTAATATGGATACCAACCCCATTTCTATTGATGACGAAGAGCACAATGGGGTGGAATTTCCGGAAGATATATTACCTCAATTGAAATTAGAGAGTGAAACTGATATCAAAGGTTGGAAAGTATATAGTTTTATTTTATAAATGATTTATATATATTTTATAATCTAAAATTTTTCATAGTGAAATGTGAACTGGACGGATCAGTGGATGATTTCGACAACATGCGTATGTCGCCCGATTGGGATCAATGCAGTTCACCAGTATCAAATATTGGCATAAAGAAAGAAGCTGGATTAATAAATGACCGAGATATAGAAAATTCAAGTGTCGTGAGACGAAAGTCAAGCAAAACTGAAGACCGGGAAGATGACGCTGCCGAACGACGCCGAATCACAGAAGTTGTTGATGAATTTCTTGCACAAAATTCTGCTGTGGATCAAACTGCAAATTCTGAAAATAGATGCACAAAGTGCCAGCGTACCTTTTCGCGTCATTGTCATCTACGTCGTCATATGTTAACCCACGTCGAGGAGAAAGCGCACGCATGTAGCTTTTGTCCAAAGCGATTTGCGCGAAGTGATCACTTAAAGAAACATATTATAAACTTGCATCAAACGAAAGAATTTAAATGTGATCAATGTAATAGCGCATTCGCACGTTCTGTAGATCTGACAAAGCATATAGAAACGCGTCATGGTAGTGATCCTCAGGCTCATAAGGTTCACAATTGTGAATATTGTGGGAAAAAGTTTACAAGTCGAACGTACCTTCGTAAACATGTACTGATGCATACCGATCGCGTATTTGCTTGCAAATTTTGTGAAGACACTTTTAAGGAACGCAAAGCTTTGCGTGAACATGAGAAGGGTCATCATAGTGATCGTCGAAATTTTCTTTGTTCAGTATGTGGTGAAAGTTTCGTACGCAATGATTATCTGCGTGTACATATGCGGCGTCATAATGGTGAGAAACCATACAAATGTCAATACTGTGGAAAGGGCTTTCCACGTGCCACCGATGTTAAGATACATGAAAGGTATTTTTTTATATTTTTCTCCAACTTCAAAAATGTAGTAATATTTTCGTATATCTATCCCTTTAAATATATTTCAGATATCATACGGGTACTAAACCTAACTTGTGTAATCTATGTGGCAAAGGATTCCATCGTGTTTACAATCTTACCATTCACATGCGAACACATACCGGAGAACGGCCTTTCAAATGCGAGGAATGTGGCCGTGGATTTGCTCAAAGCAATGATTTAAAAGCTCATATTCGACGACACACAGGTGAGCGCTTCAAATGTTCTGAATGCGATGCAGGATTTCTGCAAATGTATGCACTACGGCAACATGCACATGCAGTTCATGGTATATACATGGAGCCTGCAACGGGTCGTTTACAGAGATTCGCCCCTGGTGAAACGTCGGCACCAGTTGTGGGATCAATTGACACCAATGATATGGTACAACCGCTAGGAGATCATATAGAAATAATGCAACAACAGCAACACCAGCAAATAGCGCAAGCAGAAATGACAAGTAGTTCTGTTATACCACCTGCGTCTTCTTCAGTGTAAGATCAAATTTTAGTTACCCACGAAGTCAGTTGATGTGACAAGAATTGTCGATCTCATGAAGGCTGGTTCTACCGTAAACAGATCGACTCGCTGAACAGTCATTTTAGCAATTTCCTTACTGTAAAAGGAAGAAAAGAAAAGAAAAAAGATTATAAGATAATTACTGCTTTAAATATAATTTTTAGTGCACGTGAGTTAAAAAGTGAGTTAGTTATAAACATTCTAACTTATATTTTATTTCCAATTTAATTGTAGTGATTAAACAAATTTCTGACTACCTAAGTATATTGTAAATATAAAATTCGTCAGTACATTTTTATAACGGCAGTTATCTATCAATATCACCAACTTGTGCACAGCCTTAACATTAGAAGAATATCGCTACTACCACAGGGAAAAACTGAAACTTTCTCTCTTTGAAGACAATTTCAAAATAAAAGATTGTTCACTGTCACAAATACTGAACTGTTCATATTAAAAACTAACTAATTATTTGTATTCATGCAGGCCAATTATGTTTATGTACCTTACATAATTATTATGTATGTATGTATCTCTTTAAATCTTAGTATATCATATACATATATGTATAAATATATGCTTTTATGTAAATAAAACACAATAAATTGTATTTATTATTTAAAAATATGTATACACATTAACGTTTTAAAACGAGGAACCAATTTGATATAATTTATGTTTTGTATATTGTTTTTGGGATTTTTGAAGTGGGTAAAAATCGAGAATTGTGACTTATTTTAGATGTATGGATATACATATAGTATACAAGATTATCAAATATTAGTAACTACAACGCCAAAGTTTAAATTTATCAAATTATTGACTGAAAATTTTCATGAAGATTAACAACAAGTTATCGAGTTGAATTTGATTATTAAAGTGATATAACTGCTATTTTCAAAGTTACCAAGTGTAATTTTACACATTGGGAATACATAATTAAAATGACAAAAATTTTAAAATAATTATTATTGATTTTAACAAGAAGCATCTTTTTAATATCTGAAATTGTTTATTCGATTGGCAACTCTCCAACGCTTTCCGATTGGAAGTAACTTATTGCGGCCAACGTTTCATACCTTTCAACTCGCTAACTTTGTTTGTTGAAGATTTTTGGCAAGAAATCAGCTCCTAGAGAAAACGAGCAAAGAAAGGGCAAATCAATAGATTATTGAAGTAGCTGAATTATAAAAAACACGAGTTAACACTTGATAAGATAATTTTTTACCGCCTTTATAACAGGTAAAGGCGTTAAACAACAGATAGAAGCCAACACACTATCCAGGCGATCAAACAAACGTGCCTGTGGTGCAACCCTGCTATAAAATTTCTTTTTAGGCATGCGCAGTTGTGTTATGTTTTCTTTGGTGGAGAAATACTTAAATCTGCGCAATAATTTTTGTTTAATCAATCATAAAGTAAAACAACAGAAATATACATTTGCATTAGTCCTTTTATCACTAATTTACCCTTTGAGTTATTTTTATCATTGTGAATAGCACAAATGTGGAAAACAAAATTCGCACTAACGCAAGCGGCGATAGAAGTTTTTGTGAGATATCCGCCTGCTCTCTTCTACGAATTTAACTGGATAACTTTTTTGTTGCTTTCACATGTAAAGAGTACAGATCGCCAAGCGTTCAACTAAACGAGCAGCACTTGAATGCAATTCTGCACTTACATGTCTTCTGCGCCATACAATTTTATTTTACCCCTTCGTTTCCACGGCGAAGAAAAGTCGTGAGTGCGAACATAAGGTTAGCTTTAAATTCGATACAATGGGGATATACTTCTAGGAAAACTCAAATACAACCCTGTTTATTAGCAAATGTGTATCGATATTTTTAGTGACATCAACATGTTTGAAATCAAATTTACAACTGAAAAGTCATAAAACGCGCTGAATATTTTAAGTTGTGAATTTTTGTTTGTAGTAATTTTATGTATACAAGTGTTCTTATTATTAAGTTTCTATATATTGCTAGTAAAGGGTACGTTTCAACGTTTATTCATTGAAAAATAAATTTTAGCGATATAAATAAATATATTAATATTTCAGAACTAACGGGAGAAAATTAGTAAGATGGCTGACTTTGAAAAGGAAAATTTGGAACTACAAAGGCTAATGGCAGAAAATGTTAATGATCTCGCTTCAATATGGACAGAGATGTTTGATGAAGAAATGTGCTTATTTAATTTTAAGAAACTAAAGGAACATGTGAAGACATTTTTTACAGAATTGAAAGAAGAGTCTTTACAAAGACGTGGACTCATAGAAAATGAAATAGAAGAGTTAAACAAAGAAGCCGATATGCTTTGTCGCTTATTAAAAACAAATGTGGAGTTACCAAGAATTGAAGATCGAAATGTACCATTGCTCGTTCTTCAGTCCAAAATGGATAAAAGTTTAACCGATTTGCGAGAACAGTTACGGCGGCGCCGTGAGGAAATTTGCGAGCTTTTACTTGAGCAGGAAGGCCTATGTGAGGAGTTGGGCGAAGCTCCTCGCCCTCTTTTAGCTGATCCTTTACCTTCAGAAGAGGAAATTTTAGAATTTCGTAGTCACTTAGACCAACTAAAGATGGAGCGAATGGAACGCTTAAACGAGATGTCAGTATTACGACGGGAGATAAAAAATTATTTAAATATATTAGAGACACAAGTAAATACAGACACGGAAGACAGACTATTGAATCACAGACAAATTAAACTGAATGAAGAGACTTTTAAAGCACTTAGGCGTATGCAAGAATTATATGGAGCGCGTGTACAAGCTTTGTCAGATCGCATAGATAGTATGCGTAAGAAATTAGATTCACTGTGGGGGCGATTAAAAACGTCTCCTAATACGCGCAATAAATTTAAACGTCATACAGAATATAACCACCAAACATATAATACACTTAAAGAAGAACTACATCGATGCGAATCTTTACAAAGTCAGAATATAAAAGAATGTCTCCAACAAATACGTACAGAAATAGTAGAATGGTGGGATAAAACTCTAAAATCTGAAACGGAGAGAAATCGTTTTTCCAACTTTCACAATAATTGCTATACAGAAGATCTATTAGTATTACATGAAATTGAGTTGGAGGATTTAAAAAGATTTTATGAAAATAACCATCAGATATTTGAACTTTACAATAATAGAAGATTATTATGGGACCGAATGATTGCTCTCGAGGTTAAAGCTTCAGATCCCGGACGTTATAACAACCGTGGGGGCCAATTACTCAAAGAAGAAAAAGAACGGAAAACAATTGCTACAAAGTTACCGAAAATTGAGCAACAAATTCGAGAATTAGTTGTTGCTTTCGAAGAAAAAGAGCATCAGGAATTTCGTGTTTATGGTGAAAATATTTTAGAGTTGATGGAAAAGGAATGGGAGAAAAAACGTCAAGAAAAAGAGAAAATGAGCAGTGCACGGAAAATAGCTCAAACTCCTCATCCAATTACTGGTCGAACACCCATGTCAGGAAAAAACGGTTCAATGGTTTCAATGCGTAAAGCTACCTCTAATACTAACTTATCGACATTACCGTCTGCGTCTGCCAACTCAGCGAAGAAACGAAAGCTGCTTCAAAATGAAAGAAATACACCATTGGCTAAAAGAAGTTTGGTTTTTCCTCTTAACAGCCCAATGGTTTTTTCTAAACCAACCGTAAATGCACGAAATACAGCTTTATCTGCGGGAGTTAAGTTACCGACAAAACCTTCCTTCAAATCACCATTAAAGAAATCGCGAGTTATTGCAACCACAATTCGTCGTAGATCGGGACGTCAAAGTACTGGAAGCAAAAAACGTTCCTCCTTGAATAAGAGTGTTAAAAAAAAGACTGTTGCGACACCGAAAATTCGTATCAATGATGGGTCAGATTGGAATACGGATGAAGCTACAGATGATGCTTATGAATCCTTCCAGAAAAGCATTGATCCTGATTCACGTTCATCCATAATACACACGGCATTTTCGCGTGCTGCATCGACATCGACTATGTCGACTCGGTCCAAACGAATGCATCCAAGTGACAGTCCTGTTGTGCACTTGCCTAATCCTCGCGCTGGATTTCACCATCCACTTACACCATCAAAAAGATCACCCGCA
This sequence comes from Zeugodacus cucurbitae, assembly GCF_028554725.1. NCBI lineage: Eukaryota > Metazoa > Arthropoda > Insecta > Diptera > Tephritidae > Zeugodacus > Zeugodacus cucurbitae. Next base: position 19,325,029 of record NC_071670.1, read on the forward strand.
GCAAGCAGCCGAAAACTTACCACAAAAAATTTGCCTATTATTATTTAAAATATAAGAACTAATTTTGTTAGACGTTAGAGATTTAAGTTTCTTATATATTTTATTAATTTTCGATGTTAATTCCCAGACAATTTTGTATTTTTTTTATATTTAAGATTTTTATGAAATCATCAATATTTCGATTCTTGGACACTTGTTATTGTAATGAAGTTTTTGTCATAAGGCTTTCGGTGATTGGACATAAAAGGGGCTACACAATAAAAATATATATTTTTGATTTTCAAATAAAAGTTTACGCAATCAATGTTAAATATATGAATTTATACGAATGTATATTTAAAAATAAACACCTTTTTTATTATTTAACTTGGCCGACATATATGTTCATATATATGAAATTTAATAGTAAATGCTAGACGATATTGGCTGTCATCGATTTCCTATTCCTTATAGAAAAGATAATAGAACGCACTATCCAGTAATTCAAACAAACAGGTAGCAATGTCCTCTTAATCATGCGCAATAATGCTCCACCATTTTCTTAGGTGGAGAAATACTTAAATCTGCACAAAAATATTTTTCTATGACTTTGTTTCGAGCTGCGTCTATGCTTTATGTGTTATTTAATAAATTAAAATAAATTTCAAATTAAAAACAACAAACATATATTTGTATTGTCATTTTTGTCTACAAGTAGATAATCGCCCCTATTCCCGTTGTCGTTATCGTTTTAAAACGACTTCAGAACGCCTATTTGGCATTCCTGTTGGCGTTAACGACATTTATCGAAAATAAATTGAGATTCCCCAATTTGAAACGACTATAGAAACGACATAGAAACAGACGTTTTTTGTCGTTGCTATAATTGTGAGCGACATAGAAACGACGGGGTTGTTTGAAGGAATATTTAAAGTGAAGATGAAAATTCCAAATCGGAAACAGTTTGAAAATTTAATTTCTGAAATACCGTATCCTGCATATGCCAAGGACTTTAGAAAAGGGATAAATCCTTTAAATTTCGATTTTTTGGGAGGGATATTTTTTTTTTCTAAAAAAAAACCTAAATCCATTCCACCGACATCTCGCGTCGGAAATTGTTGGCATTAATAAAATTGCATTTTTATACTAAGAGTATATTTAAGAAATGAAAGGTCTTAAAATTCAAAACGAAGAAAAAAATAGTACTCCAACAAGACGCGGAGTTAATAAACAGATACCCATGTCTCCTTTGGCTGTGTTCGGTAGAGTAGTCGGATTAGCCAGAAGCAAGGAGCATGAGACGATGGAAGTATAACATATTTTAGAAGAAAGATTGGAGGACGCAGATGTCACCACTAATTCTTTTAAAAAATCAAATAAAGATGGAAGACTAACATTGTTGTACGTAAGTACAATAATTACAGTGATAACGTTGTTTAGAGTCAATAGAGAATAGCATAAAATCCATTAAGGACTGCTTTAAAAATGTGTCTCGTTAGATAAGAAAGAAATTTTTATATGGGAAAAGAGCTCCTTAAAGTATACTATATAAAATATGTAGACAAATTTCGATAACTTTTCTTAGGCGTTACGATATTCTTCAAGAATACCAATTTAGGAACGAAACGACGATAAGAACTACGACGACTTAGAAACGACTATTAAAACGACAACGACAACGGGAATAGGGCCGAATCTAAAATACATATTGTCTCTAAAATACATAGAATAGCATATACAATCGGCCCTATTCCCGTTGTCGTTGTCGTTTTAAAAGTCGTTTTTAAGTCGTTGTCGTTCTTATCGTCGTTTCGTTCCTAAATTGGTATTCTTGAAGTATATCGTAACGCCTAAGAAAAGTTATCGAAATTTGTCTACATATTTTATATAGTATACTTTAGGGAGCTCTTTTCCCATATAAAAATTTCTTTCTTATGCAACGAGACACATTTTTAAAGCAGACCTTAATGGATTTTATGCTATTCTATATTGTCTCTAAACAACGATATCACTGTAATTATTGTACTTACGTACGACAATGTTAGTCTTACATATTTATTTGATTTTTTAAAAGAAGTAGTGGTGTTATCTGCGTCCTCCAAACTTTCTTCTAAAATATGTTATACTTCCAGCGTCTCATGCTCCTTGCTTCTGGCTAATCCGACTACTCTAACTATTGGTCCAGCCAAAGGAGACATGGGTATCTGTTTATTAACTCCTCTTTTTGTTGGAGTACCATTTTTTTCTTCATTTTGAATTTTAAGATCTTTCATATCTTAAATATAAAAATGCAATTTTAATAATGCCAACAATTTCTGACGCGAGATGGCGGTGGAATGGATTTATTTATTTTTTTGAGAAAAAAATATCCCTCCCAAAAATCGAAATTTAAAGGATTTATCCCTTTTCTAAAGTCCTTGGCATATGTAGGATATTTTTCCATTTCAGAAATTAAAATTTCAAACTGTTTCCGATTTGGAATTTTCATCTTCACTTCAAATATTCCTTCAAACAACCGCGTCGTTTCTATGTCGCTCACAATTATAGCAACGACAAAAAACGACTGTTTCTATGTCGTTTCTATAGTCGTTTCAAATTAGGGAATCTCAATTTATTTTCGATAAATGTCGTTAACGACAACTGGAATGCCAAATACGGGAATAGGGGCGAATGATTTATATTTTGAGTCGTTTTTATCAATCAACTATAGAATTTTTAATGAGGTATTCACATACTCTCCTGCACGAACTCAACTAGATAACTTTGTTGTTGCTTTCACATGTAAAATTTTTGACAGGTCGATGGTTAATTGTTAAAAAGTACCAAAATTCATTGGCAAACACTACTTGAAAATTTGATAATAAATATAATTAACTGAAGAGAAGTTAGATTTTCATATTGCGATTCTTAATTTTATTACTGTAACCTTTGTTTTCAATACATTTAGAAATTTTAAATTCAAATAGCATATAATTAAATATAATTTACACAATGTATTGTTTTATTTAAAAAATATTTTATTCCAGCCCGTTTCCAAGAAACTTTTTCATATAAAACTCTCTGTGTTGTTCCATTTACTTTGTTTCGGAATAACCTTAACTTCAACCCTACTTTTCTGTCTACATTCTCTGCATTTGATAAGTGAGAAAACGTAACGTTACAAAATAATTTTATAGTGCTTTAGAAACCATTTAAAACTGTATTTTGTAGAATAAATTCGTTTCTATTTATCAAGAAATATATTAATTATACATTGTGGTCCAGGAAGTTATAGATAGTATATATTTATTGAAAAACATTGCTGAAACGCGAATTGTATTTTTTCAAAGATCTAGTAGTAGAGAATGGCGAAGAATTTTCAAAATGGCAGACCCATGCACAGAGCTGCTGCTATACCATATAAAAAACCTTTTAAGAACCTGGGGAATGGCGGTGGGGGCCTTGGGCATCCAGGCAGAGTCAATCCGATGATGTTTAATGGCAGTCAAATTCCCGATAATCCTGGTTACTTAGATTTCAATAATCCGTCGCCACCGGTAGGTATTAGCGGTGGAAATGGGCTTGGTCAAATGCAACAAAAGAAGAAAAATAACAAGAATAGGCCAAAGGGAAAACCACAAGGACAATTTCAACAACCATCGGTAAACCCACAAGCACAGCAAAATGGTAGTGGAAATTGGAATAAAAATAAAGGAGTTCAATTTCAAGGTCCCAATACTATAACAAACAACAGATTCAATGGCAGAAATATAGGTGGCCCAAGAAATTTTAATAATGGTGCTCCAATTCAGCCAAATGGTCCTAACCGACCACGTCGTATGGGTCCCCCTGGCCCAGTGCCAAGAGGAAATGCTGCAATGCCGCCCATGCCACCACCGCACGGATTCCAGCCACCGATGATCCCACCGATGCCACCAATGGGTCGAGGTCCAATGCCTCCGCCAATGGGTATACAACCACCACCATTTCTCAGACGTAGTGGACGTCTCGGACCGATACCACCAATCCCCCCTCCAATGCCGCCAATGATCCCACCGCGTATGCCTCGTGCTATGCCGCCAGCACCATTTAATAATGCCGGCAAAATTAAAAAACCAAACACGAAATTGGTTAAAAAGGTTATAAAAGGAAAGAGTACCATAAAGACACTGAAAAACTTAGTGAACCAATATCCCATTGAAAAGCCTTGGGTTACGGATGAAATACGAGCTGAGCATGACAAAAAAGTTGATATTGAAAACAGGCTCAAAGGCAATAAAAACGATGATTTATTCGCACAATTTAAGGTGCAACGTGACAAGTTTGTATCTATGTACGAAACGGCACGGGAGGAATATTTGAAAAAGGAGGCCGAGGCCGTTAAGGCAAAGGTAAAGTCTTGAAAAGGTTCAATGGTATAAGATTGAACAGAAAAATAATTATTGTTTATTCCTAACGTTATCGCTGTTTGCATAAAATATTTGTGATGGATTGGATTTAAAAGGACTCACTATAGTAAAAAAAAACCGTGAAAGTGTGCTCAAATTACATAAAAAACACAAGGAGATGTGTCACTTTGCATGCACGGTAACAACCAATCCATAACAATGTTTCGGCACACGCACAAATGCAAGTCATATTGAAACTTTTCATTAGGCACTTCCATGAACTAATGAATGGTTTCTTTTTGATTTAAAAAATAACTACATATTTGTATAACAATATCGAAGTGAATCAATGATGCTTAGTCTTAAAGTAATGTTCTTGTAGCGTTCCAATACTGTTAAATTGTCATCAACATTGCAAACGTTTTGTTCGTTTAATAAAAATAATTTTGTGGCTCTTGTAAATTTACATTGCTTCGCTTCAATATTGTATATATTATTTACATATGGTTTATATAACTATATGATCCTAAACGCCTACAATAATTAATATCCGTCTGTCACACGTACGTTGAACGGTTGCTTAGTATAAATTGCCAACTTATCGCGCAAAAATGTATTTTTGGCGCCCTTACTATCACATCATATCGATGTCATGTTATTAAAAGTGTTTGTATTACTTTAAAGAATTATACTTAAGCTATATTTATAAAGATATAACTTTTTTTAGCACTTTGCTAATATATACTTTGTAACAGTGTACATACAAACACTTCACATGGCTAATATGCTGTTCTAGTATAAACTTGTCTCTTGAAATAATGAGAATGTTTAATATGGAAATTTTTATTGTTTTCTTAAACTATGCTTTGGGCGCATTTATTTACAGGATGCTAAAGACAAACAAACAATTAACAAGACCGCCACAAAGGAAGAAAACAAGAATGATGCAAATGCAAAGTAAAATATTTCACATCAAAGTTGATTTATTAAAAACTAAAAACTAGTAAATATTTGAATGAGTTTCATTCAAAAATTTGCAAATGAAACAAATTAAATTTATCTTTAAATAGCAATCTGATTATTTAACATTGGTAGAATGCAATTAAAAGGTCGCACACTTAAATCAAAAAATAAAAATCAAACAAAATGGTTTATGTGAACTGTCCAGACCTAGTGTGTAACTAGAATTTGTTAAGAGAAAATATTAAAAATAATAAAAACTTGTAAGCACGTTTATGCTGTTTAAATTAATATACAAAATTAGAGTCTAACCAAATGTTTAAATGATTTCTATATCAAGCAACTTTGCTAAACACAAGTTATGTAACTGTTAATAATTTTGAAAATATTTAAAGTTGATTAAAACAAAACTACCAAATTAAGCTAAACCAAAATAATTTATGAATCCAATTTGTGCACACGATAATTAGATGACTATTATTTGTTGTCTACTTTGCGTTAAACTCCTAAAAATAAAATTCATGCTTACCATATTAGTGTGTGCAATTGTATTTAGTAACACAATATTTAAAATCATTTTTCACCATTCTCAAAAAATTGTATTTTTCAAACTTTTAAAGTTCATTCTTATAGTCTATATAATATAAGTTCAGCATATCAGTAGATTGTCGAAATAACAATTATATTGTATCTATGAGTAACTAAAATAAAACATTTCATGTATTTGCTTTACAATTAATTTCTGTATATACAATTGTATATGAAAATCATTACTTTAGAGCAATTTTGATAAATAATAAAAAATTTTGTAGAAATGTATTTGAAAAGAAAAAATTAACACGATTAATTGGCATAATCGTCATAAATTTAACAATACTTCATTATGAATAAAAAGAATGTGCGTTGAACTTATCCGAGCAGATGCGGACGTGTGTAAACGGCGATATTTGTTTGTCTTGTATTAAATTGCAGTTTGTGGTATATGACGTTTGAACGATCGACCGTTTGTTTTTTGTTGTAACAACAATAAACAGCCGGTTACCTGTTTGAGAGTCGCTCACGCGTCATTACCACAGACATCTGTAGAATAGGATAATTCAACAATGATAACCCAATGAAGTTTCAACAGAAACCGAATGACACATAATATATATATTTATAATTATTTACGTATGTAGTTGTAATAAATGTCTATTTCAGCATAAACACTTAAATAAAATCATAAAACTGAATTATACATTTCATTTATCTAATTAGTCTGGCTATAGGTAAGTATATATTTTAAACAAGTCGACTGCTTATTACAGATAAGTTACTTTTGTCTCTAAAAATATTAGGCCAAGTTCACTTTGAAGGTACAATCACACAGTATAATACTATTGACCTCACTGCTATAAGTAAAATTTATATAAAAGGACACAAACTTGTATGTTCTTTCTAGAGGCCTTCGGCGTATAAAAACCGATGCAAATCCGTCAATAAAGTGGCAGCTATTTAGGTATTTAGAAAATAGTGAAACGCATTTAATTTCTCTTAAAAAATATTAGCAAAGCAATCATATCTTTTGTTTATTTAACGTCGCAATCTACAAGTACATTTATTTATTTCTTTAGTTATGTCAAACTCTCAGATCTATCTTTTTCTGCGTTTATATCATCACTCAAATCACTTGCGGATAGTTCGGTATTAATAGATTCCTTTTGTTTCTTCCACATTTTGGCGGCAGCAAGCAGTTTCAAATTAGGACGCGCCATTTCATCTTCAGGAAAGATGTAGTCAAACACTTCTTCCCAACCTTCTTCCACACCACTCTCTGACACAATCTTCTGTCGTTTCTTAACACGACGTGGCATTTTCTCCATCACCTTGTTTAATGTGTGATTGTCGCCCGATTCTCGTTCAAAATCGCGCCATGCTTCCAGCAACAACACGCGGGACTCCTTGTCACTGGCATTACGTAGCGTATCGTTAGCACGTTCATAAACGCGTCTCGATAATTTTATATTTATTTCAGGATCATCTGCGAGTTCGGAATCATGTTGTAATAATTCGAATTTTGCGTATGACATCCAAACTTTAACGTGATGGGTACGTTCTAACAGTCGTTCGTAGAGTTGACGTGCCAATTCCGTTTCACCCTGTGACACTTCGAAGTCTATGTAAGCTTTCCATAACAGTTCTGGCATGTCAAGACGCGGTTGCTGAACTGCAAGTTCGAAAATTGCACGTGCTCGTTCGGTATCACCAAGCAAGTTTTCAAGCTCAGCAAACTTCATCCATGTCACACAATTTTCGGGGCCAAACTCCAGAAATTTTTCATAAAGCAATCGACAACGGTCAAATTCACGCAACTGTATTTCTATTTCTATGTATCCACGGAACAGTTTATCGCGCGGACATATGCCGATCGCCATTCCCAAAGTCTTCCGCGCCTTTTGTAACTCTTTACAACGAATTTCAAATTGTGCATACATTAGCCATATTTTACTAAATGTAAATTTTTTGTGAGGTATAAGTTCCAGACATGTCTTATATATTTGTCGGGTGCGTTCCAAATCTTCCGCTTCAAGTTCTTCGTAGAGTGCATAATTTATCCATAAGTAAATGTAACGACGCCAATAATTTTTCTCATTAGCAGGTGGAACGTTGGAAATAGCACGTTCGTATGTTTCGCGTATAAGATCGACATCGCCATCACCTACCCAAAAAAAAAAAATTAGAGAATATAATTTTTAATGAATACTATCAGAAAGAAAATGTGTAGCTTCTTTTTAAATTATATATCGTCACCTTCAATTAGTCGCAAGTAGTCAAACCAAGCATCATAATTTTGTGGATTCGCTGCTACCTCTTGTTCATATTGGAATTTGCGCTTTGAGACAATAACATCTTCAATACCAGCCCTGTCGCCGTATTTTTTCTCATGAATTGTATAAGCTTTATAAAGTTCCTGTGTTCGATCTTTCGATAGATGATCCAATGCATATTTGTAAATCACACGCGCCCTATCATGTTCTTTTTGACCTTCTTCAAAACGTGCAAATGCAATGAATAGCCGTTCATCAATATAATCATCGCCAAAGAATTCAACCGCTCGTTCGAAAACACGACGTGCACCATGTACAAATCCATGGGATTCTTCGAAACGCGCAAATTTAATCCAGTTCTTAACATCGGGATGAACATACACGAATCGTTCGTAGATTTCTCGCGCACGATCGATTTCTTTGTAACGCAACTCAAAGTTAACATAGGTTTGCCATGCTTGTTCTTCGGGCTGCCACTCCATCCAACGCTCGAACACTTGACGTGCCCCCGCGACATTATCCAACATTTCTTCCATATACGTATACTTATACCAAAATTGATTAACACGCGGCATGATTGTAACAGCCCGATCCCATAAATTGCGCGCATGATTTACTTGTTTATTCTTCATCTCCATTTCGGCATACTTTAGCCATATAGTAATATTCCGGTGTTCATTATCCAGTGCTCTTTCCCATATTGAACGTGCCCGCTGTATTTCCTTTTGTGACTCCTCCCATTGTGCATATTTAATCCAGTGACTTACTACCATGCGATTTTTACGAAGATTATCCTCAAACACTTTACGTTTGCGTTGCTGGTAGTCTGCTAATTCTGCTGGATCAGATATCTTTTGTTTGGGAGGTGGTGGTAGAATTTCCAGATCACGTTCTTTAGCTTCACGGAGCAATTGCTCAGCAGTAATCTGGATCTCTGCTGGGGCTTTATTTTTCACCTGAAAAAAACGGTATAAGTACGATATTTATATATAATATCAAATATTAACTTACCTTGGCTACTTTGGGCATTTTTTGTGGCCTTTCCATTTTGATAAATGTGTTTTAACGCAATTAAGAAATATAATTTGCAATAGACAAAGTAGTCTGTAAACAAATTCTACGATTATCTTGACAAATGTAAAGTTAGCAGCAAACAGCTGCGACAACAGGGTTGCATTAATATGGAACCAAATCCTACTACATTAAAGTATTATATTTGGAATGAAAATAACCTGAACATTTCATTCAAAAATAACTTCGTGTAAAGTATTCATAGCTTCTATTAAAAAATTTGTTTATCCTAAATGTCAATAACATGTACTATATTATTTTTTAGGTATGCGTAATTTTGCGAGTTTTTTATTTAGAACCGTTTTTGCAAGGTTTACTGTTGTCAACTTTCTACATTTTATGTTCCCAATTCGCTATTTTCTGTTTTCTCTCGTTCTTAAATTCATCAGCTGACGATTCGATAACAAAACAAATAATTTCACATCTGTAGTCGTTTTAAGTAGTGGATTTGTGCTGCTACTAGCGTGAAATTAATTAAAAAAAACACTTGTGTATTCATTCTTAGGTAAAATGGTGCTTCAAGTTCTGAGACGTTCTGCAACTCTAGCGCGCAGTCTGCAGCAACTGAGTCGACGCAATTGGGTGATTTCACCCCTAGTCACTAGGGGATTGGTAAGTAATTTACCTATTGCCACCAAGTATGCAACCAACAACCGGACAAATTTAGCAGAGAGATGGTTATGTAATGTTAATTATAATAATAACTTTGCCCAAATTATTTTTGAGACTACAACTATTGTGCTTTGTCAATAAGCGTTTAATAAGATACATATTTGATTATTCCAATGGTATTTAATTAAATTATTTCTAAAGGATAATACATAAATATGTGAGGTTAGATTTAATAATGTACTGTCACAACAACCTTCACTAGTTTCGGTGTATATTTATATATATATATATATATGCAACTTATATACAAATTATGATATATTAAACTCAATGTTTTGCGATTTGAGATTGCGCTCACATTACTTAATAAACTACACTAAGTCACCGCATCGATGCCGGTTTAATTACCAGACCACATAACATACCCCTCAGTCTTGTTTGGCTAGCATTAGCTGTCGGTTGTGTTAAAAGTACTTTAACGTATACATAAGTAGTGTCACCTCATACATATAACGTTTTGTGAAAGTAGTTTTCAGCAGACTAGTTGCCTTTGTATGAACCAAAAAAAAACAATAATAGTAGTAATAACCAAACTGTGAAAACCTTAAAAATAAGAAAACGTATAATGGTGAGTGGATTACATACATATGTCCATTTGATTGTACGTCGTATTGATTATATTAATTCGACATCTTTGAATTAGGAGACACTAAGATTCATACATACATTCAATGAAAAAAATTTGGTTGTCCAAAAAAATGATAATGTGCATATAGTACATTACATACATATGTATATACATTACACAATAAATATAATATTTGAACTACAGTAATGAAACAATATAGATAATTAATGTCCACAACTTTTTTTCATAAAAACATTTAAAATAATACAAGTGTAAAAACAAATTAGTTTAGTGTGTTGTTAATGTATGTACGTATATATCATTTCGTTCATTATTCAATATTAATTGGAATAGCTGACACTGTTTTAGGACAAATTTATAAAACAAATTCTTCATATTATTTAAACCACATTCAAATTAATACATATTACCCGCCATTTCAACGGCTTTAAGTAATTTCGCGAGGTGTTCAGGATTTCTAATGCCTAGGTACTCTAAATCCTTGCAAGTTAATTTTTTGAACTTGTTAAAATCTATGCCGTAGCGCTTTAAATAATCCCAATATTTCAACATTCCAACTTGCTCTAAGGCAAAGTGCATCCTTGAGATTGTTTTCAAAATAGCCGAATATTCCTCACGATGTCCCAAAGACGGGGGGTGTATATTTAAGAATAAAGCCTTACTTTGTGGTAACGGAGAATCTATATGTGTCGCCGCTACGCATGCACAAACTTGACGTTTTGTTCTAATTGGATTGGGATTTCGGTATACTTCAGGTGGGCAGCACGGCTGTCCTTGATGTGGTTGCTGTAATTGAAGCTTTGGTTTGACTTCCAGTTTACCACGATGAGGCGTCAAGGAACCATCACCGCCCATTTGAAAGCTGAAATCTGCATTAACCGAAAGCGGTGTTAGAGGCTGTAAGGGCGAATTGTTATCTGTTTGAACAATAAAGCGCAATTTAGTTTAACTTTTATATAAGAATTATACTTCAATTGCCTATTAGCAAACTGAATACCTCTGTAAACTCTTTGATTGCCACTCATCCTTAAAAAATAGTATAAATCAAACACTCCGCTTGTCAAGTTATTTGTTGTCAATTACATGTGCTTAATAACGGATAAATATAAGTGCATTTGTTTATGTTTATATACAATGTATGTAGCTACCTGAAGACTATTGGAAATGTACAGCAATTTTTTAATGCACTTTGAATAAAATAGTACCCTGTACATATGTGTGCAGTATGGTAAAAAGTAAAGTGCTTACGTAAAAATACGTATTTAGTATTTTTAAATGGTAATCGGAACGAATTTATTTGTCTACATACTTATCTACATATATAAAAAAGTTGTATAGTCTAAAAGGGCTTACCAAAGTTGGCTACTATGTTTGAATTTTGTGTTTCGATTTTTTTTAATTTTTTGTTGCACAAAGCATTTAAGTAATATAAATCCATAACAGCATATTGGAGTACAACTTTCAAGGTTACTCCGTTATTCGGTTCCAGGTCCTTTTTGCTAGTGGGAAATTTTTAAAATAAATTTAGAAATGAATGAGCTATGATTTATGGTTACTTATGGATTCAATGTTAAAATTACATAGCTACGTAGTTAGTACTGCTTTCTCAAAACTATTCGAAACAATGTTAAGCTATCCTTATATCGAAGTCTCTCTAACTCAAAGTTTTTCTTGTGGATTATGGTGATTCGAGTTAGAGAAGTTCCACTGTATGTAAATGTTCTGCATACTATGACATAACATACCTTTAATCCATGCTAACGCTTTTGACGTGCTAATTGAATCTATTTATTGCCGTTCTCACCGTAAATGCATGTATAATGATTTACGATGTATGTATATGTATCTATGGCAGATTGACTGCTAGTGAAAATTTAAAAGCCGTTTAAATTATAGCTTTTATAGTCAAAACGTTTATGGTAATTGAAATTCGTAATACAGTTTGAAATCTCAATATAACGCGTTTTGCTTTCCGTTTATTTAAATTTTGTGATTTAAACTGCAAAAAAATATACAAACACACATACAATGTGTTGTTGCAGATCCTGTACTGTCTATACATACATAAATAGGAATATACATTTAATTGAAATCGAGTAGTTGTATAAATTGAAATTTTATTTCAATTATCATATTCTTGTGCTTTTGTCAAGCCTCCAAAGCTTCAAAACGTCGAAGTTGTAAAAAAAACAAATATTTTATTTAATCATACATATGTACATATGTACATATAAGTATTTACATATATAACAGGGAACTAGCGTTCATACATATTTATGAGTCTTTCTGATGATAACAAGTTTTGCTCAAAACACGAAAATTATTTATTTGCTTATCTGTGTACATGTGCACGTCGAAAAGCCCGTCAAATTTATTGTCCCGATGTGTTATAGTTTCAGTAGGTGAGCGACAGCGCTAAATAGCACACATTCAAAATGGTATTGTGTATTTTTTTCTTGAGACATTTTAGCTTATGTAAGCGTATATGAATCAATAATATAATTGTTTTGCAGGCCTCTGAAGCTTATCGTGTAGAATCGGACACATTTGGCGAACTAAAAGTGCCAGCTGACAAGTATTATGGCGCTCAGACAATGCGTTCCAAATTGAATTTTCCCATTGGTGGATCTTCCGAGCGCATGCCGGTAAGCTGTCACATATATTAAACGTTGTAAAAGCGCTAATTGTTTGCATTTGTATCTAGCAACCGGTTATTCAAGCGATGGGAATTTTAAAGAAAGCTGCCGCAGAGGTCAACAAGGAGTTCGGTCTTGACGCCAAGGTTAGCGACGCTATTTCCAAAGCTGCTGACGATGTCATATCCGGTAAATTGTATGAGGATCATTTCCCCTTGGTGATTTGGCAAACAGGTTCAGGCACACAAACTAACATGAACGTCAATGAGGTGTGCATATAACCGTTTGAAATTAAAAGTCATTTGTTGATTGATTGTTATAATTGTTTAGTTAATTGCATATTTTTTATTTACTTTTTAGGTGATCAGCAACCGTGCCATTGAATTGTTGGGCGGTGAATTAGGTTCAAAGACCCCCGTACATCCCAACGATCATGTGAATAAGTCGCAGAGCTCTAATGACACATTCCCTACAGCTATACACATTTCGGTTGCATTGGAACTCAACAATAACCTGAAACCTGCCATAAAAATTTTACATGATGCGCTCAAAGCTAAATCCGAAGAATTCAAGGATATCATCAAGATTGGACGTACACATACCATGGATGCGGTGCCACTGACGCTGGGTCAAGAGTTCAGTGCTTATGCACAGCAAATGGCTTATGCACTCGATCGCATCGATGCCGCACTGCCGCGCGTCTACGAATTGGCTTTGGGCGGTACAGCTGTTGGCACTGGTCTTAATACCCGCATTGGTTTTGCGGAAAAATGTGCCACACGCATTGCTCAACTTACCAAATTGCCATTTGTATCAGCGCCGAACAAATTTGAAGCCTTGGCAGCACGCGATGCCATGGTGGAGGTGCATGGTGTTTTAAATACGATCGCCGTTAGCTTAATGAAAATTGGTAACGATATTCGTTTCCTCGGTTCTGGTCCACGTTGCGGGTTGGGTGAACTGATGCTGCCCGAAAACGAGCCAGGCAGTTCTATTATGCCAGGAAAGGTGAATCCAACTCAGTGCGAATCGTTAACCATGTTAGCGGCGCAAGTTATGGGCAATCATGTCGCGGTGACTGTTGGTGGTGCCAATGGACATTTCGAATTGAATGTTTTCAAACCCTTAATCGTCTCCAATGTTCTGCGTTCCATACGCTTGTTATGTAAGTGAAAATGAACACATTAAGTGCATACTTGCTTATTTATAATTAAATTGTTCTAATAGCTGATGGCTCACGCACATTCACTTCCAACTGCGTCAACGGTATACAGGCGAATCGCGATCGCATTGGCAAGATCATGGCTGAATCTTTGATGTTGGTGACTGCATTGAATCCCCATATTGGTTACGACAAAGCTGCCAAAATTGCCAAGACTGCCCACAAAAACGGTACCACTTTGAAGGAAGAAGCCATTAACTTGGGCTACCTGACTGCCGAGCAGTTTGAGCAATGGGTTAAACCAGCTGAGATGTTGGGACCCAAATAAACATACCGACTTTAATTTTGATATTAAAAGTTTGTATAAAACGAATTGAATTCGAACGATACTCTATATGATAGTCATGTTGTGAAACACTATTTAAATCTAAAAGAATGAAATACACAAGATATATAAGACGATATTGGCGTAAGCTTCTTTTTGTGATTTAAATTGTCTATAATGAGTATACATCTGTACATTTTATCTAAAAACGTATAAATTTCAACTGCTTAAATAATTATGAGGCTCTAATTTAATAACAGGACACACAAAAAAAAGTTAACTATGTAATAAACCTCTCAATAATAAACTAAGAATCCTGGTGGGACTGTATACAGGTCACTGTAAGCTCAGGAAGCACCTATACAATCTCCCCTACGCCTGCTATTAGAATGTGTGGCCTTTCACAGAAGCAGGAGTACAATTTGGGTATTTAGCAACCCAACTGGCTAACGCATTGAATCTCTCACTCCCAGCACCTTTCTAGAATTTATAAGAGTGCTGGGACTGATGGAGTTGATATAGACATAGAGAGGGCACAATAGACCATAGGTCGCAGTGCATTCCTCTAAAACTTCTATTCTATTCTATTAATAACAGGGTTTATTAGCATCACATATTTCTTGTTTACTCAGTTAAAAATTTGCAATTATCCGTTGTTTGCAAGCTAAACTTCTACCAAATCTATCTCTATTCCACCTCTTCACCCCAGAAAAATAAATGTTTTTGTCGTATACGGTTCAGTTTCTTCATTTATTATTCTTAACATTAGTCAATTGTTTTTTCACTCGTCTAATTCACGTTCTATATGTACATTGCAAAAATATGTATTTATTTCCCTTGCTAATTTTTAATATCAATATTGGTAGATATTGCGACATAATTTAACTTTATGTAGTTAGTGAACTACTAACATTTTACTTCAAGTTTAGTGATGCATTTGTTTTAGATCTAAGCATAAGCGATTCGTGTAGGTAATATAAATAGTGTCATTAAGTAAAACAAAAACGTAAAGAAAAGCAATTTCAAAGAACTAATCAAAACAAACTCCCATTTTAGGAGGAGCAGTAATGAAATTTCACTGTGTAACTATTTAAATCGTTCAAAAGTGATCAAAAACGATTTGTTAAACATAATCAGAGCACAACTAATACCAATGCGTTTATATAAATATGTTTAAAAACTTAACAATGTAGCTTAAAAACATTGCAACTTTATGTTGTAGAGCTTGCTTGGCGTTGATCAGTTTGATTTCGACAAACTTTACTGTGACCGTCCTTCCAGTGACGTGATTGACAAACTTGCGAACAATACGCAGCACGAAAGCAACATAAGTAAATAGCTTCGTTGAGGCACCAATAGCACTACAAAAATATAAAATACATTAGCAATGTATAAAATAAAAACTTTCTAGTGTGTGTCATGCACCCACCCATTGTTTTCGTTTGAGGATTTTCTTCTCATGTTCGTGTTTTTTTATGGATGCCTTTAGCTTTTCTACATTTGCGAGCAATTTTTCATTTTTCTTTTGAGTAGCTGCTACCACTTTTAAGGTGTCATCAAGTTGATCTTGAACCTAAATTTATAAAACTTTCATATTGCAGATCTGTTGAATATCTCATTTCGCATACCTGCTTCAAATCTGTCACACTTACTATTGTATTGGCTGAACGTGTTAGCCGTTTTGGTGATATTGTATTGTCATATTGAGACCTAAAAATGATCATGAAAATGAACCGTTAAAGAATAGTACATATAATGAAAATATTAACCTTCTCATTCTAGATCTGGTTTCAGTATCATTTAGGAATCCGCTGTCACTCAAAACTGGCGGTTCGACGTTCGGCAAAGACACAATATCATCCGTGATTTCCAAACGAGCATCCCTGCCAATTGGTGGACCGACGTTACAAATGGTTTGACGACGTGTGAGTGGTTTTCTTGGCTTATTGGTATTCTCCAAGAATTGGTTTGCCGTTCGTTGTAAAGCATTTCTGATAATTTCTTCCATTTCCGTTTTGTTTGCATGAAAGGAAAATATACTAGGTTGATATGCGGATAAAACTTGATGTATACGCAGTTCTTCCAGTGCCTTTTTAATGGCTGGTTTATTGCCGATCTTTAAAGACTTTATATCTGTATCGATCGGTCGAATTAAACGTGATTCGATGAGTGCACGCGAATGATTGCCGCCGAAGAAACGAACATCATATTTTTTGTTTGGTAGTAGTCGTATCACTTTGGCCGGCCAATATGTGAAGCCACTGTGCTTTGCAAACACCAATTCATGGCGTTGAATGCATGGTTTTGCAAACCAAACGTTAGAATGCTTTTCATGTGAATGCCGAAAACAATCGGGACACCGACGAATCTCAGCCATATCGTAACCAATATCACGTACCATCCATTTTGTAGCTTCCATTTCCATACTATTGGCTATAAGGTACAACGTTAATTTTTTTTTAATTGGTTTATCTGATTACTTACGACCAAAAAATACACCAATATTATGCTGCAGGTCAAGAATATCAACAAAGAATTCAGTCAATAGATTATATTGCATATCTTTCAATTTAGCTGCTATGGATTCCAAATTTGTCTCTGGAAACTTAAATAGTAATTTTGAAACGACCGTTCTCATGCGTACTGGTAACTTTATTGACTCTAAGTAGCTCTGTACATCATTTTCGACCTTTTTATGAATAAAAGTGGTAAATTTTTAAATCAATTAAAAAATAAATACAAAAATAATTTTATTTACTCACCCACGTGCGATTACGCTCAAAAGTAAAATTAATTAAGTAACTTAATTCGTCCGGCTGCATATTGGGAGGATGTCGCAGCTCAGCTGTTTTTAATAGTCTACAACACGTACAAAGGTCCAAATCGGATTCCAGTTCTTCATTTAAGCATATTTCACTTTTATACGACACATTTGACGTGAGCGTGCGAGGGCGCTTCCGTGTTGGGGGACGTATTTCACCCATGCATACAACTTCCACTTTAGTTTTTGACTCTGTTTCAAAATCTTCTCGGTAGATTTTCTGATTTCCAATTTTTATTGCATTTGACGTATTTGCCACTTCATCTTCAATGTTGCACAAGTCTGCTTGAATAGGTGAGGATGTGCTGTCAACCGTAATTTCTTCGGTAAATCGCTGCTGACCACCGCTGTTAGTAGATCCAGTATCTATTTGCAACAAAGATGATGATACCCTTACGTCACTCTCATAATCAAAAGATGTATTTTCCTGTAATGTTTCATCGGCATCCGAGTCAGCATCTGTGTCTGAACTGAAGGCTGGTGGACGATTCTTTTGGAATTTCCCTGAAGGTACCGTGTAGTTGGGTCGTTCTGAATCTTTGCGATAACAGAGACGGTGAAACGAACGTGGGCACTGCCGGCAGTGCGTTAAGGCGCCCGGTAAATGACACTCAAAGCAGTAGAAGTCATGTGAACTATGCTCCTGTCAAAGTAGCTAAGCCTTAGTTTTTGATATTTGTAGAATGTAATATAACATTACCATGATTTCTGCAGGCTTTGGCAAACGCAATAATCGCGGCACTCTCGATGATCCCGCATTGTAGTGCAACACCGGTTTGAGTAGACCATCCTTCAAAGCATTTTGTACCGTTTCGGAAGCTAGCGCTATTAAACAGATTTATATTATTTTAAAAATTTATTGATACTTGACATATTTGATTGAATACATTTCTCATAATTGCCCATATCTACAAGCAAACGAGTAAGTTCCTCAACTTGGCCAGAGTTCGAACTCTCTGAACTTAGTTTAGACAGAAAGTAGCGAAGGCAATCCGGTTGTGCTTTTCGAGACATTTTATCACTATTTGATTTTGCAACACATTCAACGTTTATATTTTCTTTAATTTCGCATCGTATGTTCTGTTTTAATGAATAATAACAAATAATTTTGCAATATTCTAAATTTTGAGGCTGTAACAAACAAAAATAATGTAATGAAGAGTTGCATTGGATACATTAAAAGTGTTCACACTACGCTTTTATCGCAAGAATTGTTAATTGTTGTCTTGATAAATATTGTAGAGCCCATCCGAAAGGAAATAATAATTTCTAAAATTTAAAATTGTAAATGTTAAGAAATAATAATTAATTATGACAAATTCAAGGGATCACTGATTATCGGATATTCATTTTATTGTAGCTTTTGTAGTATCAGAAAACATTCCTGAAATATTTTTTATAAACGCTGTCGAGTCCTTATATATATATATATATATTTGGCGTAGGAACCGCTTTAAGCGATTATAGCCGAATCCACCAGAACGCCCCACTCATTCCTCCTTTTTGCTTTTTGGCGCCAACTGGAAACACCAAGTGAAGCCAGGTCACTTTGCACTTGGTCTTTCCACCGGAGTGGAGGTCGTCCTCTTTCGCGGCTTCCTCCAGCGGGTACTGCATCGAATACTTTCAGAGCTGGAGTGTTTTCTTCCATCCGTATAACATGACCTAGCCAGCGTAGCCGCTGTCTTTTTATTCGCTGAACTATGTCAATGTCGTCGTATAAATCGTACAGCTCATCGTTCCATCGCCTGCGGTATTCGCCGTTGCCAATGTTTAGAGGACCATAAATCTTGCGCAAAACCTTTCTCTCGAAAACCCCAAGAGTCGTCTCATCGGATGTTGTCATCGTCCACGCTTCAGCGCCATACATCAGGACGGGAATAATGAGCGACTTATAGAGTTTGATTTTGGTTCGACGAGAGAGGACTTTATCAGTCCTTAGTCAGCTAAACATACGCATATTTGACCTCTTGAGCTTAACCGGACGTTACACGGGAAAGAAATTGTTATCAAGTTGCCACAAACTCACACTCTTTTACTACCATACTCTCACTTTCCGAACTTGAAAGCCACCTTGATTTCAATTTTTGCGAGCAAGAAGTGTTTCAAGTTGATGATCAGCTGAGTGCAGAGTTCTCCAATTTTTAAATTACAAGTATGACAATTTTAAAATCAATTACGAATAAATTTGAAATAACTGAATTATTCCCTTTTACGAAATTGTACACAAACACTGCATTTTATGGAACTTGCATCTTCCGACGTATCTACAGATTAATTTAAAAATAAATATTTATAAATCCATTTTAGCGATAAATGGAAGCAGTTTCCTTGACGACGGCATCTCTGTAACAATAATTGAATATCAAATTGCCTGCAGCCTACGTCTTTCAATTTATGTCAATTTTGACAATTAGTTCGACTTGAAAGCAAGTTCTTTCCCGTGTAACGGCAGCGTTACGCATGTTATGTAGTTTTAGCTTAATATATGAACTATGCCTTAAACTAAGGTACATATAAACAATTGTTCACCATATTTTTAACATGTAATCGGATTTCCACATGAAATTACTATATAAAACTGAATACTTTTGTTTAACAAAAGTAAAGATAAGCTTTTTCTTACATAAACTCGAAACAATTAAATAATCTTGCTTGCATATTTCTTGACTGTTTGCCCGAAATTGAATTCGGTGCGTAAGCTTAAATATTCTTATAATTTAAAAATTGTTTAATCAGTTCAGATGACTTTGCTTATACATAGATACATATGTACATACTTACATTTGCTAGGTAAAGCAACAACAGTACAAATACGGTTTTTGTTTATTAGTAGCGGAGATAATCATGTATTTCGAATGATTACAGTTTTTGTTTTAGTCTCTATGATAAGGAAACAAATCGGAGTCCCAACAGATAGAACCCCTGGAGGACTTTCACCCAAAATAGTAGAGTAACAATAAAAAAACGCATATTATCTTTTCAAATACATTGAATGGGATAAAATCTTTCAACTCTCAAACTCAAACAAATAATCAACTCTCTTTTACAACTCTCAAAACAACTCCACCTTATTTGCATTATGTATAAAATTTCATTGAAAAAACGTATGATTTAAATACATAGGTTCCGCAATCCAAAGCATCAGGAACCCAATTTTTGCCATAAAGAGTGAAGTAGGGATAAAGGGATGTTCAACTTATTCCAGGGACAGAAAAATATTAATGTTTAGACATTTATGGCGGTTAAAAATTATTATATACTGAATGTTTAATATAAAAAGTACTTATTTAAATTTCATTTAAATACATTGTCTGTATTGTAATATTTTTAACAACATTTTAATCTGGCCGTTCCAGCCTTCCCAATTACGAAACGTCAAAACATCCTCCAACTGTCTAAGTCGAGGAGGCTTTGGCGTTTGATATAGCGCTCGCACTTCCAGGGGCATCTGAGAATAAATGGGTCTTAACTACTAATAGTTGCTAGCTATCAAGAGGAAGAAAAATTCGAAAATTGCGATGTTACTCTCATAAAGAGCGAAAAAGACACGTAAACTGTCATTGGTTTTTGTTGTTGTAACGATTACCCAAACCTGCCTGAATCGGCAAGCACAAGTCAATTGTCATCGAATTCATCTAACGATAGGCCTAGGAAACTAGCTGTTTCGACGGGGACGGACCATAGGGAAAAGGGTGTTAGATGGGTGGGGTTAATTGGGTATGGAATGAGGTTGTTATTGTATCCAGTATCCAGAACGAAGTTGCGCGAGGCAACTCGATCTCGATGTCTGCATTTGGTGGTGATTTGACTCCAAGTATCGCATTCACGGGGAGGGAGTCAAGGAAGGTGTTAACAACTCCTCTGTGTTCTGCATTCAGTGTTTGTCCGATCGGTATAGTTCTGTAAATCGTCGACGTAAGTGACAGCAGTGATGGTTTCAGCAAAAAGTTGTATAACCGTGAATAGCTCCAATGACATATTATTGCAAAAAATGAAAACACTACTGTTACTCTCCAACGCTTGGCGAATCGTTCGTGGATAGTGTTTGGCAGATCGGTTAAAACAATAATAATTTGAATTTGAATTACATAATTTTTCTTTTTATTAGTCATTAGTACTATTTTGTATTTATGTACATAAATTAGATATTTGCAAAAATTACATACTATGTTTTATAGCGAGCAATTTAAAATATGTTAAATTGTAAAAGATAAATGATTTCACTAACTATAAATTCCGTTGTTTCGTACGTTATTTTTTGTTTATCAATTCGACTAAATTCAATTTAACTAGAAATAATGCGTTTTAGTAGCAATAAAACAAAACAAATAATTTATTCATTAATTTCAACAAATACTCGTAATATAAAATTTGTAAACAGCACAAGCCACGTTTTTCAATATACTTACAAATACAAAACAAAGCACAGCAAATTAGCAGCTTTACTGGAATCATGAAGTGATCTATTAGTGATTTCGAAAAGCTACATGAGCTATCACTTAACCAGTTAAGCTTTGTTGTTGTCCTCATGGTTTTATAAAAATAATTTAACTTCACGTACTTATATCACATGGGTCGCATTATCAACCTATAAATTCTCCCGGTTTCACTATACATAACTACCGCACAAAACACTTATATATACATATATGTATGTACATGTCTATAGCAATATATGCAAGTGTACAAATAATATCCGAGACATTTAATTCTTAAACTAAGCTAATATGGTTTTAATTAAATTATTATAAAATCGTTAAGAGAAATTCGTGCGATGCAAATGAGTGAGGTTATGGCTAATACATATGTATGTACTGATGTATATATGTAAATGAAATTTCGCGTGCGCGTAAATCAGTTGATTTATTATATTACTGAACTTCTCGCATATGACGTTAGCACATCATTGAAGATCAGTAATCGGGATCACAATATGATTTGAGTTCCGGATAACCGCACGGCCGACGACAGCACTCGTGTATGGCACCTTGAAATGGTTGCCGATACTCGCCTTCTTCACCGGCTAACCGTTTCAGACTGGACACGTGCCCCATGCCCACACTATCGGCTGCATAAAAAAACAATATAAAACATAAGATGAACATTAAATTATTTTAACAAATGTATTTATGTACAGTGTCGGACAAAACTCATTGGACTAAATCGAGTCTCAGACATATTCCGTCATAACTTTTTACATGGATGCATTAGAAGAATAATTTCGATCGAATATTCTATATTAAGAAACAATTCAATTTTATTTTTCAACTTTTATGTACAATTTATAACTTATAACATAAGGGAAAAAAGTAAAAAATTCTCGCGACATAACTCATTGGACTTTAGCTGAATATGAAAATAAATTCGTTTTAAATTAATATTTTATTGGGTAGCCATTATTTTTAATACATATCACATGCAGAACTCAGATGGAATGACACGTGTAGAAAGACCAACAGGAAAGCGTTTAGACCGTCGATACTTGCAGGGTACCGTAAGGCAGGGTGGGGGTAACATAATGGTGTGGGGATGCTTCTCTGGCAGGGAGTGGGACCTATTTTCAAAATAGAAGGGAAAATGATAGGTTCCAATATAAAAATTTACTGCAAACCCAAATGTTACCCCACGCTATCCAAAAAATGCCGCCTGATTTGCAGTTCCAACATGATAATGACCCCAAATACACGTCAAAAGTTGTGAAGGATTGGCTTTTGGAAGAACAAGTTTGTGTTATGAGATGGCCCGCCCAGTCTCCTGATATAAACCCGGTTGAAAACTTATGGGAAACAGTCAACAGGCAGATTAATAAGGAACAGGTCCGCGGTAATAAAAACAAGCTATTTGATGCCCTGAAACAAGCCTGGAATGGAATAATTGATGCATATATTACTAATTTAATTTCATCTATGCCCAAAATATGTGCTGCAATCATTAAAAGTAATGGCTACCCAATAAAATATTAATTTAAAACGAATTTATTTTCATATTCAGCTAAAGTCCAATGAGTTATGTCGCGAGAATTTTTTACTTTTTTCCCTTCTGTTATAGGTTATAAATTATACATAAAAGTTGAAAAATAAAATTGAATTGTTTCTTAATATAGAATATGCGATCTATCTTTTGCAAAAAAATATTCTTCTAATGCATCCATGTAAAAAGTTATGACAGAATATGTCTGAGACTCGATTTAGTCCAATGAGTTTTGTCCGACACTGTATGTGTGTCTGTATACTTACGAAACTTTCGAGACAGTGAGTAGTAGCGACCGCCGCAAATGAGACGAATGGCATCTGAGAGATTAGTACTACAGTAGCGTTTGAACTCGACATCATTACTGCCACCGGCAAGCAGGGGTATAGCTTCTGTACAGTGCGGCGTTAGTGTCACACAAAGTACAAAACTGATAACGACCAAACTAAAGCATATCAGGTTAGGAAAATTTACGGTGTGTTGAGGAAACATCATCTGTAAGAAAATAACATAAGCATGAACTTATTGCAATATTTTTTTGTTTGAGTCTCAAAACATAACTAGTCTGAGATAAAGCGGAATATACATAGGCTATATATGTATATTATGTAAGCATAATAACCAAAAAATGTTTTCCTCAAAAGAAACATTATAATCAATTTAATGGAAGGTATATATTCATACATATTCCGAACTCGGGGTGATCAAGGCTGGAAAAGCGTATATATATCCTCTGCCATCCGAATGTCAACCTCAACTACGCTCGGTGTCCCCTATTTTGTTAGCAAACGACCTCTGTAGCTCTGGCGACCGATATCTCGATTCGGATGCTGATAACAATTCGATCTTAAATCCTTCTTATCAACGAAACTACATATGGCCCTTTGCTTTCCCGCCGGAGCCATAGATTATACATATACATACATACATATTTATTTATTGCTCGAGAAAACAGTAAATGAAAACAAGTAAGGAAAGGCTAATTTCTATCTATATTGGTTCCTTATGAATATATTATAAAGTGAAGAATAAGATGTAATTCAAAATTGAGTTATATGGGAAGTTTTCGTTGTTGTGAACCGATTTCATCCATTTTCACGTGTCATCATGGTGTCAAGAAAACATTATATACCGAATTTATACCCATAAGTGGGCGATGCTACGGCCATTTCTCATTTTGTAAAAAAATCTGAGTGCAGCTTCTTTCTGATATTTCTTTTGTAAAATTTAGTGTTTCTGACGTCTTTCGTTAGTGAGTTAACGCACTTTTAGTAATTTTCAACCTAACCTTTGCATGGGAGGAGGGCGTGGTTATTATCCGATTTAAACTATTATCATGGTGTATGGTGGGGTATGCAAGGGAACAGACTTCAGAAAGTTTGGTTTATATAGCTTTATTGGTTTGCGAGATATATACAAACAACCTATTTAGGGGCGGGGGCACGCCCAGTTCCCCCAAAAAATTACATCAAAATATGGCCCTTATTAGGACGATCCTTTGTACCTTTAAGAACTTTATTTATGGCTAAGTTATGACACTTTATGTGTTTTCGGTTTTCGCCATTTTGTGGGCGTGGCATTGGTCCGTTTGACTCCTCTCACGGTTCCAAGGAACATGTGTCCCAAGTTTCGTCAAGATATCTCAATTTTTACTACAAGCTATCCGTTGCACGGACGGACGGACAGACAGACAAACATTCGAATTTTGACTCTTCTCGTCACCCTGATATATAACCCTAAATCTAAACCGTTTAGTTTTATGACTTACAAACAACAGTTATGTGAACAAAACTATAATACTTTCAGCAACTTTTGGTGCGAGAGTATAAAAAAAATTATAAATATATGGTTAAGCCCGAGATCTTGAAGTATGTGTATATTATGTTTCCTATGGCGGACTGCAATCAGGTCGAGACCATTTGTTGGCTGTGGAATCGACCACGTAGCAAAGATATTTGATTTTTTATTCCTTTTACTTTGTCAAAATTGCCGCAACTGGCAAATGAGATGCAATGCACAGTTGAAAAATTTTAAGAACAAAAAAATTTTATTGGATGACTTCAATGAAAATATCCATTTGCTTTTTTAACGGGATTATAACTTAAGACAGTGATAAACTGTAATTTTGATAGTAATTGTATACAAATTAACAACACCAATAATGTCAGCCTAGAAATCCAACTACTTTGGACTGAGGCAATTGAAATGTAAATTGCTCTCTCGGCGAACTAAAACCAAACTCTTCACGTCGCTCATCATTCCCGTATTGCTTTAAGAATAAGGAGAATACCGCAGACGATGGAACGATTAGCAGTATAAAGTTATAGACGATATAGACATATTTGACATATTTAGTTCAGCGCATAAAAAGACAGCGGCAATGCTGGCTAGGACATGTTGTCCGAATGGGCGAAAGCACTCCAGCTTTGAAAGTGTTCGATGCAGTATCCGCTGGAGGAAGCCGAGGAGAAGACCACAACTCTACATAAGTATAGGCAACATTGTACATACCGGCTTCTAATTCTTGTTATTTAAATTTTTTTGACCAGCGATTTTTTTCAATTATGTAGACTTATGTGTTGTGCAAGTTTACAGGTTTCGCGAAAAAAGTTATACTAAAGTGGCTATACAAAAAGTGTTCAAAAACATAAAAATAATTGTTTTATTTTAAAACAAAGTGAACTATATAAATGAATATAGATAAGAGAGTTTAAAAAAAATAGTCATGATAAAAGCGTTTAGGTTATTTATAATAATTTAATTGTCGCCTATAGGCAACACCCTGTAACTAATAAACCAGGATACAAAGGACTTTGAAATTTTTATCACTTCATATTTGACTTAAGACTAATATATATCTGTACTAAAAAAGTGTTAGCTCCGCCCATTTTAATTCGGGCATGAGAGGGTTACGTGTCTCTTAATAATTTTTTACATTGCTGAGTATTGTCAAAAGGAAAACATATACCTATTTTTATAATGCTTTTTCCCATATTTATTGTTATTAATAAGTATTTTTATTATTCATAAGAAATAAATGTGACTTTCATTCAAAAAGAAAAAAATTAGAACGAAGTACTTGAGAAAAAGTTTGATAAGTACATCGAGGCACTTAAGCGGAATTCATTTAAGTGCTTTTACCGCTTAAGTGTCTCAAAAGTCTTGCATGTTAAGAAGGAGCACATAAGCGGGGATTACTGTATTTTGCTCTCAAACGCGCTTTATAAGATAAAGAGACAAAACTGCCGTAATCTATATTTCCTAGTACAACTTAAGACACATTCAAATTTATAGAACAGATAAGATATATAGATAATTCCGACAGCCAAATTACTAAAGATATCCAGAAGATAGATGTGACCTATAAGTATATGGATATTCAAAATCTAAACAGATTTTTGGTGTTTACCTTTAATATGGACGATCTGTACTGTAGACAAATTTGAGACTACGCTCGCTCTCTTCGTTGAAGGACAAATCTTGTATACAAGTTCATATGTGTATTATATTGCATCAGCGGGTACTTGGGTTTCACACATAATGCTTGTTGTTCTCAATGCCGTCAACAATAAAACGCCTACATTGGTACACATAAATTGGCACAGGAGGTAGATAACCTCTTGATTCCTTGTAGAATGCATTTTTTAATTGTCAGATATGTTACATATGAATACTACGAGCACTCAATATATCGATATACAAATTTAAATACTCATATGTGTATGTACGTATGTATATCGTTTCAACGCGGTAGACGATAATTTATTGAAAATAAATATAAGCAATTTCATATAATTGTTTTTAATTCCATGCATGTGTATTAAAATAAATTTCAATGTTTAAAAATAAACATTTATGTGTATATTTCCATATATACACACATACAAATGTTTACAAATAACTTTGTTGGAGCTGACTCAATGCATTTCTTATCATTTGGGACATGGATTTGTTGTTGTCGCCGCTACTCTTGGCTTTGTAATTAAACTTATTGTTGTTTACATTTCATTGGTTGACTTCAAAGGCGTTGGCGTAGCGTTCTCACTTGAGTTAAGTTTTTTGCTTAAAAAAAGTAACTAATCTATTTTAATAAAGCCACGAGCACTTACAACAAACAAAAAAACACTACAACAATATAAAATATAAAAAACAAGAGACTATGGCCGCCCAATGGGGAAATCGGAACCCAACAGCAGCAAACAAATGTATGAGTAAATAAGTAATTATTGCCTGCAAAAATTTGCGAATTTGACGACGCAAGCCCACAAGCATGTATACTAAGCACAATAATACAATAACCGAGAGGACGCCAGTGTGCGCCTTGCTTGCGCTTTCGTAGAAATCCGTACTTAGTACATACATATAAGAATGCAATTAAGCACTTAAGAGAATAAAATACAAACTATAATAAATAATACTGACTGCATACCAAGCAATTACTACAAGTATACGGGTATATATGTATGTACATATATATAGCATAGCTCGTATTTAGAATTTATATTTGGATCGGTGGTATTGCATTACCCCACATGTGCTTGAGCTTCTAAACAGAGATAAGCTTGACTTAATTCATTCATTTAAATTGAAATAGTGATCCGAATAGATTAAAATCTTTATATTCAAAGTGTGTTTGTGTCAAAAATTATGATTGACAGTTATTATGAAGGCGCCTTCTTATATCATTAACTCTAGGCGGGTTATAGTACTATATTGTATGTATATTTGTACACAGTTATGTTCACAAGAACAGTAGTTTCAGTCGGTACGTGCTATAATAATAGACATTGATCTATTTTCAAAATACGTGATTTCTGATCATGTATTTCAGCTTAATATAACGGTATAAGATATTAAGATGTTTTCGGATTTATTTGTGGTAACTGTAATATCTCATGACAGCCCGAAACTTGATCAGCTGGTCGAACAATGTGGCCGATTTGATAACGCCTTTACTTTATTGCAAGCATAATGACATTTTCTTTAAATTTTTTTTTTCATTCTCCTTCGGCGTCCAACTGAAGTCTATATTTTATTAAATAAAATGTTGACGACGCATCATATACTACATATATGTATATGTGTGTTCATTGTTTTTAAGAAAGTAGTCGATTTGTTACTCTAAACTTGTAAAGTAAAAATTCCGTACAACTACCAAAAACCTAAAGGTCACAGGTCAGGAGAGTATTGTCAAAAATACGATAACACACTTCGGGTAAAAGCAGTCGCAAAAGTCGCAGTCAAATGTTATATGTTCCAGATTTCTTTACATATTGCTTTGTTAGATTGATGGAGATCATATAGAATGAGAATTATCTGATTGAGATCATATAGAATGAGAATTATCATTTGTGTTCTTACCTGCCAGACCATTATCCAGGAAAATATTTTCGGGTATATTGCAAGAAATTTGCAAAATTTAACGAGTCGGGGCATAAGTAGTGCTGATTAGACTATTTTAATTTTAGTGTAAAGTCAGTTATGGGTTTAAGACAGATGATGAATGCAATACAAGATTTATAAATTAAACCATAATTGTGTAGGTCTACTGAAATATAGTCTCCACTGTAATGGTTTTGGCTACTGAATCATGATTTCATATTACGATAGGCTATTTAACCTGTTTGAAATATTTGACAGCATTGCTCAAATTTATGCAAGAATTCAAGAAACGAAACATAAGGACAATGAAGAATTACGTTCATTGAAATTTAAAATCGTGATATTTGGTAAATTTGAATCAATTAATTTGTACGCTTGTCGAGAAATTACTGATTTTCTGTGTCTTAATGTATCTATTGCTCAAGTTGATTGTTATTGGCAATTTTAAAGAATCCAAATAATTATGTTCTATCAACTTACAAGTAAGCGCCGTTTAACACAATTATTAGAAATACAAATAACAGTTTAATAATATGTATACATCAATACAAATTTTAAAGTCTGTAAAAAAAGTATTTCGTACCAAAAATCATGAAGCGAAGCAAAAAATTCGTTTGAAAAATACTATTTCATCAAGTTTTTAAAGAACAACGATTTTTTGGACATTAATTTACGTAAATTATTCTATTGGAAACATTCGTAACATAATTTAATATATTATAGATCGAATCTAGAAAGCTCACAATATACAGTTCGCACTTGGTCTTGGGCAGTAGCCTGATTTTGACATTTTTGGATACTATAATAATGGTTGAAAGTAATAGATAATATGCAACAAAGGCCACAGTCGACTGAGTAGACTTACGTAATGTATTTGTTTTTTCAATTTATTACTCAAGAATGTTAAAGTAAAATTGCACACAGTTATAATTATTATTTCATTGTAATCGAGCAACTTAGATTTTTTTAACTGTTTACTTTTGGCCGATTGCGACTGTGGGAATTAAATATTACTCATACGTCACGTTGAACTCAAATAGTAAAAGAGTGCCTTTCTTCATGACTTTAATAATACGTTGGAGATGTAATCAATACATTTAATGAAAAAATTAAAATCTTATTATATCCCTGACTTTTTATTTTCGGAAATGAACCGCCGAAAGTACTAAGCGGTTGGACATTTTTAATAAAATCTTAAATAAACAAACAAGAAGCTTAGCAGTAAGCAACTCTGCATTCTTTTAAATTCAAAGTAATTTGTGTTTTCTTCCAGCAGCATTATTAAACCTAATTTGTATTTAAAGTGGACATATTAGATTTCATAAACCCAACTAAATAACCAATTATCTAGTTCTTTCAACTCATGGCATTGGCCGTAAAGTGAATGCGCGAAAAGACATTGACATTAATTTAAACGAGGTCGTCAATGTACCACAAAAAAAGAAATTTGCCCAATTTTTTGTTTGATTTTTTGACTTTCACTAAAATGTCAATGCGTTTTCAAGAACAACCAAATAAAGCACTTCAATTCGAAATAAAAAAGGGCCTGCCATAAATGTTTTAGAAATACCTAATGTCTTATATACATTTATACTTACTTTGTATGTTTGTTGTTGTCTGTCCGCTACGTATATGAGTACTTAAGCGATTTCTAAACATTATATGCTTATAGACACAAATAAACAAACTGACCGCTTCCGCGTCGACTACACCAGACTTTGCCGAAATTTGCTGCAGTTGGGTTATCTATGTTTTCTAGATGATCACGTAAGTGGCAGTTCCGTTTCAACGCTTAAATGTTAAGTTTCGCTTCTTTTCAGCGAAATAACCTTTTCAGGAACTTTTACTGTTTGAGATAACTGTGTTACGATATTAGCCGAATTTATATTTTAGTTAAACGCGTAATTGAAGATCACAAGTTGCACATCACTAGCAATTTAAATTATGTATAAAATTTATTTTTTACGTTTTTGCAGATAACTTTTTAAAGAATTTTTTTGTTATTATTTTTTTTTTTTGACGATTACTTATTTGACTAATAATAACAGCACCGTACAATCCAATGCTTTATTTATGTTTATTTATTGGCGTTTGCGGTGTTGTGGTGCGCGCTTCGCACTGTTTCGGTGTGAGCTCAACATCGCTCTGGTCCAAGCGTTCGTGCGCGAGGTGCTTTGGAGTCTTCTAGTCGTCCGCAGTGTTGACTATTTTTTCATTGCACTGCTACCGCTGTTTGTTATTAAGCTTGTTGTTTTTGTTGTCTTGAAACTGTGTCCACTTACAATTGAATCTATGCTCAATTGCAGGGAATATTGTTGTTTGCTGCTGTTGCTGTTGATTTTTTTCACCTTTTTTGTTTGTTAGTCAGTTAGTTGTGCGCTGTGTGTTGGTGTCAGTGTTTAACACGCGAGTGACTATTTTTGGACCTGTTTTGCCAACCACACAGTCCAAAATAATAGCCGTGCCACCTATCTTCAGCAAGCGTCCAGCAACCGCTAGCCACAAAGCGCGAATGAGCGTCGCTTCCAGTGCAATGCAATGCTTGTAGCTTGGAGTCCCACTGCCCGCCTATTCTGCTTGCCCAACCGTGTCAGTGCGCGACTTTGTCTTTCAATACCTTCTATGTACGTAGTGATAAATGTAAGTGCAAGACAGCGGATTCCTTGGCGTATCTTGGAGCTGCTGTCAATGTTTGGGCTATTTTTAGCCTGATCTGTGCTATAGTTAGACGCGATGTTTGAGCATTCACTTGCACCGCAGGTGGGTTTGACAACTCGATAACAAACACTACGGCTCGACAGAGAGTATCTGCTGTTGTTTATTTATTGTTGTTGTGTTATTACTGTGGTTTCCTATGTTATGTAGTTTTCACATTTGTTGCATTACCTACTTTGTGTACGAAGGCTAAACACTTGCTTATCTTTTTATATACAATGATAGATGTTTGACGCGAGTTACTAGATTAAATTTGCTTGTGGTTTGTTAGACAATTATTTTTTTGTTTTGTTTATGAGATAATTTATGCTGTTAAAATTGTATTACCATTTATTATAAATTTATTGTCACTTGAAAAGCACTAAATTTCTTAAGTATTTCACCAGCTTTAACCAAATAAATATTAGTTTCGATTTTTATATTTGTTAATTAAATTTTTGTTTTTTGAAAAATAAAACTTGTTTATATAATCCTTTTATTAATTAATAATGATTTTTCTTGTATTTCTCAATTATTTCTTAATATATGTTGCGCAGCGCGTGTTGTTCGTCGTTTCACAGCCAATTTGCAAAAGAGCCTCCTAAGAACTGAGTACCCGGGCACAGCGTCGTCGCTGTTAACGTTTCGTCGTGCTGCTGACTAATTATCATTTTAAAATATAATACAATAAACAGTGGACCGCAAACACGATAAGAATCAATCGGCTAATGCGGCGGCGTTACTGTTAGTTTTGCTCGGTGTTTCTTGTGCACTATCAATAAAGCGCTTATTATTGTTTGGACGCTTTGATCGGCGTGGAATTTCGGCTTTGCGTGTGCTACAATAGATAATGTAATCAAGTTTTGTTTGTCCACACTGTACGCATAATAGAAATTTTGAAAATATAATACCAATAACACGGATGTGTTCACAAAATTACGGAAATTTTCGTTTTGTTTTTAATAAATACTCATTCCCACGTCTATGTCAATGCCAGCGCTTCTTGCAATCATCAAAACACTTCTCAAACTCGATGTTTGGGATTGCTTTTGGCTCTTTCAGCGATTGCATATTCTTTATTTTTGGAAAAATATTCGCACGGAGTCATGCCTGGAGATTATGGAGGAGCATGGTTACAATGGTTTTTTTTTGGCTTAGAACTCGGATTTTTGACTTGAAATTCGATGAGTGGTCAAGACTTGAATTACTAAATAAATTGAAAGCGTTGTTATGTGATCGAAATACTGAGAAATAATATTTCACAAACCAGATTGTATATATACCAATTCTTCTGAAGTTATAATTAATTTTCACGAGAATTACAATGTGGTTTATAAAACAGGATTGTTTATTGCCTATGGCTTAGCAACAAACATTTAAAGCATAACGAAATCAACCCACGAACTTGTCTAATATTTGTAAGTCTTATATGTGAACATAGTCAATTGAAGTAAAGTTGTGTGTAATAAAGCTATATTAAAAGCAACAGAAAAATGCTATAACATTTGTAACCCATTTGGGTTGATAAGCGGCACGTTTTGGCTGTAAACGGCAGCATGGTATTCTATAATTTTTTTTAAATTGTTTTCTTCTATCTCCGACTAATACCATACAAAATACTTAATCAGTAGTCTATCGCCATAGAGAAAGCAACTGTAGACATTTGAAACATAACAAGTAAGGAAAGGCTAAGTTCGGGTGCAACCGAACATTTTATACTCTCGCAATTTATTGAAGAAATTTATTAAGATAACGCACACATTTACCTATAAATTCGGCATAAAGTTTAATAGAATTACGAAAATCGTCATATATAGTGTATTAGGGCTGAGGTAATTCCTGAACCGAATTCATTCATTTTAACCAGCAAGGTACACTATATCTAAGACTATACACTCACTTAATTTGGCTAAGATATCTCACATATTAACCAATACATATATGCAGATTAAAGCCCACCGTATTTTTGAAAAACCTATAATTAGGTATATGGGAGCTAGGAGATGTTATTACCCGATTTTAATAATTTTTGGAACAGAGACTCACTATTAGAAGAAAATAATTTCCTCTGAATTACATTATTTTCGGTTAAAATTTACCCTTAGGCGCGGAGTTCAATATGTTCGATAACAGGGGCCTTGAAAAGTTATAGTCCGTTTTCGACAATTTTTTCACAAGTGAATTCAGAGATGATATGTACTATTTGTGTAAAGTTTTATTCAGCTATCTTCATTGGTTCCTTATGTATATATTATAAAGTTAAGGAATAAGATGGAATTCAAAATTGAGTTATAAGGAAAGTAGTTGAGGTTGTAAACCGATTTCATCCATTTTGTCCGTGTTATCAGAGTGCTAAGAAAATATTATATACCGAATTTCATTGAAATCTGTCGAGTAGTTCCTGAGATATGGTTTTTGACCCAAAAGTGGGAGATGCTACGCCCATTTTCCATTTTGTAAAAAAAATCTGAGTGCAGCTTCCTTCTGCTGCCACGCCACTTCCTCAAAAAAATTACATCCCAATATGCCCCTTCCTAGTGCGATCCTTTATTCCAAATTTTACTGTTATAACTTTATTTATGGCTTAGTTATGACACTTTATGTGTATTTGGTTTTCGCCATTTTGTGGGCGTGGCAGTGGACCGATTTTGCTCATTTTCGAAAGCAGCCCTCTCACGGTCCCAAGGAACATGTGTTCCAAGTTAAGATATCTCATTTTTCACTCAAGTTATTGCTTGCACGGACGGACGGACGAACAGACGGACGGACAGACATCCAAATTTCAACTCCACTCGTCATCCTGATCATTTATATGTATATAACCCCATATCTAACTCTTTTATTTCTTGGTGACGCAAACAACCGTTATGTGAACAAAACTATAATACTCTGTGCAACATGTTGCGAGAGTATAAAAACACACTACATGCAAACAAAATCTGTGCGAAACCAACAAAACTTTTAAAACTCACTCTATCCCTCTTGGGATTCAAATATCATGTATTCACAATCTCTAAATTTTTGTCGAAATCACACTACAAGGACAGCGTCCCAATGCAAAACTAGCGGCGAAGACGATCTTAAAAGTTCTCAGTCTAAAAATGAACATTTTGGAAAAACTATGGTTTCTTTCTCAATATACTTAACGCTCAAACTTGTTCAATCCATCTTTAAAATACATTTCTGGAGGTAGGAGTAAGAGACATTCGACTGCCGGCGAGTACCTTTTCTAAGTTTGGAAACATAAAGAGGACAAACGGTGCCAGATCTGGAGAATACGTCAGTTAGGGACCAAATCGTAGAATAGTTTGATCACTTTGGCATGGCGACTGCGAGGGTGGGAGCCGATGGGTTTTCAGGTGGTGGAGGTAAACTCCGCGTTGAATCGGCTCTCTAATTATTAGTAGAAATCTGAGACTGTTTTACACTTTTCCAAGAAACACAGGAAGCGGTAGCATTCACTCTTCCGGTAAATAGAACAGCATTCGCAATATTTGGAGCAGGGTCGCAGCAGGGGCGGTTTCGACTGTTATGTGGTCTCTGATGTGTATCAATGAAATAGTGCCAAACCCTGCGAGGACGGTAGCGCTTCTTGTCCTCATATTCAAGTAAAGTTTTCTTTTTGTTACGCTTACTTGCGTACACATATACATTTTTTTCTTTCTCCCGCTTTGAACGTTATGTTAAACCTTCGAGGATCCCACTTTCGCATAACTTGTAGACAAGTACGAATGAATATAGTCAGATTTATGTAATCAGCAATATTATTTTTCGCGCGTACCACAAATCAGCATTTTAATTTATCTATGTACATACCAAATTGGTGAAGTGTGGAATGTGGCATTTTTCAAGTCATGCTTTGAGGTCAAGCTTATCTCCGAAATGTAGCATTCTAAGACGAACGACAAATAATTTGGTTGACGTTTGTTATTATTATAAATTTAACCATACATTTTTGAAAGTCGAAATAATTGTATTATCTCCAAATAGTTGGAGCCTTTGTTTTTACTCGAGCTCAACACGATGCTTAAAGGTATTTTAATATTTTTTAAATAAACTTGGTGAAATATTAGTATGATAAATATATTTCGCATTCTAGCAGGCGTCAGAAGAGTAAGATTCAATAATATTACATGACGGAACCTACTAAAATCGTCTCTCATTACCTTCCTACAGTTCGTGCCTAATTTGATTACTGTTGTCACATAATAAATTCTACAGAAAGAAGTCATGTTAGTTAGAGAAAAAATATAAAAACCTAAATGCTCATTATAATTTTCTAATTTATAGTGGCTCAAGGCATTCGGTTGCGCTCGTACCCTGCCCTTCCTTGTTTCTCATATTTGCGAGCCAACTTTCGCCAGTGTTTTTATCTGCTAATGCAGCACATGTTGTTCACATGCTAAGTAATGTACGTGTATATATGTGCATAAATAAGTGCGAACAAAAATATGTAAGTATGTATGCCAATATAAAATAAATAACATTTGAAAACAACAACATCTATATATGTATAAAATACACTGATTAACAATAATTTCGTTACATAAATAAATACTTATTTAAACTATGCAATTCATATCAATTAGCATTAGGAAATTAATTTGAACAAAAAGAGTCACTCGTAGTGTTCATAACGAATAAGTCCATATTCTCATATGCTTTTAATTTCGAAGGAAGTCTTGTTAGTTAGTTAGTTAGTTCGGTAGTATTATACCTTGAAACACAGAGCTTCGTTTATGGACTATGCATTTAAGCCGCCATATCTGCATTGTGGACGTGGCTTAAAGTTTCTTCCTCGAATTGAAACAGACTCCAAACCCGGTCCTACTTTCACATAACTTGAAGTTGCAAATTATGTGCCCTCTGATTGCCCAGAAGCGTTCACGATGTCAACATACGATGAGACGACGCTAGGAGTTTTCGAGAGGAATGTTTTGCGTAAGACGATGGAACGATGAGTTGTACGAGTATGCGATGACATTGATTTAGTTCAGCAAATAAAAAGACAGCGGTTACGCTGGCTAGGCCATGCTTTCCGAATCGACGAAAACGCTCCAGCTTTGAAAGTGTTGGATGCAGTACCCACCGGTGGAAGCAGAGGAAGGCATCCACTCCGTTGGAAATATCTGGTTTACATATTTCGTTTTGGACTTAGCTTGAGTTGCTAATAGATAGTTTTAAGTCTACTAAGAGATGAATTTTCTATAATGCAGGACTGTTGTGTTTAGCATACTGAATTTAATATTCTGTTCTATGTATAAAGATCTTAAAAACCTAATTCTGTGGACTTATCGTTTATTGTGAACAGTCTAGTTGTCTCGCTGCTGTTATTTTTCTCTTTCGATGACTACTTATTCTAATACCTATCTGTCTTCAATAATTTGCTGTTGACGAGTGTCAATTTAATAGACATACATACATTTTTTTAATAGATGAACACGAGTTCCTTAATCCAAAACAAAAATGACATTTCGTAGTAGATTTGTATTTGTTTTTGTTTTGTATGCATAATCGTGTAATATTTTCATTGAGTAATTTTATATATGTACATAAGTATATTAATTAATTAATGACCATCGAAAATAATAAAATTAGTAAATAAGCGCAAAAAGATTTTCTTGTACCCCGATGCACCTTACTACCATCGGACGCTGGTTATAACTATATACATATATGCACTACTCCTTAAAATGCACTTACATATGTATGTATATGTATATAAATATTTATATAAAGGTTCAAATTTACGCAAAATAAGAACAAATGGTATTTTTAGACCACAGTATGAACAACGCATCAATTTGACTGGGTCAAAGTACCACTGATAGCTTCATATGTATAAAATGTATAAAAATATTTGCTTACGAGTATTAGTATTAGCTCAAATTAGAGACTAAAATATGGGTCAATGATCGGTTACTTACTTACATATGTATGTAGACTCACTCGTGTATTGTATATATTTTGTTGACAACAATGAAATCAAATAAGAGCTGTGTATATAGAAATTGCGTTTGCTAAGCAAATAATAAAGTCCTTGAGTAGCAATCTAAGACGTTTGTCTTTATTTTGTATTCAAGTCAATACACTGGCATACATACACATGTACTCGTATATATATTTCGTATGCATACTTCGGCATGTATACATTTTATTTTTATTATAGAAGTATAAATAAGTAAAATAACATCTCAGTGCAGGACTATAACCCTGTTTCTAACGATTTAATCCATCGAATTTGATATATTGTTAAGAAACCGTCGGAAGCTGCTCTATCGTATGACTGCTGCCGTCAATTAATTTATTTCTTTCGTTATATAGTCTTTGGGTTCTAGCATTTCTCACTGCATTTTTTCATTTATCGCATAAAGATAAAAATTCATAGACTATGATTTCAGTGCGCCACGTGCGTTTTATGTGTGGCTTCGGTTCTAACTTCGGTGAAACGTGGTTCTGCTCCGCAATTTCGATCGCCTCTTTTAGAAGGCTTGATCTCTTGTTCACCCCTTTGGCCACGCTCCTGCGTCTTAATATACACCACAGCAAGCAGGCTTAATAATTTTCTGAAACTTTGGATTGAGTAGGCAATTGAAAAGTAAAGTCCTCTCTCAACGAACAAAGACCAAAAACAACAAGTCCCTAAACATTCCCGTCCCGAAACAATAGCTACGATAGGTCATGTGGTCAGGATGGATGAGAACACTCCAGTTCTGAGAGTAAACGATGCAGTACTCGCCGTGGAAAGCAGAGGAAGAGGAAGACCTCCACTCCGTTTTAAAAATCAAGTGGAGAAGGTCCTTGCTGCACTTGGTATCATCAATTGGCGCCAACAGCGAAGAGAAAAAACGAATAGCGCTAATATCAAATAAGCGGTGTCTACATCAGTAAAGAAAAGAAAAAGAATCATAAAATTTAAAATTGTAGCCAATTATCTACAAACTAAATTTATCAAAGTTCATTCTTAGTACTAGAGTACTGAAGTAAGTTCGAGCGATTAAAAAATAATAATGTGTCCGTATTGTCAATTAAGCGCTCTTAAGTTTGTTATTTACTTATTTAAGAATATGACATCGATCAATTAAAAGTGACCTTCCTGCCAAAGTATCAACAAC
Organism: Zeugodacus cucurbitae; assembly: GCF_028554725.1. Lineage (NCBI taxonomy): Eukaryota > Metazoa > Arthropoda > Insecta > Diptera > Tephritidae > Zeugodacus > Zeugodacus cucurbitae. The sequence goes on from NC_071670.1 coordinate 19,363,582, forward strand.
ATCAATAAACCAGATTAATCACGGTTCGATAGAGCAAAATATAAATAATGAGGAATGCATATTTATGAGAAGGCGATAATTATAGATTCTTATTTATATGTATGGGTAATGGTTTTCACAGGAAATTCAGAAATAAAGTCACGGGCATTATAACTTGTGCGAGTTATACAAATCGAGAAATTAATTAATCTATATCATAATAAAGTAAGGTATTACAAATAACGAATTTAAAAACACTTCTAAAAAATCCGAAAAAACGCGGATACCTGTGTACCAGGGTTATACAATTAATGAACTTTATCTGAGCGCACGAATAGTACTGGACAGCCAGCACTGGGCACTTGTATTGAGAAGTGTCTAGTTTGACAGTGGGTTTTAGGAGGTTGGAAATTGTTTGACTTTTTTTTTAACTTTACTAGATATAACTGAAGGGTTTGTAAATGTCAGGCGGTATACTTTGTACCACACAGAGTGGAAATTCCAGTTCCGGTGCAGTCACTATAGGCCTCATAAAGGCCTAGGTGCGTATGGTATTTCGAAGGCCTTCCGAACAAAGCTGGATAGTATTAGAATAAATGAGTTTCCACAATATTTATATCGCCGCTGTCAGATACTGCCTCTAGAGGACAAACTCTTTTTTTTACTTTGGCGTGGGGTTTAAAGGAATTTAAAGGGACATTTTGTTTAAGTTGGTTGGACTTGAGACCCAAAGTGCGCTTAATGGCAGCGCAAATAGACCATATCCAGAAAAAAATCTTAATTTAGTACATCACACTGTCCCTTAACCTTTGACCCTAAATGGCACGGCAGTAGTGCGATGAACTCGGCATGTGCCGCATACATTTCTAATGCACGATTCCATTCCATCAATGATGACATGATCGTACCAGTATTTCATTCAAATGAAGTGTAGTAATTCAATTCAATAATCTGTGGTTTCATAACAAGCAACCACAACCCTTAGGCATCATTGATCATTGGCGCCATTGCGCAAAGTGCTAGGTGCGGAAGTGTGCGGTGGGTGCGAATTCACCATGCAGGCACGCGCCGCATTTATAATGGATCAGCATAAGAAGTCACAAATATAACTGTGTATGCATGTGGGTATTCGCCACGCAGTCAGCATTAAAACTGTCTGCGAGCGAGTCTATGTTGTTGGCGCCGTTGGTTACGTATGCGCCCGCGTGCATGAAGGCTCCGTACAAAGTCCGCAAAATTTCAATAGGACACAGTTGTTGTTGTTTATGTGTAAAACCTGGTATGCTCTTAATAATATGAATATCTAGAAATGCTGATAACTTTAGCGTTTGCAAAGATTAATGCATTCCACTGCATTGGCGGAGCTGATTGTTTATATGTATGAAGGTGTGTATATTTGTATATGTATGCGCTTTAAAAAGCTGCTGAAGGATGCGGTGCGAAGTTGTTTACTCATGTGGCGTCGTCTAAAATTAGCATACCACGCTGTGGTCAGCCCGGCTTGTAGGCGCCATTCGTTAAGCAATTCATGTTGCTCGTCCATCTAAGACAAGTGCAACGTCTTGAGTTTGTACTCTGCTCCGCGTGTCTATAAATATTTTGATTTCAAACAAGCAAACACATACCTAAATATGTATATATGGATTTATGTAGGTATTTGTGAATATGCAGAAATATTTTGATGTGCACTGCATGGGTTATACGAGTGTGTTCGTCAGTTGTTGTGGTATTTTTGCAGTCTTACTCTCCACTTAGTAGATAAGTATAAATATATGTATATAAATATGGGAATATATGTATATATCGCTGCGTTATCGCCTACGCGCGTATTTATGGAAACTTTACCGCGCTGCATTAATTATCGCACATTTCAGCGCACTTACCGAACGTGCCTAGGAGCTACACTCGGCTGGCAGCCAGTGATTCAGGTCAATCGCATTGTTGCTCCTCGATGTCGTTTGTTATCAGCTGCAGTCTGCGCCGAGACTTTGTTTACCAACAGATCGCAACTGAGCTTTTCGCAATGAGTTGTCGATTAATCACTGCAGCGCGTACTGTTTATAATTTTCGCGCGTTTTATTTTTGAGCTATTAAATACGCCTGCCTTCTGACGGCTGCTGCTGCCTACTAGTTTTGTGTCCGTCAGGGTTTCCCTCTATTCTTATTTTATTTTTTTCCTCACTATACATATACGACGAGTTACGTTCGCTCGCTTTTGGTGTGGATTGAAAATAGTAAAATGCGGTTATTACTATAATACGGTTTTGAGTGCGGTTACTAGCGGTCTAAATAAAGCAAATCCATGTAAATGCATACATAAATATACTCGTGTATTGTAGTATATTATGGCCGGCGCCTGGCAGTTTGTCTACAAAATTGCATACAGTATTACAATATCACGCAGCTGAGCAGTGATTGTATTGTTTGTTGAATTGCTGCTCTGCATCCGTATCCGCGCCTGCGTTACGCTCCGCCCATTGGTGTGTGTTTTTTTGAGCTGACCCGCAAACCAGCCAACAGATTGGTGGCAGTCGGCGCTGAGTTCAATTGGTGCGAGACGAATGTGGTAAACAAAATTGCGGTTTTGACTGATTTGTTTTGACATTTGCAGTGAATTCCTAAGAAATTTGTTGTTGAGTATGTTTATTTTTAGCAATTAAGGTTTGCCGTAATTGATAAGATCACCATAGTAAGAGACTATTTAAAATTAGAATATACTTACGCTATGGTACATAATGTCACATTGGAATGAGCGCTGGAAAAAATGTATGTACATCCAATTGCTGAATATCTTTTTTCCCTATGATAGATTCCGTCAAATAAGTACCCGGAAATTCTAAAATTAGTTAGTAATTAACAAATTTAGTTTGCGTGAAATTTTGTGTTTCAAACGAAATTTCTTGTGTCAAAACGTTGGAAATGTTGAAAAAAAACATTTTTTGATTCAACCATGTCTAAAACTCAAGTTTACGTTTGGTATAAATCGCACACAAAAGGTTGACTTGTTCCTAATGACGCCGGAAACAAACTAAACACACAGCAATACAAATTGATTAAGTAGAGGCTGACAGTTATGCCAACCTGGGAAAATTTTTTCTAAATATTCTCAACCGGAAAATTTAAAATAAGAATTTTCGGTTACTTATTTGACTAAATGTATACCGTATGAATTGAGCCATTTTCTATTAGAGTTTGCAAGGAGAATGGATGGATGCCTTACGAAACTTAGTCAAGTTTAAGTTAATATCAAGCATTAAAAAATCGGTGTATAAACTGAAAATCCTAAAAGTAGACGGCGAAATTACCGTTCAAATTAGGAAATTACATTAGAAATATTATGGATTCACGAATAAAGATGAGTGTTGATGGAAGGAAGAAATCAGAATTTCAAATCAGACATTTGTATGAAATATGCGAAAATTGCGACCAACTTTTCTCGAAAGAAATAAATATGGTTGGGCAACTTTTTTATTGCAAACATAATTATTCTACTTCTCATAGAAAATACTTCGAAAGTGTTTAATCGAGAACGCAAGTTTTTGAGTGTCTTAAAGGTGCTGGGATCATAGGATCGCCTCTGTTATAGTGATAATGAATAAATTACGTGAAGAAAATTATTTTGAGTATGCAATATGATGCCGGCAGATGTTAACCCAAAAACTGATTCTTTACGAAAATAATGGAAAACAAACTGACGCAAATACTTAAACTCAAATATTGTCTCCAAACGACTTGCCATGTATTGATTGAGATGAGATGAAAATTCCGATAATACCTTTTCGATCCAAATGTGGTTAGAATGCTGAAGTAACAGCACTTCCCGAGATAAAATCTGAGATACTTTAGATAACCTATAATTGACTGTTGTAGGAATTGTGGGACTGCTCTCCGTCACTCTACACACGTCTGCGAGTATGACACGATTATCATTTAAGTAGCATCGATATGGTCACCTGGATGTAGCATAACGCAGCAGAAAAATATTCAGATCTGTGTCAGGGTGCCACCTGTATGTGGGTGGACATACAGAATTACCCACAAGTAACTAAGTTTAATACTGTAGCATGTTGAACTCTAATTTATTGAGACTAGAACCGACAATCAATGAAACCATTACAACAATAACAGCATGACTATTACTAACTCGTTTGGGATATACTGGACTCAGGAGGATAATAAGTATTATAAATGCTGATCCAAGTAGAGGTACTTTTTTCAATTGCCTTTCTTGATAGTTCAAGCGTGATTAGTGTGAAGCTGTTATGTTATTTTTGTTCTATATTGTCTGGCATTTACAAATTGTTCAACTTAGTTACGCTAAACTTATGGTCAACCATTTCAGGCTCAATGGGTATGAAAACAAGCAAAATTGCCACATTTGGGAGGAAGAGCAACCTGAAGATATTCAAGAGTTGTCATTTCATCCAGAAGGACAACGGTTTGGTGTGGTCCATATTTCTTCAACGTAACCGTCAATGTCGACCGTTATCACGTCATGATGACCAACTATTTGGCGCCTGAAATTGAAGGTCGTAATTTTGGCGACATTTGGTTTCAATATCAATCAATGGATTTATTGAGATACTACTAGATAATTTCACATTTTGGACCGTCGATTGACCACCAAGATTGTGTGGTATTACACCATTAGATTTTTTCCTATGTAAATTCTAAAGTATATGCGGACAATCCCGCATCGATTCAGGCCTTGGAGCAAAACATCACGCGTATCATTCGCCAGTTACCAGTCGAAATGCTCGAACGATTCATCGAAAGTTGTACTCTACGAATGTATTATTTGAGACGTAGCCGTGAAAATGCCAAAGAATGTTCTATTGAATGATACTAAACATTCCCCATTAAATTTTAATTTTCTGTGTTTTTTTCTTTAAAAAAGTAGGTACAGTATAAACACGGTAACCGCAACCCTCGATTCATGCAACACTATAAAACATAGCATTGTAACCTTTATAAGTGCAACTACTCAAAAATATTGACCTCAATAACTGCAACTTTACATCTAAATATGTTTTGCATCAGTTCTTTTTTGTCGGTTTCTTCTTATGGCATTTTATTGTTATGTATTCACAAACTGATCGTTGTTTTACCGTTGCTCTGTCGACTTTGCTGTTTTTTGTGTGCGTTAAGAGCAATTGTCAACAAATGACTTTCATTATCAGTTTATTTTGCAACACGCCAGTAGTGTTTTATGTGTAAAAGTCATGGTGGTCACAAAAAAATTAATAAAACTAACAATTAAAGAAAAAACTGAAATTTTGGATAAACTAGAAAGTGGTGTATCGACAAAAGCTCTTTGTATTGATTATAAAGTTCACAAGTCGACAAGAACGATAATAAAGAAGAAAAAAGCTTATATACTTAAATATGCCACAAATATGGAAGCTGGGCCAGGAAAACGGCAAACCTTAAAATCTTGTGAATACCCAAGAATGGAAAAGGCTCTCTACAAGTGGTTTTTGAAACAAAGGAGTGAAAATGTGCCTATATCCGTCGGTATCGTCAAAGCAAAAGCTCGCAAGCTCCATGAGAAAATAAGAAAAAAGGATGTTTTCATGCAAGTAATGGTTGGAGATCTAATTTCAAAAAGCGATATGGCCTCCGCCACTTGAAAATTTGTGGAGAGAAGCTTTCCAATAAGACAGCGTCCGTCGGCCCATTTGTAATACGTTTTAGAAATAAAATCAAGGAGATTGATCTTTCTGCAGAACAAATTTACAATGCCGACGAGTCCGGATTGTTTTTCACGCAGATACCAGATAAAACGTTGGTGAGCTTCAAGGAATCATCTGCTCCTGGTCGGAAAGTTAGTAAGGAAAGAATAACATTTCTCGCATGCACAAATGCTTCGGGTACGCACAAAGTTAAGCTCTTTGTCATTGGAAAAGCAAAAAACCCTAGAGCATTCAAAAATTTGCCCGTTGCCTACAAGGCTAACAAGAACTCGTGGATGACTTATTTGTTTTTCGAAGACTGGTTTCATCATACGTTTGTTCCTGAGGTGAGAAATACGAAATGTATTGAATTTTTGTTTAAAATTTATTTGTATTTTTTTGGATTGTTATAGGTACGCGAATTTCTAGAATCCAAGGGACTTCCAAAAAAGCCCTATTGGTCTTGGATAACGCCCCGTGTCATCCTAAAGACAATGAGATGAAAAGTGATGATGGAATGATAACCGTTATGTGTCTTCCACCTAACTGTACCGCGATCCTCCAACCAATGGACCAAAACGTTATTAACTTAACAAAAGTCTATTACAAAAAAAGTCTTTTGGAGCATTTAATAGGGAATAAAACCACTCATCTGGAGGAAAAATAAAGGAATTCAACTTAAGACATGCTATCTGTCTTCTTGCAAATTCATGGGAAAAAGGGTCAGCAAGCTCCATTCGTAAGTGCTGGAACATTTTAATGAAACCAGATGTTGAGTGGAGTGATGAGGACTATATTCCTCTCAGCATTCTAAAAAGAGAAATTGAAAATGAACGCGCAATCCTTGTATCAATGCTCCAAGAACTTGCACCAAATGATTCGTTCACAAATGAAGAGCTAAATGAATGGATGCACGAAAGTGTTGCTTATCAAGAAGTGGATAAAGAAGCCGTAGAAATTGAAAATTCTGATGATAGCGAAGCGGATGTTATTCCACCTCCTAAAATAAAAGGATCAGTTGCTATGCAATCTTTTAACACATGCATTCAGTGGGCTGAGGAAAACGATATTCCAATAAAAGACATTATATTTCTGAAAGAGCTTTGTGAAAGAGCTATAATAAAAACACTTAATAAGAAGAAAGTGCAGACAACAATACCCGATATGTTTAAAAAATAAAATTTTTAATAAAAAAATAAGCTTTCTATATCATAAAACGATTTTCATTTGTCATATTTCTTGCTATATATTTTTCCTCGTTGGGTGCAACAAACTCAATAAGTGCAACTACCTAGATTTCTATTAGTTGCGATTACCGAGTTCGCACTGTAACTTCGAAATGGATCACACTTTACATGGTATATGGGGCCTGGACCGTTTTCAGTCATTTTCACCACCAAGCGTTATAATATCCAATAGTATACGATCACTTAATTGTTATATGATATTTCACACATCTCCTCTGAATTTCTTTAGAATATCTGAGTGATTAACATATTTTTATACTTGATGAAACTTGGTACACTTATTTCTTGGCACCATAGGAATGTTGCTTTCGAAGGTTGAGCAAAATCGGACGACTGCCACGCCCACAAAATGGCGAAAACCGAAAACACATAAAGTGCCATAACTAAGCCATAAATAAAGCTATTGGTAAGAAATTGAATTTGGTATGAAGGATCGCACTATGAAGGGGCATATTTGGATGAATTTGGAGAAGTGGGCGTGGCCCCGCCCCCAAATAGGTTTTTTCTACATATCTCGCAAACCAATAGAGCTATATAAACCAAACTTTCTGCAGTCGTTTTTTTAGCCACTTCTTAATACAATTCAAAAATGAAAATTACTAAAAGTGGGTTAACTCACTAACGAAAAATGTTAGAAACACTAAATTTCACATAAGAAATGACAGATTTTTTTTACAAAATGGAAAATGGGCGTGGTATCGCCCACTTTTGGGTCAAAAACCATATCTCAGGAACTGCTCGACAGATTTCAATGAATGTTTCCTTACCTCCCAATAATATGTTGTGAAAAATGGCCAAATCGCTTCACAACCACGCCTCCTTCCTATATACCAGAACTTTTAAGACGATCTGAATCGTTTATTTTACAATATATAAAGTGAGCACTAGTGAAGATATCGGTGCAGAACTTTGCACAAATACTATGTTAATAGTGTGGCAGCCCCATTCTAAAAATCGCCAAAATCGGACCATAGGTTTTCAAGGTCCCATACATATATCGAACATGAAGACCTCGTGGCTTCTAAGCTAATATTAGGGTTTCCAACTTTCAATGGACTTTATTCAATATATAGGACGAATATGTGGACAACTACACAAATCGTCAGATAAAACTAACCCAAATTTCCTAAAATGCACGAGTGTTTCTCCGAAATTTATTAAAACTAAGGCACCGTTACCTTAGTTCGGCTATAACCGCGTAAGCGGTTTCTACGCCAGTTAAGAAGAAGAAGAAGGCACCGTTACCAAAAACTATAATATAACAATTGAATGTCGCAAGTACTGCGTACATAATGTAAAATATTTCTTTGTTGCAAGAATCGAGGTACCACTGTAGTAAAATAGGTTTTATTAAGGGATGAATCAATGATGTTCTTGACATATATATAACAGATCAATACCAGTAGTGTAAACCATCATTATACTCTCGCAACATGTTGCACAAAGTATTATAGTTTTGTTCACATAACGGTTGTTTGTGTCACCAAGAAATAAAAGGGTTAGATATGGGGTTATACATATCTAAATGAATGATCAGGATGACGAGTGGAGTTGAAATCCGGATGTCTGTCCGTCCGTCCATCCGTCCATGCAAGCGATAACTTGAGTAAAAATTGAGATATCTTAATGAAACTTGGAACATATGTTCCTTGGGACTGTGAGAGGGTTGCTTTTGAAAATGGGCAAAATCGGTCGACTGCCACGTCCACAAAATGGCGAAAACCAAAAACACATAAAGTGTCATAACTAAGCCATAAATAAAGTTATAACAGTAAAATTTGGAATAAAGGATGGCACTAGGAAGGGGCATATTCGGAAGTGGGCGTGGCCCCGCCCCCCAATCGGTTATTTGTATATATTTCGCAAACCAATGAAGCTATATAAACCAAACTTTCTGCAGTCGATTCTCTTACGTACCCCACCACACACCATGAAAATAGTTGAAATCGGATAATGACCACGCCCACCTCCCATACAAATTTTAGGTTGAAAATTTCTAAAAGTGGGCTAACTCACTAACGAAAAACGTCAGAAACACTACATTTTACAGAAGAAATATCAAAAAGAAGCTGCACTGCGATTTTTTTAGAAAATGGAAAATGGGCGTGGCGTCGCCCACTTATGGGTCAAAAACTCATCTCAGGAACTACTGGACCGATTTCAATGAAATTTTGAATTCCATATTATTCCTTAACTTTATAATATATACATAAGGAACCAATGAAGATGCCAAAACATGCAAATACAAATAAAAAACAAGTAAGGAAAATTTAGTGTTTCTGTCGTTTTGAGTTAACGCACTTTTAGTCATTTTCAACCTAACCTTTGTATGGGAGGTGGGCGTGGTTATTATCCGATTCCTCTCTTTTTTGGACTGTATAAGGAAGTAACTAAAAGAACCGATTGCAGAAAGTTTGGTTTATATAGCTTTATTAGTTTGCGAGTTATATACAAAAAAACCTATTTGAGGGCGGGGACACGCCTACTTTTACAAAAAAATTACATCCAAACGTGCCCCTCCCTAATGTGATGCTATGTTCAAAATTTTATTTTCATAACTTTATTTATGGGTTAGTTATGACTCTGTATAGGTTTTGGGTTTTCGCCATTTTGTGGGCGTGGCAGTGGACGGATTTTGACCATCTTCGAAAGCGACCTCTTCATGGTGCCAAGGAATATGTGTTAAAGGTTTCATTAAGATATCTTAATTTTTACTCAAGTTGTCGCTTGCACGGACAGACGGACAGACAGACATCCGGATTTCAATTCCACTCGTCATTTTGATCATTTATATATATATAACCCCATATCTAACTCTTCTATTTCTTGTTGACACAAACAACCGTTATGTGAACAAAACTATAATACTCTCTGAATTTATTCAAAATATCTGAAAGATTCACCTATATTTTCGTTAAAAAATTTATTCGAAGCTCTAAGGTCCTCATATTCGATGTATGAGGCGATGCCACACTATAAATGCAGTATTTGTGCAAAGTTCTATTCCGATATCTGCACTGGTGCTTCCTTTATATGTATATTGTAAAGTAAACGATTCAGATTAGCTTCAAAGTTCTGGTATATCGGAAGTAGGCGTGGTTGTGAACCGATTTTGCTAATTTTCACAACATATAATTGGGATGCAAGGATCCATTGAAATCGGTCGCGTAGTTTCGGAGATATGGTTTTTGACCCATAAGTGGGCGAAACCACGCCCATTTAAAATTTGGTTTACAATTTTGAATGCAGCTCTTCTGTGCCTTCTTTATAATGAAATTTAAGGGTTCTGTTGGTTTTCCTTACTGAATTAAAGCATTTTTAGTAGTTTTCAACATAACCTTTGTATGGGAGGTGGGCGTGGTTATAATCCCATTTTTGGACTATATAAGGAAATACCTGAGAAAAGCGACTCCTGAAAGTTTCGTTGATATAGCTTTAGTAGTTTACGAGATATGAACAAAAAACTTAGTATGGGGCGGGGCCACGCCCACTTTCCCAAAAAATTACATCCAAATATGCCCCTTCCTAGAACAATCGTTTGTACCAAATTTTAAGTTCATAGCTTAAATTATGGCTTAGTTATAGCTCTTTATGTGTTTTCGGTTATCGCCATTTTGTGGAGGTGGCAGTGGTCCGATTCCGCCCATCTTCGAACTTAACTTATGGTGCCATGGAACACGTGTTCCAAATTTCATTAAGATATCTCAATTTTTAGTCAAGTTACAGCTTGCTCGGACGGACAGACGGAAGGACAGACAGACATCCGGATTTGAACTTTACTCGTCACCCTGACCACTTTGGTATATATAACTTTATATCTAACTCGTTTAGTTTTAGGACTTACACACAACCGTTATGTGAACAAAACTATAATACTCTCTTAGCAACTTTTGTTGCGAGAGTATAACAAGTAAGGTAGGACTAAGTTCGGTTGTAACCGAACATTTTATACTCTCGCAATTTATTTATTTAATTTTATTAATATAATACACAATTTAACCCACATATTCGTCACATATATGGGATAGAAGAAAAATATTCCCTACAAATTTCTTCAGAATATCTGAAAGACTTACCTATAAATTTTTGGTAAAAAAAGATTAGAAGTTCTGAGTTCCTCATGTTCGATATATGGGGTCTATAAACCTATGGTCCGATTTCGACGATTTTTAGAAAGGGGTACCACACTATAAATTCAGTATTTATGCAAACTTCTGTTCCAATATCTTCACTAGTGCTTACTGTATATATTGTAAAATAAATGATTCAGATCGACTTCAATGTTCTAGTATATAGGAAGTAGATCTGGTTGTGAACCGATTTGGCCTATTTTCACAACATATCATTGGGATGCAAGGAAAATAGTACAAATTTCACTGAAATTGGCCAAATAGTTTCTGAGATATGGTTTTTGACCCATAAGTGGGTGGGGCCACGCCCATTTAAAATGTTGTATATTAATTTGGACGCAGCCCTTCTCTACCATATTTATAATGAAATTTAAGGTTTCTGGTGTTTTTCCTTACTTAATTAAAGCAATTTTAATAGTTTTCAATATAACCTTTGTATGGGATATAGACGTGGTTATCCGATTTCCCACATTTTTTGTATTGTATAAGGGTGTGCCTTAAGAAAACGACTGCTAAGAGTTTGGTTGATACAGCTCTAGTAGTTTACGAGATACGTACAAAAAACTTAGTGGGGGGCTTCAAATATGCCTCTTCATAGTGCGATCCTTTGTACCAAATTTTACTTTCATAGCTTTATTTATGGATTATGTATGCCACTTTATGTGTTTTCGGTTTTCGCCATTTTGTGTGCGTGGCAGTGGTCCGATTTTGCTCATTTTCGAAAGCAACCTTTCTATGGTGTCAAGAAGTAAGTGTGCCAAGTTTCATCAAGATATTTTAATTTTTACTCAAGTTACAGCTTGCACAGACGGACGGACGGAGGGCGGACAGACATTCGGATTTGAACTCCACTCTTCACCCTGATCACTTTGGTATATATAACCCTATATCTAGCTCGTTTAGTTTTGGGTGTTACAAACAACCATTATGTGAACAAAACTATAATACTCTCTAGCAACTTTGTTGCGAGAGTATAATAATGAAGTTCTTTATACTAGACTTAATATTAACATCGTGAGGAATGATTGGTTCAGACAAATATGAATCAATCTGTGTTTTATAAGGTGAACAGAAGACTTAATATTTTAGGGTCTAAAAGTAAAAAAATAATAATATAAGTGTAATCCAAAAGAAATAGAATGAATTGGCCGACACTGGCCGATGCCGATGCCAAGGCCGATTAATCGGTCGGACTCTAATCAGCTCTTTTAAATATAAATTTGGAGTTCAGTACTTATGTTTTTTTAACGGAGACATTTAACAAATATTAGAATAAATATTATGTTGCGAAACAGTGTTCTAAATATCAGACACTGAAAGTTCTCAGTATTCTACAGTTTCTTCTAACTTGTATCTTTCGATTATTCAATTACAGATATGTATGTATGTATGTCAGTTCGACTTGTTTTTAAATTACTCGTAGGTCAAAACCTATTTAAAAAAATCACTGAACGCACAATTTGAAACATGTTTACATAAAAGTTATCATAAATAAAATTAAAACTGAATTGAATAAAAAAAATAACCACAACCACTATATAGCAGAGCAAGGTTTCGATCCTCGGACCTCTGGGTTATGGGCCCAGCACGCTTCCACTGCGCCACTCTGCTTCACAAATAAAATTTGTCAAATGGCTAACACAAGTCAAGTGAGCTCTTAATATGTCAATTGAGAGAAAACTGCTGTCTCACAATCAACGTTAATCGTCGCTAAGCATAGGTGCTATGCATTTGTGTGGAAATACCCGACAACAATACGAATAGGTAGCGACTAACTTTAGCACGTAAATGCTTAGTTCGGCATATAAATATATGTATGTATGCTTGTAGCTCGCTAAAACAATGAGGCACTTAAATGAAGGTGTGAACATCATCTGCATGATATGAAAATATGGTACAAGCATTACACCTGTTTACATATTTTTTTGAACCAAACGACCGTAATCAGGTAAAGTAGTGTTTTTGTGATATTAGTTTAAATAAAACATCTTAAACCTCTTTGTTTGATTTGAGTTGGGTTTCCGCTTCCAGTTCACAAGACCTGCCATCCTAACAGTTTAATCCCTCGAGTTTAGTGTTTTTTAGTAAAATGCGAATTCGCCTTGAATCGTGAGATACATGTTATCGGTATTTGAGACACGATACCTGGTTTCCTAACAATTGGATCGTTATGAGAAATTTTTTCATGAAATATTTCAATAAACCTCTTCCAATCTGGCTGATGGACCAGTAGGGATCTCCGGTTGCCGGGATATGTCTATTTACAGAAATGATAATTTTAATTCTCATGATTAACTGAGATTTAATTTAACACCTCACAATGAATTTCAGCAACACAAAGAACCTTAAACTATGTTCCTCGAATAGCGAATCGTTAAAATGGTTTGACAGTGTATATTGGGTAAAACCCGAAAAGTGTTCACACGCACAACCGTATAAGTTAATAAACTTAATAGTTTATAATAAGATGATTGATTATCCGGTGTATGACTAATAAGAGTTTAATAAAACAAAAACCAACGAAACGCTCTAACTACAAATGAAGCGACCTGTGAACCTTAATGGATGAAACCCAACTAAAATTTTATCATATCATTATTTATTAATAATCTCCGCATTCTTCTAGAGTCTAGTATGGTATTCACGTGATATGTATGTTTTGTTTGTATGTATGCATATAATTTACATTAGTTTCTTATACATAATAAAGCAAGTTTTATTTGAGCTTGGCTGAAAAGAACCAGTGTCTTTCGCAGCATCAGACAGTCCGGACTGCCACAAAACTTCCGGAAAGTACACGACTAACTTAAGGTAAAGATAAACATTAAATATACATAAATATTTATGTATGTACATATGCAAATATAAACTTGTCTATAAATTAAATATATTTGCTAATGTGAAACAATATTTTAGATGAAACTTTTGACAATTGGAATTTGTGTGATTTTTGGCACGCTTGCTGCTGCTGATGTCTTACGAGTTACTCCAAAACTTGCGAATTTGGTGCCAACCATCGATCAAGAAAATTATAAGCTAATGCCAATTGAAGACAAATTCAATCTGTCGTATGTAACGAATGCATTTCAATTAATAATGTTGAGACTAAACTTAATTTCTTGTAAACAATAGATTAGATTTTCCTGAAGGCGGTAATCGCGAGGAAGAAACAAAGCTACTTATAGATGAAAATGGAAGAGAAGTACTTGCAGTGAAAGGTCGTCTCAATTTGATCTATAACGATGCTCCATTTTATGTAACAATCATATACGAGGCTGATGGAAATGGCTATAGAGCGAAGTATATGTATGTCCCAAGACAAGCCAGTAATCAATTGTTTGCTAGTGCCAGTTTCTTAAAGACCGCTGCTGGTTAAAAGTTAGAAAAATTATGAGAGAAAATTACAATAAAAATCTAATTATTTGTATTCCTATAACATATTTATAATTAAAGTATATTTTAGAATAAAATTTATCAAATGTCAAAACAATTTTAACGGACTCGTGATTATAGAGCGCGCCACTCCTCTCTTTCCTTCGCAGTTCGGCACCAGTTGGAGATTCCAAGTGTAACCAGGTCGCTCTCCACCTGGTCCTTCCATCGGAGTGGAGGTCTCCCTCTTCCTCGGCTTCCACCAGCGGGTACTGCATCAAACACTTTCAGAGCTGGAGTGTTTTCGTCCATTCGGACAACATGACCTAGCCAGCGTAGCCGCTGTCTTTTTATTCGCTGAACTACGTCGAGAGAGGACTTTACTGTTCAATTGCCTATTCAGTCCAAAGTAGCACCTGTTGGCAAGAGTGATTCTGCGCTGGATTTCGAGGCTGACATTGTTGGTGTTGTTGATACTGGTTCCCAGGTATACGAAATTATCTACAACTCCAAAGTTATGACTGCCAACAGTGACGTGGGAGCCAAGACGCGAGTGCGTCGACTGTTTGCTTGATGACAGGAGATATTTCGTCTTGTCCTCATTCACCTCCAGACCCATTCGCTTCGTCTCCTTATCCATGCGGGAAAAAGCAGAACAAACGGCGCGGTTGTTGCTTCCGATGATATCAATATCGATATTTAGGAGGCTTATCCCACGGTAATTGGCACAGTTTGTGGGATCTCCCTTTTTATGAATTGGGCAGAGCACAAGGAGATTCCAATCGTTAGGCATACTTTCTTCCGACCATATTTTGCAAAGAAGCTGATGCATGGACCTTATCAGTTCTTCGCCGCCGTATTTGAATAGCTCAGCCGGTAATCTATCGGCCCCTGCCGCTTTGTTGTTCTTCAGGCGGGTAATTGCTATTGGAATTTCTTCATGGTCGGGTAATGGAACATCTGTTCCATCGTCATCGATTGGGGAATCGGGTTCGCCAACTCCTGGTGTTGTACTTTCACTGCCATTCAGCAGGTCGGCGAAGTGTTCCCTCCATAATCCCAGTATGCCCTGGACATCGGTTACCAGATTACCACCTTGGTCTCTACATGAGGATGCTCCGGTCTTGAAACCTTCGTTAAGGCGCTTCATTTTTTCATAAAATTTTCGAGCATTCCCTCTGTCTGCCAGCTTCTCAAGCTCTTCGTACTCACGCATTTCGGCCTCTTTCTTTTTTTGTCTGCAGATGCGTCTCGCTTCCCTCTTCAGCTCACGGTATCTATCCCATCCCGTACGTGTTGTGGTCGTTTGCAACGTTGCAAGGTAGGCAGTCTGTTTTCTCTCCGCTGCGAGACGGCATTCCTCATCGTACCAGCTGTTTTTTTTTTACTTTTCCGAAAGCCAGAGAGTTTGAGATGACGTCCCACAGTTCCCTTATACCGAGATGCTGATGAGTGCTCTCAGCGAGCAGGAGTGCAAGTCGAGTAGAGTATTTCGTGGCTGTCTGTTGTGTTTGCAGCTTTTCGACGTCGAACCTTCCTTGTGTTTGTTGACGGGCGTTCTTTGCTGCACAGAGGCGGGTGCCGATAATGGTCCGAGTCTACATATCTGATGTATTTTTTTATTTTGGAAACTGGTACTACAGACGACCATATTCGGGCCCCAGCAAAGTCGATCAGCCTCAGGCCGTTTGGCGATGTTTCGTCATGGAGGTTGAATTTTCCGACTTTTGTGCCAAAGACACCTTCTTTACCCACCCTTGCGTTGAAATCGCCAAGCACGATTTTGACATCGTGGCGGGGGCAGCGCTCATAGGTGCGTTCCAGGCGCTCATAGAAAGCATCTTTGGTCACATCGTCATTCTCTTCCGTTGGGGCGTGGGCGCAAATAAGCGATATGTTAAAGAACCTCGCTTTTATGCGGATTGTGGCTAGACGTTCATCCACCGGGATGAATGCCAGGACTCGGCGACGGAGTCTCTCTCCCACCACAAATCCAACACCAAATTTGCGCTCCTTTATATGGCCGCTGTAGTAGATGTCACAAGGACCCACCTTCTTCCGTCCTTGTTTCGTGTTTCGTACATTAGGTCTGGTTAAATTGAATGAAGCAGCGTGTAAACTAACAGTACATAAAACAAGTAAGGAAGGGCTAAGTTCAGTTGTTTTATACTCTCGCAATTTATTTATTTAATATTATATAATAGACAATTTGACCCACATATTCGTCATATATATGGTATAAAGCCCAATGAAAGTTGGAAACCCTAATATTAGGTTACGATATATTCACTAGTGCTAACTTTATATCTTATAAAGTAAACTATTCAGTTCTGGTATATAGGAAGTAGGAGAGGTTGAGAACCGATTTGGCCTATTTTCACAACATATCATTGGGATGCAAGGAAAATCTTACAAACCAGTTTACAGAGGTACAGTTTTAGAGGTGTGACTCACTACAAAAGACAAACTAATTGACGTATGCTCTTACTAATTGCCAATAATAAACAATTTTAATTTTCGTTGACAAATGAATATTGTTAGATTGTATAATATGTCAATATCATTAAAATGTATTCCATATGAAAGACTCCTTCAAGGAATAATAGATATTTAAATTAGTTCCCAAGTATTTGAATTATGTTAGCGCTGCTAATGTTATAGAAAGAGTTCACTGTGTGACGCCAATTGGTGATACCAAGTGCAGGCATCCATTCGGACAACATGACCTAGGTAGCATAGTCGTTTTTTTCATTCGCTGAACTATGTCAATGTCGTCGTATAACTTATACAGCTCGTCGTTCCATCGCCTGCGATATTCGCTGTTGCCATTGTTCAAATGACCATATATCTTCCCCAAAACATTTCTCTCGAAATTTGAATTGATGAGTGACATCGTATAGAGTTTGGTTTCAGTTCGTTGAAACTTTCATTTTCAATTGCCTACTCCGTCCCAAGTTGACAAGAATGGATTTCATTTTTAGTCGCCGTGCAAGATCACTTATAAGAATTTAAAACAATAAATATAAATGGAAACGCGAATGCACAATCGAAGCAATAATATGCAATAGTTACGTTTTTTTTTTTTTGGAACCGGTAATTTTAGTTGATGAGTCGGATTTTTGCCTCAAATAGACTCACAAACATATGTTTGTATTATGATTCTGAACTTCAGAAATGTAACAGGCCAATTACTCTAAAGTATCGTAAAGTTTGGGGGAACTGCCAGGATTCCAACCCAAAACACAAGTATTTTAAAGCTGGATGCACCAAAGCGGTGCACTTCTTTGCTTTCTAAGCAAGACTCTTCAGTCGTCTTCTTAAGGTGAATGTAGCATAGATGCAGTAGAATTTGTTTGTTTATATATTTCACAGTCCAGTCAGTCATTATACATGTGTATGTATGTATCTATTTATGAAGTCAAATGACAATTTTAATGATGCGCTTAATTCGCTACGTCACATTTGATTTCAGCAAAGAATATTAAAATATAGAGGTAGATGAGCGAATCATTTAAATGGTTGTAGAGTGCATATTAGGTAAAACTCGAAAGGTGTTCACACGCACTACCATACAAGTTAATAAACTTAATAGTTTATAATAAGATGGGTGTTTATCCGGTTTATGACAAAAAAACTGACTATAATATATAGTAGATAGTATATAGCGACCTGTGAACCTTAAATGATAAAAAATAAATAAAATTTTATCATATTATTATTTATTCTAGAGTCTAAATATGGTACTCACGAGGAATGCATATTTCGCATTTGGTTTTGTATGCATATTATTATACAATAGCTTCGTATACATTATAAAGCCAGTTTTGCAATTAATTGGAGAACTGTTCAAAAATACCAGTGTCTTTCGCAGCATCAGACGGTCCGGACTGCAACTAAACTGTCGGAAACTATATGACTAGCTTAAGGTAAAGATACAATTTTACATACATATGTAAATATATATGAAATATATACCCGTATATGAATTAAATACATTTGCTAATGTGAAACAATATTTTAGATGAAACTTTTGACAATTGGAATTTGTGTGATTTTTGGCACGCTTGCAGATGCTGAGGTCTTAAGAGTTACCCCAAAACTTGCCAATTTGGTGCCCACCATCATTCAAGAAAATTATAAGCTAATGCCAATTGAAGACACATTCAATCTATCGTATGTTGGGAATATGTTTTATTAATAAGCGGAGAATAAACACATTTTCTTCTTAACAATAGATTAGATTTTCCTGAAGACGGTAACCGAGAGGAAGAAACAAAGCTAATTGTAGATGAAAATGGAAAAGAAGTACTTGCAGTGAAAGGTCGTCTCCGCTTAGTCTACAGCGAGACTCCGTTATATGTAACAATTATATACGAGGCTGATGGAAATGGCTACAGAGCGAAGTATATGTATTTTCCAAATCGCCCTGATATGACATACTTCACCAGTGCCAGTTTTTTAAAGACCGCTGCTGGTTAAAAATAATGAAGGCAAATTACAATAAAAACTAATTATTTGAATTACAATACAGTAATCCCCGCTTAAGTGCCCGTTCTTAACTTGCGAAACTTTTGAGACACTTAAGCGGGGATCACTGTATGTAAAATAAAATTTACGTTTACCCTTAACAGCCGGTTTCGCGAAACAAATTTAAGTAAAATAATTAAATTCCGTTTCACCATTTGACTTAATTTGCCATTTAAATATTAATGGCTATCAGCTGAATTCCCATTTGTTTACCATTTTGACAGAGAAATACAATTTATTTGTTTACATAAATCAGCTGTTATTCTTACTAAAATCCCTGTCTTTTAATTTTTTGCATACCAAATTTCAATAATATTAAAAGGAAAGTTTCTGATTGCCATTCACTTGGGAGTGGCCAGGAACGATTCTTTTACATGTGGCTCAAGCAGCTCAAAACTTCCGGTCTTAGACCAAGTAGGCGAGCTAAAGTGAGAAGGCGAAACCCGCTTATGCGGTTGTGCGTAGGGTTTGGGACCCACCACATAAAAACACCCCCCAATGAAAAGGAAGAAACAGCCTCGGATGAGAGACCCCAATTTTGATGACGACCATTGCAAACGTTTAAAGGACTACGAATTAAGGGCATGCACCTGGAATGTCCGGACCCTTAATTGGGAAGGTGCCTCTGCCCAGCTGGTTGATATCCTCGTAAAAGTATAGGCTGACATCACCGCAATCCAAGAAATGCGATGGACGGGACAAGGACGGAAGAAGGTGGGTCCTTGTGACATCTACTACAGCGGCCATATAAAGGAGCGCAAATTCGGTGTGGGATTCGTGGTGGGAGAGAGACTCCGTCGTCGAGTCCTGGCATTGACTCCGGTGGATGAACGTCTAGCCACAATCCGCATAAAAGCGAGGTTCTTTAACATATCGCTGATTTGCGCCAACGCCCCGACGGAAGAGAAGGACGAAGTGATCAAAGATACCTTCTATGAGCGCCTAGAACGTACCTATGAGCGCTGCCCCCGCCACGATGTCAAAATCGTCCTTGGCGATTTCAACGCTAGGGTGGGTAAAGAAGGTGTCTTTGGCAAAACAGTCGGAAAATTCAGCCTCCATGACGACACATCACCAAACGGTCTGAGGCTGATCGACTTCGCCGGGGCCCGAAATATGGTCGTCTGTAGTACTAGATTCCAGCATAAGAAAATCCATCAAGCTACTTCGCTGTCCCCGGATCGAATCACTCGCAACCAGATCGATCATGTTGTGATAGATGGACGGCATGTCTCCAGTGTTTTTGATGTGCGTACGCTTCGTGGTCCCAACATCGACTCGGACCACTATCTTGTAGCAGCTAAGATACGCACCCGCCTCTGTGTAGAAAAGCGCACACGTCAACAAACACAAGGAAGGTTCGACATCGAGAAGCTGCAATCACAACCGACAGCCGAACGGTTGCTCGACTCGACTTGCACTTCTGCTCTCTGAGAGCACTCATCAGCTTCTCGGTATAAGGGAGCTGTGGGACGGCTTATCAAATTCCTTACGTACAGCTGCAACCGAAACCATTGGTTTTCGGAAAAGTCAAAAAACAGCTGGTATGATGAGGATTGTCGTCTCGCAGTGGAGAGAAAACAGACTGCCTACCTCGCAATGTTGCGATCGACCGGATGGGAAAGATACCGAGAGGTGAAGAGGGAAGCGAGACGCATTTGTAGACAAAAAAAGAAAGAGGCCGAAATGCGTGAGTATGAAGAGCTAGACAAGCTGGCCGACAGGGGTAATGCTCGAAAACTTTACGAAAAGATCCGGCGACTAACTGAAGGTTTCAAGACCGGAGCACACTCCTGTCCTGTAGGACCCCCAGAGGTGATCTAGTTATTGATGACCAGAGTATACTGAGTTTGTGGAGGGAACACTTCTCCAGCCTGCTGAATGGCAGTGAAAGTACAACACCAGGAGATGGCGAAACCGATTCCCCAATCGACGACGATGGAGCAGATGTTCCATTGTCCGACCATGAAGAAATTCGAATAGCAATTACCCGCTTGAAGAACAATAAGGCGGCGGGGGCCGATGGATTACCGGCCGAGCTATTCAAATACGGCGGCGAAGAGCTGATAAGGTGCTTGCATCAGCTTCTTTGCAGAATATGGTCGGAAGAAACCATGCCTGACGATTGGAATCTCAGTGTACTCTGCCCAATACACAAAAAGGTAGACCCCACAATTTGCGCCAATTTCCGTGGGATAAGCCTCCTCAACATCGCGTATAAGGTTCTGTCGAGCGTATTGTGTAAACGACTAAAGCCCACCGTCAACAAACTGATTGGACCTTATCAGTGTGGCTTTAGACCTGGAAAATCAACAACAGACCAGATATTCACCATGGGCTTTCGACAGCACGAAAAGGAGCTGCCTTTATGCCGCGATGTCTGAATTTGCTATCCCCGCAAAACGAATACGGTTGTGTAAGCTGACACCAAAAGCTCAGTCAGGATCGGGAAGGACCTCTCTGAGCCGTTCGATACCAGACGAGGTTTCAGACAAGGTGACTCACTCTCGTGTGAAGAAAAAAATACGAGCTGCAGAGCTAAATAGAGAAGGTACAATCTTCTATAAGAGTGTACAGCTACTGGCGTACGCCGATGATATCGATATCATTGGAAACAACACCCGCGCCGTTAGTTCTGCTTTTTCCAGACTGGATAAGGAAGCGAAGCGTACGGGTCTGGTGGTGAACGAGGACAAGACGAAATATCTCCTGTCATCAAACAAACAGTCAGAGCATTCGCGTCTTGGCTCCCACGTCACTGTTGACAGTCATAACTTTGAAGTTGTAGATAATTTCGTCTACCTAGGAACCAGCATTAAGAGCAATAACAATGTCAGCCTGGAAATCCAACGCAGAATCACTCTTGCCAACAGGTGCTACTATGGACTAACAAAAACCAACTCTACAAGTCTCTCATCATTCCCGTCCTACTTTACGGTGCAGAAGCGTGGACGATGTCAACATCTGATGAGACGGCACTAAGAGTTTTCGAGAGAAAGGTTTTGCGGAAGATTTATGGTCCCTTAAACATTGGGAACGGCGAATACCGCAGACGATGGAACGATGAGCTGTATGTGTTATTCGACGACATAGACATGGTCCAGCGAATAAAAAAACAGCGGCTACGCTGGCTAGGTCATGTTGTTCGAATGGATGAAAGTACTCCAGCTCTGAAAGTATGCGATGCAGTACCCGCTGGTGGAAGCCGAGGAAGAGGGAGACCTCCACTCCGATGGAAGGACCAGGTGGAGAGGGACCTGGCTTCGCTTGGTATAACCAATTGGCGCCATACTGCCAGAAGGAGGGATATCTGCGGTGTAAGCGGTGTCTACGCCAGTCAACAACAACAACAACAACAAATGTCAATAATGGTGAAACGCAGGAAACTTAAGTGCAAAGTTATATAAAAATTAAAATAATAATAATAATGGCTGCCGTTTATATTTCAACAGTCTTTACAAGCAATATGATGATAATGATGATGTAAGAGTTGTTGAAATTATGGATGAGAATTGATAAATTTTGTATTTACTATTTACTAATATTTACTCATTTAAATAAAACCACTTCCTTCGAATATAGTTTCTATATTATTATACTTCATGTCCATTCAAAAAGTGAACACATTGCTTTGATTTGCTTGATTTTTTATGTACAATTACTCATGTCGCGAACGCACCTAAAAATGCTCACCCAAAAAAGTGCCCAACGCGCCATAAAATCAAGTTTTCACTTCTGCCTGAGTGCAACCCCATTCTAGTTATTTCTTTGTCAAAATGGTAAACAAATGTGAATTCAGCTGATAGAAAAGCGTAACCATGGTTACATATGACAGTATTTAAATAATATTTAAAAGGCAAAGCGTGACCATTTAAATAAAAATGAAGTCAAATGGTGAAACTGAAATTAATTACTTTTTACTTAAATTTATTTCGTGAAACCGGCTGTTAATTTCCTTCCGCTATTGGAATATATCTTTGAATCATCCCTATAAGAAACCTATTAGTTAAATCATACATTAATTATAAGAGATTTCTATTAGTTTTATAAGACCAAATTGTCCGAATTTAACAGAAACTCTTGTGTTAATATTTGCATACTGCAGCAGGAGTCAAGCTCATTGTAGAAAACTACAAGTAACAAATCTACAATACAATGAAAGAAATTGCGATAAGAATGCAATAGAATTAAGGAAAACGCTAGACAGTTCACGCGGGTTTACTACTTATTTAATAATTTCATTTTAAAATATACTACTAACACGACACTACTCGACTTGCACTCCTACTATCTGAGTACACTCATCATCATCTCGTTTGAGGGAACTGTGGAACAAAAGACACTGCGTACCGCTGCATCCGAAACAATTGGATTTCGGCAACGAAACGAGCTGATACAATGAGAACTGCCGGCGGAGAGAAAGCAGACTCCCTACCTCGCAACGTTGCGAAAGACCACAGAACATGGGGAATGTTTCCGAGATATGAAGAGGCAAGCGAGAGAAATTTGCAGACATAAAAAGAAAGATGCCGAAATGAGAGAGTATGAAGAGCTTGAGAAGCTGACAGACATGGGTAATGCTCGAAAATTTTATGAAAAATGAAGAGATTTACAGAAGTTCATGTAGGGACCAAGGTGGAAATCTGATCACTGATGTCCAGAGCATACTGGGTTTATGGAGGGAACACTTTTCCGAACTGCTGAATGACAGTAAATGTTCAACAACAGGAGATGGCGAACACGATTCCCCAATCGATGGCGATAGAACAGATGTTCAATTGCCCGACCATGAAGAAATTCGCATAGCAATTATCAGTTTGAAGAACAACAAAGTTACATTGACCGATGAATTGACGAGCCGTTCAAATACGACGGCGAATTTATAAGATGCATATATTAGGTTCTTTGCAGAATATGGTCGGATGAAAGCATGCCCGACGATTAGAACCTAAGTGTACTCTGCCCAATCCATAAAAGCGAGACCCCACAATCTGCGCCAATTACCGTGGGATAAGTCTCCTCAATATCGCATATAAGGTCCAATGGAGCGTACTGTGTGAAAGACTAAAGCTCACCGTCAACGAACTGATTGGTACTTATAAGGTCCTTTGATCAGGAAAATCCACCATGGATCAGATATTCACCATGGGCCCGAGACAGAATGCACACCACCTTTTCATCGATTTTAAAGCTGCCTTCGATAGCACGAAAAGGAGCTGAACTAATACGACTATGTAAACTGACGTCGAGCGACACCAAAAGCTCCGTCAGGATCGGAAAGGACCTTTCCGAGCCGTTCGATATCAAGCGAGGTTTCAGATAAGGTGACTCACTATCGTGTGACTTCTTTAACCTGATGCTAGAAAAAACAATTCGAGCCGCAGAGCTAAATAGAGGGGTATAATCTTCTATAAGAGTGTACAGTTGCTGGCGTACGCCGATGATATCATTATCATTGGAAGCAACAATCGCGCCATTAGATCTGCTTTATCCAGACTGGATAAGGAAGCGAAGCGAAAGCGTCTGGTGGTGAACGAGGACAAGACAAAATATCTCCTGTCATCAAACAAACAGTCAGCGCATTCGCGCTGAAGTTGTAGATAATTTCATCTACCTGGGAACCAGCATTAACAGCAATAACAATGTCAGCCTCGAAATCCAGCGCAGAATAACTCTTGCCAACAGGTGCTACTTTGGACTGAGTAGGCAATTGTACAGTAAAGTCCTCTCTCGACGAACAAAAACCAAACTCTACAAGTCTCTCATCATTCCCGTGCAGAAGCGTGGACGATGTCAACATCCGATGAGACGGCACTAGGAGTTTTCGAGAGAAAGGTTTTACGGAAGATTTATGGTCTCTTAAACATTGGCAGCGGCGAATACCGCAGACGATGGAACGATGAGCTCTGTGAGTTTTACGACTACATTGACATAGTATAGCGAATAATAAAACAGCGGCTACGCTGGCTAGATCATGTTGTTCGAATGGATGAAAGTACTCCAGCTTTGAAAGTGTTCTATGCAGTACCCGTCGAATTTGTGTTTGATGAAAAGCAAGAAAATCCATGAAGATAATAAAACGAACTATGACTGGAAACAACGTAACCAAATCATTATATTTAAAAACGACTTTTATATTTTCACTAAACATTGTACTGCTGCTTTCTATAAATCTGCACTGAGAGCCTTCGACCGCACTTTAAAAAAATAACCTTGGTTGATTTCATTTTTTTTTAATTTATTTTGTTAAATAAAAGAAGAGTAATTTTGGCAAAAAAAGAGGAATTTTCACAAAAAGAGGAATTATTTGCAAAATTCCTAATATATGGTATCTACAATGTGGGTGCGCTCGTTTTCGCATAATTGTAAACACAAAAATTTTGTGAAATGTAGAAATTGAAAAGTAGAGGGAAAAGTGATTTTTATAATAGTAATTGTTGATTAAAAAACCTTAACTAAATTTAAAATTTGAATTTAATTGAATGTTAACAGTGTAATATCAAATATTTGAATATTTTCGTTTGCACAGTGACATCGGATTACAAAACGAGTTCGTTTGTGTTACCCTGTTTTGTTTCCTAACTAGTATATAAACTGGGGATTTGATACTTGCAGCTAATTGACATATGCTGCTCGATGTCACTGCCGCAGCGCCTAGCGGCATTGCTGTACGCGGGTAGTTCACCAGAAACATGCATATGTGCGTTTGAAATGTTGCTTCGGTAGCGATTGTTTCTTCGTCTTCTATCACGGCAAGTGCAAACGAGATAGCTGTATTCATGGTGGCGTATTGGTTACGCCGCTAACAGCTGCGCCGCGTATTAATTCAGTTTATAAATTTGTTTGTTGTGTGTTGGTGCGTTGCGAAAATGGAGCCATCTGAAACTGTTCAAGAAAGTTCTAGTGATCAAGGACAAATGTATTATACTAAGCCGTCAGATAATGGTGTAATAGTGAAAATAAATTCAATGAAGTTGATACGATTGGTCCGTTGCAATGACGTATTGTACAACAGTTTTGCGGATGGCTATAATGACAAAACTTACAAAGAGATAATTTGGGAGCGCATTTACCGAGCATTATTCCCTTTTTACGATACATACAAACCCCAACATCAAGATTGTATACGTAAGTAAATACCTAAACGAAGCACAGCTTATTTACATATTTGTGTTTTGGTTTGCTGCACACTGCGTTCCGATATTTTTGCACTTTCTACGCAGGTAAAACACCTATCCTTTTTTCAATGTGTGAATGTAGAACGTAAACAAGGTTTGCTATCAAAGCTAATATCCTATGGACGCTTATTTCGGTGTTGCTCATCGTGTTACAAAAATATATCATGAGTTCTTTATCAGCTGAAGTGTAATAATAGCGATCACACGATAACTCTACACTCGATAATCATATTGTAATCCAACATAATTATTTGCGTTTAGCAATTGGTACGGCGCAATTGTATAATTGTTGATATAAACATAAGGAGCCGCATTCTTCTCGTTTGTTATCGATATTGAAAACTTGATATGTGTAAGAGCCGATATTTAACCGATAAGAATACTTATATTGAGTTCTCACGTAACATTCGAATTAAATTATGTCATGGCAATTATCTACGATTGGTCACTGCTCTGCTCGTTATCTTTGGGCGCAGCTCGCTTGTCAAAAGTGCTGCCCGTTTGTTTGAATTACTGGATTGTGTGTTCTATTGTCTTCTCTATAACGCTTAGCCAATAGATAACAGCTATTATTACAATCACTATGGAGGGATACTCTTGCTCTTGCAGGACAAAAAACAGAAACGGGTTGGAATATCTATGAAATTCTTTATTCCTGTGAGAGTACATTTGATGCCATTATGTATGGACTTCCTTTTGCTTGGTCACCACGGGCACGCTTGCAGAAGTCCAGACGCTGAACCCCAATTTTTGACGCTTTTCAAGCATAAATCGTCCGAAAGTGCTGCAACTTCACGTTCGATATTCGTACGAAGTTGGAATAATAATTTTGGCTTCTTGAAACGTACTATATATATTTCTCTGATGAAATGTTGAAAACTACTAAAACTGCTTTAATACAGTAAAAAAAAGCACTTGAGATCCAAATGCTATAGTTTGTATAGTTTGAAAATGGCGTGTGAGGGTATATAATGTTCAGTTACACCAGACGGCGTTAATTCGGATTAACTGCTTTAATCGCGGTTAATTCGAGAGTTATCTCAGTTAATCCTCAAAGTTTTAGAGAGTTAGTGGCATTTTCATTGGCAACATTGTTAAAAATGGCCGCTTTTGATCTAATACTGACAGCTGTTTTTCAAAGCTCTGCTACATCAATATTTGTAGTTATCATATAAGGTCGGTTGGGAACTAGAATTAATTCGTATGGTAAGCCGCCGGTCTCGTCCGGTTTCATTTTGTGTAACTTTTTTCTAACATAAGCTTCTTGGTCGGCATTATGATAGCCAATGAAAACAGCCGATGCCAATGAAATAATTTTATTTTGATAACTATTCAAAATTTTATTGTTGTATCCGTTGACAGCTTGTCTGTTCCTTCCGGACATACATATTGCGCATATTCTTTAGTAACAAATCTAGATTCAATCACGTTCAATTCTTCTTGTGTTAAAATAGTTCCATCTCCGTGATGACGAGCAGCAGTTGTAATAATGTATACAAAATATAGTAACACTAAAGTATACAAAAGCATTACAACAATGTTTTTATTAATTCTATTAACACTTTAGATTTGTTTTTTTTTTAACACAAAACTTTATCCATATTTATTTTGACCATCCCGGATCTAATAATGATTGTAGATTCCTTAAAAGTTCAGAATATTATAGAAAAAGCGGTAAACAATAGGAAATTTTATTTATAAGTTCAACCTTCTTTTTAACCCGCATTGACAACACAATTCATTTTTAAGCGAAGATTTTAAATAAGCTAAATGCGTTTTATTTGTTCATGATTTAGCTACTAGCTTGTGGTGGTCAAATAAAACACTCCTATTAACTCAATAACTCAACAATCTCATTCCAACACTGCAATAACACTTATGCCCGGTTTCACAGTTCGTACTTAAGTTGTGCCCAAATAAAATCTTAGCTAAGCATTGTTGTTGACTGAGTAGTCATTTGCGTTTCACAGTCGATGCTTATTTTCTATAAAATTCTATTATGATATATGGCAGCACAATGAAAAACATTTGTTTACAAATACCATCTGACAAATTGAAATTATTGTTGATGAAAAATAACTTTGCCACGAATAAATTTAGAATCTGGGAAATGGATGGAAACAATTAAAGGACACCGAATTTCACCGCAAGCGAGTGGTGCACCTATTGCAACTAGCAGGAAAGCATATAACCGTCATTGAATGCAAGAAATTCCAAAAAATTTTTTCAGCAAATAATTTTTATTTTATTTTTTTGACAAAAAAGTCAATATTCAAAACAAAAATCAGCTGTTACTTAAGCACTGCTTAAGTCTCCCATTTTCAGTACTTAAGCAGACCTGAAGTATGAACTGTAAAACCCAATATTTCTGTTTTATCTTAAGCACATCCTAAACAGTGACTGTGAAACCGGGCATTAGTCTAGCATACATAGGTACTATGTTGTAGACCAACTTTTGCCCGACCAACTTTTGGATACGACCAACATCAAACAAGCGTTAACGCTATTCACAGTAGAGCTTTCAATACACTCCTTCTCGTTGAAAATCGTTCCTGCAGTCAAACTACCAAACATAGCAGAATCACAGTTCGATGTGACCTTGTCAAACCAGAGTAATATTCGCGCTACGGCGTTCTGGATACTGGAGTCAGTTACACTCTTACTTATACGGAATAGGGTATTTACGCATTAACGTCACCCCACCTATTCTAACTTACTCATTAAATATGGTTAATTGCAACACACACTTATGCTACCCCTATTCCTAGTAACAGCTTATTTCCTGGACATTCTATCCATTCCAAATTGGCATAAGCCCTATTTTTTAACTTTCTGTTGACGTTCCATAAGTGCGAGAAATAACTTGACTCTCAAAACTATTGTTCCAACACATGTTCATAGTATTTTCTCTACATCATCTTTTTTATTGCGAATTACATATATACAACTTTATAAACAACAAATAAATTGAATTCTTATCTTATAGGTGCAAATGTACGTCGTCGTTGGAAAACCCTTCGTGACTCAATTTCACGCGAGGTCAAAAAGAATGCTACACTTGAAAATTATTTAAGGAAAAAAGAGAGTCCGATTATTTCTGAGCTCGAGTTCTTAATACCACACATTAAAAGTGCACATTGTGCGAGGTAATAACTATTTTTTTAATTGAATGTTTTACTTGAAATACATATTACTTTTAATTCTAGATTAGCTGATGAGATGGGATTACGGGAATGTTACACCAGCACAATGGTGGTTGAGCAGGAGCCACAAGATGAGGATAGTCTTAACGACTTGATTGACTTGACCGAAGAATGTGATATTAAGCCATTTATTAAACAAGATGGCTTTCAGTATGATGATATGGATACATGTGATGGTTCACTTCAGCATGAAACATTATCCCCGACTGCAAATATCGACGTAGGGAGTCAATTTATAAATGGCATTGAAGTGGTACCAGCAACAGAGAATGATGAATCGATTCAATCATCATGGAACAAAGAGTTTTGTACGCTTGCACAGTTTAAGGGTGGTGAGTTTATCAATCCTGTTGACGTCTGTACGGAACAGGAGCATGGAGAGAATTCAGAGGCTACTGATAAAGAGGCTAGAGAAATGAATGACACAGCTGCAACTGAACCTATTAGTAAGCGAGCACGGAACGAATCGGAAGATACTCCCAAAGAATTACAAGCCAAAATACTGCAATTGTTGAGTAGTTTAGAGCATCGTGAACGCAGCGACTGTGAAACCCAAGACGAGGATCGTATGTTTTTATTGTCACTGGTTTCTGACTTAAAACGCGTACCAGCGGCGAAAAAAATGATGGTGAAAATGGAAATTGTAACGGCAATCGCAAGAGCCAATCAAAGCCCATGAGATATGTGAGCCTACCATTTATTCAACATAGAGTGGGTTCATCCTTCTTTTATAAGCCGATATTAATTAGTTTTATTGTATAGTTGTAGTGTTAATATCGTTTTATAAAATCTAGTTTTAGGTATAAGTGCGTTAGCTTTTCGATAAATTCGTAAACATCGTTACACCAAACATTTAGACATAAATGAAGTATTCACATAGCCATTAGTTCACTTAGGAAAGTATAAACCAGTACTGCCTTTATAAAACTTTAGAAATTATGTTAATTTCATTGAAATAAATTTGTTATGTTAATATTTATAGTACGCGTGTTTTTTGTACATTATTTAGAAATTATATTAATTTCTTTTAAATTAATTTGTTTGCATATTAATACATATGTGCTTGTTTAGTATATTTTGACAGGTGAATAAAATTTCAAAATTTAAATTTGCCAAATTATGCCATTTTAATTTAAAGGCATACGTAATAACTGCTAACTTACAGTAGTGACGAACGAGCAAAATTAATGCGCCGTTAGAAATGCTAATGCGCATTGAAATTTTATGGTGACAGACGGACAAAAGTGCATTTAGTCAGCTTTTGGAGTAATCTGCCTATTCATTAAAAAAATAAACAAATCTATCAGTACATTTCGTCGCTGGTTGTCGTTGTTGTTGTTGAAACTGCTCGCTGTTTGCTTCCTGTCATCTAAAAACATTAAAATTAGTTATTGTTAATATATTTGCACATAATTTACTTTGTAAAATATAAATATAAATCATGTGTTTAAGTTTTTTCTTCGTGGATGTCTACATTAATAGTTAGCATATTCATAAATTTCAGCGAATTGATAGTCCAGAGTTGAAGATACAGTTGAACTTCCATAACTATAACATCTATAACTCGAAGTGCTCCATAACTCGAACCATTGGATTGGTAATAGACGTGGTATTTAATACAAATTACCTTCCGTATCTCGGAAGTCTCTCCAATTCGAAGTTTTTTTTGTGGATTATGGTGATACGAGTTTGGGAAGTTCAACTGTAATTGACAATTATGTGTATTTAATGCTCCGTTAAGTTTTCAAACTTTTATGTAATGAATTAGCCCGTTATAAATTGCAGTGCTTTCTTGTGAGCTGTGTAAAAAGTAAATGCATAATTAAAAAAAAACAAAATTAAATAACAAAATGTAGGCATATTTTATTAATTAACTTTAAGCTAACCAAATTTGTAGTAATATAAATAAGTCTGTAAAATTTTTTCTATGTAACATGCTGGTTTATGAGCTATATTTTTAATAGTAGTTTCAGTTGCCACTTTAATTCAGTCTTAGCTTGTCTTCTTTCTAAATTGTCTCAATTAAGCAACTAACGCATTAGATATGTATATAATATATGCTCATCACACACGAGCTCGTATTTTTGTAAGATAGTGGAAGGTAGTAGGAGTTAAACTGAAAGTTGTTTAAGAAAAGAAAATAAATAAATAAAATATTAAGATGTCTCAATAAAGTTATCGCTGAAATGATCAGAGTTATATTTTCTACAGAACAAAACATTTATAATCTCCAATCAAGCACTATGTAGCCGCACAAACAAAACTCACTGCGCTTCGAAAATCTTAAGAGTGAGATGGTGTGGATTGGACACACCTTACGCAAACCTGCAAACGACAAAGCAAGAAATGTTATTGACTAGAGAGAGACCAGTCGGCTGACCCGATCATACCTGGAGAAGGCAGTTGTATGCTGAGCACAGACCAACAGGCAAAAGGTGGGGCGTGTGGCGCATGTGACAGAAGTGGTTGGAACTACCCAGTTCTCAGACATTATAGTCTTGTAAAAAACATATTTGGAGTCGGTACTCGGTCCGTACTTATGAATAATAAATGGAACCAGGCTTTCCAAGTGTTCCCGATTTCTATGAAAGGTCCAATGAAAAAAAACTTTGACCCAAGGCTCATTTGTAGGAATCGGAACCTATAAGCATCAAAAAGAACTTACAATAATTAGCGTTCAAATCAATTTGGGCAGAAGACAATAGTCTAATTTAAAATTTAGACATAATGAAGTACGTGAATTAATTATAATAAACCGGAATCCCCAATTGAAGACTGTCGAATTGATATCCCGCACAAGAGCAATATTTAATCGATCTCATGGTCCATGACCGTGGACGAAGATAACATTTCTATAGGGTTTATCAAGAGAAATATTTGGTGAAGGCAAAACAACTCAACAATCTCTTCGTTCAAAAACTGCTTGATAGTGCACTACTGTGATGGTACTCAAAGTAATGAACAGCAATTGCTGTAGTGAAATATCGCTTACTTACCGTGATTGCCTCAAATTTAGTTACTAGCTCAAGGTGATCTTTGGATTTATCTAAAATTAGTGGGTATTCATGGTCACATTCAACTGATACCAGTTTAGGAGTCCTTAATAATAAGTTTATATACCGAACGAATTATACTCGGTTGTAAAAGAAAGGGATATCTAATGGAACATAGAAATAATGAACTATTTAGTTTGGAGTGGTGATGTGATAAAAAGTGAAATACTTTTTGTTAATAATGGTATTACTTTGCGCTTTTCTGTATCACCGGTATATCAGTGGGCTCACGGTGCACCTGATTATTGCAGTTACAGCTTGCATGAATCGTCCGGCAGCTTGAATAGGGAAGACTCTGTTCTGATTAATGAGAGATGTATGAATCGTCCGGCAGCTTGAATAGGGAAGACTCTGTTCTGATTAATGAGAGATTTGTGTCATTTGGAATTTGTTGGATGCTTCATTTGTATTCGTTCTTTTCAGTGGTTTCAAAGCATTTTGATTGAGATAGAACGGCAACGGGTTGGGTTAGCAGGGAATTATAGTCTCCTGTGTATGTTAAGCTGAGACTCTAGAAAAACAAGAATGGGGTTGCACTCCGGGAGTGCAGGCAGAAGTGAAAACTTGAACTTATGGCGTGTTGGGCACTTTTTTGGGTGAGCATTTTTAGGTGCGCTGGCGACATGAGAAATTGTACATAATCAAGTAAGGAAAGGCTAAGTTCGGGTGTAACCGAACATTTTATACTCTCGCAATTTATTTATTTAACTTTATTTATATTATATAATACACAATTTAACCACATATTCGTCATATATATTGTATAAAGTCCATTGAAAGTTGGAAACCATAATATTAGGTTAGAAGCACCGAGGTCCTCGTGTTCGATATATGGGGCCTTAAAAACCTATGGTCCGATTTCGGCGATTTTTAGAATGGGGCTGCCACGCTATAAACATAGTATTTGTGCAAAGTTCTGCACCGATATCTTCACTAGTGCTTACTTTATATGTATATTGTAAAGTAAACGATTCAGATCGTCTTCAAAGTTCTGGTATATAGGAAGTAGGCGTGGTTGTGATGCGATTTGGCCTATTTTCACAACATATCATACATTTTCCATTTTGTAAAAAAATCTGAGTGCAGCTCTCATCTGCCATTTCTTATGTGAAATTTAGTGTTTCTAACGTTTTTCGTTAGTGAGTTAACCCACTTTTAGTCATTTTCAACCTAACCTTTGTATGCGAGGTGGGCGTGGTTATCATCCGATTTCTTTCATTTTTGAACTGTATTAAGAAGTGGCAAATTGTCAAAATCGGACCATGACTTTTCAAGGCCCCTGATATCGAACATGAAGAACTCAGTGCCTAAGGGTAATTTAACACCGAAAATATCTCAGATATTTTAATGTAATTCATTCCCTCTGAATTTTTTTCTTATAACAGTTACTCTCTGTACCTGAAATGGTAAAAATCGGGTCATAACTTCCCCCAGATCCCATATACCTAATTATAAGTAATATTAATTTAAGTGAGCGTATAGTCTTCGATACATTGTATCTTGGTGGTGAAAACGAGTGAAATCGGTTTAGGAATTACCTCAGTCCCCATATACTATTTACGGTAATATTCGTTATTCTATTGAACTTTATGCTGAATATATGGGTCGAATTGTGTTGTCTTTATAAAATTACATCAATAAATTGCGAGAGTATAAAATGTTCGGTTACATCCGAACTTAGCCCTTCCTTACTGGTTTTGTGTAACTTTTGTCTAACATAAGCTTCTTGGTCGGCATTATGACAGCCAACGAAAACATCCGATGCCAATGAAATAATTTTATTTTGATAACTATTCAAAATTGTATTGTTGTATTCGTTGACAGCAATATTTGTAAACATAAGTCTTGTCCCTTACGGACATACAGATTGCGCATATTCTTTAGTAACAAATCTAGATTCAATCACGTTCAATTCTTCTTGTATTAAAATGGTTCCATATCCGTGATGACGAGCAGCAGTTGTAATAATGTATACAAAATATAGTAACACTAAAGTATACAAAAGCATTACAACAATGTTTTACTAATTCTATTAACACTTTAGATTTGTTTTTTTTTACACAATACCATAGCAGCAACACAAGTCAAATGAAATATTTAAATAAATAAATCTTCCGTTTAATATTAATTTATAAAATAAATATAAAAAACTCTCAATCTCGTCTGTCGCGAGGGCACGAACGAATGCCCATGCAAAGACTACGTATAGCATGCAGCGCTCTCGCATACTTATACACTCTGAGTATACATATATGTAGGTATGTAATCACGTCTGTCGCGAGAGCACGAACGAATGTCCATGCAAAGAGCGCGTATAGTATACATATATTATAAGAATACACGCGGAGTATATCTGTGTAAAATCTCATCTGTCGCGAGAACGGCTGAAAATGCTCACCCACAAAAGTGTTTTCACTTCAAAAATTGAATATAAGGAGAGTTTTCCCTAAATGAGTAACGGAGGCAATTAAATATCTTTCCAAACAGTCTTCACAAGTTGCTTCATTTAGGGTCCTCGGAACTATTTAAGGACATGGAATGTAAAACTTACCTACGCAAAAAAGTTTATATCATATAGCCAAATTACAATGCAGAAGTGGCAGTGACAGGGACAGCAGCAGTGATCAACTATTAAGTGCTGAACACATAGACGACGACAAGCGACGGGCGACATCTGTCAAATATTAAAATACACGCGTTCTTATGGGCACAGTTTTTTAGACAACAGCACGACTTGAAAAGGGTTGAAGTCTTCACTGTCGCCAAATTAGAAATGTTTCTAATTTTTCCGACGCTGTAGAGCTGCCACTAATATGCGAAATGTAAATTTATTCAAAGTTCTCAACAAGTATGACGTTATTTTGCCAGCAAAAGCGTAAAATATCTTTTATATATGATTTATAATAACAATCGATTATTTAAAACAAATAAATCGACATATTTTTACATTTTTTGCAGAAAAAATTTCACTTTAAACTAAATATGTAAATTTTATTGAAGTGGAAGGTGAAAGGGTACGACAACAATGAAATTGCTTTTGATATGTCGCTGCCGTCTTCAAAAGAGACATTTGTAATCAGCCGTCTCTACGTCGTGCCGCGTCGTCGTCTTTGTGTTCAGACCTTTAAGCAGAGATAAAGAGATGTACAACTCTCATATCACTGGAAGTGAGAGCGCAATATTAAACGTCAAAACCACCTAAACTTTGACAGTTTGTCGAGATGAGGAGGTTTTGACGTTTCGCAATTTGGAAACTGGAAAGGCCAGATTGAAATGTTGCCAAAAAAATAATGCGACGGAGACATTTTTAGCCGCCTTGCAAGATTACTAATAAGAACTTAAAACAATAAATATAAATGAAAACGCGTAATTTAAAAGTGGTTTAAGAATATTTTTGTAAATTGCAGCATCGAGAAACTAATTTTTCATGGAAAATTGTAAAAGAAATTGATTTATTTTCAGTTGACACTTAATAATTAAACTTATTTATTACTGAAACTTCGAAAAGCGGCTATTTTAATATACCATTTTATCGCTAAATGAAATTGAAATAAGTTATTTTATATTAAACATTCAGTATATAATAATTTTTAACCATAATAAATGTTGGGTATTTTAATTTAAATGACCAAAAATTAGTATTTTGTCTGATCTGGTAATAATGCAAAATGTTATAAAAAACGCAAATTTTGAGGCGCTCTCACACTGGAATAAGTTGGACATCCCTTTATCCCTGCCTTTAAGTGTGTTAAAATGTCCTCTAAGCATACGCAACAGTGTTGCAACATTTTCTTAGCTGGACAAATACTCAAATCCTCAATTTTTTATCCCTTTGTTTCGAGCTATGCATTACGTCTTATTAAATCAATTAATTAATTTTGAAAGTAAAAACAACAAAAATATATACAGTGCAACTTCCACAACTCGAACTTCTATAAGTCGAAGATCGCCATAACTCGAACTTTTGAATTGGCAATAGCGCTTAGAAATCAAATTTCTACAAATTTCCTTCCATAACTCGAACTGCTTTAACTCGACGTTCTCTATAACCCGAAATCTTAAATTGGCAATAGAAGTAAAATTTCATACAAATATAATACAAATATTACAATCCTACTATCAAGGAACAATTTTAAAGGAGTCCCTATATTCGTATGGAGGCGAACAAAAAATATGATATTACACTTATAGATTTCATAAATCGTGTAACAAAGGCATGATATACAGACGTCAAGAGCCAAACAATAGCAAAGTACAACAAACAAAATTACAGAATACACGTTTTAATGTATTTATATAAAACTTGTTGCGAAGTAAATAACTTAAACTGTGGGTAAATCTATATTTTACAGCTTTTTGAAAAATTTATCCTTTAATGAAAATTCTATAAGTTGAAGTTTTTTTGTGGATTATGGTGATTCGAGTTAGAGAAGAACCACTGTATTTGTGTTGTTCTTTTTGTCAATAATTTGTCCTTTGAGTTGCTTTCACCATTGAGAACTGCCTAAATTTGCGAAACAAACTTGGTAGCACTAACTCGCGATAGAATTTTTAATGAGGTATCCGCATAATCTCTTGCACGGATTCTACTGGATAACTTTGTTTTTGCTGAGCAGCGCCCAAAGCCGGCGAGTAGAGAAGTTACCAATCGATTACAGCTAATGATGCAGTAAGCAGTAAACAGTAAATGTAACGAAAATATATTCATGAACTCCAAAAAATTAGTAAAATTTGACCTCAGGTTGATGCCTACTGCCAGTGCGTCTAGGTGAGAGCTACCACTAAAATACATTAATTCTAAAATAACAGCTGATAACTGGCACTGCCACTGCTGCATAGTAATTTGGCTGTTTTCTATCGGAAAATGTGGAATTTTTATCGCTACAGCTCTATTAGGTCGGCTTAGGCAGCCTCACTCCACATATTTTTTTCAAACTTTCTGCAATTTTTTACTTATTTCAGTTTTATTTGTGTGTTAGGTTTTTTCAATCTGACATTTTGTAGTGAAAAGCAGAGGATTCGAATAGATTATATACACCTCCGTGACGAGATTAATAAGTGTCATATTTGGCGAAATCTTGCTAAACATGGTATTAGTTTACAATGTTCTACGTTGTAACGTTGGTTATTGGTCCACATTTTTATTAAACTTTATTTTATAAATATAAAAAAACAAAGATTAGTAGTTTAAAAAATGATGCAATATCAATCTACTAGTATTTTCATTGCAAGCATTCGGGTAGTGATGTATTAGCTGTCATCGATTGGCTAACTGCTATAGACAAGCCAATCGAACAAACTTTCCAAATTTTCATACGAACTGGCAG
Organism: Zeugodacus cucurbitae; assembly: GCF_028554725.1. Lineage (NCBI taxonomy): Eukaryota > Metazoa > Arthropoda > Insecta > Diptera > Tephritidae > Zeugodacus > Zeugodacus cucurbitae. The sequence goes on from NC_071670.1 coordinate 19,401,270, forward strand.
CACTGAAATCGAATTGTCTATACTTGGTCGCACTGAACTCTTCTACCACCGTCCATGTCTTACCTTTTCTGCAACAAATTTAATTTATATTAAAGTTTTTTATTCAATACAAAAATACTACGATTTATCTTCGCCTGCCAAGTTCAATTTCGAATTTGTGTATAACAATTTTAATTACTTTGACAGTAATTTGCCCTTTGAGCCGTCCACAATAGTAAAATGGTTCTAAAATGTGTAAAAAAAAACTTGGTAGCACCCAGCAATCGGCGATAGAATTTTTAATGAGGTATTCGCATACTCCCCTGCACGGATTCAACTAGATAACTTTGTTGTTGCTTTCACATGCAAAATTTTTCATAGGCAAGCAGCGCCCAAAGATAGCGAGCAGAGAAGTGAACAATCGATGGCAGCTATTATAAATCTTCGCAAACTATGAATCAATAATACATTTCCGGATACTTATACTATGTTTACATTTAACGTGATTATCTCCATTTACGAGCTTAACTCGATAATCTGTAATTAAGAAACGAGATTTCTCATACGAAATTCCTCTCTTGATAATCCGAGATTATAAAACTATCTCGTTTTATACAACAAGCAAGAATGATAGAAGACAAGATTACGACAGGCTGAGCGTTCACGACCAACGAATGGGAATAGGCAACAGAAGAATTGTCAAATTGAAAACGGAAATGTGAAACATAGTGAACCAAATTGAATAATGTGCAGATAAAATATCACAATGAACGTAATTCTTAAAATCTTCATTTATAAAATGATCTAATATCATGCATATTTATAATTAAAATTTAAATTTTTGGTTACAAAAAGTTCGCCATTTTGCCAACTTTTTTGTTGGTTGGAAAAGTGAGAAAAAAATCTTTATAAACGACTTTTGTACTTTTGTTGTTTAATTCAGCCATTGCGGACTTCTTTTTCAAATTAATACATTTTTCACTTAAAATTTTAAATAATAATTAAGCACAAGCCTTGACTTCAGCTCTTTGTTTTGGTTTTATTGTTTTGTACCACCGTGCAATTTTGTTTTGCTCGCGTGTTCGTGGTCGTGAAACTTGTCACTCAATAGGAACTCAAAACTCAAAATAACTAACTTTAAACGCCTGTCGTAATCTTGTCTTCTATCATTCTTGTACAACTAGATTGTCGGTGTTATTCCTAGCTTTATCGATAATATTGCGAAGAAGAGGAGAAATGTCAAATGAAAATGTAAACAACAAGTAAGGAAGGGCTAAGTTCGGGTGTAACCGAACATTTTATACTCTCGCAATTTATTTATATTATTATATATATATTCGTCATATATATTGTATAAAGTCCATTGAAAGTTGGAAACCATAATATTAGGGTAGAAGCACCGAGGTCCTCGTGTTTGATATATGGGGCCTTAAACACCTATGGTCCGATTTCGGCGATTTTTAGAATGGGGCTGCCACACTATTAACATAGTATTTATGCAAAGTTCTGCACCGATATCTTCACTAGTGCTTACTTTATTTATTGTAAAGTAAACGATTTAGATCGTCTTCAAAGTTCTGGTATATAGGAAGTAGGCGTGGCTGTGAAGCGATTTGTCCTATTTTCACCACATATCATTGGGATGTAAGGAAACTATTACAAACCAAGTTTCATTGAATTCGGTCGAGTAGTTCTTGAGATATGGTTTTTGCCCATTTTCCATTTTGTAAAAAAATCTGAGTGCAGCTCTCATCTGCCATTTCTTATGTGAAATTTAGTGTTTCTGACGTTTTTCATTAGTGAGATAACCCACTTTTAGTAATTTTCAACCTAACCTTTGTATGGGAGGTGGGCGTAGTTATTATCCGATTTCAACTATTTTCATGATGTATGGTGACGTACATAATAGAACCAACTGCAGAAAGATTGGTTTATATACCTTAATTGGTTTGCGAGATATATACAAATAACCGATTTGGGGGCGGGGCCACACCCACTTCCCCAAAAAAGTTACATCCAAATATGCCCCTTCCAAATGCGATCCTTCATACTAAATTTTATTTCAATAGCTTTATTTATGGCTTAGTTATGACACTTTATGTGTTTTCGGTTTTCGCCATTTTGTGGGCGTGGTAGTGGTCCGATTACGCCCATTTTCGAACTTAACCTTCTTATGGTGCCAAGAAATACGTGTTCCAAGTTTCATTAAGATATCTCAATTTTTACTTAAGTTACAGCTTGCACGGACGGACAGACGGACATCCGTTTTGTGGACAAAACTATAATAATCTCGTAGCAACTTTGTTGCGAGAGTATAAAAATGGCCGACAGCGAGAGAAAGATGTGTAATACAACAACAAATACAACACATTTGACAATTAATAATCTCATTTGGCTATATGTAAACGGTTAGATTATTGAACGAGATTATTTTCATATATAAACATACTACTAGATCTTGTGCAAACCTCAAACAACCTAAACAGTCAGAAATCGATTATTGACAGATTGTAAGTTGCTCGTTTGAACGAAATGAGTAATACCTAAGTTGCCGATACGAACAACAAAATGCCCATATATGAACTCAGCCATACCTAAGATTGTAACCCACACATGAGTTCCACAATTTGTGAATCAATGGTTGCCACATCACAACTGGTAAAAAATGAAAAAGCTTGTGCTTACAGCGCGACATTATTCATGTCTTAATATATATAATGTTAATATTTTAATTATTCTCTCAATTGGTATTATTCTACATAATGTTAATAAAGGTTTTGAATAAATATATTTAATAAAGCAAAAGTTTGCTAGTTTTATGCAACCCTGCTCCATGTTCAAATGTTCATCGTTTTTGTGTGGAACACATTATGGTTAACGTCGTTTCTAGCGTAGGCACGACAAATGCAGTTCGTGTGGTGCGGTGCGTTAAATGCGGGTAGATCACAAATCCAAACATTTGTTTGCGAATGTTGATGCCAGAATGTAAGCACGATATTGCGATAAGGCGTGTATTTCGACGTCATCGCATCGCACGAAAACTCGTTTGATTTGAAAATGGAAATTCTAATTTCGGAAATTAAAAAGAGAGGTGTTCTGTGGAATAGAAGCCATTGTGGTTACAAAGACAGGCGAAGTGCTGAAAAAGAATGGAGCGAAGTTGCAAAAAAAGTTGGAATTCCAAGTAAGTAAAAATCCTGAATTATTTTATATTATTTATTGTAAGCAATGTTTGTTTATAATTAAACAATGTTGCATATTTATATTTTAGTAACTGAATTTATTTAAAAATTAAAATTTGAAGCACAGGTTTTTTAAGTCCCCTTGTTGGGAATGGCTTTATTAGGCATGTTCTTTTTCTTTTGGAGCGATATCCAAAGGGCAGTGCACTATACTCCAGAGCAGGAATATATAAAAATACTATTGATCGGAATTATAGTTTTTAAAATATTCGTCTTTAAAAGTTCAATTTTTTCTATAAGTAAGACATGGTATTTCACACATTTTAACGCAATTTTTTCAAATTTTTCACTTCACATATTGAAAATTACACTATTCACATTCAATTTAATTCAAATTCTAAATTTTTTAAGCAAAAATCACTTAGCACACTAATAGCTGAAACGGTTTCTGTGTTTACAATTATGTGGAAACCGAACGTTGCCACATGGTAGAAACCACAGATAATGGATTTTTCAATGACTGCGTTTTATTTACTTGCATATCATAATTTTTTGTCGTAGAACTTTCTTCTGCATCAAGTATGTATATAAAAAAGCTTTGCAGGGATGTCTGAATTTTTTTTTTCGCGTAGAACTCTTTACATCATTGGGAGCCTTCGGCCGCACTTTAAAAAAATAACCCTGGTCGAGCCAAAACCAAGGGTGTCCGAAGTTTTTTCGCGTAGAATTCCTTTCTACACTGGCGGCCTTCGGCTGCGCTTCAAAAAAATTACCCTGGTCGAGCAAAAACCAGGAGTGTCCGAAGTTTTTTCGCGTAGAATTCCTTTCTGCACTGGCGGACTTCGGCCGCGCTTCAAAAAAATTAGGCTCGTCGAACCAAAACAGGGGGTGTCCGAAGTTTGTTTTGTGTAGAACTCCTTTCTCCACAGGGGGCCTTCGGCCGTGTTAAATAAAATAAGAGGAGTTTTGACAAAAAAGAGGAATTTTCGCAAAAAGAGGAATTTATGGATGAATTTATATAGGGTATCTACAATGTGGCAGCGCCCGTTTTCCGTATAAGCCGAATATATCGAAAACTAGGCGTCTGCGGTAGTAATCGGAATTGTGCCCTATACTCATTGAAGCAACAGATGACTTCGATATCCTAACTGAAAAAATGTATGTATACTTTTGTTTTTCCATATTTTCAGAAGAGGATGCTAAAAAGAAGTGGCGAAATTTGCGAGACCAGTTCAGTAAAGAATTGAAGAAGGTTCCCAAATTGAAATCAGAGGCTTCACAAAACCAATCAGCAATATATACTGGAAAATGGCGGTATTTCAAAAGCCTGCTTTTTCTTAAAGATGCCCTGACCCCAAGAGAAACATATGGAAATTTGTCGATGTTGTTGGAAGATTCAACTACTGCAACTGAAGCAGATAAAGAAGTGTCAAATGACGAAGCAAACGATATCGGACTAACCATCGCTGAAATACAATCTTGCACCAAGTTTTCGCCTGTTCGTCCAAAGAGAAAAAGAATTCACCAAGATGTAAATGACGTGGAGGCTAAACTTCTAGATATTAAAACCAAAAAGCATGCTTTGTTCGAAGCAGTAGAAGACGAAAATTCACTTTTTTTGAGGTCACTGCATCCATTTATGAAAAAATTAGATCCGATTCGACAGCTTCGGGTAAGGACTAAATTTCAAGACATATTATTAGAGGAAATGGAAGCAGCTCAAAGTCAACAAATCTACGCATCTTCCGCGACTATGTCAGCAATTTATTAGCAAAAATTAAATAAATGTTTTAAAAACTGAAATATTTTTTTTTTTTAATAACCTAAAAATAAGAAAAAGCATCTCTGAAAGGTTGTTGAAAAAGTTAGAAAAAGAAAGTTTGGAATTCGTCAAAAATTAACCTATATTTATATATCGCACATCTTTTTATGCTGTAACGTTTCTATTTACGATTTCTCAATATTCTTTATTTTAATAAACTGTTTTTTTTTTTGTGCTGACTGCCCAAAATCGTGACCGTGTCTATGTTGGACATGGTGTAACAGTTCGTTTTGAGGGCATTGATTATTGCTTATTTTTATTTTGTATTTTTGGAAGCATAAGAATATTTTATAGTCTTACAATCTGGGGGAATGAAAGGCCAATAAGTATTTTTATGTATTGGCAGACTTTATATGAAACAACCAGATCACAGAAGATTTCTTTAAATATACAGTGGAACTTCCATAACTCGGAGTTCTCCATAACTCGAACTTTTGAAGTGGCAATAGAAATTTCCTTCCATAAATCGAACTTTTTGGTCAGGGCATAATACAAAATTTAAAATTTTTCTATCGAGGTAGAATTTTAGAAGAATCCCTCTATATTTTATGGAGGCGAACAAAAAGGATGATATAACACTTATGAATTGCATAAATCATGTAACAAAGGCATGGAATACAAACGTTAAGAGCCAAACTATTGCAAACTGCAACAAACAAAATTCAGAATACATGTTTTAAAAAAATTTACATAAAATTTTAGGCGAAGTAAATAAATAAAACTGGGTATAAATCTATATTTACCAGCTTTTTGAAAAATTATATTTTTTAATAAAAATTCTGGTGATTCGAGTTAGAGAACTTCCACTGTATTTAAATTTCTGCTTTTTCTATTGTTGCATTAAATTTTATTTTGTGATTTTAACAGGATTTCAATCTGTATGTTTCAGTTGCATAAAATCACCTACCAACAATCCATGAAGATGTTTCTCCATTTGGTATTGTCGTTCGTTTGAAAGGTTCCAAACCTGTATAAAAACCCGTAATGTAAACAAATAACCACAGCATTGACGCTATGTTCAAAAAAAAGATGTTCCATTTTTTACTGGTCTCACCATCTGGATTTGAGTTCCATCAACAGCACCTATTATTCCTAGTAATCGAAATTTTGAATACAAATAATTTTTAACATCACTCTTTTCTTGTGAGTTCTTTCAATTCTTTTGAATTTCGGACACAATATTTTTTCAATAGCATTCAACACTTCTGCAATACATTTGAAATTGAGTATTCTTGAATATATTTACTATACAATGACCTCCGAATTTTTCGATTGGTTGAAAATTGTCCATTTGGCATTAAAAAAACGACAATTTTTTACCTATAAAAACACATTTTTTCAGAACAACGCCATTTTGAATTTTTGATATTTTTCCAAAATTGTTGGTCATTGTATAGAAAATCCCATAAACTTTAATAACGTTTTTATTTTTTTGCTTCAGCTACTCATTCGGCCAGAATCATATCAGCATTTGGGGAACTTTTTTTTTGACACCCTCGAAGGCAGCACATACTCCGTTATTTTTCAATAATTGTATAAAAAACCTTAAAATATAGCTGAAAATATACCTTATTATGTCCAAAAAACTTTGAAACATTCGATCGAGTACTTTCTTCACGAAAATAGTTTAATTATTCAGGGGTTACACTGATATAGCCCCTTAAAGTTAGTTTTACAGCTGGGTTTACTGCCCCGGTTCTTATAAGCAGGGTTAGTTCCTGAGTTATGCTTTTTAAGACATAATCAAAGCTTCCTAGGAAAGTCTAAAATTTTGTATGAAACTATAATCACAAATGCAACAAGTAATTAAATGGTAAGTTCGGGTGCAACCGAACATTTTATACTCTCGCAATTTATTGATTTATTGTAATTCATGAACCGATTTCACTCATTATCACCACCAACATGCATTATATCCAAAATATATTCTCACTTAATTTGGTTAAGATATTTCACATATTAACCGATTTAAAAGCTATTAAGCCCATCGCATTTTTGATAAACCTGTAATTAGGTATATGGGAACTAGGTGGAGTTAGGGCCCGATTTTAATTTTTGGTACAGAGCCACACTATTAGAAGAAAAATATTCTCTCCGAATTAAATTAAGATATCTGAGAGAATTACCGATATTACCCTAAGGCACTGAGTTCTTCATATTCGATATCCGGAGCATTGAAAAGTTATAGTCCGATTTCGATAATTTCTTCACAAGTGATGCCACAGATCATATACAGTATTTGTTCCTTATGTAGTATATATTATAAAGTGAAGGAATTCGATGGAATTAAAAATTGAGTTATATGGTAAGTAGCCGTGGTTGTGAACCGATTTAATTTTCCATACGTGTCATCAGGGTGTCAAGAAAATATTATATACCGTATTTCATTTAATCGGTTGAGTAGTTCCTGGGGTATGTAAAAAAATCTGAGTTCACAGTCTGTTAGCAGAAGAAAGGCTATTTCTTCTGCAAAATTTTGTGTTTCTGATGCTTTTTGGTAAGTGAGTTAACGCAGTTTAAGTAATTTTCAACCTAACCCTTGTATGAGAGGTGGGCGTGGTTATTATCCGATTTCAACTATTCTCATGGTGTGTGGTGGGGTACGTAAGAGAACCGACTGCAGAAAGTTTGGTTTATATAGCTTTATTGGTTTGCGAAATATATACAAAAACCCTATTTGGAGGCCTCGCCGTCTTCGCCAAAAAAATTACATCCAAATATGGCCCTTACTACGACTATCCTTTGTACCAAATTTTACTTTTATAACATTATTTATGGGTCAAAAACCATATCTCAGGAAGTACTCGACCGATTTCAATGAAATTCGGAATATAATATTTTCTTGACACCCAAATTATTAAAAACGGGTCATAACATATCCTAACTCCCATATATCTAATTATAGGTTTTTCAAAAATACGGTTGGCTTTATTCCGCATATATGTATTGGTAAATATGTGAGATATCTTAGCAAAATTAAGTGAGCGTATATTCTTGGATATAGTGTACCTTGCTGGTGAAAATGAATGAAATCAGTTCAGAAATTACCTTACCATTATCATGTATGACGATTTTCGTTATTCTATTAAACTTTATGCCGAATTTATGGGTAAATTTGTGTGTTCGTTGCTATTTGACGAAAAGGTTATTCTTGTTTTTGTAAACTAACTCAATTTATTTTCAAAGGCACAAGCGTATCTTTTATAGAAGCACTGTAATTGTCAATTTCCTTAATTAGCTACAAATAATGCAAACGCTGCATGTTTCAATTTAATCGTAATAAATGGGGCTATGTACATATGGTAAATGTATGATATTCGCAAAATAGGCGTTTGCTGGAAATCCTTTATCGACTACACGTAACGCCTGTGCGAGCTCCTTTTGAATGTCAACTCATCAGACAAATTAAGGTCGAAATTCTTTATGTGTGCAAATGTTTCCCGCCACTGTTGAAAGTGTTGGATATCAACAACAGCAACAACAACACAACAAGTCGATGACTTTAAAGAACCAATACACACAAATAAATTCAGGAAAATATAAAACGTCAGTTGCTTTGGTCGACTGACTCGCAGACAATTTTGCTGCTGACGTTTTCTTCTGCAAGTACACATTTCGCCTCCCGCCAACAGCACAGCAATCAACATGTGAAATATTGTATTTAAAAAGGACTAGTGTTGGCACAATTCACCATGTAAGGGTGCGGGATTTCACACGTACATACATATGTATGCATGTATAATATAAATACGTGTGTATGTGCGTAGGAGTTTGTCTTTACATCCTTTGGCTTGTGTCTTGTTTACTGCGCAATTTGCTGCGTAAAGTTGACTGTTTCTATGAGATTTTAGTTATTTTTTTCTCACTTTGGTCTTGAGCATTTCAATGTTCGATTTCATTTGGCGTTTGGGACTTAATACGAGAAACTATGAGAAGTGAAGCAGCAAAAAACGATGATATAGAAAATCTTTCGTGTCATGTTGCGATTATATTCAGTTTCTTTTTTGTTTTTATACATACACATGTAAATCTTAACAAATGTATGTATGCATACCTACATACAATAGAACTTCTTAAAAGTGATTGGCGAAGTAGGAAGTAAATTTCTTTCAAATTAGCAGATCATATATGTACATGCATATCGAGTATATTCATATTTTATTGATAAAATTCATAAAACCTCTAAACTCTATAATAAGGATGTTAACCATTATTTTAACTATTTCTTTCATGCTCATTTAGCCATACTGAGTATATTATTATATTGCAAGTATATTAGGAGGGTTTTATCTTGGGATGAAGTATTTACAATCGCTTTTATTAGCTCATATCAAAGAGTTTCGACCGAACCTTTTCCCTCGAAACTCATCAGATCTTCCAGAGTAATGGTTTTTATCCGACAACCTCCTCAAGTGTTTTTTTTTTTTAATTTGAAATTCGAAGATTGGAGCGTAAGTAGCTTGCATGTATCCAATAGAACCGGAATTGGTGGGCGCTTGGATAGCGTTACAATAAAATTGTCTATCTCTGATGTGGATTTTCCAGGCTCTAACAGAGTTTCAACGACGTATTTGGTTTTAGGACATTTGTAAAAAAGTTTAGAGACCTTATCATTGATGCAGAATTACAAGGAAATTTGTATGAAAGTTGACTTCTATTGCTTATTCGTGAGTTCGAGTTATAGAGATCTTCGACTTATAGAAGTTCGAGTTTTGGAAGTTCACTGTATACACTATACAATGTGTCAAATACCTTCCGAAACCAAATTCACCAATTAGAATTTGACTTGGTTAGACCGAAAATCAGGTCAGTTCATGCTGATAATCCGTTAGGAACGACAAGAAAATAAAATTCGGTTTCTTAATTGGGGAAAAAGGGTACGCTGAAAATTAGCTGTAAGAGCAAATACAAAGTTCTTCTTCTTCTTAACTGGCGTAGAAACCGCTTACGCGGTTATAGCCGAGTCCACAACAGTGCGCCACGCATCTCTCTTTTTGGCGGTTTGGCGCCAATTGGTAATACCAAGTGAAGACAGGTCCTTCTCCACCTGGTCCTTCCACCGGAGTGGAGGTCTCCCTCTTCCTCGGCTTCCACCAGCGGGTACTGCATCGAAAACTTTCAGAGCTGGGGCACTTTCATCCATTCGAACAACATGACTGTCTTTTTATTCGCTGGACTATGTCTATGTCGTCGAACAACACATACAGCTCATCATTCCATCTTCTGCGGTATTCGCCGTTGACAATGTTTAAGGGACCGTAAATCTTCCGCAAAACCTTTCTCTCGAAAACTCCTAGTGCCGTCTCATCGGATGTTGACACCGTCCACGCTTCTGCACCATAAAGTAGGACGGGAATGATGAGGGACTTGTAGACAAAGTTAATTTACATAGATGTCATTCCCAATGTACATATCTCACGTGGTCACTCAAAATAGTTCGTTTTTTTTTTACATATCGCGCGTGTACATTTTTTGTTCAACAAAACAATCAATTTGAAATAAAAGTAATATGATAATTATTAATACAAATAATCATTTCAATAAATGTACGTATATACAATTCATCTGTTTTAAGTGTACCTAATAAACACAAGAAATTCGCCACTAATTGTACGAATGTGTGTGCATGAATAGTATTATACACGAAGTTCTATAATTTATTGAAGCACAAAGCAAGGCGCATTAACATACGAGCAGGCCATCTATTTACATACATATATATACATACATACACATGTATGAGTATAGTCTAGACATACCGACAATGCTATTGCTGTAAGCTTGTTGATTTTACTGTTGCTATTACTGTTGTTGCACAACGAACGAACTCGAACTCTTCGTTGGTTCGTGTCTGACATTAACACACCACGCATACAGACATATGTATATATATATATGTACATAGATATTATGAAAAAGGGTTGTACACTTAAATATTCACAGTATTTCACAAAGGAAATGAGCGCTGAAGAGTCTGTCCCAAAGTGGGTGGATGGACGGCTCGCAGTATACTTGAATGGCCACAAAGCCAGCTCAAATTTCTGCACGAACGGCTTATTGGTATGAGTTGGAAGCTTCATATTTTATTTAATATTTTCGGTTGTAATGTTTGTGTGGATGTAAAACGCTGTTGCGCTCTCGTACTCTTGGTTAAATAAATATATATATATATGTATGTATGTGTGTGTGTTTAATTCGAGTATTTGTAGATTCGTTCGGCTATATTACTAAATGCCATAAAGATGTGCATTTATATCATCATTTGAATCGTTGTTGGTAATTGTGTGGTTTATACCGTTATTTTTGTTTTGACAACGCTGCTAGTTCTACTTACCCACCGACTTTTGCCTATTTCATTCGATTGCCACTGTCTGCTCGGCACTATGCGGTGACTTTGTTAAGTATTATAATTATGCGTGACCACAGGCTTAACGTTCGTTCGCCGGTTTGTTCGTTCGCTCGTTCGTCGCTTCGGCAGTTCGTTTGTGCTTACGGTAAATATTGGCATTAGCAAACATCATAAATAACAATTGTGAAATCAAATTAACAAAATGCGTAGGATATTTGTTGTTGCCTACATAATACATATTATATATGTATGTATATGTTGGATATATGCGTGGCATAGACGAGTAAATTTTTGGCTATTTGTTCGACATGTTAGTTTGTATATAGCTCATTAATGAACATGGCGTAGGACTCATGGCATTATGACAAAGTGATTATTACTTTAATTATTTTGGGAATTACACTATGAAGTGAGCCAAGGAATTGCGTTGAAAATAACTGGTCATTTGCGCAAACTTGTGTGTTCGTGTTTGTGGATGAATCTTTAAGCAGATATGATTGTATAGAAATTGCAGGGGTTTACATACTTAACCACTTGAATTTAATTTAAAATAGAAATGCAACATGATGATTTTAATGTTATAAATGTATGTATATATATAGTTTATTCATATATTTGTAAATTTGTTTAACGAATATTATATTATTATGGGATTAACTTCAGTATTTGTATCGAGAGGTAGACAGATACAGTTTGAGCGCTTGGAAAATTCGAAAAATATTGTATGATGTGAATATGATTTTACAAACCGGTATGTTATATGTACTATATGCATATTTCTAGCATTACAAAGATTGTACCGATATTTTTGATTTCTAAGATACTCTACTCGAAGACAAATTGTAGAAAATATCGATATAATAATGGAAAAGTTCAATTTGTCAAGTAAGCAGTTTCGATTGCTTAGAAGCTAAATATTGCTCTGAGAGCATTTGGAAGCATTTAAATATGGCTGGATGTAAAAATAAGCTCGATGTATGGCTGCTACACGAGTTAACACTAAACGACCTCATAGACCAAATTTACATCTGCGAGTTGCTGCTGGATCGCTGAAATTATCTAATATTAGCTGCTAACCTACGATCAAACTCTTTATTCGAATCTGTACTGACAACAATTAGACTATCTGAAGGAAGCAATCGCCCAGACGCAGTCAGCTTTGTTCAATGTGATAGGAGACTCGCTAATTAAGCGGCTTGGTTTGCGAGTGAGTTCAACCTGTTCCTGTCTATGGCGCATTATGTTGCTTGTGAAATTTCCGCCTCAAGAGAAACTTTTAAAAATCCACTGTTCCAGTTTTTGCCAATAAGGACCAGATTTGACTGGTTCAATGAGATTGGCGTTATGAATATACATATCGCTCATTTACTTGAATAGTGTCACAACTCAAAAAACACGATTTTTTAGTTGAGTATACAGAAATGTGCACAATTTCAGCGTCCATATTGTAAAAAATTTCATTCCGATGCGTAGAAAAATAAACCGTGAAATAAGAATGTGCCGTTATTAAACTTGTTATGTTGGATTATTTTTTAACTTCAATAACGACACATCTCAGTTGTGCCAGAATTAGGCATGGATTTTTATCTGAAAGAGAGACATATTTTGTGTTACAACACATATTGTCATAGAATGAATTTGGTTTTCTTTTCAGAGAAAACGACATATTTTGTATTACAACGATATTGGTGAAAAGTAATTAAATTTTTCGTATTGATTTTTTTCAACAAAAACGACACATTTGACTTATGACGGCGAAATTTAATTATTTTTTTCACAAATAATGACACAATTCAAAATGGGTCACGTTTATGCCCAAGAAAATGCATTAGTACACTCTATTTGGTCCATTTATGCTCAACATTGTATTTAATATATTATAGGCCACTAGATTTGTCAATAAACAGTTGGAATTTTTCTATATTTGCTAAATAAGAGACAATTAAACACTTTAAATCGCTCTCCTGAAAAATCGTCTTTTTTGAGTTGTGACACTATTCAAGTAAATGAGCGATATGTAAAAATCTCAACAAATCAACTGAACAAAACGTTGTATATTTGAAATCGGATCATTCTAACAATGTTAAATAAACCCTTAATAAAAACACCTTATGCAAAAACAATGGAATTATTTTTACTTGACCTAATACACTCGTATGTATACAGTGCAGAAATCTAACATAATTTTCTTTTAGTGAACCCTCATGTATGTGTCATAACTCACTTAACTAACCTAAAGAATTTCGTTAGTCGAAGAATACTTCCCAAAATTCCGTCGACATGTTTAATTGATCATTTGCGACTAAAAGTCACTTTGTTTCGTCCACCCTAATAATGACAGGTTTTCTTCGACAAAATCGGATATTGTAACCAGCACTATTTAGCACTCTACGAACAGTGCGAGAGTGAACAACTGTATTTGTGTCTTCGTTGAGGATTGCATCTACATATATCTGGCGATAGAGTTTTGGGATATTTTTTCTTTTACCCCCTTTTCCCGTTCTGAAAGTGTAGGTGATTACCCATTTCTTGGCTTATATTCACAATATGGGTTTCTTTTGGAGCGATTCATCATACCAATTATTGCGGTGCGGGGCCGTTGAGCTTTTCCCAATATTTCTCGTATTATATTATGGTGTTTATACTGATCAGGATAATTTTATACTCGTTATACTCGTTTTTTTCCTGATTTTTACTAATTTTTAATAATACACGGAGATTCAAAGATTCATACAAATAACTGTACTTAATTGTAACAGATTATTTTAAAAGTAAAAATATTACTTGAAATCGAGTATAAAAGTAGTTAGAATGCCCAACTCATTTTTATTCATCTTATATTTTTAGTAAAGATAAGTACAAGTGAATGACGGTGACTTTTGTCCATAAGAAATATAAACTTAAAAGAGAGTATGATTGTTTTTGGTGATAAAATACAATCAATTTGGTTATAGATTGTAGGAATAAAAAAAATTTGTGTTGCATATATTTTCTGGTTTCACTTGCTCTTTAAGCCTCATAGAGGCCATATGACGTTTTCATTTGTCCATCAGTGTACTTAGTGTGTACTTAGGAAGGTAGGCAATCCGAACAAACAAATAAAATTTTCTATCTTCATTGTAAATGTAAGTATTTTATAAATATTAAGTAATTGAAAAATACAATTCGGCTACTGCAAAATATTTGCTTCCGTGCCACGTTCCATATTCCATATATGTACATACATATGTATGTACGTATTAACCTGCACCCCTTACCGATTGGCATCTACAATTGTTGACGGCTTAAGGCGACCTTTAATCGATGGTGTTAAATGTTCGTACATGCCAACAAAGCAATCAGATTGCATACCTGTGTACGAACATATAAACATTTGTATATATTTATATATGTATGTGTGTACGTTAGTACATATAAATCGGCATTAAGTGGTGTACGATTACTCGATTAGGTGACAAAAACTCGCAATGATCCCAGCGGTTTCTACACATACCCGTTTTCAACAAGACACTCACTCGGAAAAGCAAGCGATACAAAACGTTTAACAGTGTTACAAGAGCGCATTGCTAAAGTAAGAGCTTAATTATTTGGAACGCGCGCTCTTTGCAGCTCTCACACAACTGCAATTTCACAATTTGCATGTGTGTTAGTGAGAGATTTACTGTTTTTGACGCAAAAGAGTGCAGTACTTGTATGTATGCTTGTCAAAAGTGACAGCTGTTATTTCGAATAAATCGCAAAGTGACTTAATAAGGCATTACACGATAAATGAAATTTTCATTGCAAAGCGAATACTTTATTATTGTTATTGTAATTGCTTTGTTATTGTTGTTGTCGCGTTGGTGTAAACAGGTACTTACATATATGAAGACCAATAATGAAAGTGACTTCGGCGAGTAGTATCATATGGAGTGCTTTAGTTGGCAGTGCAGAAATGGATTATGAGGCCAGCAAAAACTTAATATTTTTGTTATGTATTGGAAATTTATGAATTAATTAAGATATATTTGAGGTCAGCTACAACAGAGTTTCAATTAACATTATTTAATTTTTTAGCAGACATGTATTTTTTTGTATAATAAAAAAAAATAGTATGCCTTTGTAGTTAAGTTTTGGCGCGCTAAAGGCAAAAGCAAAAACTAAATGCATTTCCAAATTTTTTCTTTTCTTTTCTTTTTGTTTAATTCTTAATTCTTGGTACCATACCCTCACTTTTTTATTATTGTTTTTGCATCTCTGGGATTCAATAATTGACCTTTACAACAGTATTTTTTCTATCAGATCTATTAGTTTGTATATCATGGATTCATAGCACATTTTTCCACAAATTATGGTCCTAGTCCTTATGTCGCCTCTCGAAGTGTAGTCGATTTTGGATATGCCTTTTTGACAGGTGTCGTTTTCTTCAACTCATAAACATACAAGGTGACAGCGACCTAACTGTAGAGTTTACCTTTGATTTGTTTAAGCAATTAATATGTCAAAATAGAGGAAGTGGTCCTTTTGTGCTGTTATAAATACTAATTGACTCCATTAAGTCTTTCAACCTCTAAGCATATAAGGTATTCCCACGTTGTCAAATCAACAATGGTCAAAAGTGAGAAAATTCAGGTTCTCAAATCATTTCATTGCTTAAAAAGTGCATTTAATATCTTTTGTAAATAAATTCCGTTTTCTGCTACTGTTGTTGTCATATATGTATATGCTTTTCACCGATTAGAGTTGAGTTTAAGAAAGCGACTAAGAGCAGTAAATGAAATAATACTAAGAAATGTGCCAACATACTTACATACATACATATCTTTAGATGTGCGATATATCCACCGACGCGTGCTATTGCACCTACACATACCCATGTGTAGCCTTACATTTTGTTTTGCTGTAATACACAAAATACTCGACCTACAAAAAACCTTCCCATAACAGCTGAGTTAACAGCGCACTGTTAACACGCCGACTACTTAATTGGGGCCTTTGCGTAATGTTCTCACTTCTCACGTAACCTCACTGCGTCAGCGCAACATAATAGCAGCTGGCATAATACGAGTGTTGTATTACGATGAGAACGCATTGCTCTCAGCGTCTTTTTAACGCCGCCAACATCCCCCATATGGAGTGCTTTTGCGTTGCACCGCTAAATTTCTCAATTTGTGTGTGGTCTATTGTTCCTGACACGGCTTCCATGCCAGCGTAGTAATTTAGTGCCGTTAACAGCGGTATTATAAAATTACCTTTATTCAGTCGGTCGCTCGTCGGCCAATTGACATGGCATTGTGACGGAGCGGCACAAAATGGTGGCGCAATCGTCTCTGTGCCACTCACCGCTGGCGGAGTATAAGCACGCGGCTTGCAACGCCGTAGAATACAACGTTAAAGACGAGTCATGCAAATTTTATTTTTATTTTTATTTTTTCGTTTTGGTTTTTGTTTTGTTTGGGGTATGCAGAGGCGTGAACGGTGGGAAGTGTTGTGCGTAATGCCGCTGAGATGCATGAAAATCTCCGACACTTGTGGGTTCTAACGTACATACATATTACATTTACATATGTATACATATTTGTTCTTACGTACAAGCGATAGATTTGATGACGTTGATACCCACTTTGCTGTAGTAATTTTGGTTCTATTTGTATTATGTTCTGCTTTCGTTTGTAAGCTTTTTGTTTAGTTTTCGATATGGTGTATCTTTACTTCGTTTATTTTGTGGGTTTCTTTTATTTCTTGGTTGCTGCTTGTTGTATCTTAAATCAATTGACTGCTGCTTACTTGGCTACTTGACTGTTTGAGCGACTGTGAGCATATAATTCGCTCACTTATGTATCGTATGTTATTGTTGTTGGTGCTTATTTTTTTGTTGGTCAGTTAGTTTGGGGAGCAAACCTTGTTTTCCATTGGATAACTAAACGTTCTAACGGCAATTGCTTTTGTTATAATACAGTTAACCCGAAATAGCTGTTGTTTATGTTGATTGTAATACTACATTATTATCGCTTTTGCGTTATTATTAGTATTACTTAGATAGGACACTTGATTTTTGATTTTTGATAAGAGTAAGAGTATTTCTCTAACAAAGAAAGTGATGCAACAGTATTTCGCATGCGTAGGAAGACATTTTTTGCAGGGTTGCGCCACAAGTTCTGCTCGTTTGCTTGAACACCTGGATAGTTTGTTCGATTAGCTTCTCTCCAACGCTTTGCCAATCGAAGAGAGCTGGTACTTAGTTGGTATTCAATGTATTGCATTATATAAGCCGTTAATTTTAGAGTTGTAAATTATGCTGCTATCCGCATTATTCAGTGTTTTCTAGTTGGACCTGAGAACAGTTTGAAACTCTTACTCAAGATCACTATAAAGAGCTCCTAATGGACCGCCTATGTACCCATGTGGCTATACAAATAAAGGAACAGGCCAAAAAAACCGCCGAGATACAAATCGCAAATAAAAAGTATTGAATCTGCTACGTTCATCATTGATAGACATATGTATACAGTCTTTGAAATATTTTAGAATAATGATAGCTGCAAAGCTTAACTAGTATATGACCCACATTAACAAAGCCTTTGGAAAAGCAGCAGTGGTTACGGCGGTATTAGCAACCCAACAACGGTGGACCCAGCCAGAATAGGTGGCCCTAATAGAATAGCCAAAGTGTGTTAATCAGCATTAATGTAGGGCACACCCATATGGGGAACGACACAGAAAACCAGGCCGAAAAGGGTGCTGTGCTTTCTGGACAACCGAGGCGGTTGGTGTTATTGCAGGTCCTATCCCATCAGACATATTGGACATGGAGCTAAAACGATTGTTTGAAAAAACACAACCGAAAAAACCGCGCGGCCTCGAAAGGTAGATGGAGGCACTCGCTAATCAGAAGTGTTCAAGAGTGAGTAGAGCGGAAGCATGGCGAAACTGATTACTAACTGAAGCAGTTCTGGAGTGACCACGGCTGTTTTAGAGAAATTTCTACACATATGTAGAAATGACAATTAAACTTACTTTAATCGCCACAACTTACTTATATCGTCGGCTTAACGTGCAAAGGTGCTAAGTGCCATTTTTGAATTATTAAATAAAACAAAAAAAAAACTGAATAAAAATTGAAGTCCAAATTTTTTTTTTATTTTTCTAACGCAGTTTTGTCAACTGTGATATTTCATTTAAGTACAAAAAAAAAAAATATAATAAAAAAATTTAATGAGCGCCTCTATATAGGCCTGTTTTGGACTTAGCACATTTTCTGGAGTTATTTGCACTTGGATGTATTGGACTTAGCACATTTTCGAAAAAGAAATATTGCAGTTTTTTTGAAAATGGCGTATTTTATTATCACAAAAAAATATTATACAGTCTTACTTCGTTGCTGTCGTTTAAAGGAATACATAAGTACTTAAATGGAAAATCTTTGTTTAAGCCTTAAACTTTAAGGTATCACAAAAAGTTAATATTTCAGTTCAGCCTTAATTCATTGCTGTTTGGAAATTATAAATTAAGCAAAACAAAAAAAATATATTAAAACATAAGAAGATATCCCTCATGTGGAGGGTCGTCATAATATTGATGGTAGTCTCTTGGCAAAGAAGTTTTTAAATACTGCAAATCTGCGTATTTTCTTGCTGTTAATTTTCTTCTTTCTTGGTGAAGCTGTGGCAAATTAGACGAATCCGTTGGCACAACACTTTTGTCCACTCTTTGTTGTAAATAGCTCCATGGCTCGGGAAAACGCAATTTATAAAATATTTCCCTTTCCGGTGTGTATTTAATCGCACGAATATCGGTGACTTTTGATTCACCCTTTCAGCGACCAGGACGAATTGTTTTTAAAAATTGTATACTCTTGAAACATTTGAAGAAATTATGATCCAAATACACTACCATATAAGGTGTAGGTTTCTTTCGAGCATTCTGACATATTTGAATATACTCTGCTGGTACATTAACAATTCGGTGTTTAATAACACGCTCGATAGCTGAATGTACGCTGTCAGCTTCCATTTGGGTGTGCCCCGTTTCTAGTATTTTTTACTCAATTATTACGCCATGTTTAATAGATGTATTGAGCAAAGCGTAACTCATAGAAACATTCCTATTCTGGTACGTACATCCATCACTATAAAGAATAATTTTCGTAGCAGCTGCATTCTCGGTAAGATTTGGAATTATTTTATTCTCGATGAAGTACACCCAAATGCTAGCAAATTCTTCGGCAGATAATCCACCTTCTACTTCGTTCCATATGAAGCAATAACCATCATGATTTATCAAATTGTAAAACACCAAATTGTTGACTTGCAACTTCGTGCGGTAATAAAGGCTGCTTACTTGGGATTTTGGTGCCATTAAGACCGCTTGCAGATCAATAGTAAACACGAAGGTTTCTTCGATTTTGTCCTTTTGTTTCTCTTCCCTAGCTTCATGCTTTTTTGTCTGGTGAAGATTGTAGACGTCATCCAAAATATCTCCCACAGTATGTCGCGCACAGATTTCACACTGATCTTTTTTAGGGAAGAATAGACCAAGCTTTTGATCCGCAAAGGCTTTACAAAATGCTGAAATAGAGAGTGGGGGTTTTCCATGTGCATTACACCAATCCTCTACGTAAAATTCGAAGAGTTGTTTTTTTGACGACCATTCTGGCAAAAGATATTTTTTTTGAGTTGTTGCACGACAGTAATGTGATTCCATGGTTGGCAGAGAATTGAAAAACGAATTTAGAGATTCACGTGCAATGCTACAATTTTGTTGTGGTGCGTTCTGTGTAGTGTTTCTTGAAATCATAGGCTGCTTAACCCAATTTAGCACCGTACGTCTGCCAATGCTAAGAGTGTTCAAGAAGAATTTTCTGCAAACTTTAACACTTTTTTGCTCGACTCTTACATGGTATTGAAATGTTCGACTCCTTCTGCTCTTGATTGATTGCCGCTTCGTCAACCCCAAGTATCACAAAAAAACATCTAAGCGAAGTGTCGAATAACACAGCAGCTATGCCGTGTTACCTAGCAAAAAAGACAAAGCACACTTTAGGTAGCAATCACATTGTCATGTGGACTTAGCCTGCGCGATTTGACAGTTGCGGACTTAGCACTTTTGCACACCACTGCCCAAAATAGCTTTAAAATAAAGTAAACCATTTTTTTTTTTTAGCTGATGTGTTTTATATTTATCTATCGAATCTCTTCAAAATTTCAATTTTGACCATAAGTGGACTTAGCACCTTTGCACGTTAAGCCGACGATATGGCAATGAAAATACTACATTTTTTATCGCATATGATTCGATCTCAGCAAATATAGGACATGGTAAGAGAATGCACTGTAAGATCAATGAGAGGCATACGTTGCGACTGTAAGATCCGAAAGGGAGGTATGAAGAGACAATTGCATAAAGCCTGTCCTTATTATGAAATGTCTACCAAGGTCTCGGAATGAATTACTAAGGGCTATAGGCGACGGAGTTAAGTAGGCGTCCTATCTCCCTAATCTTGCATAGTAAGAAAACTAGATGGACATGATCCCGAACGAGTCCTTAGTGAATAGGATGAATCAATCATTCCGTATGTAATATTAGGGTATATTTTAGAAAATTTTCTCTCCGAAAACAAAAAAAAAATAATGTTCTTGTAATTAGTTACTAGCCTTTTAAGTGTTTAAAATTTATGCACCCTTTTGCGACCACAAACATTCGGCTTTGTTTGTCGACAACTTGAAAGAATATAGAATATGATTTTCATTCAGGATGCGTTTTTGTTGCAAATATTTCCACAATTGGATTCAATACTGCTTTCGAGTTCTCATGGCTCCGAAATACCTTAACACGATCTTAATTACATGCCGCCGGCAAACATATTATATCTACTATATTACCGGTGTATTTGGTGACTTTCTTCATAAGATCATGCTTTACAAGTGAAACTTTATACGAGACTCTACCACTAGCTTGAATAGAATATCAACCGTCATTTCGCAAACTCGGAAGTAAGTACAATTTTTACATACATACATAACTACTCACAAACACACAATAATTTGTCTACACCAAGGATTTGCCATGGAACCTGCCATGCACGAACTTCCGTACGCGCCGCGCTTATTTGCCCGCACATTGGCGACTACGTATGACCCGCCGCCGCCTTTGCACGCCACTTCAGTTAAGTTACTCACGTTACAGCAGTGCAAAGCGAGCGAGGGGCGAACAACTGTGAATGGTGAAAAAAGCATAAACGAAGCAGTCGACGGACGCACATAAGCGCACAAATTGTATACAATTTCAGTGCCATTTTAATTTCCCGCCGGCATTAGGGTTCGACTGGAATAGTCACAAAAAAATTAAACAAAATGAAATAAACGAAAAAGTACAATAAGATAGAGGCAACTGTTGTTGTTGTTTGCACAGTGCCTTCTTCAGCTTCATTTGCTCGGGATTTAACGTTGGCCAGAGCGCTGCTACCGACAAGTCACGTACACCGCAAGCTAACATACGCCAGCGAGCAACAACTACAAAACACTCCAGCTGGCAAGCAAGCAGAAGAAAAAGGATACCGGAGTAAAGGAAAAATACATGCAAGCCATAGATATACATATGTATGTATATATGGTATATGTAAAAAATAGAACGCATAGTAAAAAACGTAGCGTGTTGGAAAATAAAAAAGACATAAATTTATGTAAGTGCAGAATGAAAGCGTCAGCAAATAGTTTGGGAATTGGGCGCGCAGTATTCTACATACATATTTATATATATGTATGTATGAATATGTGTATTTACATGCACTTGTTAACTTCTGTGTGTGCGCTCTCAAACGGATCTTCATAACGCTGTTGCACACAGCGTAGCAACATTTTGAAAAATTCTGTATTTATGTGTACACTTGTAGGTATGTATGTAAATATGTATCTGCTTATTGCAGCTGCTCTTGTGGTTACACTGAAATCCGTACTTGGGGTCCGTTTTGTGTGCACTTGAGTGGCTCGCTAGTGAATCCCACTGCGCGGCTTACAAGCCAAGCACACGCCATACGAACTTAGGCAAACAAATGCACACTTTTATACATATATAAGTATGTTTGTGTGCAGGTAAGAGGCAAATGACTCTGAAATTTGCCCTCATTTTCACTCTCATCCATTCATGCGTCCCAACGGACTTTCTTCAGTGAAAGTGTGGAGGCCTGTTATTCTAAACACCACAACTAATTGCAAAACAGTTCCACAACAGATAGAGTTTTAATTTTGAATTAGATTGTAAAAATATTGCTTTTATTTTAAATGTGAACAACTAGAAGGAAGGAAGTCGAGAATGATCAAAATAATTCAATGTGGCCCATGAGGGGATCGAACCCGCGACCTTCGCGTTATTAGCACGACGCTCTAACCAACTGAGCTAATGGGCCGATATCCACCGCTGTGTTCGGAGACGTATACATATATATGTAATAGATGTAGTCACTGCCAATTGTCACATAAGTTTAAAAATAATTTGTATAATGTGATCGCATTTATTATGCTAATGATAAGTTTATAAGAGGAAACATACGTACCATATCTACATTTAAATATATACAAATTAATATCATTAAATATTACTGTAATATAAAAAGGTTGGACAAAATTGTTATTACTTATTTACTTATATTATATTATGATATTTTGACAAATACAGATTTTTCTGAATTTAAGAGATTTGGCACACTGACCAATTACAGCGACGACGGGATAACAACAGTACTCTGTCTTCGTGTACTCTGTCAACCTTTTAGATTGGAGTAATAGGCTGGCAAAAACTCGATGATACAGGGTCTACCAACAAGAAGATCGTTATGCTAAAATTAAATAAAACTCTCAACTTTGCTCAAAAAAGGTTATTTTTTGATATGTTGATACCTTTATGTCATTTAATGATGACCTGGTGCTGCATTTCAGCTATCATGCGGTGAATGTTATTTTCGAGATGTTCCAGCATTGCTGGTTGATTCGCGTAAATCTTTGATATAACATTACCCATAGAAAATAGATGTTTTGGTTTTGGCTCTGCATCCGAATAAGATTGTGTTGGCACAATAACTGAAGCATTTGAAGCGCCGTAGCTTTGCCTATTTGGATTTGGAAATTTTGGAAGCTTAAACACATGTTCTCAGAAGAGTTCCATTTCTGGCTTCGTCAACAAACAAAATTTTCGCTATTGAGACATGGTATGGTCCAAGAACACGCAACTGCATCCCCAAAAATTGATCGATGTGGTACAGATTGTGGTATGGCGGCATCATTGGGCCTTATTTCTTTCGATATAAGACAGGAAATATTATCATCAATAGCAATCGTTATAACATATATATACATACATATCGCTCATTTACTTGAATAGTGTTATAACTCAAAAAACACGATTTTTGAGTTGAGTATGTAGAAATGTGCGCAATTTCATCATCCATATTGTATAAGATTTCATTCCGATGCGTAGGAAAATAAACCGTGATATAAGAATGTGCCGTTCTTAAACTTGTTATGTTGCATTAGTTTTTAACCACAATAACGACACATTTCAGTTGTGCCAGAATTAGTTATAATTATACTCTCGCAACAAAAGTTGATAAGAGAGTATTATAGTTTTGTTCACATAACGGTTGTTTGTAAGTCATAAAACTAAACGAGTTAGATATAGGGTTATATACTTATATCAAAAAGATTAGGGTGACAAGACGAGTCAAAATCCGAATGTCTGTCTGTCCGTCCGTAGGTCCGTCCGTCCGTGCAACGGATAACTTGAGTAAAAATTGAGATATCTTGATGAAACTTGGAACACATGTTCCTTGGGACCGTGAGAGGGTTGCTTCGATGGGCACAATCGGACCACTGTCACGCCCACAAAATGGCGAAAACCGAAACACATAAAGTAATTTTTTTGGGGAAGTGGGGTGGGCCCCGCCCCCAAATCTGTTATTTGTATATATCTGGCAAACCAATAACGCTATATAAACCAAACTTTCTGCAGTCAGATCTCTTACGTACCCCACCACACACCATGAAATCGGATAATAACCACGCCCACCTCCCATACAAAGGTTAGATTGAAAATTACTAAAAGTGGGTTATCTCACTAACGAAAAACGTGAGAAATACTAAATTTTACAGAAAAAATTGCAGAAAGAAGCTGCACTCAGATTTTTTTACAATATGTAAAAGGGGCGTGGTATCGCCCACCTATTGGTTCAAAACCATATCTCAGGAACTACACGACCGATTCAAATGAAATTCGGTATATAATATTTTCTTGACACCCTGATGACACGTGTGGAAAATGGATTAAATCGGTTCACAACCACGACAACTTCCCATGTAACTCAATTTTGAACTCTATCTTATTCCTTCACTTTATAATTTATACATAAGGAACCAATGAAGATAGCGAAATAAAACTTTACACAAATACTGTATATGATATGTGGCATCACTTGTGAAAAAATTGTCGAAATCGGACTATAACTTTTCAAAGCCCCGAATATCGAATATGAAGAATTCATTGCCCCATAGTAATTTTTTCACCGATAATTTCTGTAAATCTCTAAGGTATCTTATTTAAGTTAGAGGAAATATTTTTCTTCTAATAGTGTAACTTCCACTAGCTCTTATATACCTAATTATAGGATTTTCAAATTAGGTCAAATTGTTTGTTATCTTAATAAAAATATATCAATAAATTACGAGAGTATAAAATGTTCGGTTGCACCCGAACTTAGCCTTTCCTTACTTGTTGTTTTTTACGGAATAACGACATATTTTGTGTTCCAACACATATTGTGAAAAGTTGAGTTTCTTTTCAGAAAGAACGACACATTTTGTATTACAACGATATTGGTGAAAAATTAATTAAATTTTTCATATTGCCTTTTTCAGCAAAAAAGGCACATTTGACTTATTACAGCGAAATTTATTTATTCTTTTCACAAATAACGACATAATTCAAAGTGGGTCACGTTTATGCCCAAGAAAAGTATTAGTACACTCTATTTGGTCCATTTATGCTCAACATTGTATTTAATATATTACAAGCCACTAGATTTGTCAATAAGCTGATGGCATATTTCTATATTTGCTAAATAAGAGAATTGAAAACTTTAAATCGCTCTTCTGAAAAATCTACTTTTTTTGTAAGGTCGATGAGGAGCATCGAAGCTAAAAACAATGCACACAACCACATTTTAGGGTCTGCCCACAGTTTAGTGTTAGTTTTTCAAAAATACCCGATTACTGAATCAACGAACAAAGTGAAAAAGACGAAAAATTCGAATACCACGTTAACGACCATTCGAGAAACGACCCAGTCAAATGGCTGTCAATATGATGTAGATTAACTAACGAGCCTTTACTCAATGAGCAGTCATGCGCTGTCACAATTGTTTGGAAGCAGGCAGACATAGTTAATATTATATCGGATCTTAAATTCAGGAAGTCAAGTAAACTAGGTGGAATTGTTGTGATTTCGTGAGGAATAATTTACCCGAAAAGAAGTCAAAATTACTTATTATAGGAAGTTTGGGGCGGGTATTTTGTTAAGAATTTGGGTACGTTATTTGGTGTTTAGTTTCGTTTTCGGAATCACAAAATATATATTTAAGATACAATGACCTCTGAGATCCTAGAAAGTATCGCTTCATAATACAATACAGTAGTCGATATGACCATGTAAGTCTAAGGCGATAAAATAATTTTATTGTATTTAAACACATTTTTATGAAATCTTGCTAGAGTAAACATTTTTTTCTTATTTCCATTAAAAATGGTGGCTCCAAAAAGTTTTTTATTTGCTGCTTTCGACGCGATATCCCAATCAACTCTACTACTCATCAACCATTGATTTAAAATAAACAAATTAAAGTGTATTTTAGAACATATTTACGGAAATAATAATCCATTATATAAAATAATCAATTGTAAAAAAATAGAATTTAGACCTATTTTTTTTATTATTTACCCCACAAAATTATTTTATGAACGCGAAATATCAGAAATCTTACGAAATTCCTATAGTAGATGTAGTGAAAGGCCTCACTTAATCTCAGACAAATATCGATCAATAACTTTACAGCAAGAGCAGATTTTTAAAGACAGTTTCAAGATTATTGCGTTAAAAAGTTTAGTACTTTATCGTACAATAGGCAATCTGACTTGTTCCATTATATTAGCTATAGTTTCGTCATTATTCGAAATTTTATTCTACACGCACAACATACTATATTTTCAGTTTTTTTTTTAATATATATAGACCTCTCCCTAAATCCCGGATGGGTGCATGCTGCAAAATACAAACAAAACTATGTCCTGTGTACGAAATATTCAGTTCTATTAGAGGATGATACATATTTTTTGTCATGTATATCAACGCATAAAAAACTACAAAATATTATTAACCACATACATACATAAATACATATATACATACATATAAAAGGAATAAAGTGTCGAAATTGGCATTTTATTTGATTGTCTAATCGAAACACTTTCTGGTAAGCGTTAACACTGACTATCGCTTTTTAGAAAGGGTTAAATCGAGTATTCATATTATATAATACATTGTACATATATACATGTCATAAAATGTATTTCGGTGTAAAAAAATTAGATACCAACAAAAAGGTCACTACTGAGTAGTTTAATGATGTATACGTGAGGCATTGAAAGATAATAAAATACAGGCAGTTCGATGTTGGAAATTACGGCATGAGGCAGGATTTCTTCCTTTTTGTGTATACACAGTCATTTGATTATGATCAATAATAATAGTACAATGCGGAGTAGAGTTGAAAAAAAATATAATATTTATAATATTTCAATTCATTGATAAATCGAAGTCTTTCTAAGTTAATTAAGGTTAGTGCTAGCAGCCTTTGCAACTGGCAATTTTTCCCAACAATCTAAGCAAATTTATAGTTTGAAGTCCACATTTTATTAATATTTAATTTATTTCATACATTTGTTTAAATCCATCTATATAAAAATTTCATGTCACGTTGTTAGTGCGGAATTGGTGCCGTAACTACTGAACCGATTTTAATGAAATTTTTCACACGTCTGCTGTTTAGTCCAACTTAAAAGATAGGATAGTTTATATTTCAAATTTTAATCGCAATGTCCATCCGCCTGCCTATTCGCCCATTTGGTAATGCGATAATTTGAATTGAAATCTAGATATCTTAATAAAACTTCGTACACGTTACAATTAGCAATTTGAGATTGTATTGTAGATAGGAAAAACCGGACAAATGCAAAAAGAAGTTAAGAAAAAATAAGACTTTTGCAACAGATATTCAAAGCATGGAAGGTTAAGTAGTTAAGTAGACGTGGTCACAGCTCAACATCCGTCTGTCCCGTCGGTAAAGCGATAATTTGATCTGGATATCTATGGTCAAAATCGGACTTTTGCAACAACTAAAAAATAGTAGTTGAACAAAAACAATGGTACTATTTATGTTATAAAATTAATTTCACTTTATCAAATACATAGTTAACCATAATAGAATTTAACATACAAATACCTTATCCACAGCAATGCGTGGCCCGGTCACTAGTTTTAAATTAAAATATTCAAAAAGGCTGAGTTTTTCCTCAAAAGTTATTTGTAACTTAAAGTTTCCTAAAATTCTGATATTTATGTTTTTTTCAGACAAAATTTATTATGTTTATTGAGCAACCATATTAACAAAGAATTAAATAATAGTTTATAGTTCTATATAATTAAAAAACATGTGTTGGCCCATGAGGGGATCGAACCCGCGACCTTCGCGTTATTAGCACGACGCTCTAACCAACTGAGCTAATGGGCCTGTTATTTTCCGTTGGCTCAAGTGCCAGCGCAACGCACAGCTAATAAAACGCCAGCATATGCGCTGCTGATTACAGCAAGCTAAATGTATTTAACTAATCGTTTTGAATTATCTATTCGCAGCACAAATAGAACGTTTCCAAATAGAGGCTTTCGGGTTAATACCAGAAAAAGTGTGCAGATGTTAAGGGGCTTTACCAGTGTGTCATTTTCAAAAAATCGATTTTTTTATGTTTGCTTATTCGATAGTTTATACTTTCAAAAATATTCTGTTAAAGCGGTAAGATTGTATCTTGAATAGTTATTGAATGGCAGCGTTCTAAAAATCGACCGCTCACTGGTATAAGCAGCTATAGTCGAAACTTTAAACTGACATCATAACTCAACGATACATTGACCGATCGACTTCAAATTTAAACTGAGTATTCTTGAATATATTTACCATACAATGACCTACGATCTTTTTGTGTGGTTGAAAATGTCAATTTGCCTTTTTGATTTTTTTGTTTCAGCAACTCATTCGGCCGTAAAATAAACAGATTTGTAGTTTTAACTAAACAAGCGTTTTCAAGACTCGTTGCCCTTCGAGACTACAATCCCGTTTTGAGTGATGCAGGGCTCATTCAGTTTCATTTATTATTCGGAAAGACCAGTGCTTTTATTGCTTCCATTGATTGCAAGATGGGGGACTGTTTTTATGGATTCTTCTCCTCAAATGGGGTTATTCTTCTGCTGATGGGGTCCCTTTTCCAGATAACCGAAACATGAAATGTCATCCTTATTTATTGAAGAGATGCTTTGCGAACTCGCACTGAAAACTTTGCACCGCGGTTTGAGAGACCTTAATATTCAATGCCTAACTCTTTTCTTGATATGTTTAGAGTGGTTCGAACAAAATACTTTTGAATTTTTTATGTTTTTTCATCCTCCTGAGTGACTATATTCATGTAGATGGCTCTGCGGACCAAATAACATGTAACGAACCAGATTTAGCTTAAATATAACAAAAAAGGTTAAACTATTACAGACCAGAATGGTGAGTGCGAAGGTGATATTTCTTTAATATTAACCAATTTTGTTTTATGTGAAAAAAATGCTTTAAAATTTATATTACAAAGTGATACCTGAACCGTGCATAAATCCGTTCAATCGTTAACTGTGGAGCTTCATTTAAATAAGTTGGCAAACATACAAACATGTGTATGTGTGTATGTATTTGTACGTACGGCTGCACAGCAATCAGGTGGCGAACAAAGGGAGTTCAATATTTTTTGCGCTGTCCATCGCAGCATCGGCAGCCAAAGCGACGAACAGTACTCGAACTGTAAAGGTGTAACGACGTATGCTACCATCATACATACATACAAATACGGTTACATACATATGTTTATATGCGTTCGCATCATTCAACATGCCGTTGGGAGACGGATCAATGTGGCGCACAAATGTTTGAGGCCGGCCGCTCGCTCACATTGATAAACGTTCGTGAATAGCGATAGCGAACAAACAAAACGTTGGGAAGTGTGTGGAAACGGATTGGCTGTACACACACTACACACACTTACGAGTATAATTTCATACGTACAGACATAAAAGCATCATAGAACTCTTGTATACAGAGCAGTTAAATATTTGCTTGTTTGAAAAAAAAGAGAGCTTCATGTGCCACATAAACATACTTTTGTCCCTGTATGGAGCACGAAAAGCTACAGTTAAATAGTTAATCCGAAGTCGGACGGACGCGTAGATATGTATGTTTGGAAGCCAAAGACCGGTGAAAAACGGCTCATTTGGGACGTTGAAATGTCTATGTTGTTTTTTATATTGATATACGTACATATATGTACTATGATTTATAAAGGATGCTTCAAGTGGGACATGATTTAGATAGTGTTTAGAGTTGCAAAGAAAAAAATTCTGTACGTAATACCTTTTTGACATCCTGATATTACCCATGGAGAATGGGCGAAATACGTTCACAACCGCGCCTACTTCCCATATATGTAATACAACTTTGATTTGCATCTGATTCGATCAGCTTTACTTTACTTTACACAAATACTGTATTTGAGATTAGTGTGTTTCTGATCCAATGGTTATGGTTAAAATCGGCTCACAACTTCCCCTAGATCGTATATACTTTATTATAGGTTTTTCAAAAATACGGTGGGCTTTATACCTTACAAATCGATTAATATGTGAAATAGCTTAGCCATATTAAGGAGAGAAAATGAATGAAATTGGTTCAATAATTACGTCAGCCCTCATATACTATATATGATGATTTTCGTTATTCTGGTGGCCGAATATATGGGCCAATTTGTGTGTTATATTAAATAAAAAAACAAGTAAGGAAAGGCTAAGTTCAGGTGCAACCAAACATTTTATACTCTCGCAATTGAAACAATTGAAGAAACTTACAAACATACAAAATTTACCCATAAATTCGGCATAAAGTTTAATAGAATAACGAAAACCGCAATATATACTATATGACGGCTGATGTAATTCTTTCATTTTCACCAGCAGGGTACACTATATCCAAGACTATACGCTTACTTATTTTTGCTAAGATATCTCACATATTAACCAATACATATAGGCGGAATAAAGCCTACCGTATTTTTGAAAAACCTATAATTAGGTATATGGGAGCTAGGAGATGTTACGACCCGATTTTAATAATTTTTTTAACAGAACACTATTAGAAGAAAACAATTTCCTCTGAATTACATTAAATTATCTGAGAGATTTACCCACATTTTCGGTTAAAATTTACCCTTAGGCGCTGAATTCAATATGTTCGATATCCGGGACCTTGAAAAGTTATAGTCTGTTTTCGACAATTTTTTCACAAGTGAAGTCAGAGATGATATGTACTATTTGTGTAAAGTTTTATTCCACTATCTTCATTGGTTCCTTGTGTATACATGATAAAGTGAAGGAATCAGATGGAATTCAAATTTGAGTTATAAGGAAAGTAGTCGTGGTTGTGAACCGATTTCGCCCATTTTTTATCCGTGTTATCAGGGTGTAAAGAGTATGTTATATACCGAATTTCATTGAAATATGTCGAGTAGTTCTTGAGATATGGTTTTTGACCCATAAGTGAGCGATGCCACTCCCATTTTTCATTTTGTAAAAAAATATCTGAGTGCAGCTTCCTTCTATATACTATTATTTCTGTGAAATTTAGTGTTTCTGTCGTTTTTCGTTAGTGAGTTAACCCACTTTTAGTAATTTTTAACCTAACATTTCTATGGGAGGTGGGCGTGGTTATTATCCGATTTCAACTATTTTCATGGTTTGTGGTGTGTTACGTAATAGAACCGACTGCAGAAAGTTTGGTTTATATAGCTTTATTGGTTCGCGTGTTATATATAAATAACCGATTTGTGGGCGGGGCCAAGCCCACTTCCCCAAAAAAACTACACCCAAATATGCTACTTCCTAATACGATCCCTTATTCCAAATTTTACTTTTATAACTTAATTTATGGCTTAGTTATGAGACTTTATGTGATTTTCTTTTTCGCCATTTTGTGGGCGTGGCAATGGTATGATTTCGCCCTTCGAAAGCAACTCTCTCACTGCCCCAGGGAACATGTGTTCCAAGTTTCATTAAGATATCTTAATTTTTACTCATGTTACAGCTTGCACAGACGGACGGACGGACAGACATCCGGATTTCAAATCTACTCGTCACCCTGATCACTTTGGTATATATAACTCTATATCTAACTAGTCTAGTTTTAGGTGTTACAAACAACCGATATGTGAACAAAACTATTATACTCTCGTAGCAACTTTGTTGCGAGAGTATAATAAATTGTTTGGTTACAACCGAAATTAGGTCCTTCTGAGCTTGTTCCATTGTAACTGTTAAATTAACAGTCCTGTTATTCGTATAAACGAATGGCGGCAAACATTTCATCGCAAGCTTTAATAGAGTTGGCCTGAAAATAAACAGAATTAATGAATTATAATTTATGTAAAATTATTTTACGGTTACTAAACTGCCAGCTGAAAAATTCATGTTTTTTGATTTATTAATATTTCCTATATATAATTTTTAATAAAAAAAATGAAATATTTAGTTAAAATCCTAAATAAGCTAAATATACATATTTACGAATGCATTTCTGAAATTTTTTGTACAAAAATATTAAAAACTCTACCATTATAACTCTACCAACATAACTCCTTGAAGATCATTTGAAGAAAACAAAAAATACGTGTTTAATTTGGATTTTAGCCTAGAACTGGGACCAACGGTCGTTGAAGTTCTTGCAAATTGTATTTCAAAATTTCATCAAGATCAATTAAAAACACAATTTAAATAAAAACGCGATCAAAGATTTAAGCGACAATAAAGCCTTGATCGTGCATCCTCTTCAGACTGTATTTTCAAAATTATCGCTCGGATTGATCTAGAAATTTCGTTGAATTTAATAAAGCAATAAAAAATCGAGTTTTCGTGATGCCGCGACACCCATGTAACCTATTAAAACATTATGCAAAAGAAATTAAATTATTTCTCACACAGAAATCACACATGTATGTATGTATGTGATTGGCGTTGCAACCGTTTAGCCGGTTATAGCCGAATCGACGATAGTGCGCCACCTGTCTCTCTCCTTCGCAGATCGGCGCCAGTTGGAGATCCCAAGTGTAACTAGGTCGCTCTCCACCTGGTCCCTCCAACGGAGTGGAGGCCTTCCCCTTCCTCGGCTTCCTCCGGCGGGTACTGCATCGAACACTTTCAGGGCTGGAGTGTTTTCGTCCATTCGGACAACATGACCTAGCCAGCGTAGCCGCTGTCTTTTTATTCGCTGAACTATGTCAATGTCGTCGTATAACTCGTACAGCTCATCGTTCCATCGTCTGCGGTATTCGCCGTTGCCAATGTTCTGAGGACCATAAATCTTGCGCAAAATTTTCCTCTCGAAAACTCCTAGTGTCGTCTCATCTGATGTTGACATCGTCCAAGCTTCTGCACCGTAAAGCAGGACGGGAATGATAAGCGACTTGTAGAGCTTGATTTTGGTTCGTCGAGAGAGGACTTTACTGTTCAATTGCCTACTCAGTCCAAAGTAGCACCTGTTGGCAAGAGTTATTCTGCGCTGGATTTCGAGGCTGACATTGTTCGTGTTGTTGATGCTGGTTCCCAGGTATACGAAATTATCTACGACCTCGAAGTTATGACTGTCAACAGTGACGTGGGAGCCAAGATGCGAATGCGCCGACTGTTTGTTTGATGACAGGAGATATTTCGTCTTGTCCTCATTCACCTCCAGACCCATTCGCTTCGCCTCCTTATCCATGCGGGAAAAAGCAGAACAAACGGCGCGGTTGTTGCTTCCGATGATATCAATATCATCGGCGTACGCCAGGAGCTGTACACTCTTGTAGAAGATTGTACCTTCTCGGTTTAGCTCTGCAGCTCTTATAATTTTTTCCAGCATCAGGTTAAAGAAGTCGCACGATAGTGAGTCACCTTGTCTGAAACCTCGTTTGGTATCGAACGGCTCGGAGAGGTCCTTCCCAATCATGACGGAGCTTTTGGTGTTGCTCAACGTCAATTTACACAGCCGTATTAGTTTTGCGGGGATACCAAATTCAGACATCGCGGCGTAAAGGCAGCTCCTTTTCGTGCTGTCGAAAGCAGCTTTAAAATCGACAAAAAGGTGGTGTGTGTCGATCCTCTTTTCTCGGGTCTTTTCCAAGATTTGGCGCATGGTGAATATCTGGTCAGTTGTCGATTTTCCAGGTCTAAAGCCACACTGATAAGGTCCAATCAGTTTGTTGACGGTGGGCTTTAGTCTTTCACACAATACGCTCGATAGAACCTTGTATGCGATATTTAGGAGGCTGATCCCACGGTAATTGGCGCAGATTGTGGGATCTCCCTTTTTATGGATTGGGCAGAGCACACTGAGATTCCAATCGTCAGGCATGCTTTCTTCCGACCATATTCTGCAAAGAAGCTGATGCATGCACCTTATCAGTTCTTCGCCGCCGTATTTGAATAGTTCTGCCGGTAATCTATCGGCCCCCGCTGCTTTGTTGTTCTTCAAGCGGGTAATTGCTATTCGAATTTCTTCATGGTCGGGTAATGGAACATCTGTTCCATCGTCATCGATTGGGGGATCGGGTTCGCCATCTCCTGGTGTTGTACTCTCACTGCCATTTAGCAGGTCGGAGAAGTGTTCCCTCCATAATCCCAGTATGCCCTGGACATCGGTTACCAGATTACCACCTTGGTCTCTACATGAGGATGCTCCGGTCTTGAAACCTTCGTTAAGTCGCTTCATTTTTTCATAAAATTTTCGAGCATTCCCTCTGTCTACCAGCTTCTCAAGCTCTTCGTACTCACGCATTTCGGCCTCTTTCTTTTTTTGTCTGCAAATGCGTCTCGCTTCCCTCTTCAGCTCTCGGTATCTATCCCATCCCGCACGTGTTGTGGTCGTTTGCAATGTTGCGAGGTAGGCAGTCTGTTTTCTCTCCGCTGCGAGACGGCACTCCTCATCGTACCAGCTTGTTTTTTGTCGTTGCCGAAAATCAATTGTTTCGGCTGCAGCGGTACGCAGTGAGTTTGAGATGCCGTTCCACAGTTCCCTTATACCGAGATGCTGATGAGTGCTCTCAGAGAGCAGGAGTGCAAGTCGAGTAGAGTATTTCGTGGCTGTCTGTTGCGATTGCAGCTTTTCGACGTCGAACCTTCCTTGTGTTTGTTGACGGGCATTCTTTGCTGCACAGAGGCGGGTGCGTATCTTCGCTGCGACCAGATAATGGTCCGAGTCTATATTTGGTCCTCGGAGCGTACGCACGTCTAAAACACAGGAGACATGTCTTCCGTCTATCACAACGTGATCGATTTGGTTCCGCGTGTTTCGATCAGGAGACAGCCAAGTAGCTTGATGTATTTTCTTATGCTGGAATCTGGTACTACAGACGACCATATTTCGGGCCCCAGCGAAGTCGATCAGCCTCAGGCCGTTTGGCGATGTTTCGTCATGGAGGCTGAATTTTCCGACTGTTGTGCCAAAGACACCTTCTTTACCCACCCTGGCGTTAAAATCACCATGCACGACTTTTACATCGTGGCGGGGGCAGCGCTCATAGGTGCGTTCTAGGCGCTCATAGAAAGCATCTTTGGTCACATCGTCCTTCTCTTCCGTTGGGGCGTGGGCGCAAATCAGCGATATGTTGAAGAACCTCGCTTTGATGCGGATTGTGGCTAGACGTTCATCCACCGGGGTGAATGCCAGGACTCTGCGACGGAGTCTCTCTCCCACCACAAATCCAACACCAAATTTGCGCTCCTTTATATGGCCGCTGAAGTAGATGTCACAAGGACCCACCTTCTTCCGTCCTTGTCCCGTCCATCGCACTTCTTGGATGGCGGTGATGTCAGCCTTAAGTCGTATGAGGACATCAACCAGCTGGGCAGAGGCACCTTCCCAATTAAGGGTCCGGACATTCCAGGTGCATGCCCTTATATCATTATCCTTAAAACGTTTGCAGGGGACGTCATCAAAAGGGGGGGTGTCTCATCCGAGGCTTTCGTAGATTTTTCATTGGGGGGTGTTTTTATGTGGTGGGTCCCAAACCCTACGCACAACCGCATAAGCGGGCTTCGCCTTCTCACTTTAGCTCGCCTTCAAACGGATGTCTGTTGGCTACCCAGAGGATACTTGGTCTAAAACCGGAAGTCGTGAGCTGCTTGAACCATGTGGAGAAGAATCGTTTTTGGCCACTCCCAAGTGAGTGACAATCAAAAACTTTCCTCACTTGCGTGAACTTCTACACATGATCCCATCCTCCTATACACATGTGTATAGTGAGAAATTTGTAGCCTTATATGTAGGTGTCTTAGAAATTTCTATGTAGAAACTTAAGACCGACCCAGTTGAGATCTATTAAGATATTATGGAATAGTAATTCCTGTCGTGCTTGTATTGAAGTCGACTGTTTCCAAGGCTATCAAAATGTTTTTCAGAAAGCATTAAAAACCCAACCTTTTATTTTTAGGAGCTATAGCTACCGAAACCTAATCTGTCTAACTTATACTGATATTCCGACAAAATCCAATTGCAATACCCGTTTAAGCCGGTGTGTGTGCGCTAACAAGTGAAGTATTAGTAAGGATGATGATGTGCTGAGGTGAGTCAAGTTAATTTCAACTGAATAAACATTAGCACACCGGGTACGAGCTGGAACGCAAGCGCATAGTAATGGGAGAAGCAGGCATGGTACTGCACATAATCATACAGTTGAATGAGCAGAGAAGCATCGTACTCATACAGACAGACGGTCAGACAGATTGAAACAGATTCCCACAATGCCGGCTGGCGAGCGCCTCAATGCGGATGATGGACGTCACATTATGAGCTGGAATGCATGCGTTGCATATCGAGGCAGCCAACAGACTGTACGTCATAATTCGGCTGAGTAGATGAGTTACCGGATTGTGGCGTGTTTGTGTTGCCTGCTGTAGCGATTGCAATGTCAAATGATTATGTTGCATGATTTGTGCCCCAAAACTACGAGTCTGAATGCAATCACTGGCGGTGTGATACTGGTATGTGATATGTCGGTGTGTGTTCTTCAGCTGCTTTGAAAAATAATTGTTTTTGCTTTTAATGCTTATTGAAGTTGATGTTGCCATTGTAGTATATAGCGGTGTAAGCGAGTACTTGTGGCATGTCGCTTCGCTCGCATTGATGGTGATTGAGTTTGATTAATTAGCACTGTACAAATTTGTTAAATGCCGACACAGTTGCCACCGCGCATCGAGCACCGATACCAAAAAATGTTAAGCCAAAAATGCCGACAATTTAAGCTGTTCTATTCAATTGATTGCACGTCAAAGAGTTGTATGCGTATAATAATAAAAATCGGAATAATTTGTGAAGCGATTGATGTAAATGTTTGACTTAATTAATTACTCAAATCTATGTATGTACCTTCGGACAGTATGCGAGTATGAGCATATGCACATGAGTAAAATACTAATGTACACATTATTAATGATTATTAATGTTAATTATTTAACCTAAAAGAAAAGTTAAGGTTTTTAGAAACATGACTAATAATGAAATAGAAAAGCTTGTAAATGAGAAAAGGCAAGCGAGACGTGAATGGCAGTTAAGTCGTTCCCCTTCAACTCTGCGTCAACTGAAATCGGCTGCACGTAAGTTAAAAAAAGCACTTAAACGCGATGAAGAATACAATACTGAAAATTATATAAAGCACCTGTGTCCAAATTCTAGCAAGAAAAACTCCCTTTGGAAAGCCCAAAAGTATTTTAAGCCTCCAGTAGATTCCAAGATGCCTATAAGACAGTCGAATGGTAATTGGGCGCGCAGTAATGAGGAAAAGGCAAATTGCTTTGCAAATCACCTTGAAAAGGTATTTCAACCCAATGTACCAAAAAACAACTTTAAGTTGCCAACTTTGCCCAATATTGCAAACGAGTCAAGCGTGTCTATTAGGACGTCTACTTATGAAATTATCAAGATCCTAAAAGAGCTAAATCCGAAAAAGTCTTCAGGACACGATAATATTACTCCAAAAATGTTAATTGAGTTGCCAAATATTGCTATATCAGTGCTCTCTTTGCTCTTTAATGCAATTCTTGGTTTCGGGTACTATCCAATTTCGTGGAAAAAGTCGCAGATCATCATGATAGATAAACCTGGAAAAGACTTAACACAACCATCTTCCTACAGACCAATAAGTCTCTTACCATGTCTTTCCAAAATATTCGAAAAAGTTTTACTATCAAAAATGTCTCCTTTCCTCCACGAAAATAATATAATACCAACCCATCAATTCGGGTTTCGTGCTAAACATGGCACAGTAGAGCAAGTGAATAGAATTACAAACGAAATCAGGAAAGCATTCGAGCACAGAGAGTACTGTTCAGCTATTTTTCTCGATGTAGCTCAGGCGTTCGATAAGGTCTGGCATGAAGGCCTTTTATGGAAAATCAAAAACGTTTTACCTTACGAATTGCATAAAACATTGGAGTCATATTTAAGAAATAGGAAATTTACGGTTAAAGTAGCAGATTTTATATCAGAAGAACGAGCAATAAGGGCCGGTGTACCTCAGGGCAGTGTATTAGGCCCCACTCTGTACATAATATATACAGCAGACCTTCCAATAGCTAACAACGTATTGACATCCACTTTTGCGGATGACACAGCCATAGTAAGCCGAAACAAATGCCCCATTAGAGCATCAAGAGTATTAGAGGAGCACTTAACTTGTGTCGAAGAATGGCTAGCCAACTGGCGTATAAAAATTAATGAGCAAAAATGCAAGCATGTTACATTTTCTCTAAGGCCAGAAACATGTCGGACAATTAAAATAAACAATGTATTAGTACCCCAAGCGAATGAAGTAACTTATCTTGGGATTCACCTGGATCGAAGGCTTACGTGGCGGAAACATATAGCGAGTAAAGTAACTTGCATGAAGTTAAGAGCAGCAAATTTAAATTGGCTTCTAAACAAAAATTCTAAACTTAGCCTAGACAACAAAGTCCTGTTATACAATGCAATCATAAAACCGATTTGGATGTATGGTATTCAACTGTGGGGTACGACCTGTGCAACCAACATTGATATAATTCAGAGATTCCAATCTAAAATGCTTAGAACAATAACGGGTTCACCATGGTACATGCGTAATGAAAATATCCATAAGGATCTTGATATTCCTATGGTAAAGAAGGAAAAAGAGGACAGCAGAAAGAAATATATTTCTAAACTTCGTGAACATCCAAACCCATTGGCAAACGCCTTGGTACATTCCAATCAAACTCGTTTAAAAAGAAGAGATCTACCTGCCTACTAAAGAGCAACGTTCTGCCAAAAAGCTCAAACACATTCTTGAGCTTACTTAGTTGTAAATAGATTTAAGATTTTAATACTTATTGTTAGGCTTTAAACAAAGCAGATTCAATAAATAAAGAAATATTGAAAAAAAAAAAAAAAAAATTATTTAACAAATGAAAAATTTTAGATGAAAGGATCTGTCCGAACTTCAAGCTCCATTTTTAA
Source organism: Zeugodacus cucurbitae (assembly GCF_028554725.1). NCBI lineage: Eukaryota > Metazoa > Arthropoda > Insecta > Diptera > Tephritidae > Zeugodacus > Zeugodacus cucurbitae. Next base: position 19,440,482 of record NC_071670.1, read on the forward strand.
TTTTAAGGTAAGATGTTGTTGTTGCGGCAATTTAAAAAATTCTTAAATAGTTTTGGAAAATGGTGTTGAGGTGATTCCCCTTGGTCGGATATAAATTGTTTTTGTTTTAGTTATACATAAGTTATGAATAAGTGTATATAAGAAGATTGGATTGTTTTTGAAACGTTTGAACTACTAGAAATTTTGCCGACCTTCTTATTAGTCTTTTCATTTAATTTTGCACAAAGACAACACTAATTGAAATAACACATAATGGATGATATGAAGCCGACATGTACAAATTATCTGAATAATTATGGGTTCTAACAATGAAGACAAGATTGCGACACATAGAAAATTGTCAAATTTGAATAGTAATTTCAACCAAACCTTTGAACTCCTTATTAAGTTTTGTCAAATATTCTTTTGAGGCGACCTTGTTCCTATTTTTACCATTCTTAGTTCTACAAATATAATATTTAGTAGCTGATAAGGAATACTAAGAGCATATTTAAGGACTTTCTATGAATACATTTTTAAAGTTATCCGATAAACTAATTCCGATAAGTATCGAGTAATTTAAATCTATCACATAAGTATGAGAATATAAAACTGCGGCCTTGTAGAAGCAATGTGAGCAGTTAAGGCCTTTATTTGTAAAAGTTTGGTGAACTTTCGTATGACAATGAATAACATAAGGTCTTTAAATATATAAAAACATATTTATAAGGTTGGTATTTATAAGGTTGGTATTGTAGATGGTCGAAATCGGTCCATTCCCACCCCCACAAAATGTCGTTAACCGAAAAGCTATAAACTGCCTACAAGAATATTGCCGAATCTATAAGTGCGTGTCATTCATTTCTCCTTTCTCTCGAGAACTCCTAAGTCAGTTTAAACAGCCATTTTAGTTTTGAAGCGATACCAAATTCAGACATAGCGGCACCGAAGGCAGCTTTAAAATCGATTGAAATGTGGTGTGTATCGATTCTTCTGTCTCGGGTCTTTCCCAAGATTTGACGCCCATAATAAGTTTTTTGTAACACCAAATGTTATATAAACTGAACACTGAATGTGACCAATAAATTTACCTTTAGTAACCCATCATACACTATGATCATGCGGAATCGATGGGTTGATATTATAAAAAATAACTTTTAAGTAAATTATAATTCAGGGATTTTTAAATACACTACTATTTATTATTAAATATTTACACACAAATTTGCATATTCTTAAAAATTCTACTTGTCTATTTAATTGCAACACATTAAATGGAACACCTGCGACTAACTCATAAAATGAAAATAAACCAAAAAGGGTTAAGAGGTGAACATACATACATACATACATAAATACATATTTATGGGTATACGAAAAATTTACCTACGTTAACATTTGTACTGACTCTCCGCAAATCATCCTGACCAAAGCGCGACGATTTCGTGCAACGCCTCAGAATTATTATTATTATTATGTACTCTTGTGTTGAACTTAATATAAACAACAACAATAAAAACAACTTATGTTACACCACTGTTGCTGGCGAAATTGAGGTAATACTCGTAATACTCACTCGTACATACAAATGTACAAGTACAATATAAAATTCAAACACAATTCCCATAATGCTTAACAACGAACACTTTTAGTGGGAAAGTGAAAACATTACGCTACAAGCTCAGCAGCAGTGCAGCAGTTAACCAGCTGTGATCATAAGGTTACCGCACTTGTGCTTAACCCGTCTGTAACGGTTTAATAAGCAGCAATAAAGTCAGCAATAGCCCAGCAACATAACCCACGATAAATTAAGGGTTGCTGCCTTTTTGCCGAGTTGTAGCTACTATTTACATATTTTCAAGTACGAGTATATTTGTCTGTAGCGCTGGGAATTATGCGAAATATATAGACACATACTCGTACATAATTTTCCAGAAGTGGTAGTCAGCGCTTCAATTTGCTTGATTTCGTGGTTCTCTGAGGACCTCCTTCAATACTCATCCGTGCTACTCGTATTTTTGCAAGCAACTATAGGTTGTGTATAGTAAGTGTAAGGGTCTTGTGTAAAGACTCAAGTGTCGTTTAATTAATTTTGAAAATATTTTCTAGAAAATATTTATAATTTGTGAAAGTATTTCGTGGAATGAAAAGAAAATTTTATAATCACAAACAATGCTAATTTCTTTTTATATAAATCGCTTTATTACAGAGCTTAGCTTATCTGCCTCAACAACAGTCAGGGCTACGTAACCAGTATGTATATTATTCAGGGCGCTAATATTGATTCTGGTCGATTTTCCCGGTTCGCCGAAGTATGACCACCAAGATGTTTCAACCTCAGTCTAGCGTACGTTGCCTCACCTTCCTTCAAACAACTTAAATTATCCGAAAACACTCTCCCGATTTCTGATCGAGTTATTTATTATTATTTAATATTTTGCAATGAGTGGGTACTTCGGTTACTTTGGGGATACATGCTCATAACACTGATATTTTGTTGCTCATTTAATTATATTCAGCATACCATTCTCTCGATCTCGATCTAAACAAAATTTAACGAGATTCATATGCCAAACGGCTAAGTGTGCCCATCACTGTCGTTCGATTCACACACTTTATGCTCGTTCGACTGAAGTACGTGCGTTTCTGCGAAATCTCCATCAATACATTCAACTCATTTGCCTTAATCCCTCATCATTTAACCTCTGTGCAAAGTTTGCAGTTTTCTTATGACTTTTTTTGCCCTTCGCCGTAATGCCAGCATCCTGCCAGCCACCGCCCAATCTCGGGGTATTGAGCAATGCTCATTTGACGACCGTCACAGTGGTCCCTCTCAATTGTATGCCTTCCAAATGGCTCGTTTGCCTTTGGTCTTTCGGTGATTAACCAGCTTTGGTCGCTAGTTTGGTATGTGACTTGACGGCTGTGGTGTCTCGCATTGCGGCGCTTTGCTAACCGCATAAACGCTCAACATTTAGCATCTTCGTCGGGTCGTTGGTTTGCCGCCAACTCAGCGTTCCCATGGTCATTGGCCGGCACTTCCCTTAGCCTTGTACTTGGCGCATACCGATGGGTTCGGAAACATATTTACATACATATATATATAGATCTGTATAACAGCATGTGGATGGTGTACAATTGTATGTTTATCGGTGGTTAACCTGTATTCTAACTGTTTTTATCCGGTTGATTTGTATCGACTTGCACCGTGGTCGACATACATTCCATTTCTCTTCTTTCCTGTCCTTTGTTCTTCAATTCTCTTATGGTAGCATTGCGGTTTATCGCCGTTAAGCTTGTATTTTCATTTACGTTATTGCTTTATTGTTTTTGTTAGGATTGTTGCTGATATTTGTGATTACCTTTCGATTGCATCGTTGGACATATGTACATATGTATTTACAAGTGTTGGTTCATAATGACATCACATTCACAATTATGTCGTGTTAAATGATAAAAGTGCTTGCCGCATACATAAAAAGCTTAATTTAGTTCGTTATTGGGTCCATCGTATTTCCTTATAGGACTTCGAAAATATTAAAAGCAGGCCTTTGCCTTTATGATATTAGGAACATTTATGCACATACATATGTATATGTATGTAAAGCTGTTTGATGATGAACTTGATTTTGAACAATTTAGCAATTATTGCTCCCAAATAGCTATAAAATGAATTTTAAAACTGTTCTAAGGAACCAATGGCGTGTCTAGTCAACTCATAAGTTAATATCGCTTCAAATAAAATCCATTTTTTGTCAGAACCAGACAAAATACAACTAAGTCTCGTCGATTAATTATATTACTGTAGCTAATTACAGCTAGCAGTTTAGCTAAATAATAGTCTAGTAGTTGATAACGTTTTCGCTTTCAGTCGATGAAAATTATTCTTGGTCCATGTATGTATGTACAGTGGAACTTCCATAACTCGAACTTTTGAATTGGCAATAGCGTTTAGCAATCAAATTTCATATAAATTTCCTTCTATAACTCGAACTTCTATAACTCGAAGTTCTCCATAACTTGAACTCTTGAAATGGCAGAAGTAAAAGTACATACAAAATTTATTCCATAAATCGAACTTTTCGACCAGGGTATAATACAAAATTTAAAATTTTACTATCGAGCCTGTATTTTAAGAGTCTCTCTATATCGCGTGGAGGCTAACAAAATTATAATATTATACTTAAGGATTGCATAAATCATATAACAAAGAAATAGGAGATACAGACTTCAATAGCCAAACAATAGCAAACTGCAACGAACAAAATTACAGAATACGTGTTTTAACGTATGCATATAAAACTTTATCCGAAGTAAATAACTAAATCTGTATATAAATCTATATTTTACAGTTTTTTGAAAAATTTATGTTTTCATGAAAATTCTATAACTCGACGTCTCTCTAACTCGAAGTTTTTTGTGGTTTATGATGATTCGAGTTAGAGAACTGTATTTCAAACTGCAGCCATCTTCAATCTTGGATTTTAATTATTTGTTTATATTTTTTTTTATCGCAAACATTTTAAAACTATCAGGCATGTTCTGAAATTCATACGATTTTAATTCAGTGTCGAAATGAAGCGTTCTTTAATTCTATTAAATTTCCATGAAAGTTTAGAAAAATGTTTTTTTGTTTCAGGTTACGAATTGCATATAAGAAACTCATACATATATCTTTCCATCATATCTTTATCTTTTAACAAAGTGCATATTTTTATACTCTCGCAACAAAAGTTGCTAATATTATAATAGTGTTATAGTTTTGTTCACATAACGGTTGTTTGTAAGTCATAAAACTAAACGAGTTAGATATAGGGTTATATATATCAAAATGATCAGGGCGACGAGACGAGTCAAAATCCGAATGTCTGTCTGTCCGTCCGTCCAACGGATAGCTTGAGTAAAAATTAAGATATCTCGATGAAACTTGGAACACATGTTCCTTGGGTCCGTGAGAGGGTTGCTTTCGAAAATGGGCAAAATCGGACCACTGCCACGCCCACACATGAATCATGCTTCATATACTCAATCAGAAAAGGCCACAATTGAACAATAGAAAATATGGAGTTTTCCATTAGGAAAATGTGTGACCTCATACAAGTTAGATGACTCGGAGAAAGCTTTTACAGCTTGAATGAAATGTGCTACCACAACCAACATGTTCTCCATACTTGGCACCTTCGGACTATTACTTCTTCCGGATTCTATTTTATGAGTGCATTTAGATAGTACTGATGTGAGAAATCAAAAGGTCCCTAATAATGGTAATCTATGCGCTCTCTATTAACGATATTCAGTTTTAAGAAAGTGGGAACCAATAATGACAATTGATTAATGGAAACCTGGATGATCTCTAGGGAGTACAAATAAAAAATAACTGTTTGTTTATTGACTTTTAAAATATGTATTCGTGTTTTTTTTTTAAACCGAGTTCCTTTGATAGTTTTCGCATTGTACATTGACAAAGTATACTAAACTTAAGTGACAATTATTGAGTCGTTCCGGAATGTCATTGTAGTTGTATTACAACTGACTTATGGAAAAATCTCACAACAATTCTGCGCAGATATTTGTTTCTCAATTTATGCATTCAGGGCTTCCAAAATAAGGTACTAAGAAGTATAGTTAATGCTCCTTGGTATGTTAGATCTGCTGACCTTCATCGTGATCTCGGTGGGAATTCAGTAGTAAACGAAGTAATCAAACTTGCAAAGGCTCACGAAATTAGGCTTAGACAGCATGCAAATGAAGAGGCATCCATACTCATCGAAACTGCTGAACGAGAAAACCGACAGAGACGTAAGAGGCCTTCAGACTTAGCAAAGCAACTGCAAACTAACTAACAGCAAATGAATTCCTCTAACCTTTAGCTTTTAATTATTATTTTTAACTTATTAGAATTGAATTGTTGTTAGTATTTAATCATTGTATACTAGGTACAATTGTAATATAAAAAAAGTTATAATCAAATAATAGCACTCGAATCGACTTTCTCTTTACAACACCCTGCTAGCAAGTATTGCCCTCATTTCGAACCCTTTGTGTAACTTTTACGAGTATGTAAATGCCATAAATGTCGCATGTGTGGGCACACACTCAGCCGCTGCAACACTTCAATGGCCATAAATCTTATTGGTGGCAGCAACAGTAGCGCCGAAAGCGGCAAAATGCTGCAGTGGCGATGTTCACAGCTTCCCAGCAACAACACGCTGCTTACAACAATTGCAACGATAACTGCAACTACAGCTGAGCTAAATAAAAAAATTGCAGATGCAATGCGATGCAATGCCGAACAATGTGGCTCAAAGTGGCGCAACGGGCGGAATGTGTGCGGTGCAAGGCGAATGATAATGCGGCAGCAACAGGACAACGACAACGACGCCGACAATGATGACGACAAAAACACAATAGAATTGACGACAGCAACAACAAGCGAACAACAGATAATAAAAACAACAATGACTCAGACGACGACGATTACAGCTAGAATGAGACAACTAGGAAGGATTGCGGCAATATGTTTTGTTAGTCGGTTGGTAAGTCCGTCGGCCGGTTGCTTGGTAGTTTGCTTGCAACAATGCAAGTTTTGCGACTGTCGCTGCAATGAGATCGCCAACAGCGTTGACAAATACAATAAAAGTACATAAACATAACATTGCAACTATGACTTTGTTGTTGGTTGCTGTTGAGGTCGTCGCACAAAAGCGAAGTAAAATCGTATCTAATGCTGCAGCACAGGCACACACACACTCAAACATATTTGAGAGCATGCAATGCACTTTTCGGGAGTGCATGTGTGGTTTTGTATGCCAGCGCGCACATGCTGGTTTATTGCAAATATGCAGTTATATGCTCAAGTCCCACTTTCACTCATTGCCATAGCGAGCGAGAGTAACAATGGCAACAACGTCAGAAATGAGAGCGTCGTGCCAGCGTTTGTAGGGCGCTTAGTGGAGAGAGCGAATGACCACAATTGCAAGTGTGGCAAAGTTAATGGAGAATTACTGCAGCGTGTATGCAGTTTTCAAATTAGCAGTTTAACAGGTAAAGATTGCGAAGTAATGGAACAACTGCAATTACGATTGACCCATACATATGCGAGCGTCATTTGATCCTAGTGTCTTCCAGGCTTTTTATACTCTCGCAACAAAAGTTGCTAAGAGAGTATTATAGTTTTGTTCACCTAACGGTTGTTTGTAAGTCATAAAACTAAACGAGTTAGATATAGGGTTATATATATCAAAATGATCAGGGTGACGAGACGAGTCAAAATCCGAATGTCCGTCCGTCTGTCCGTGCAACGGATAACTTGAGTAAAAATTGAGATATCTTAACGAAACTTGGAACACGTATTCCTTGGCACCCTGAGGAGGTTGCTTTCGAAAATGGGTAAAATCGGACCATTGCCACGCTCACAAAATGGCGAAAACCAAAAACTTATAAAGTGTCATAACTAAGCCATAAATAAAGTTATGAAAATAAAATTTGGAACATAGAATCGTATTAGGGAGGGGCACATTTGGATGTAATTTTTTTGGAAAAGTGGGCGTGACCCCGCCCTCAAATAGGTTTTTTGTATATAACTCGCAAACCAATAAAGCTATATAAACCAAACTTTCTGCAGTCGTTTCTTTTAGCCGTTTCCTTATACAGTCCAAAAATGAAAGAAATCGGATAATAACCACGCCCACCTCCCATACAAAGGTTAGGTTGAAAATGACTAAAAGTGGCTTAACTCACTAACGAGAAACGTCAGAAACACTAAATTTTACAGAAGAAATAGCAGAAGGAAGCTGCACTCAGATTTTTTTACAAAATGAAAAATGGGCGTGACATCGCCCACTTATGGGTCATACCACCATATCTCAGGAACTACTCGACCGATTTCAATGAAATTCGGTATATAATACTTTCTTGACACCCTGATGACACATGTGAAAAATGGATGAAATCGGTTCATAACCACGACAACTTCCCATATAACTCAATTTTGAATTCCATCTGATTCCTTCACTTTATAATGTATACATAAGGAGCCAATGAAGATAGCGGAATAAAACTTTACACAAATAGTACATATCATCTCTGGCTTCACTTGAGAAAAAATTGTCGAAAACGGACTATAAATTTTCAAGGCCCCTGTTATCGAACATGTTGAACTCCCCGCCTAAGGGTAAATTTTAACCGAAAATATGGATAAATCTCTCTGATAATTTAAAGTAATTCAGAGGAAATTGTTTATTCTAATAGTGTATCTCGGTTCCAAAAATTATTAAAATCGGATAATAACATCTCCTAGCTTATAGGCTTTTCAAAAATGTGGTGGGCTCTAATCTGCATATATGTATTGCTTAATATGTGAGATATCTTAGCGAAATTAAGTGAGTGTATAGTCTTGGATATAGTGTACCTTGCTGGTGAAAATGAATGAAATTGGTTCAGGAATTTTCTCAGCCCTCATACACTATATAGGACGATTTTCGTTATTCTATTAAACTTTGTGCCGAATTTATAGGTAAATTTGGGTGTTATCTTAATAAAATTTCTTCAATAAATTTCGAGAGTATAAAATGTTCGGTTGCACCCGAACTTAGCCTTTCCTTACTTGTTTCTATTTATGATGATACGTGACTTCAGAGTTACAATAGCAGCGGCCGGTCAACAGTAAACTAAATTAGCAGATTCTTGATTTTTGGGCGCACCTCTTTTCACATTCTTATCGAGAAAAGCCTAAATGTTGAAGGGTTTGGCAAACAAGATGTAATATCGCCTTAGTAAAAGAGCTCATTGGTCCTTTTTTCCAGAATGAAGTGGAAAACTCGAGGTATATAAAGAAATGATCAACAGACTTATAGTGAGGAACTCATTGATGTCATGGAAAATAACAACCAGAACGCAGTTCCTTGCTAATTCAAAGACTGTCTGAAGAAGAGAATAAAGGTCATGGTATATCAAAAAACTATTTTAGGGTTGTGGATAGACCAAAAGACTTATACTTTTAGGAAAGACGCTACTGAGTAACATGGTGGAACCTTCAGAGAAAGAAAAATCGTCGGATAGCAGTAAGTACACTGACTTAAATAAAAAAAGTTAGAATATTAGTTCTGAACCGATTGGGTCAGTGAAAGTAGTGTGCCAAGCGAGAAAACAGAGATAAAGAGATGTATAACACCTTGACTTTGACAGTTGACTGGATTGATGAGGTTGTGACGTTTCGCAATTGCGAAGACTGGAACGGCTAGTTTGAAATGCTGCTAAAAATATTGCAACAGAGATAATTGCAAGATCACAGATAAGGATTTAAAAAAATAAATACAAACGGAAACGCGATATTTTAAACTACTTGGAAAATGTTTTGAGATCTACATTACATGATATCGTTATCAGAGATTGAAATAGGTATTTTTTATTCAAAGTTCAATATATATATAATAAATTTTAATCTCTATAAATATTTGGTGTTTTGATTTAAATGTCCAAAAATTTAGTTTGATCTGACAACAATGGCTCTCACGATAGATCGGATGTGCAGTTTATCCCTCATTGAAACACATTAATTGCAGTGTTCTTCAAATATGATTCTGTATTGTTCCCGTTATTTTCATTTCCTATGTCGATATTTATCTATACTTCGATTCTATAAAATTTATCGGAATTTGCCAAGTATAATAAATAATTTTCCCATAAAGTTTACATGAATATTTTCCTGATACAACCATCTGGATTGTTTTGTGTTGAATATTCCCCATATATAAATACATACGTATGTATGTAGTAATGACGTAGAATTCTGCACCAATCCAAATGTACATCACGGATTGAAAGCGAAATCTGCGCTAAATTTTAGACACCAAAATCATTATTTCGTATTAAGAGCACAAGTTTATTTTATTTTCCTCCATCTCCATTATTCTTGTAATTCTCAAACCTCAAGCTTTGTTCGTTTGTGTTGTAACTGCTGCTTTGATATTCTAATTGCAATTCACTGTTCTATTCATTTTTCTCCGTTTCGCCATTTTCAATTCTTTTCTAGTCCATCAAAAATTCCCCACCCGCTCACAGCTGCCAGCTGCCTTTGGTCGCTCCGCAATGTTTATCCATGCCATTTTGTTTCGCAACTTCCGACGATTCATAAAATTCAGTTGCTTTGTACGGCGTTGTAACTTCATGTTGCATTGTTTGGCGCAACAACCCTCCGGTTTCATGGATCTCTTCAATCCACCTACCGAGCCGCGGTGGTGACGAGAGAATTGATGGCGCTGAACTACATTGAGGGCATCACACTTGAGCCGAAGCGCGGCAGCGTACAGCTCAGGCTGCGACTGCATACATTTACAACAACAAAGGCAAATACCACAATGGAAACAGCAGTGGCAGCAACTGCATCCATGGTTGGCATCTGCGACTGCACTCAAACAAAGCTTTGCGTTGATAGGCGCTGAGGCCTAGGACGAGGCCGCCACTCATCTGTTTACTCTACAGCCTGTTTTGGTGCGATTTGGCGCATACAATACTGCTCCGGCTGACTACTTGACGCTGGCATGGGTGCTCTGTGGTATGCTCAAATAAATTGAGTTGGGCCAACGGCTGCCGCCTTGATGCAGCGTGGTGGGCGTTCAATTGGTACCCCACAAAAGAAAGGACGCGACGCGTCACTCACTCATTTGCTCATTGCCTGTATCAGTTAGTAATTTAGTTGGTCCTCTTTATGACATACTACATTATCCAGTTGCGAACAAGCTGAAATCAAAGCCTTGTGTAGCGCTTCTTTCGAAAGCGTTTAAACGCGAAAGTGAATTTTCAATAGAGTTGAAGCATAGGATTCTGTCTCAATGTAATAATGGAACATATATAAAAAAATACAAATAAATTATGTAAAAAAGTAAAATTTTTAATATTTAGTGGACAATCTTTTTTTGTGGTAATACAGCTTTCAAGCGGTCTGGCATGGATTCATCAAACACATGTATGTATGTGTATGTGATTGGCGTTGCAACCGTTTAGCCGGTTATAGCCGAATCGACGATAGTGCGCCACCTCTCTCTCTCCTTCGCAGTTCGGCGCCAGTTGGAGATCCCAAGTGTAACCAGGTCGCTCTCCACCTGGTCTTTCCAACGGAGTAGAGGCCTTCCCCTTCCTCGGCTTCCTCCGGCGGGTACTGCATCGAACACTTTCAGGGCTGGAGTGTTTTCGTCCATTCGGACAACATGACCTAGCCAGCGTAGCCGCTGTCTTTTTATTCGCCGAACTATGTCAATGTCGTCGTATAACTCGTACAGCTCATCGTTCCATCGTCTGCGGTATTTGCCGTTGCCAATGTTCTGAGGACCATAAATCTTACGCAAAGTTTTCCTCTCGAAAACTCCTAGTGTCGTCTCATCTGATGTTGACATCGTCCAAGCTTCTGCACGGTAAAGCAGGTCGGGAATGATAAGCGACTTGTAGAGCTTGATTTTGGTTCGTCGAGAGAGGACTTTATTGTTCAATTGCCTACTCAGTCCAAAGTAGCACCTGTTGGCAAGAGTTATTCTGCGCTGGATTTCGAGGCTGACATTGTTCGTGTTGTTGATGCTTGTTCCCAGGTATACGAAATTATCTACGACCTCGAAGTTATGACTGTCAACAGTGACGTGGGAGCCAAGACGCGAATGCGCCGACTGTTTGTTTGATCACAGGAGATATTTCGTCTTGTCCTCATTCACCTCCAGACCCATTCGCTTCGCCTCCTTATCCATGCGGGAAAAAGCAGAACAAACGGCGCGGTTGTTGCTTCCAATGATATCAATATCATCGGCGTACGCCAGGAGCTGTACACTCTTGTAGAAGATTGTACCTTCTCGGTTTAGCTCTGCAGCTCTTATAATTTTTTCCAGCATCAGGTTAAAGAAGTCGCACGATAGTGAGTCACCTTGTCTGAAACCTCGTTTGGTATCGAACGGCTCGGAGAGGTCCTTCCGAATCATGACAGAGCTTTTGGTGTTGCTCAACGTCAATTTACACAGCCGTATTAGTTTTGCGGGGATACCAAATTCAGACATAGCGGCGTAAAGGCAACTCCTTTTCGTGCTGTCGAAGGCAGCTTTAAAATCGACAAAAAGGTGGTGTGTGTCGATCCTCTTTTCACGGGTCTTCTCCAAAATTTGGCGCATGGTGAATATCTGGTCAGTTGTCGATTTTCCAGGTCTAAAGCCACACTGATAAGGTCCAATCAGTTTGTTGACGGTGGGCTTTAGTCTTTCACACAGTACGCTCGATAGAACTTTGTATGCGATATTTAGAAGGCTGATCCCACGGTAATTGGCGCAGATTGTGGGATCTCCCTTTTTATGGATTGGGCAGAGCACACTGAGATTCCAATCGTCAGGCATGCTTTCTTCCGACCATATTCTGCAAAGAAGCTGATGCATGCATCTTATCAGTTCTTTGCCGCCGTATTTGAATAGTTCTGCCGGTAATCTATCGGCCCCCGCTGCTTTGTTGTTCTTCAAGCGGGTAATTGCTATTCGAATTTCTTCATGGTCGGGTAATGGAACATCTGTTCCATCATCATCGATTGGGGGATCGGGTTCGCCATCTCCTGGTGTTGTACTCTCACTGCCATTCAGCAGGTCGGAGAAGTGTTCCCTCCATAATCCCAGTATGCCCTGGACATCGGTTACCAGATTACCACCTTGGTCTCTACATGAGGATGCTCCGGTCTTGAAACCTTCGTTAAGTCGCTTCATTTTTTCATAAAATTTTCGAGCATTCCCTCTGTCTGCCAGCTTCTCAAGCTCTTCGTACTCACGCATTTCGGCCTCTTTCTTTTTTTGTCTGCAGATGCGTCTCGCTTCCCTCTTCAGCTCTCAAACACATACATATATTAAAAACATATTAAACGTCAGATTGAATTTTAAATAGGAATATATATTTAAATTATAGGAAATAAAACACTTGAACTAAAAAATTGTCCAACAGAACTGCATCGAAATCGAAGTCTATTATCTATTTCCTACGAGACTGTAAAGAACGTGTTTTGCGTGTTTCGCTCAAATTATGGTCAACATAATCGGCTTTCGAACTAATCGCAACTGCATTACCCATCTTGAGACCCAGCATTCATGATTGGATAATGTGAAGAAAATATAGCAGCCGTAACTGGGAGTGTACACGAAGACCGTGGAGCGTCGATTTCGCGCCGTTCGCAGCATCTCGGACTGACGTATGGAACGACTTGGCGCATTTTACGTCGAGATCTTAAATTGAAAGCTTTTATAGGCTTGTGCAAGGTTGTGCAAAAACTAAAGCCGCTCGACCTTATCAAGCGACATCACTTCGCCCTGAGCTCTTGAAAAGTTCCAAGAAGTTCCGACGTTTTCGAGGCAAATTCTGTTCAGCGATGAGGGCCATTTATGGCTCAACGGGGATGTAAACAAGCACAATTGCGCATTTTGGTTTTGGTTTTGTGTGGTTTGTGGGCCGGTAAGTTATCGGTCCATATTTCTTCAAAAATGATGCCCGCGAGAGCGTAACTGTAAATAGCGACCGTCATCACGCCATGGTAACCGGCGTCACAAGAATGATAGTAGACAAGATTACGACAAAGTGACGTAATCAGGACCCAGAATGGGAAATGGAAATGTAAAACATAGTGAACCAAATTGATTAATATGCAGATAAAATATCACAATGAACGTGATTCTTAAAGTCGTCATCTAGAAAATGTATATTTATAATTGAAATAGTTTGTTTTGTTACAAAAAGTTTGCCATTTTTGGCAATTTTTTTGTTGGTTGGAAAAGTAAAAAAAAAACTCTTTATATACGATTTTGTTGTACTATTGTTATTAAATTCGGCCATTGCGCACTTCTTTTTCAAGTTAATATGTTTTTCACTTAGAATTTTAAATAATAATGAAGCACTTTCGCTCACTTCCCCCTTATGCACGGAGTCTTTATGACGTCATGCGACAGGAAAATTAAACCCAATCAATTGATTTATTGAGAGAACACTTCGGTTAGCAGATAATTTCACGATCTGGGTCGGGTAGATTGTCGAGTGATTGATGCGGTGCTGGCGGTGCGGGACGTTAAATGAGGGCATATCACAAATTCATATGTTAGCAAATGTAGATGTCCAATGTAAGCATGATTTTGCGATAATGCGCGTATTTCGACGTTGCCGCATCGCACTCAATGCTTGAAAATCAAAATCAAATTCAAAATCAATGTTTGATTTTCCCGCAGTATCGTGCGAGAAAATATGATATTTCATTAGTGAAAATTGAATTTATAATTTTGAAAGTTCATAATAGAAATTTTTTGTGGATTAAAAGCAATTACCGTTTGTTTACTAAAAATAATGGCAAAACAAGGCGTTGAAATTGGACGCTTTTTGTATTTCACGCACGATAATGTGGGTCCGCACCAGAGAGCTGCAACGGGTATATCATTTTCGTGCACACTCGAATGTCCACTCTGATTTTGTTTGATCAAACTTTTCGGTATGAATACACGTATTGATCGCTTGGAGACATGTTCAAAACGAACGAGCCTCTTGCGACACTCGAAACACAAGCATATATGCTTGTTTTAACAGAGTGCCGAGTTGACACTCGTTTGTGAACGAGCTGGCACTCTAACCCGATCGTATTGAATGTGATCGAGTCACACACGAGTGTGCACAAAATTTCAGAATATGTATGTATGTAATTGGCAGTCATGCTATTATTGTGTAGTGATTGTCAACGATTATTGGTTTTGTTTGTTTTGTTTACTTTTTATAATTCATAATGACAACGATAGAAAATTCTGGTTGTGAGAACATTTCCAATGGCACAAACACCTTATCTGGTCTACACCTGAAATTTGTGATTTAAAAAAAATTAAAATATTTAAGTGCAATGAAATGTTTTTTATTTATGATTTATGAATTAATAAATAAAATAAGTTTTGAGTGAATTCTATTCTTAAATTGAATTATTCTTTTATAATATGTACTATGTACGTCTAATATTCAAATTATTCAACCAAAAAAGCTAAGACAGAACGCGTCATCCCGACGCCAACATACATACATATGTGTGTACGTATGTTTATCTATTATTTTTTGGTCTTCGAGTGCCACTCGAGTGTGTCGATCACAATCAACACGTGCACGACACACCCGAAAATATAATATACATAAAATCCGAGTTTGCTGCTTGCACTCGAAGATAGGACCGTCGTGATTGTTCGTTTGCGTTATTTTCGCTTCGGGTTCCAAACTCGATCGAACACGTGTTTGAAGAGTGTTACGACACACTCGTACCGAATTTAAGCTAGTGTGATTGAACACACTCGAACATACCCGAAGCTGCTCTCTGGTCCGCACACATCGGTAAATCCTCTACAACGGACGTGGCGTTAGACTTTTTCCTCTAGGGATATGCTAAATCTAGAACGTTCTTTAAAAAATTATGGAATCTCGAAATGGTTTACTTGTTTTTCCAGTAGTAAAATTTAACTTGCATGCAATTGTTGTAAATAAATTATAACTTTCTTGGCAAAAGGCGCAAAAGAAATGCTTGACATTCTAAATGAACCCACTTGGTTGGTGCTCCAAATGTTTCCAGCCGACACCTCTATTCCGCAAATGTTATATGCATATACACGAAGAGACCTCGTATATTTGCATGTAAATCTTATATTGTACTTTATTTAAATCTCGTCACGTTCAACGACTGGCCCAATCGATTAGACTACGTAGCTGCGCAGTGCTTTGGCAATGATGTCCATGCAGCTGTGAATTCACCAGTCCACACCGAGCTATCCATTTAAACATTATTGCATTGCACCCTTATATTTTACATGTAGGAAAATGTGAAACATAGGAAAGACCAGTCAACAACACAAAAGCTTTGCCTCGTAAAAAGCAAGCAAAAAAGAATTGAATAAAATAAAAAGCAACACTTTTTGCTTACAAACACAAAGGACGAAAAAATCACACTGAAAAAGGGGGAAAATACACAAACTCATTGTGCCACTTTTATATTCATTTCCTGCAAACTAGAGCAAAAAAAAATAAGCACAAAACCAACAAAAGCAACGCAGTGCCGACATGATGAGAGCGAAAAAAGTAAGCGCTTGTTGAAAATGCCAGCAAAGTGAAAATGAAAAACTGAACAGAAAAAATTGTTGCGCTTTTACATTTCAAATATTCCCTCTGCTCCATGCAAATGCACGAGCCCGATACTCCCTTTAGCCCTTTCGAACTCACCGTACGAACCCGAAACATTTTCGTATTTTCCGCACAACGCCGCCTGTGGCATCATACTCATATACTCGTACATTTGTATGTGCATAGCATAGCACCAGCATCATCATCATTCGAGCCGTAGTTATCCGTTAAGTGGGCCACATGACGCTGGCGCCTCTCATTTGTTGATGGCCAAGCGACACACTCCCACACATTGTGGTCGCTTGTGGGCTGGCCGGTTAATCGAATTTTATGACTTTGGCGGAGCATTTTGTGGTTGGCGCGCAACACACACACATACCTACATAAACTATGTGTACGATTGTGTTTGTGTGTGTGTACTCACATGCGGGAGTACGTAAGTAATAGTTTAAGCGAAAAAAGTTTACTGGCGCATCATCAACGGATCATTGGCGTATTTCGAAGCGCTTGCCACAGTTAATTTGATTGGCAAAGTGTCAAAGTTTCTTCGTTTATTCACATACTCTATTTTGGGCTGAGTGTCCTTTGCTCGCTGGAGAGTTTTCGGTGATTTGTTGCAAATTGGGAATACTTGCAAGTATGAAACTTTGGGGTTGAAGCCGTTGCCAGGGCGCACAGGTTGTTGAGGTTTCCTTTCAACTGTTCAACTATTTATAATGTAGGTATAATATGTATATTGATAATTTCATATATTATATGGTGTAATGTAATAAATATATGTATTAGTACTATACTCGTGCATTCTCCCGAGAAATCAGTGCTAAAAAAGCTAATTAGACAGCTAATAGTCGGTTTTGTTGTGACCCCAAGAATGCTAAGTACGAATTAAAATAACTTAAAGACTTGAGTAGCTTTTATCTATACAAAAACGACACATTTGGGACGTCAAGATCTCTGTGTCTAATATTTTCGATAATATTACCTTCGACCCAATATTATCTGTAAGTGAAAGAATATGTTGTTATTATTTCTGTCAGATATATTTAAGCCCGTGTTCTATAATGTGATCCATATAACCTCGTGTCTGTAATGACCCTAAATTTGACTCTAAAAGACTAAACATTTAGCTAACATTACCGTACTGTCTAACTGGGGAACTTTTGTCATATGGGAAATTAGAATTAAGGATGACGATACAAACTTTTTTTGAGGCTGGTAAAACTTTTTTTTTTTTTTTTTTCAATATTTCTTTATTTATTGAATCTGCTTTGTTTAAAGCCTAACAATAAGTATTAAAATCTTAAATCTATTTACAACTAAGTAAGCTCAAGAATGTGTTTGAGCTTTTTGGCAGAACGTTGCTCTTTAGTAGGCAGGTAGATCTCTTCTTTTTAAACGAGTTTGATTGGAATGTACCAAGGCGTTTGCCAATGGGTTTGGATGTTCACGAAGTTTAGAAATATATTTCTTTCTGCTGTCCTCTATTTCCTTCTTTACCATAGGAATATCAAGATCCTTATGGATATTTTCATTACGCATGTACCATGGTGAACCCGTTATTGTTCTAAGCATTTTAGATTGGAATCTCTGAATTATATCAATGTTGGTTGTACAGGTCGTACCCCACAGTTGAATACCATACATCCAAATCGGTTTTATGATTGCATTGTATAACAGGACTTTGTTGTCTAGGCTAAGTTTTGAATTTTTGTTTAGAAGCCAATTTAAATTTGCTGCTCTTAATTTCATGCAAGTTACTTTACTCGCTATATGTTTCCGCCACGTAAGCCTTCGATCCAGGTGAATCCCAAGATAAGTTACTTCATTCGCTTGGGGTACTAATACATTGTTTATTTTAATTGTCCGACATGTTTCTGGCCTTAGAGAAAATGTAACATGCTTGCATTTTTGCTCATTAATTTTTATACGCCAGTTGGCTAGCCATTCTTCGACACAAGTTAAGTGCTCCTCTAATACTCTTGATGCTCTAATGGGGCATTTGTTTCGGCTTACTATGGCTGTGTCATCCGCAAAAGTGGATATCAATACGTTGTTAGCTATTGGAAGGTCTGCTGTATATATTATGTACAGAGTGGGGGGGGGGGGGGGGGGGGTGTACAGAGTGGGGGTAAAACTGGATGTGGAATCTTATGGACAAATGGAAGAACAGGCAAAATGTTAATTGTAGATTTCGTAGATATTTTTGTTACAAAGTTTTAAAATTTTTAGACTAAAAAAAAAACAAATTTATGAGCAGTTCGTAATTCACAGTACAGCTTCCACATCCGTTTTATACCCATTTACTTGCATAGCCGATTGAGAAGAAATATCTGAGGTTGGTAGTACGAGTACATTAGGGCTAAGTTGGCTTTTACTTAGCTTTCGGAATTTTGTGGTACGATATGCGGCCCTATTAAAACTTATTTAAGGCGTTACATTAAGTTGGAATTTTCAAGACAATCCGACTGTTATTTTTGAAGTTACACCCATAATTGTAACGACGCAGCAGAGCATTTGAAAGTAGGCCGCTGTGGAGACGCGTCTGTGTTTCAAAAGTCGGTGTCTAAGATTTATCGAAAATGGCTGAACCGTTTAGTCTCAAAGTTTTACACAGGCTTCTGAACTATATTTTCTTATATTTAATCCAAGCTTTTTTATTACCCAAAAAATAGTTATTTTATACGCCAATTAAGGCAAAAAGTTTATATTTTTTTTAGAAGCCGTCATTCCTTCGATTAAGTACAAGATTATACATTACTTTAATGAAATCCGTCCGATTTTTTCATTTCTTCTTTTTTGGGAGGGGTTCCTGGAGGTCTGCTCCACCAGCTTCATGTGCCATGTTGGAGTTTAAGTGCACCTATACTATTATACGGTCAATTGTGTTGAGTTAAATTTTCGGCTCTGAAAAATATCAATATTTGTATCTAGCTATCTTCAATAAAACCGATTTGCAGAATCAAATAATTGAAAAATTATTCAGAATACAAATGTTTTTTAGACCAATTACTTTAAATTTTGTTAACCATCTAATACTTCTTAATATTTCAGAGTTTTCTGCTATCTACTTACTAACTTGGTAAGCATACGACCACAATGCCATATAAATGAAGTCCACTTATCGCTGTGCTCAGCATTCAGCCAACTTTCAAATAGACGCGCTAAAAATGGCACCAACGTCATCAGTGTTACAAATCCGCAAACAAAAGCAAACAAACCAACAAACAATCGAATGACGTCGTAGACCGCCAGCAACTACGCAACAGCTGTTACGCAGCGTGTAGCGAGTGAGAGAAAATATTTTTAGTTTTTACCGAGCGTTAATGTGCTCACTGCACTCAGGCTTACGCGTGTACACACACAAAATTGTTTTAATATTTTTAAGCCATCAGCAGCAGTAAAATGCAAACAAAAAGTTGTATTTCGAATGCAATGTACACCTCAACACGAAACAACTTGTGTGTGTCTTAATATAGACGCGCAGACGCGGCACCAACCGTGAAGTGTAAGGATAAGTTTCCGCCAACGTCCTTTGCAGCAGTTGCCAATGCCGGTAACGGTGCAATAAAACTTTTTCCATTTACACCGAACAATGCCACGGCGCTTGCACGCAACCCGCAGACAACCCGACCAACCGAGCGAGCAACCACGTGAAGGCAGCAGGAGCGGTGGGACCGACGAGCAGCATGCAAAGTGCAGCGAGCTGCAAAAAGTTAACTTCGCGTGTGCCTTGCTTGGTCGCCCACGAGTGAACAGTGACAGGCCGACGTGTAAGCGAGTAGTCACTTGCAACCGCACTCTATCGGCGTGTAACTCCAACTCGCAACACCAACACTGTTGGCCGGCAATCTGGCCGCCATTGGCATTGTGGGCGCAAAGCTTTTATAGCGTATCCTTGCGACGAAATCCTTTAACGCCGCACACAACTCGCGTGACGACCTCCAGAATTACTCCCACCACAAATCACGGCAACGCATAGTGTGCGAAAAATGCGAAAATACCTGTATGTATATGTAAAATATTTGCTTTGTTTGAAGATTTGTGGAATTTTCATTGTAATATCTATTTAGAAAAACATCGTATTTTTTTAAATCGGGATCTTATGAAGAGTATTATTACCTGGTACGAGTATAACCGGTTGTATATAGCGTAGACCATTGACTTGACACAACCACAACCACAAAGCAGTCACCCACGTGACTTATTTGCAGAACCATTTGTTGTTAGGATTCCATTACGTTTCAAAAAGTGTGGATTAATAAAGCATGTCGAAAGTAAGCCACACAGTATCTCAGAAGAAGGAGATGTGAGCTACTTCCGGTAACCTGTTAAGCCTGTCTCATTGCTGATTTGTGCGAATTGTTAAGGGGTACAGTACATTACGCTCTAAGCTAGTTAGGGAGTGTCTAACCTCTTTATCACCGCGGCATCCGTGGCGGACCAGGTTGTAAGAGAGGGTACCCTAGCAACATTCACGTCGGAGTAGAAGCGGGTGGGTAGTCCATGATCAACTTGTGCTATGGCGCTGTGCAGACGGACTTAGAATGAGCTCGTCAAACGCTGAACAACAACCTGCCCCTGTGCAGCATCGATGTCCTTCTGGCCTGTCGTGGACCGGAAACTGTACTTCCAACTATAGTCGCTTAGGAAGGCTTATCACGCCGCAATCAATGGAGTGCTTTCTGGCAGACAAGGGATGCGATTAGGAATCAATCCAGACGCTAGTTGTCAAAGTTGCTTACAGGAAGGCAAGAAGGAATCATCCAAGCACTTCCTCCTTCAATGTCAGCATGTCCAGCATTCACCAGGCTAAGGTTAATACGCTAAGGTAGGCACACCTTCGGAAAATCCATCGAAATGACTGGATTTAAGACATTTTGCTAAAAAAAACATAAAGAAATTTTTATTGAGATTATTTGATTTCGTGAAACCCAAGAAACCCCTATAGCAAATTCGAAAATCTAAAAGTCCTCTACATACTAGTATTTTTATATTTCGGAAGAATTTGATTTACGGTAGTGATAAAAGACACGTGATATGCTACTAAAGCCTGACTATACTCTTAAAGACTTATAAAATTTACGTTAAATTTGGAGAGTGTATTGGGTATTTTTTTTGTAATTTTTAGACCTAAAAAATCCGAAACTGAACTACCGGATATCTTCGGATACCTTTATTTTGTATATACGTAAAAGAGTAGGTGACAATTGAAGATGGGGCTTAGGTGGTAGTTAAAGATTTCTTAATGTTGCCCGCTTTATGATGCACTGTGCGGTACACCACATATGGTGTATGCTTTTGTTTTAACCTTTATAAATGTTCCGCTAACCACCGCTCTGGTGTGTCGCTTGCCTCATTGCATGGTCATACACCAACTCCCGCATATTCTCACACGTTTTAAAGTGTTGCGGTCGTCATTTCCTACAACTCTTTCGCCGCTTAACTTATTGCTGCAGTCATCGGTTATGCCTGTCTACCTGCACTGCTGAAGCGTCTTTGTTTTCTTGTAACTCAGCAAACACTGCATGGCATATGCATATAATGAGTGCATAGGGGTGCGCACAAAATGCAGTCTGTAAATATGCGACATGGCCACAACATGTGTGCAGCAACGCCCACTCACTGCCCTCAGGCAAACACCTCCTCCGCAGCCGCCTACTTAATGTGCCACAAACAGGTGCTGCCCTGCTGCCCAAGCGTCGGCGCGTCTGCACGACTGTCGAACAGTCGTTTGAGGTTTTCTGTATGTGGGCTTTGACATTTATTGCATTGTGGCAGGCGATGTTGACTCCTTGAAATAACTCTGTGCAGACATACACTCGTTCATATGCATGTACATATGTATGCGTGAGTGAGTGAGTGTAGACTATCCAGTATGCAACCATGCAACTGGCTCGACACAATCAGTTTTCAATGTAGTTTCAGTTTTCGCCAACAACTTTATTAATTGTTATGTGTATACATCCATACATAGAAGTGCTTGCTGGCAAGTGATGAGGTCACAGAGAGCTTTTCATAGATGCTTCCTGCACACGCCATTGGCAATAAACGTCTCTGCACAATTTACTCATGCAGCTACATAAATATGTATGTACGAGTATGTGTCAAATATGTATTTAAGTTGCTAAATAGCTTATACGCATACCATCCGTATCATGTATATGTATACATATACTTAGATGCTTATCTTCATGCACATAGTATGTACAAACCTACTATAAATACAACTAAGAACGTCCGTAATTGTATGTGCTAATTTTTGAGATAACTGTCTGGAAGCCAAATAACCGATTGTTTGACTCAAATGACATCTGCAGTAAATTTAAGATTGTACATACATTCATACATACATGTACATGTACTATAAGTACATATATGCAAGTGCTACATCCATGAACGCTGGGTATGAGCGAGGAGAATGTTCGTTTAACTACTTACATATAGTATATCTTCAAAATATACGTACAGTGGCCGACAAATGTCTACATTATATTTCGTTGGTGTGAAAATGAGAAAACCTTTTTAGAAAAAAGTGTTGATACAGTTTCATTCTAATCTTCTTTCTAATTACAATAACAATTTTTTTTATATATTAAAAAAGTTATGAAAGAAAAACTCAAAAATTCCGTTGATAGAAGTCTACATATAGTAACATAGTCTTATTTTAGTGCAACATTTTATTAATTCTAGATATTACTTGCATTTAGTATTTAGTTGAGACACCGTTGACACCTATTACAATTTAAAGCCGCCGTTTCTACTAAATTTATCAACTCTACAAATGTAATGCTGCGCAAAGTGCTATTAAGCGAGTTTTGAGTATAGAAGCGCTGAGAATATGTTTTTTTTTTGTAATTATTCGTTCCAAAAATTCTCAGATTCAACTATTCTCAAATCGTTGTAATGCGAGTGTTTAATTGTGTTGAAGCTTAAAAAGCACCCAACCCGTAACAATTTGCGCAGTTTGCTTTGGATCGTAATGTTGTTGGAAAATGCAGCCGAAACTAAGGAAAAAGAAAGTGGCTCCTTCTGTGCGATCTCTGGTGGAACCTGTTATCGGCCAAAGTATTTTTGTATTGTTTTGAGACGATGAGAAGACGCCTTTTGTGATGTATTTGCCAAGTGTTGGACTAGTTTTAAGGTAGTTACTTTTGGATCTTGGTCCACCTTTTTGAGAATCAAATCTATGTCCCTAGGATAAGAATGACGAAGTTTTTTACAATAGTTAGTACTGTCGCACTAATCTAGTGCAAATTAGTCAATTTATTAAAAAATAAAATAGATCGTGTTTTTCGTGGAGGTATTTTAGGTATTTAAGTGTCCAAATTAAAAAAAAATTCAAAAATATACAAACAGTAGCCATAATTAAAAAAAAAAGTTAATAATACATTACCGCAACAATACATTCAGTGTATTTAGTACTGTATGTAGATTTTGTGAACGGAATTTTTGAGATTTTCTTTCATAACCTTTTTAAAATATAAAAAAATTGTTATTGTAATTAGAAAGAAGATTAGAATTAAACTGTATCAACACTTTTTTCTAAAAAAGGTTTTCTTATTTTCTCACCAACGAAAACAGGAGGTGTATGTAGACATTTGTCGGCCACTCTAACTCTTTTATTTCTGGGTGATACAAACAACCGTTATGTGAACAAAACTATAATACTCTGTGCAACAAGATGCGAGAGTATACATAAATAGTGACAGTTCCTTACAAAATGTATATTGAAGGCATTTAAGACCAAACAGTAAACTCTTAATAAATGGTTCTTATCAGTCCTTTCGCCGAAGTTATTCAGCTAATAAAATTAATCTCCAACAAAAAAATTTTACATTTCCCTGCTCTTTTTGTGAGGTTATTTGAAACAACTAATATTCTAAAGTAAAAAAGACTGACAAGATCCAAAATGACGACCTTGTTAAGTGTGTGTGGTTGTTAGTCGATTTCGGCTATGTTCAATCTGTGTTAAGAACACGCATGAAAATAAAAGATATGTAAATAATAAATGTTCTACAAATTGGCAGTGCACTTTTCGTTTGTGGAATAGAACAGATCTACATCTACTGATTTATATACTGTATTATTTATGTAGTTCAATGCGAAGTTTGCTTTGTTATTCTTCGATAACTTTACAATTCTTATACTGTCGTATGAAATGCCAAAACAGAATTGGAACGGTTTTGACAATATTCTACGATAATAGTAACCAAATCTTAAAGTTTATATTTCACCGAATTAAGCTAGCTCATCATAATTCCCTCATCATATTCGTCCTAGGTTAGGAAAGATTAGGTTAGATGGCTGTTCCCCAGAGGAAACACCCTTCTGTGATAAAAAAAAATTACCCCCCCACTTGAATTGAAGAATCGACAAAGCGCCTTATTCTAATATTTCCACTAATTAATGAGGATGCCCAAAAAGAAACTTTTGCCTAGATCTCGTAAAGGCGGGGCATTCCAAAAGGAAATGTTGGGAAGGTTCTAGCCCATCCTCATCCAAGCAGCATCTGCAGCTAGCAACTGGTAAATTTTGTAGTTTGATCACGTAAATTCGGATGGGTCAATGGCCAATTAGGACTCCTATGACTAGGGATAGATTGACCTTACTGAGGACGAAGAGTTCATTTGTCCTCTTGCGATTAACTTTGGACTAGAAGGATCTACCGACAGAACAGATGCTAGGGACTGTCCAGCGTTGTACGCATGGCTCGATGTTAGTCTCGCCGCTCTACTATCAGAGTGAATCGTCACCTCTCTGAAGGTTGCTGGGTTTCGCGCCTAATAGCGGTTTTCGTGTTCAAAGTCGGTGTGGTCCGTACCGCACCACACATACCTATTCGTCCAAAATTACTGTGCAAAAACAGACTAGTCCTGAAAACGTTTATAGAAATTATCTCGAAAAGAATTGTAAAATATTTCCATTTTGGCGAAAGCTCACGGTAACCTCAACAAATTTCTGTATATAAATTATTGCGACAGTATTGGTTACTTTGATCTGATTAGTGCAAGAACTATTCAGACTGTATTAAGTATCAAGTGTTAATGACGGACATAGAAAGGAATTCTACATTTGCATTGAGAAGATCAAGTGAGGAGGGGCCAACAACACTACATGAAACAAAATGTATCTAATTAAATACTGTTATCATTCGATTGGAAGTTATACTGAAATTAAATTCGTAAATACCGGTCCCATTGACCAAACCAAGTTGTCACACTTCCCTGTGACACTTTGTCAATTAAGTAAACTATTAACAGCCCTCATACTCGTTAGGTCCTGCATGAATAGCTCACTGACAATGCAACAACAAACATATTTAATTTCGAGGCCATTTAGTCTATCGTAACGGGACAACATGCCAACCCTAATTGTGTAAATACCCACACATTTAATCCCATTCACGAAAGAAATTACTCATATAAATGCACGGCAAGTTAAGTAAGTGAGTCGAGTGTGTGAGTGAGGGGGTAAGCAACGAGTATGTGCAACATAACACAATACAGCACTTAGAAACAGTTATACACATCAGAGTATGTACGATATTACGGTTATTTGGATTGGATTGAGGGTTGTTAGCGAGTGGGCCGCCGCGCAATCATAATATTTCAATAAGAAATCAATACAACTACAATTGTTGTTGTTGGTGTTGGTGTCGAGATGGCGGGTTGCACGTGCACACGAACCATCAAAAGTTGCCACCACAACACAGTAGACTAGTGACTTCCACAAACACTGTTTGGAAGTTTGCTTTAGCGTTTAGCAGTCAGTCAGTCAGCGAACCCCACAACCATGCGAACAAGACCGAACAGCAAGCGGTGACCGAAACCGTTAGCGATAGCGAAGCAACTCTCTGCGGACGCGTAAAGCATGCATTAATATGACCGGCTTGGCAGCGCTTAGTGTGGTTTACGATGGTTTGGCAAACCGAGCCCCGATGCGTTTTGACAGCAGCGCTCGGATTGTCGCGTTCTCTCCAAAGCTAGGCAGCTCGATTTACTTGTCACACATACAGACCTGTATATATGTATGATTGTATGTGTTTTCATTGTCGCAATTGCCATGACCGTGACGATTTGGGTTACGCACCGCCACTCACATTTCACGTGTCGTATGGTAAATCGAAAGTCCTGTCGGTTAAAGCGACGAGTGCTCTTTGAATTGGCTGCCAAGCTGCCTTGCTGACGTTCCGTTGTATGTCTCAATATACACAGCTGTGTGTAGTAGTCAACATATGTGTCACAAAATTCACAAGCAACCGACTTGAGACTTGAAGTGCTTCGTGGCTGCTTTGCCTCAGTCAGCCAACTTCAGTGGCAAAGCGTACGGTTGTTGTTGCCAAGCCACATCATATGCGTGTGCACGAAAATGCGAGTATATTGTGAGAAAATAAAATTCTACATTAAGGTGAAACTTTAGGCGAGACTTACGGCAATTTGAATTTCTCCATATGGTATCTTCAAGATCACATATAAACTCACATACTTACATATGAGTACTTACTATATTATAGAGCGACAATATGTTTTAAACTTTGCAAAGTTGCAAAGCGTCTGCCTTGGGAATGCGCTTAAGCAGTTTTTAGAAGCGCTGAAAGTTCGTTGAGCACACGAAGACAGTTGTGGCAACTTTATGTATCTTGTCACTCACTCAATATCTGCTTAACTTAACTTATCTTATTACTTATAAACGCACTCCGCCTACAATTATCCTTCATACGTAGCATTTCGAAAATATATGTATAAATGCATTCAGTTTAACAGTTTTTTAAATACATATTTTATAGATTCTAGATCACAATCGTGTTTTGGACTGATTATATTTAACAGTTTTATTTAAGGAATAAGAAAAACTATACGATCAAGTATGAATGCATATTCCTTGGATATGACTAAAGCTAAACGAATTGTAATTATGGTTATGTTATGGATGTAGTCCGATCTTCCCTTTTGTAACATAAGAATATCAAAATAATATTATATTACAATCGGGCCTCGATTATCCGTGATGGTCGGGACCAGAATTACGTATAATTGATTTTTACGGTTAATCAAATATCAATTATGATTCTAGTTTTTTTTTTTAATATTATTTAACAAGTGAACATTGGGGTACATA
The DNA here is from genome assembly GCF_028554725.1 of Zeugodacus cucurbitae. NCBI lineage: Eukaryota > Metazoa > Arthropoda > Insecta > Diptera > Tephritidae > Zeugodacus > Zeugodacus cucurbitae. The sequence continues at coordinate 19,467,716 of NC_071670.1, forward strand.
CAGAGGTAGTCAAAATTATTTACACATCGGACGTTTTTTTTTAAAAGCTTTCGCTTGTTGTTGTTGTTGTCGCAGGGCAACAAAATGCTATGTTGTTATAAACCTTGATCTATTCCCGAGAGAATAAAGTCGGTTTGGCTAGAATAGCTAGAAATATGGCGGAGAAATAAGCAAATTAACTGAAGACTCGAGGTAGTCAAAAGTATTTACACCCATTTTTTTTGCGTCAAAAGTATTTACACACAACATGAACTCTATTATCCTGTTCTTATTTAATGTTAACTATAACATTTTAATGTTCAGTATAAATTCCTATTCTAAGGCGATAAATTCATAATTGGTTACACCGGCTTTGGCGTCAATACCAGCCTGCTTTATGGTCCGAATTGATTCAACACAATTGGGCGCTAAGTTATCAGTTAATTTAGACCAAATGTCAGTAATTTCGGCGTTTACGGTTATTATATCAATTGTCCTCTGATATTTAACGAAAGACCAATCATTTTGACTAAAGTTTTGGTCAGGGCTGTGCGGAGGTCAACTTGATTTGCTTCATTTAAAACTTTTGAAGGTAAAGATCCTTCATGAAATGGAGCATTGTCCTGTTGTAAAATGTAGTCAATAGTTGGAAAAGGCCGACGGACTACTACAATGGCATGGTGAACAATGGCATGCATGTGAATTCTGATATATCCGGATGATTTAGGGTCACTAAATTAGTACCAGATCCCCAAAACAGAAGTAAGGAAAATTTCCCCAAAGAATCAAAAAAAAATAAAAATCATCACTCCCGACTCTATTTAGCGTCTAAACTGCATTATTCTTCTTCTCACATGGTAAATGCATAAAGCGTTTACTAAAGAAGCCCTGGAACAAAAAATCAGCCTTATCTGTCCACGACAGGCTTTAGGATGCATTTTAAGGCAAATGAGAGGCATATCGCTTTTTTGGTTTCGGAAGTGGTCAACTTTATGTACAACGTATGTATTTATGTTACTATTTTTAAATGTCCTTAGCAGTGTAGCATCATTGGCTGTACATGCAATATGCTGATTCGATGATGCTGCAAAATTAAGAGGACTAATTGTGGGATTTTGTATGGCAGTTCCTGCTAATCTTCTGCATTCTCTTTGAGTTATCACAGGTTTCCGGCCAATTATCTTTAAATTGTCCTTGCAATACTTCGTTTCCTTCTTTTTAATAACATTATAAACAGTATTCCATCAAATTCTATAAATTTTAACTAACTCCGAAGCCTAAACCCGAGTCTTAAACTTAGTAACAGTCTCCGATCTAGTTTAATCGATAATTCCTTTGTTTTCGACATTTTATTGACCAATTTTTATATTTTAAGGCTGAGTTAGGTAGTTAAGAATGCCATAGAATCAAATTACTACTTTTGCTCAAAGCAAATCCAAGGATAAAGGCAAAATCGCCGTGTGTAAATACTTCAGTCTTCAGTTAATTTGCTTATTTCTCCGCCATATTTCTAGCTATTCTAGCCAAACCGACTTTATTCTCTCGGGAGTAGATCAAGGTTTACAACAACATAGCATTTTGTTGCCCTGCGACAACAACAACAACAACAAGCGAAAGCTTTTTCTGTGAAACATGTAAAAAAACGTCCGATGTGTAAATAATTTTGACTACCTCTGTATGTACATATTTACATTAAAAAAAAATTATTTCAAGAAGTTTATGTACATTTTTAAATTAAATATGTATGTATACATTACATTTTCTACTGAAAACAAGAGGCAAACAAATCGTGTATTGTTGGTTATCTAACGCTACGTCCAGCGTAATATTTTTCAACTTATAAGTTTTTCTTGCGATAAACTTGAATGTTATCCTGCTCTGTAATTCCGGTTCAATCAGGGCTATCCAGGAAATTCAGAAATGTACTAGATGCCTCTGTCGCTTATTTTAAAGTGGTTTCTGAAACAATTACATCGTCTTCATCAGTGTCTTTACTCTCTAATTTTCATATACGTATACGGACTTGTGAGAGCGTTTGCTTCCTAGTTGATTCTGTACTTAATAAAAAAAATCGATGTAATCACGGTTAATCGGAGCAAACAAATTGAAAATATTGCAAACAAAATACAATAGACTGACCTTTGGGTATTGACCGGTAACACCGATTAAACGGATCACGGATAATGTAAATACTAAATTTAGTTGAAATTAAAACATTGGCCTGTAGGATTTAGCCAAGGAGTAGTCCCCCCTTCCTACCTTCGGTATGAAGACAACTAGTGCTATTCTTCATTTTTTCGGGATGTAGGCATGTGCTAAACTATCTCTCATCAGCCTAACAAGGTGAGTGAGGATATGTTCCTGACCACGTTGGAGTAGCGCTGGAAAGATACCATCCACTCCTGGTGATTTATACCTCTTAAAGGTTCACAAGGCCCACCTCACATGGCCTTCCTTGGCCATCTTTCAATCAGGTGGGCCTGGTTTGTGGTTCTCCATAGGGACTAACTGCTCCGTAGAGATCGCACCCGGAAAGTGCGTCTGAAGTAGAAGTCTCGCCCTTTCCTCCAAACTAGTTGTGTACATACCATTAGGCTTCCTGATAGCTAACTTCGTCTCTATTGCTCCTTTGGCTAGGGCTTTGTGGAGCCTGGCTGCTGCAGGGGTTGTAGAGACGTTTTCACAGAACTTCCTTAAGTTATCTCTTTTAGCGATTCTAATTTCCTTGCTGTATTTAGTAAGACTTGTCCTGTATTCATTCCTGCCTACAGTGCGTTTAGCTTTGTTAAACAGTCGACGCACAGTCGACACACTGAACGAATATAGGGACTCCTTTAAAATTCTGTCTTGATAGTAAAATTTTAAATTTTGTATTATGAGTTCGGGTTATGGAGAATTTCGAGTTATAGAAGTTTGAGTTATGGAAGTAAGTTTGTATGAAATTTGATTTCTGTACGCTATTTCCTAAGCAAAAGTTCGAGTTATGGAGATCTTCGACTTATAGAAGTTCGAGTTATGGAAGTTCCAGAGTAGTTTACAACAGATTATAACTTTTCTATTTGCGGTCGGCGCAGTTATTCTATTATTTTATCTACATTCATTTCAGTAACTTCGGAGTACAGAGTGACGCAGCTTGGCCATTGATAAATTGAAATGAAACTCTTTGATTCGAGAGAGAGCTTTTATATAACACTAGCAGACCCGGCCACACGTTTTTGTGGCTAAGGTATACATTAAATTAATTGGTCCAATCTTGGCTTCGGCGACGATATTGATTACTCGAGGTTTATTTATGTTACGCAGCATGATTACAACTCACACTACTTTTAATTGCAAAGTACAGGCAATTTTAAATAGTTTGGGATAATTGACTACGTCATCCTGATTAGTAGCTGTGTCAACTCTCTAGGACCGAAATTCTAAATTGTCGCATTAAGATCATCGATATTTTTTATTACCACCAATATAGGTCATTCAATCAGTCATTTATGGTTATCATATTGAGGTTTCATGTCAGGAAAACTTCTCTTTCGAGTCAATGAAGTGAAAGAAATCTGTTGGAAATGCTATTAATCCACCGAGGTGTCAACTGCCAACTATTTCTACAATCGCAATTTGGTATTGTTGCAAAAACACTCATATGTTACTTGTTAATTGGCGATTCTTTATGTGTCGCCACAAATTAAATGATTTTAGGCATGCGATTAGCCCGTCGGTAACAGTTGATCCAGGAATAATTGGAAGAGTCTGGCGTAAATCACCTGCTAACAGAATCCTGGCTCCACCAAAAACGTTCATCGACAATCAAGATCTTTTAAAGTCCTGTGCAGCACCTCCAGCGACTTCTTGAATATTTGGAAAATCTTCGTTATGGCGCTATTTTTGACGATTTTGCCGACTGGTGTTTCGTTCATTTGCAATTTAGGAGTAATTTCAATGCCGAAAGTGCCGTTTATTTGCCTACAAACAGGTGCCAAGTTGTCCCTATTCTCGTTAACCTTGGTGGTGAAAATGAGTGAAATTGGTTCTGGAATTACATGATTTTCTATTGGACTTTATGTCGAATATATAGGTCAAATTGTGTGTTATCTTAATAAAATGAAATTAATAAATTGCGAGAGTATAAAATGTTTGGTTGGACACGAACTTAGCCTCCTTTCCTTATTTGTTACAAATTGTTTTTGGCTATCGACACAACCTTATACAATTGAACTATAACAAAAATATTTTAAAAAGCAACAATGATAACCATCAAAATATTATTTTTTTGTTTTCTCTTTTTATATTTTTCTTGTCAACTCGAATAAAAATCCCTTATTATTATCTGCCTCGCAATTTTTTCATAATTACTCACTTTCTAATCTTTTTCTGCCCTTCCACGAATATTTCAAGACTAAAATTAGCCAGATCGGTTTGGCCGTTCACGTTTTTTTGCGGCACAAACGAACAGCAATTCAATTTTATATTATATTATTATCAAGCGACAATTTTTTTTAATTCCGCACAGGGCCATTCAGTAGGGAATCGCTCCTAACCCCTTCCCGTACCCCCGTGCCCGAGTGACGCCTACAACTCTACAACTCATAGTTAGCCGCCGAGCGGCTTTTCAAAATTTTTAACTCGTGATATCTTTTGGAATGTCAGAAACTAATAATTCAAAAAGTTATATAAAGGTTTTGAAGCGATCTTAAATCATTTATTTCGATAAGGATTAATACTAAGGTATAAATAAAGAGCCTTTTCAAGTAGTTGTATTTTGATTAATTTTTTTATATAAAAAGATAATGATTCTACAAAATTGTAGTACACCACTTTGTTATATCTTCAATCGTTTTCGTAGCATTCGCGATTAAAGAAAGTTTTTTGGTATTTTTTTTACATTATCGGAGTTTTGGTAAGGAACCCTATTTTTTTTTAAACTAAATAAAGCCTATGGCACTCAGGGATAGTATAGCTTTCCAACGGTGAAAGAATTTTTCAAATCGGTTCAGTAGTTCGGAGCCTATTCGAGACAAACAAACAAAAAATCAAACCTTTCCTCTTTATAATATTAGTATAGAGTATAGACAAACATCAGCAACAATTAGAAAAATTGTAATTATTATTTTTTTAATTTGCCAGCATTCCTACGCTCCATTTCCCTTAAAAGCGCTTCTCCAGTAATAATAAATATCCTGATGGAACCTCTCGCCTTGTTCTTCCCTCGCAGTAATCAACTTCGACGGAAAGAAATCCAAAATGAGAATCCAGCATATGTATTTTTAAAGACGTGTTACACCCCAAAGTTTTATATGATATTAGAAGTTAATTTATTACGTCTTTAAATTTTTCGATTTATTTTTTTCCTAGAAAATTTTGGACTTCGTTCACAAAACATTTCTAGGAGAAGCTCTCATCCTTTATCAGTTGATGTATTTGTGAACCTATGAATTCGGATCTTCAGATACTTCATTGTGCTGACTTAGAACAAGTACCGGAGTAGAATCCTGCTTTTCTGATCGATTTGAAGACTTTGGAACAGGCAATTTGGTACTTGTAGAGGTGTTGACCAAAGCAAGTTTGGATGCGTGCCGGGGTCAATAGAACACTTTCGTTGTATATTTACGATGTAACAACGATGCTCGTTAGTCGAATGCAATAGATACTCAGTCGTATGAATGAAATTATTTAAAAAAGGACACGTCCATACATATATACATATCTGTATAAGATCAGAAATGAATATGTATGTAGCTGTCACAAAAAACTGGACGTGATTGAAACAAAATTATTATATGTACTTACATATATTGTTAATTAGTAATGTACGGTGATATTTATTGAAAGCAATTTTCATTTTCTTTAGAGCAAATTCCTTTTATTTTTAGCAATTCGGCTTTCGATGTTTTCGGTATTTTGTATGAAATTTTTTTATTGGTAACATACATATCTCCCAAACTAGTTATACTTTTTATTGCATAACCTCAAAGCCCCTTTAAATTGGCTGTTTGACTCCTAATTGATTTTACGCCACCTTCGCTCGCACCGACTGACACTTCGTAATCTGTGTCTATTGTGTCGTCAATAACTACACACACACGCACCGTTTAAAGCGTCATTGTCTAAATAACATAATGACTTCTAAATGGTGTTTGTCAGGCTATAACAATGAATGCTGAACCACAATTTTTCATTTGTCTGCACGTGGTGGACATTTTCATTTGTTAAATGCTTGTCGTGGTCGGGACGCACATTTATGTAGCTAACTGGTAGCTTGAGTTAGCGCTAGCCAGCATAAAAAACAACAATGCCACCAACACCACTTGATGCGCATACCAAAAGTGCGCGTCGGCCGCCTGCGAAATTAGAGTAGCACACACAAGCCAGTTAGACTTTTTCTCGCCGCAGACAAACGGTACAAACCGCCATGAAGCGAGTGAAAAGACGCGGGGAAACTCTGCTGCTTATGCTTCCGGTGTGTTTTTCTGGCACGTCGATCGTCTCACTACGGCGCGTTGACAAAGCGTCAAGCAGGAGGGTGCGAACTGGTAGAGAAAGCGACTAAAGAAATTTCTGTATTAATGTATTGTTTGTCATTAGCTGGTATTTTGCAGACTTACAGGGAGAGAAATTTACAAACAAACGAATTATGTGTATTTAATTTCATACCAACAAACATTGAGTCGTCTGTGCCTAGTGCTGTATTGCTCTTTCGGAAAATCTGGAGGGTTACAAGTGTACGCGTGTCCGTTTCCATGCTTAATCCGCAATCTTTGCCTACGAATTCGTTTGTGGCGCAACGCAAGAGCCTTTGACAAGCCCACAACACCTTAAAGGAGTGAGTCCTTCCTGACAATCCTGTATGTACGTGCATATGTATTCCATGTCCATGAATTGGCTGTCGTTACAACAACCAACTCCCTTGTGTGTTGACAGTGATGAATGGTTATTGTTGTTGTTATATATTTATTGTATATGCGCACTGGCAATAGTAATACTCTTTATTGTTTTTACCACAAATGTTTGTATTGCTGTTGTCATTTTACCTTCCTTTTCGCTGATGTCTTCTTCTGCTGCGAGCTAAACGCATATGTATGTACATACATAAGTATATGCAGAAGCAAGTTGTAGGCATATAAAGGACATTATTGAAAGTCAAAATAAAGGATGAAGGCATCAAAATGTAAATATACAAACATATCCTAGAAAAAGAGTATATGTAAGTATTAAGCACCCTGCGATAATCCTTACTTTTATTTGCACATTGTTTAGGTTTTCAGATAAAAGCAGCGTCTTTTGTGTATTTACCTTGAATGTCGAAGAGAGTTTAAAAGTAAACCATCCTGAAGTTCTGCAACTCTAAGACGGGAATTGCAAGAATGAAATATCATTATCCGTCAGTTTATAGACAATGCCGAAATTTCTTGAACAACCGTGATGGTGGTCAACTGCATAACGGTATTATTAGAACTTGAATATATTTTCATGTATATTACAGTTAGACTGGTCTGGGTTCCTGGCCACAGCGGAATCGTGGGAAATTATAAGGCTGATTGCTTGTAAAGTCAGGAACGTCAGCCTCAGTGGAAAGATGTAGGAGCACCATTGTTATATTTTCTACTACTGGACAGAGGGGATTCGGCTGAGCTGGGCAAACGCTAGTCAGTCACTAGCACTTGTGCAATCGCTAGTTCCTTCTGGCCTAAGTTGAATCGCAGGAGGTCTACCGAGCCGAGAATGAAATTTGTCCCGAGGTCGGCAGGTTTTCCTAAGATTGAAGGCTCTCATGGGAAGTTTTTCATATCAAATATTCTGTCGGAAGTCACTTACCGAAATCCTTTTCCGTTAATACTGGAGGTTTCTCGACAGAAATCTACAACTGGTGGTCTTGTAGTCAACAAATTCTACTACTTTGATAAATGGTTGATTTATTCTTAGCATGCAACTCTAAATTAGCTCTATTATAACATGTGCCAGCCCCAAATACTCACTCATCCATCCACATGCTAGCGGCAGCAATTTCTCTATTTACATAGCCTAGTCAACTGCCATTGTCAATATTGTTGTGAATCAAATATGAATTAAATAACATTCGAAATGTCTGCAATACTTAATAGCTTTGTGTGACCCCATAAAGGGAATTGGTTATATTAATTTCAGACTATTTTATGCCATGCACGCAAGCATGCATGCATAGACACACACACACAGTCATGCCACATTTGCCTCACTTTCATTTGTGTTGTTAGTTTATTATCCTTGCAAAGGATTCGTGCGTTCTCCTGCCGTCAGCGGTGGTTGATTTTGCCAAATGCAGTGTATTAATTAATGATTACAGACGCTCAATCCAGTCGGCTCAATTCAAAACTATAACTGTTTATAAGCGTTTATGTATTGTTCTTGTTTTGTGGCAGCTGAGGATTTGCCCTTAATTTACATTTAAAATTGCTTTGAAATTAAAATTTGTTGGTTTGTTTGCCAAACGACAATTAACACTGACACGCTTTTGTGCGAATGAAACGCTTTAAATACAAGTGATGATTTGGAGTCATTCATTTGGTTTAATGAACTTTGCTTGCTTTCTTTTTTAATCTATATAAAGAGGTTTATAAAGAGTTATTTATAAAAAAATTATAAAAAATAAAAATAGCAAGTATTTTTCAAACGAGAAGATCTAATATAGTCTGGAGTGAATTAAATCTTTATTTGGATTTTAACTTTTCGTTGTCGCCAATATCTTAACAAACGCACAAACTAGTTTTATTGAAATTATTATAAAATTGTATAATACAGTCATTTTAGCAATGGTTATATAAAAATAATTATAAATAATCCTTCAAGGAACCCATTTGACATATATGTCGATATATCGTAAACTTCAATGGGACTTCAATATGTACATATGTAACTACCATATGCTACAAAATTGTGTCGGTTTGCTATCAAAAATGGCAAGTTACTCTCACAGCTAGCGAAAGTAAAAAAACGGAAAACTAGCAGAAATTAGAAGATAAACACCCGAGTGCTGTTTTTGGCAATTACGTCGTATTACTTCTTAAAAAATAATCAATATAATATTGAATAAATTGTCTTTTAAACACAATTAAACAAATGACAGTAAAAAAATTAATTAACTTTTATAATAAAAAGTAGTAAATTAATTAATATATGCGTATTTATTAAAATATATATTATCGTTTATATCAAATTCTAACTAGGGCTCTTAAAATTATTCGACCTGAAAACCGATTATTCGAATATCGGATTTGTAACCGTTCTCAACGAACGGTTAACCGGATAGTCGGAAATGGGCGGTTAATCGAATAGTCGATGACTGACGACTATCCGAATAGTGCAAACCGAATATTATTATATGAATAATGCCCTATTCGGTTAATTCGGTTAGTCGATTAGTCGAATACCAAGAGCTCTAGTTTAAACATTCCCATTTTGTTTTTTCATCGTTATTTAATGAATATTTAATTTAATTTTAATAAACAAAAATCATTCAAAAGAACTAAATCAAAGCAGCCCTGATTTACAAATTCATTCAACAGCTGTTTCTACATCTGACGGCTGCTAGCTGCTGCTAGCGAAAATTCCAACAGCAGAAACTAGCAGCTCTCATGCCGATGATCAGCTGATGCTCTCTTCTGTTAGTTTCTGCTAATTTTTTTAGTAAAGAAACGCTTTTCCAGCAGAAACTTGACATATATCACTTGCTAGCAGATATGATACCGACCTATTGTTATATGTATGTATTTATGGTTACGTTTTTCTATCAGCTGATTTCCAAAATTTTTTTCAATTTTGACAAATAAATACACTTTTTTGTTTACATAAATATGCTTTTATTCTTTCTAACAGTCATGCCTTTTAATTTTTTGTATGTCAATTTTGAATAATGGTAAAAACCAGAAAACTTAAGTACAAAGTTAAATAAAATCTAAAATTAAAATTAAATAGAACTTAATTTTCAATGGAAAAATTTCGAGAAACCGGCTGTAACTTATCACTTTTCCATTTTGTTTTAGTTTGTTTTTTTCATTAATTCGAGAGATTGATGGGGATACGTTTTGCTGTTAGTGCTGTTAGTCAGCTGGTTAGATCGTCGTATTATATTTCGAAATACTTTCTGATGAGCAATCTAATCTAATATGTTTATAGCTTTAATTTTCTATATCGATGATATCAATTTTTGATTTGTTTATGTTTCTTGGATGAAACTTCAGCATCAGTGAGTACTGAAAACTGAAGAAAATTTATCTGTAATGATAAACAAGGAGAAAAACTTAATTTTCTGCCTTGTCTTTATTTATTTTTCTTTTGTATGTCTTTTATATTAATATAAACATAACCCTCTCGAAATAAAGAATGATTTGATGATTATCTCTAATGACTCTTATAAATAGTCTAAATAATAAATTCATTGGCCTGTGTAACATGGACCTTACTGAAATCTGAAATATTGTTATGTGCTAAATATCACGTCATTATTCTGTCTCTGATCTCGGTCAGTATGAAAAGAGTTTTCTTGGTAGTTAATGGCGACCCTCCAAATGTGTTTACAAATAAAAGTATTCTAGTTTGAGAAACCCTAATAACGATCCAAAAATTGTATGAAATTTTCTTTCTTCTTTTATAAGTTGACCTAACGTAAGTCTTTTCGTTGCAGATCTAAATAAAAGCGTATCAAAAACCAAAATCATATACCCTCATAAAGGTCATTCGTAAGCCAACTCCAAGGCTGTAACCAGAGCAGGGTTCATCATCTAACTGAGCGTATGAGTGTAGGCCAACGCGTAATTTTCCACGCGTAATTACTCCACTCATCTGTAATGTCTGACGAGGTGTGTGTGTGTGGCATTGTGTTCGGATCATCTGTCACCACTAAAATTGCTGCTTTGCATTGACTATACGCTTCCTACCTTGTTCTTGTCATCATTGATACGCCACTGTGCTCAAGGCGGGCGGGCGGTCGTCTGAATTGCGCTTTCCCGCCAACCAATGTGTCTGTGTTGACAATTTAGTCGCTGCCTTACGATGGGACGCAGTGTTGCTACCCTTTTGTAATTTCCACAAGCACTCGGGCTGCTCCTCACTTTACTTTGCTTCGCGCTGTTTTGCTCATTTTCTGTGATTTCATATCCTTTTGGCAAATGTTTGTGATTGCGTCTTTCCATTACGAACGTAGCGTTTGCCGCTTCGTTGTGTCGCCTCTTTATCCTGTCTTTTCACAAATAATCTTTGTAGTCTTTGCTACACGGCAGCATCCCTGAAAGATTTTCAGTCGAATCCAAGGACTTTTCAAACACGTTACTAAGTTTATATGTAAGTTTCACTGCCAGCAACATTCTAACTGCCAAAAGATGTTGACAGCAACAAGCTCGTTCGAGCAATAGTAAGGAGGACTACAGTTGGATGCATACTCGTATATGTACTCAAGTACTTTAGGGGAGTCATAAGATTTTAATTTTTGGTTAATTTTATAACGTTTTCCTTCTTACCATGATAAATGTATCACACTCGAAAGACCTTTAATGCGTAACGCACAAGCTCCGAAAAACATTAATCATATCATATCAAATCGAAATAAAAATATTTTTTTTTATAATTTTATTTTAATTACATTTTTTTAAATTTAACACCTTAGGAAATCTGATGAAAAAATGTTCCCATGCAGTTACGTACCACTCTAATGATGGTATATATTTGCAACTGCTGGCAGCATTGACACGGACTCATCTTCACAACTCAGCTCTATGGAAATTATTTCCAATTCAGCTACTCGCCTCCGATCAACTTCAACAGCAGCGAATACAACAACTTCAAAACGACACGTACAACAACAACTGACGTAGCGGCAGTAAGCAACAACAACAACAACCGACTGTATGTAGCATTATCAATATATTATGGCGGCAACAACAATGTGAAAACTCAAAAAGTAAACAACAAAAACAAGAGAAAAGGCAACAAAACGGTTAAAAGCAGCAGTAAAGATTTTCTTGCCTTACTACAGACTTACAAAGCGGTATGCGGTATGGTATACATATGCAAGTAGGTGTCTATGTGTTTGTGTGCGCACATTCGCTGTCCTTGTACAATATTTGAAATTTATTTTCTTTCCCCATTTTATTACTGTATAAGTAATTTCTGTGAATCGATTTTGTATGTTTTCCCTCGAGTGTTAGCGTTCCTTCACGTTTCTGACTCTTCAGATCAGAAGCGCAAGCCCACCTACATATGTACGCGTAGATATGGATGAACTATGTATGTGTACGCCATCGTATCGTCTCTTTGATGTAAGTATATTACGTTGAATTGAGGAATTGTTTGCGGGAAGCTTGGTTTTGGGAAAGTTTTACAAATTATAACAATGTGCTGAATTTTAAAGAGGTCTGTTAAGGTATGTAGGTTTTAAGAGAGAATATTTTCGTATATAAATACTTATATCTTTGAGATCTTAAGAATATCTTAGGGTGTAGTCAATTGACAACAAAAAACTATAATAAATGAAGTGCTAAGTCTACTTGAATTCTTTTCTAGAATCATACTTCATTCTTTCTAAAAGATTGTAGTCAAATAAAGTTTAAATAAATAAGACAGATACAGTATTATTAATGCATATCACAAAAAAAAGATCGCTGGCATATTGTCAGATTTTCTAGATGAGTTCCTATTTTATTCTTCTGTATACAGTTGAACTTCATTAACTCAAATCTTCATAATCCACAAAAACCGTAGAGATTTCCGAGTGACAGAAAGTAATTTGTATGAAATCATATTGCCAATTCAATAGTTCGAGGTTCGAGTTATGGAAGTTCAACTATATACATATAGTAAAATCTACAATGAGAAAGCCTTATAAAGTGCGCCATTTTAATAATTGTTCCGCTATTCCAAGTAGAGGCGAATTTAATAAATAGAATATCATCAAAATCGGTGTAGTGATTCTTTAGTTATGAATGGTGTTACTAATCCGACTTTGTTTTATTAAAAAACTTTGCTAAACTAATCTTGATTAGTCGGTGAATTAAAATATATAACAAATAAAATTTTTAATTCCTTAAGGTCTTCAAGGCTATAAATTTTAATAACAAAATGTTTCAATTCAAACAGATTTGCTTACACTGTGTTTCATTTGAAGCATAAAATTTTCTCCAATTTGACTATTGTGCAATTGGCCTATTTCATTAAAAGATAGTATAACAATTTTCACTTGTTCCACTACCACCAACGATTCGATTAACTGAGTAAAGCTGTGTAGACACGGATTGTATAAGCGTTTATGCTAAAAGTTAGGTTAGGTGGAATGGCCGTTCCAAAAGTGAACATACTAAAACGTACCAGGATTCCACTAGGATCGATTAAGAGGGAGTTCAATACACAACCTAAACAATTAGCTGAGAACAGATGGAATAATGCAACCAAATGCAAAATAACTAAATAGATATGGCTGAAATATGACAAGACAAGAACTAGGGACTTATTAAATAGGTCCAAGAAAAGTATTTTCAGACTTGCAGCTCTTATAACGGGACATTGGCCATTTGGAGCACTAGCGAAGAAAATGGGTATGTCCTACAACGATATTTTCCGCGGCTGCGGAAAAGGAAACAATTTTCCACTTTATCTGTGAATGTCCTGCTCTAGCTTCGACACAGAAAGTTTGGAATTCATTAGGCATCAAACATAGAATAGATATCTATTAAAAGTATTTCGGACATAAGTAGCCTCATCGAAAGAGAAAACTAGTTTGAACAAAGCGATGAAACGTGGAACACAAAGTATTTTCTAAATTTCTCTATAACTTTCAATTTAGTAATAAACGTTCGCAGTTATAAGTTATTTAAAGTATTCTCTTTCTGCACACTCGATTTAAATCATCAATCTTCACAATCTTGTACCAGTTTCTTAGAATACCCTGCTACACTGCTGCTATGTTAAGTTGCGAGAAAGTTGCAATTACGAATCCATCGATAGCAAAAAATCTGGTTTATGCCTTAATGAGAGTAATTATTTTAACCTTCATATAGTTAACTAGTGCTTAAACTAATAACCTCAACTCCAATTCTTAAACACTTTGTACTAATTTAGCAAAATTACCACAGTGTAGACTCTTGATTTTAGTTTGGATTCAATTTGACGAAAAAATGAGGGAGAGGGTTTGTTTACTATTTCTTTAAAATTTGAAAATTCGGTATGTTTATAACATTTTTGTCCAGACATTGGAAAGTAGATCTTTATAACTCTCTTATTTTTTCAGTTTCTACTGTTCTCTCTGCTATTCTCTCTGTTTCGTGTTTTAACTCGTGATAAATCAGTCTCGAACTGGACCAATATGTCGAATACAGACGGGTGATTATTTTTAAGGAAACTAATTTTTATGCGGTGTGAAACGGTAATGTCGATACAAGAATTTGAATACAGAATACGACGGCACTAGAATAAATTCTCTTACTTGCAACAATTATTAAAGCGAAGTCTCTTAATATACAGTAATCATCATGTATTCTATGTATACTAAAGAAGACCTACATATTCTCACATATCGACCAAAGTGAAGATATCCCCATCAAGCGCTATACCTTTAAATTTTCGCCTTCATTTTCCGCTTTGAAAAATCTGTCTCAAACAATTTAGAAAGCGAGTTCTCTGAAAAAATTGCGTTCAATCTTTTTGTGTTCGCATGAAAAGAGATTTCAATTGATCTGAAAATAATATCAACACACAAGTCCTTTGCCAACGAGGGGGACGTTACAAGGATAAAAGTATGTATGAGCACTAAGTAAGTATTTATACAAATATACATTAGGCTTTGCTAGACGATGATATGTGCTTTGACTTGGCTTCTGGCTTCAGGAAACCGAAGGGTGCCGCGCATATGTGTTGCCGGCTGTAAACGCTGCGAATGCGAACATGCAACAGCAAACAATACAAACGCACACACACACTTGCGTGCGAATGAGTGACATATCAACTGAAACTCAGTTGCAAAAAGGCCAAATGCGAATGCAAAGGACTCCATTCCTTTTGTGGCAACGTACACACACAGCGGAGTCTGCGGAGAATTTCCGCAAACGCGCCAAAACATTTTGAATCCTTCTTGTCGTACAAAGTGCCTGCAAAAATACGGCGTCTGCGAGTAGTAGAAGGCGTGCCACGACACCCATACTTCCGCCGATCCAACCTATCCACTCAACAAGGGCTCTTTTAGTTCAATTTATGAGCATCAGTTCCGTTTCTAAACTCAGTTACCTTCTTACCTCTTTACGAGAGAGACACACATGTCGTCTGCACATATGCGTTTGTAAGTGTGTGTGCGCAAACATACAGTCCTGCGGGTGCTGACATGTGAGTCCCCTCTTATACGACTGGCTCTGGGTTTTACTTGTAAGGCGAGTAATTGTTTGCGTGCCATATTATTAATATTAGCACATATATATATGTATGTATGAGTGTGTATATGCCGTACTTGACTGACTGTCTGTCTGTTCGGCTATCTGTCTTCCTGGCTGGCCTGTCAGTGTCGTCGTATGCCTCGTCGAGGCGGAAGTGGCTTCGCTGAACAGCGGATGCCTGTGTGTCTTTTGTTCGCTTCACGTGCGACTTTTATCGACGCAGCGACTGTGGGGGAGGGCGTTAGTTGACGAGGGCGATTGGGAGGCGCTGCCTGTGGGAGTGTGAGATTGAAATTCATTTGTGCGAAGTGAGATTGTTTTACTAACATACATAGACATAAGTGTAGACAATAAATGCACATGCACATATGTATATTACTTATATACATACTTACATATATACATGTCAGTTACATACAAACACATTACACATAAACATTCAAACGCGTACTTATGTATGTTTAAAATGTTTTCCATTGTTTGCTTGTTGGCGTGTTTATGCGGGGTTGCATTGTTTCCCTCACTTTTTCACTTAACCCCTCGCTAAACGGCTGATTTTGTGTTTTGTAAATTATAATTTATGTTTTATTGTAATTATTAACTTGGCAATATATTTAATGCGTTTTGTTCACTTCATGACTTTGGCGTTTATTTTAATGAGCATAGAAATATGTAAAAATGTTTGCTTTTATCACGTACACGATTTCTATGTGGCTTTGTAGGCGAATGGGGTGGCAAAGGGTTACTTTAAAGGCTTATGGAAAGTATTTCGCATATATTTTCGTGCAAAAAAGTTAAAAAAAATACTGTGAAACGAATGTGCAGAGCAAGTGTGTAAGTGTGCGAAAAATAGACAAATAAGTGAAAAAGAAAGGAAACAAGAGTGTAACCGAACATTTTATACCCTCCGAAATTTTAACCAAAAGAACAACACTGAATATATTCGGTATAATATATGAGGGAAAGTCAACTGGAGTCCTTACAGTGTTGTTAATACTATAACTCATGATTTGGCGCATGTCTTCATAAAGTCAACTAGAATAACGAAAAATCATGCATGTTCATTATATCATGCTGGGGTAATCCATGGATCTATTTAACTGACTTATGATATAACGAAGATTGAAGGGATCACAAATTCTCTCTTGACTGTAAGATAAGAATTTGATAATCACTAACACCAAATTTAGAATGAGTTGGTTGAATAGTTGTTGAAATATTGTATTTCACCCTAAAGTGTTTTGACCGTTGTCAAATCATGGATCCACTAGTACATACCAGAGGCGAAAGAAAGTGTTATCTTCATCGAATAGAAAAGAACAAAACGGCCACCGGACTCTTGCCGAGTTACTAATGTGCTGAACACATAGAAGACGACAAGCGACGAGCGACATCTGTCAAATATAAAAATACACACGTTCTTATGGGCACAGATTTTTTGACAACAGCACGACTACGCGACAGCAGGCTTGTAGTTGTCGTTGTCGCTAAATTAAAAATGTTTCTAATTTTGGCGACGACAGTGGGCAGCTGTAGAGTTGCCACTCATATGTGAAATGTAAAATTATTAAAATTTATAACAAATATGACGTTATTTCGCCAGCAGAAACGTAAAATAGCTTTGTTTTATCATTTATAATAACAATCGATTATTTAAAACAAATAAATCGACCATTTTTACATTTTTCGCACAAATAATTTCACTTTAAACTAAATATGTAAATTTTATTGAAGTGAAATATTTTAATACGGCAAAAATGAAATTGCTGTTTGATATGTCGCTGCCGCCTTCAAAATGTTTAAGACGCTGGCTTCAAAGCGACATTTGTGGATCAGCCGTCGCTACGCCGTGTCGTGTCGTCGTCTTTGTGTTCAGCACTTAAGTCGATTCAACCGCATTGCAAACAAAATGAATCCATGTGCCGAAAATATTGCCTTCGACTGCTGATCCGATCAGCTCTTACTCCCTCGTTGATTGTCTACCCAGCACCGCTTTATCTTATATCGTAGTTTGAATTCAATCAGTTAATGTGATAATAATGTTAATATGCGTAACATAAGCATTAAGAAAAACTTCAAATCAAAGTTTGAAATTATAACGACCTAACGACTACGAGCTAGGTAATCGACTAAAAATTGATACTATCTTCATAAAAAAAAAAATTAAAATTACATTTACTGATTTATATTTTGGTCTAATAAATATTTTACAAACTAATTGCTAAAAGTATAGGTATTTTGACTATTGGCCATAATCGGCATTTAATTTTAAATCAGCATTAGCATTCCACATTTTCCTTCGAAAATGCCTTTTTCTTGTTCCTTTGCTACCTTCGTAATGTCTATCACAGTGTCCATCACCACAGTTTTAATGCACGTTCTGGTCGAAGATGCTACTTTGGCTTCAGTTTCGATAGTCAGATTGAGAGCTAGGAGACGTTGTACTAGTGGCCATTCTCATTTGTCAATTTTCGGCGGAGGAGGTGTAAGACCAATATTTTCTTTGGAATATTCATCACCTATTGAGCGATTTTTGGCTGCTTTTATGCATATCGGTATGAGAGGAATCTCAAAGAAATGTGAAATTTGAGAAACATTTCGTTGATTGTTATTATTATCTGAAGCTAAAAATATATAAAATAAATAAAAATATATAAAAATAATTCAGCAAAACATCTTGAATATAATCTTATATAAGATGAAATGATTTAAGATAAAACTAAAGAAAAAATCATATCATCAACCCAAACCGTTGAACTAATTTGCTTCCACTTGTAAGCTAAATCCCATATAATTATCCATATAACTCAATGATAATAAGGATAAACTATTCAAAAAGTTAAAATTCGATAAATGCAACAGTCATTAAATTAAATCCATTAACGGATGGCGTCCGTTCCAAATCAAATTAAATAGAAACACCAAAAACACAAACAACAAACACTTGAATGAGCAACAGGAATAGCAAATTGCAAAACTAATCCGAGGCACTGCTGCACATACAAACAAACACGAAAGCACGAACAGCGCGAGGGCAGAAGGATAACAGGGTTGTACGGTAGAGAGGCAAGCGTGAAAGTGAAAAAGGCGGGTGAGCAGAGCAGCAGAGGTTGAGGGTCTTCACTTTTATTTGAACTACAGACAAATATGTACACACACACGTAGCGAATTGAAAGAGTGTTTCTCGCATTGTTTTCATACACATTTTATTTATCTTGTTGTTGTTGCTGGTAGTGGTGTTGGTGTAGTAGCCCAAGCCGGATTAGATCAAAGCCCAAAAGAGCTTGCCAACATGCGATGAATACTGGCCATTGGGTGATGAAAATTCTCAAAAATAGACGCTGCAGTGATACATAAATACATACAAACGCTATTAAAGAGCAATAGCAACAACCACATCATGGAAACTGTAGACGCACGTGAAAGTCAGGGCATGTGGCATTTGCTGCTATCGCGTCAGCAGCAGCGTCAAAGCTGCAACAAAGGCATTTGCGAGCGCTCACATGTGGGTAGATTTCCCTGCGTCCGAACGGCTCACGTGC
Organism: Zeugodacus cucurbitae; assembly: GCF_028554725.1. Lineage (NCBI taxonomy): Eukaryota > Metazoa > Arthropoda > Insecta > Diptera > Tephritidae > Zeugodacus > Zeugodacus cucurbitae. The sequence goes on from NC_071670.1 coordinate 19,486,620, forward strand.
ACGTGCGCCAACAACTGATTGTGTCGCGTGTCACCAAAGCACAAAGCTGAGTATTCGCTATAAAAATAAACACACAGATCCGCGCATATCAAAATATGGCATAAAACAAAGCATCCACAATCCAGCGGTATGAGGGGCGGCGTTTGCCGGCAAGAAGAAGACGGAAATGTGATTAAAGAAATGTGCGAACGATGGCGTCATTGAGTTGGAAACACCTCATACGAAACGCAGCGGTAGCACTCATACGTGGCAATGGGGCACGACTCTTGGTGAAATGTGCATAAGAAAATCTATGTGCATGTATGTATGGATATGTGTATGGGGTCCCTTTTTCGAATCTTTCGATCGAAAGCATAGTACAAGTGCATGAATACGTCGCTCACAGCGAAAAACTGCAAATAAGATGTGGGGAATAAATACATATCATCGAATTGAAATGAGTTTAAAGAGTTATAACATAGGATTAAAATTGAATGGAATATTTTTATACTCTTGCAACAAAGTTGCTAAAGAGAGTATTATAGTTTTGTTCACATAACGGTTGTTTGTAACACCCAAAACTAAACGAGTTAGATATAGGGTTATATATACCAAAGTGATCAGAGTGAAGAGTGGAGTTCAAATCCGGATATCTGTCTGTTCGTCCGTCCGTCGTCCGTCTGTGCAATGTTATTTTGAAAACGACTAAAAATGCATTAATTCAGTAAGGGAAAACACCAGAAACCTTAAATTTCATTATAAAGTAGGTGCAGAAAGGCTCCACCCAAATTGGTATACAAAATTTTAAGTGGGTGTGGCTCCGCCCAATTATGAGTCAAAAACCACCTCTCCGAAACTGCTCGACCAATATCAATGAAATTTGGTTTGTAACATTTTCCTTGCAACTCAGTGAAATGTTGTGAAAAGGCCAAATCAGTTTACAACCACGTCTACTTCCTATATACCAGAACTTTGAAATCGATCTGAATCGTGTACTTTACAATATATAAAGTTAGCACTAGTGTAGATATCGGAACAGAACTTTGCATAAATACTGTATTTATAGTGCGGCAGCCCCTTTCTAAAAATCGCCGAAATCAGACCATAGGTTTTCAAGGTCCCATTTATCGAACATCGACCACCGAGGTCGCTTCTAACCTAATATTAGGGTTTCCAACTTTCAATAGACCTTATACCATATATATGTCGAATATGGGGGTCAAATTGTCCATTATATAATGCCCTTAGCCCTTCCTTATATAAGAAATTGTACTAACAAAATGAAACATTTAGAAAACACATGTACATATGTACGTACATTTCCCATTCTTATAAGAATTTATAATGTTGAGTAAAAACTTTTAGATTTGCTTCTTAAAATCTTTTATTTGACATATATACATATAATTTACAGAATTTCACTCAGTTGTACTTTGTTTAGTACTGTTTTAAATATATTCAATTTATTTTTGAAAGCTTTTATTGTATTTTGTTTGTGAATATTTTGTAAGTTTTAATCTGTTTTAGTCATGTTTAAATTAAATTCGTATTTATTTTTTAAAGGTAGGTAAGAATTTTCAAATATTTTACTAAATTTTGCTATTTACAAAAAACTAGGACAGTTAATTAACGGTTTCTGTTGTGAGAAATGTTTCACCATTATTCGCCATAGACAGGAACAGTTAGTAATCACTTTGTTCCAGTTCCGAACTATAAGGTAAATGCAAAACAACCTCCCAAATACACTCCCCGAGCTTTTGTCTATCTACTATCGGTATGTGTGGCCTGTCGCTCCTTGGAGTTCGGTCCAAGAAGTTTTACATAAACTCGTCTGGATATATCCATATGTATATCGAGCTTCATCATCAAAATTGCCGAATGCACTTATATAACGCGAGATACAAATTACGAAAGCCATCTATTGGAAAAATAATGAATTTCTTTCTAGACCTATTAAAAGAAAATGGAAAATGCAGCTATAATAAAATATAAGAAAAAAGGAATATGAAGGCTAACTACTTCAACTTCTGCCTTTTATAATATGACATATCTATCCCAATTCGTTTCACCTTTTAAATTTCCGCAAATTCCATGACATTATTTTTTAATAGCAAACTGCTGCTTGTATCGGGAGCTGCTTTCTTGCTGTTAAAAATTGTGTAATTGAGGCATTCATTAAACTCAACAAACACTTTACACTCTCAATTTCTCCCATTAGGGAATACACGTAAAGCGAATGATAAGGGCTGATATTTTGTTATTATCAAGAATTATGAGTTAAGCGATGTGGCCTGAAGCTACAATAATAAATGGGATATTTGTATATATTAATGTTGTCTCATAGACAGATTCTGTTAACACTTGCATCCAAAAATGTATAGAAATATATAATTATATAAGTTTTTGAACTTAAATTGTCAACAATTTCCCTGCTACTATAAATATATGTATAAAAATACATAAAGATTGCATTAATATGATTAATTTGTGCATTGATATGTTTGTGAGTTTTTTTGCATTTCATATTTACAAGTATTACTTCTGTAAAGCTGCAATAGCGAAATCCAATCAACGACTGTTACTTTCTTATTTTTACTTCTGACCGGTTTGTTGGCGCCAATATTCGTTTGTCACACACACTTTTGCAGCTTTTGTAGTTTGGGGTTGTTTTTGTAGTTGGTGAGCGCGTCATTGTGCTCGATACTATCAGCAGCATCATCGCGTGCCGTTAGCTCAGTTTAATAAAAACTGCAATACAATTGATAAAGTCCTACAGGATATTGGACTACATATACATACATATATATATATATACATATATATACATATATGTATGTATGTGTGTGTGTGTATGAATGTAAATATGCGAATAAATATATTTATGTACTACAACTACATTAATTAGTAAAATACAAAACAAGACTGTATATTAAGTATAAAGGTATTAAGATATTATATACATATTTTTTATACATGTGTATATATATATATCTAGATGTGTATATGTATGTACATAAGTTTGCTTCTATATGTACATCGATATGTAGATTGTTATTAACACCCGCACTCATATTTAACTAGTAAGAAAGGAACTCATTTTGGCGGCACTTTATTGTTTCGTGTGTTGCATTCAATTTCCCTCATTTGTTGAGGCCTTTCCTAGCACGCAACATATTTTTAAATAGCATACACATACACGTCTATATATGTATATGTATGTATGTTTGTGTATTTCTCTCTTGGTATCGTTGCTCACGTAATTTCGGCTTTTTAATGCTCACTCGCTGCTGCCGAGACCGCCCTAAACAACTTTCGCCCCTTCTACAAGCTCTGGCTTCCTGTGCGCTTGTCTTTAAACGAGCATACTTGCACATACAATTAAGTACTTACATACATATGCGTATATTTATATAATATATATACAGTTCATGTCTATGCATTGTCCTCTCGCTAAAATCCAAAAGCGAAATGAATATCTAAACAATAGAAAATGTAATGAAAGCCAAAGTCGTCGTTCTCGTTGCCGTGGAAGTGGTGCGCTTGTAAGGGCGAAAAAAATCATATTGAAATTTGCAGGAATTAAGTCAGAAAGGATCATTAAATATTTCCGCCACAAGTGATTTCTGACAATCACCAAACGGCAGAGGGTCGGTCACGTCGCCTTCAATGCTGTCGTTGCCTACACCAAACTGTGCCGCGTGTCATGCTAACACACACACACTTGCATAAATATCCTTGCTTATACTCATACTTATTTTAATGGACTTGTATGCATGCAGCGCAAAAGGATACTCGCGGTGTCAAATCACTCTCGCAACACAAACACTCACCAACTGCTTACACTCTTCACAGGTTCCTCCGCACTTCGGCATATTCGAAAGATTTACACCAAACCAACAAACGCGCGCACATGCCGGATGGAGGACTTGCTTGTCTCTCTATGCGTGGAAGACACGATTTTCATGTTTGCCTACTGGTTTTGTTTGCGGCTTAAAGCCGTACAAGTGTACCTTGTTGTTGTTGTCGCAACAAAATGTTCATGTAAAGTAGAAGGGGCACAAACTCAACCCCGCACTGTTACAGCTAACATTAGCCTTCGTAGCGCTGTTAAGTAACTTCGGCTTTGCACTCTCGGTTCCTTGCATCTTGCGCTCTTGTGGTGAGCGCGCGAGTGTGCTCTCTCGGCACATCCTCTTTAACTGCTGTTTTGTTTTTCATTTAACAGATTTTATAATATTTAGCAGCAGCTGTTGATAAACTGTTATCATATCTACTCAGATTTAATTGGTGAGATAAGTCAAAGAATGCGGTGTTGGGTGTAATATAATCACTCAGAAGGCGAACTGATGAACTGTACGAGCGCTTTAATCCCATGGTTATTACAAAGTGGGAAGTAATGGAATGATTGTATTGGGGATATTCATATAGTGCTCAAGAAGAACGAAAGTAGTTGTGGACATATGTCTCTTTTTAAATATGGTTTAATATGAACAAAATTAAAGTAATTTTTTAATAAACTCATAAATAGTTTTCTGAAAACGAAAAAAATATTATTCATAACGCAGTGTACTCTGTAGATTATGAGCCCTAAGTACTCATATCTAAGTAATTCCCTAATTCTGTGACTAACATAAGTCAATTAGCTGAGGCAGTTGAGCAGTAAATGGAATTCCATGTTTGTCCTTAATTTAGCTTAAATAATTAGAATTTGACTTCTGTCAAATTGATATTGTTTGTAGCTTAAATTCAGTCCGTTCACTTTATCGAATTATTGAATTGATTCGGTCAAAACAATTATATTTGAATTACAATTTAGTTTTGTATTCTAAAATTATTAGAGATTTTTAATATAATCAAGATTTAGAGGAATAGATTTTAAAACAAATAGCATTAACGAAACGAAACATCCAACTCCTGTTGTAGTTGTAAACATGGGCTTCCTTTCTTACGATGATGACGTCACGAGTTAATACACTTTTCAGCCAAATGCATTCCAAAGGAAATAACGGGACGAAATTGTCTTAACAGGTTGACAGTTTTCGATCCATTTGCGCAAGAGCGGTGGATATTCATATAATGGGATTTTGAATCACATTTCAGTGTAAATTTACATAATTAGAAATTAATTTGAAAAACCCGTATGTGTAACATTTACCCTACAAATAAAATTTGTTATCAAACGGAACAACAGTGTACACAGTATAGAAGGTAACGAAGTGGACAGCGAACTAGACCGAACGGCAGCGGAAATAAAATTGCTGAGTCTAGAACCCTTTTCAGTGGTGAGCCCCTACACAATCAGGGAATTGTTTCGCACGGAGGAAAGGCCTGGAAGCGAAAGGCATTGACTACATTCGCCAAGAAAAATAATTCTGGGCGAAATAATACAACAATAATTTGGTAAACTTCCCAGGTAGTAAATTTAGAGAACTAGTGAGACAGGACACTTCTGCGACATGGAGGCTGAAACCCCCTCTACAGCTGCTGCGTCAATGTTTAGCACTTTACAGATGCAAGACCAAAATATTGGGTTTTACTAATCGCAGCGAGGAACGCATCCACCCTCTTACTGCCAGCACTAGTCAGAAATTCGTCAAATTGCTGGGATGAATCTAAGAAAAGTGCTGATACCGTCCGATTTTAACGAACATTAAATATAAAGCAAATATTCGCAGCAGAGCTTATTCCATTCAAGCGGATCTCAGTACTACAGTTTTTTCACTCACCTGGTATAATAAAGTGTGAGGGGTTCATATACGAGGAGAGTAACCCTAATACGAAAAAACTTATTTTTACCCGGTATTCGAACCTCGTTTAACAGGCGAGGAGACAAAAGGATTACGGGCTTAGGGTGTAGCAGTGCAAATCAAAAAGACAAGAAAAATAACTGCGAGGAACTTCGTTTATACTCTCTCTGTACTCATGTAAATATTCAACTCAAACTTCAAATTCTGAGCACAAAATAGTTCCCCTTATTGTGAACGATGCAAAGTTGGCACAAACTAACTTGGTGTATATTTCATTGCGGCAGGAACTACAATTCAAAAGTCATACAAACAAATGTTTTTAGTGTGTTTTGCATGCTTGCATTACCATTATTGGATGTAGATAAACCATTTACGTTACCTATATGTATGTATGGTTCTCAATATAACTAACTTAGTTACATCTGCTCACATAAAAAGCATATATAACGGTATATGTATACAGTTGCACATAGTTACTCTGTGTCCTACGTTTATTGCTGTTATTTGAAGTCAGGGTTGCAGGGTTGCAGTCTCGACCTCATTCGCAGCCAGTCTGCCTGTCGGCAATTAACTGTCACCCTAATTCGCTATGCCATTACGTTGCTCTGCGTTGCGTTGCCGTGTGCATTGAAATGATACACGGTAATTATGTAGATGCGCTCAAAACTTTGTAAATGTAGGTAACTGAAAAATTGCGAAAAAGTGTTATTGACACTTTAATGGTTGTGCTACTGCATCCCCTAGTGGGTTTCGGTTTGTGATTGTTCTTTAATTGCTCTTAAGAAGGTGTATTAATGAGATTAACTCAGCGGCAATCAAATGAATGCTGCAATGAAAGGCGTAAAATGTGGCGATTTATTTGAGTGACGGCTCGCTGTAAAATAAAACAAAATATTGACTAAAATAAATTTAAAACATTTTCAAAAAGAAAGGTGTGTATTATAAATATATATAAGCACATATGATGAGACTTTTTGATTAAAGCTTTAATTACCTCAATGTTATACAATGAATATAAAATAGCAATTTATTTGAATACTTATCTGAGAAAACTTAACGAACATACTGTTAAAGTTTCAAGGATTTTCATGGTATTTGTATTTCAGTTATGCTACCTCCGCTAGTTATACTCTCGTAACAAAGTTGCTATGAGAGTATAATAGTTGTGTTCACATAACGGTTGTTTATAACACCTAAAACTAAAAGATTCATATATATTAAAGTGATCAAGGTGACGAGTAGATTTTGTTACAAAGGATCGTACTAAGAAGGGGCATATTTGAATGTAATTTTTTTGGAAAGGGGGCGAGGCCACACCCACAAATAGGTTTTTGTATATATCTCGGAAACTATTGAAGCTATACAAATCAAACTTTCTGCAGTCGTTTCCCTTACGTACCCCATCATACACCATGGAAATCGGATAATAACCACGCCCACCTCCCATACAAAGGTTATGTTGAAAATTACTAAAAGTGCGTGAGTTTTGGATATGAAGGAGTTGTGGAGGAAGCCATACGACGAGTTAAACACAAACAATTCAATTAAGACGGTCAAGCAATGAGGTGGAGGTGTCATGGTATGGAGCTGCATGCCCACATCCGGTGTTGGCAATCTTGTTTTTATCAATGAAATTATGACTGAAGAAGTGTATTTCTCATTTTCTTTAAGAAAATGTGTTACAAAGTGGGGGAAATGGGATTGACTGGATATTTTATTTCCAGCAGGACAACGATCCCAAACATACCACACACATAGTGAAGATGAAATTATGACTAAATAAAGTTCCCCATTTGTTGCTAACACCTCCAAAGGCCCCAGGTGGCAATCTCATCGATCATTTATAGTATTATTTACAAAATCACCTAAAAAAACAACATATTATTTCAAAAAATCAAAAAATCTACTCCAAGGTGAATGGCAAAATATAGGTTCAGCTTACACAGAAAATTTATTCACCCCATGCCTGACCCACTAGAAGAATGTATTTGATTATGAGAATAGCCCACTGGATATTAAAAGAAATTTTGGTCAACTTATTATTAAGCTTTTTTATATATTTCCTACTTTTTTGCAGGAGTATCAACACTTTTGCGGTGCGAATTTTTGAGTTTTCATTGGTTTTTTGACTATTTTTATACTCTCGCAACAAAAGTTGCTAAGAGAGTATTATAGTTTTGTTCACATAATGGTTGTTTGTAAGTCATAAAATATCAAAATGATCAGGATGACGAGACGAGTTGAAATCCGGATGTCGTATTGGAACACGTATTCTTTGGCACCCTGAGGCGGTTGCTTTTGTGGAGGTTGCGTTGTGGTCCCGCCCCCAAATCGGTTATTTGATTATATCTCGTAAACCAATAAAGCTATATAAACAAAACTTTCTGCAGTCGGTTCTCCTACGTACCCCACCACTCACAATGAAAATAGTTGAAATCGGATAATAACCACGCGCACCTCCCATACAAAGGTTAGGTTGAAAATTACTAAAAGTGAGTTAACTCACTAACGAAAAAGGAAGGAAGCTGCACTGAGATTTTTTACAAAATAAAAATGGGCGTGGCATCGCCCACTTATGGGTCAAAAACCATATCTCAGGAACTACTTAATAGCTTATAAATCGGTTAATATGTGAAATATATTTATGGAGGATGGAGTCATATGTAGAAGTTCACGTAAGTGAGGAAAGTTTCTGACTGTCATTCACTTGGGAGTGGCCAGGAACGATTCTTAGACCAAGTATCCTCTGGGTAGCCAACAGACATCCGTTTGGAGGCGAGCTAAAGTGAGAAGGCGAAACCCGCTTCGCGGTTGTGCGTAGGGTTTGGGACCCACCACATAAAAACACCCCCCTCAATGAAAAGAACAAAACAGCCTCGGATGAGAGACCCCAATTTCGATGACGACCACTGCAAACGTTTAAAGGACTACGATTTAAGGGCATGCACCTGGAATGTCCGGCCCCTTAATTGGGAAGGTGCCTCTGCCCAGCTGGTTGATGTCCTCGTAAGAGTAAAGGCTGACATCACCGCAATCCAAGAAATGCGATGGACGTGACAAGGACGGAAGAAGGTGGGTCCTTGTGACATCTACTACAGCGGCCATATAAAGGAGCGCAAATTCGGTGTGGGATTCGTGGTGGGAGAGACACTCTGTCGTCGAGTCCTGGCATTCACTCCGGTGGATGAACGTCTAGCCACAATCCGTATCAAAGCGAGGTTCTTCAACATATCGCTGATTTGCGCCCACGCCCCGGCGGAAGAGAAGGACGAAGTGATCAAAGATACCTTCTATGAGCGCCTAGAACGTACCAATGAGCGCTGCCCCCGCCACGATGTCAAAATCGTGCTTGGAGATTTCAACGCTCAAGCTACTTGGCTGTCCCCGGATCGAATCACTCGCAACCAGATCGATCCTGTTGTGATAGATGGACGACATGTCTCCAGTGTTTCTGATGTGCGTACGCTTCGTGTATCTTGTAGCAGCTAAAATACGCACCCGCCTTTGTGTAGAAAAGCGCACACGTCAACAAACACAAGGAAGGTTCGACATCGAGAAGCTGCAATCACAACCGACAACCGAACGGTTGACTCGGCTTGCACTCCTGCTCTCTGAGAGCACTCATCAGCATCTCGGTATAAGGGAACTGTGGGACGGCACATCAAGCTCCTTACGTACAGCTGCAACCGAAACCATTGGCTTTCGGAAAAGCCAAAAAAACAGCTGGTATGATGAGGATTGTCGTCTCGCAGTGGAGAGAAAACAGACTGCCTACCTCGCAATGTTGCGATCAACCGCAATACGTGCTTGATGGGATATATACCGGGAGCTGAAGAGGGAAGCGAGACGCATTTGCAGACAAAAAAAGAAAGAGCCTGAAATGCGTGAGTATGAAGAGCTTGACAAGCTGGCCGATAGGGGTAATGCTCGAAAATTCCACGAAAAGATCCGCCGACTAACTGAATGTTTCAAGAGGATACTGAGTTTGTGGTGGGAACACTTCTTCAACCTGCTGAATAGCAGTGAAGGTACAACACCAGGGGATAGCGAACCCGATTCCGTTATCGACAACGAGGGAACAGATGTTTCAATGTCCAAGCGTGAAGAAATTAGAATAGCAATTACCCGCTTGAAGAACAACAAGGCGGCGGGGGCCGATGGATTACCGGCAGAACTATTCAAATACGGCGGCGAAAAGCTGATAAGGTGCTTGCATCAGCTTCTTTGCAGAATATGGTCGGAAGAAAGCATGCCTGACGATTGGAATCTCAGTGTACTCTGCCCAATACACAAAAAGGGAGACCCCACAATTTGCGCCAATTACCGTGGGAAAAGCCTCCTCAACATCGCGTTTCTGTCGAGCGTACTGTGTGAAAGACTAAAGCCCACCGTCAACAAACTGATTGGACCTTATCAGTGTAGCTTTAGACCTGGAAAATCAACAACAGACCAGATATTCACCATGCGCCAAATTTTGGAGAAGACCCGTGAAAGTAGGATCGACACATACCATCTCTTTGTCGACTTTAAAGCTGCTTTCGACAGTACGAAAAGGAGTTGCTTTTATGCCGCGATGTCTGAATTTGATATCCCCGCAAAACTAATACGGCTGTGTAAACTGACGTTGAGCAACACCAAAAGTTCCGTCAAGATCGGGAAGGACCTCTCCGAGCCGTTCGATACCAGACGAGGTTTCAGACAAGGTGACTCACTATCGTGCGACTTCTTTAACCTGATGCTGGAGAAAATTATAAGAGCTGCAGAGCTAAATAGAGAAGGTACAATCTTCTACAAGAGTTTACAGCTACTGGCGTACGCCGATGATATCGATATCATTGGAAACAACACCCGCGCCGTTAGTTCTGCTTTTTCCAGACTGGATAAGGAAGCGAAGCGTATGGGTCTGGTGGTGAACGAGGACAAGACGAAATATCTCCTGTCATCAAACAAACAGTCAGCGCATTCGCCTCTTGGCTCCCACGTCACTGTTGACAGTCATAACTTTGAAGTTGTAGATAATTTCGTCTACCTGGGAACCAGCATTAACAGCAATAATAATGTCAGCCTGGAAATCCAACGCAGAATCACTCTTGCCAACAGGTGCTACTATGGACTCTCGACGAACAAAAACCAAACTCTAGAAGTCTCTCATCATTCCCGTCCTACTTTACGGTGCAGAAGCGTGGACGATGTCATCATCCGATGAGACGGCACTAGGAGTTTTCGAGAGAAAGGTTTTGCGGAAGATTTATGGTCCCTTAAACATTGGCAACGGCAAATACCGCAGACGATGGAACGATGAGCTGTATGTGTTATTCGACGACATAGACATAGTCCAGCGAATAAAAAAACAGCGGCTACGCTGGCTAGGTCATGTTGTTCGAATGGATGAAGGTGCTCCAGCTCTGAAAGTATTCGATGCAGTACCCGCTGGTGGAAGCCGAGGAAGAGGGAGACCTCCACTCCGATGGAAGGACCAGGTGGAGAGGGACCTGGCTTCGCTTGGTATAACCAATTGGCGCCAAACTGCCAGAAGGAGGGATAAGTGGCGCGCTGTTTTGGACACGGCTATAACCGCGTAAGCGGTTTCTACGCCAGTCAAGTAGAAAGAAGAAGAAGATTTATGCCGAATATATGGGTCAAATTGTGTGTTTTCTTAATAAAAATATAGCAATAAATTGCGAGAGTATAAAATGTTCGGTTGCACCCGAACTTAGCCTTTCCTTACTTGTTTTTTAATGAAACACTTTTAATATCTAAGTTTTATATTTTCCACATAAGATTAAATTGCAATGCCAATGTTCCACTAACGCATTTAATTTTTTAATTTTGTATCTTCTTATGCATAGTATGTTTATCACTATTTAGCAAGTAAGCTCGTAGTTCTAAGATGTTTAAATGAAGAACCTCTTACTCTTTATTACACACTATACCACTATAAGGACAAAAAATTCAAATATGAGTCTCACCCATGTGCTATCTAAATGGGCGTTTCAGTTCAGTTTTTGTTTTCACAAGATTAATATAACGTAGATCTTGCATCTATTGTGTTATCTCTTAGTTTAGGTTCCTGAGATTAAAGGAGAATAGCGCTGCAATCTAATATACGACCTCTAGGCATGTTTTGCTTTCCGAAATACAATGTGCAGAGTCAGAGTGCACTTTAAAATTATAAAATTTTCTTTTAAGAATTATTCCCTAGTGACATTGAGTTTGCATATGCCAAGAAAATATTCTTTAGTTTTCTATTTTAATTTCTTAAGCTTCCCATGTCAAATATTATATATAGCATTCTAATATATAATATTATAGCATTCTTCCTTACAACAAACTCTTCAAGTGAATTTCTGATCGGTATACAAACCGTTAGCTGCAATTATTTGAAAGTTTATTAGAAAAAACCAAAAACCAGAAATGAGCTCATAATTACAGTGGAACTTCTATAACTCGAAGATCTCCATAAATCGAACTTTTGAATTGCAATAGAAGTCTAATTTCATACTAATCTCCTTCAATAAAACAAACTTTTCGACCAGAGCATAATACAAAATTTAAATTTTTTCTATGAGCCACAATTTGAAAATAGTTCTTCTATATCGTATGGAGGAGAATAAAAAATATGATATGTCTCCAATGGATTTCATAAATCATGGGATACAGACGTCGAGAGCCAGACAATAGAAAAGTGCAACGAGCAAAATTAAAGAGTTTATGTTTGAACGTATTTAAATAAATAATTAAAACTGTACAAAAATCCATAATTTACAGTTTTTTGAAAAATATATGTTTTCATGAAAATTCTATAACTCGACGTCTCTCTAACTCGAAGTTTTTTTTTTTGTAGATTATAGTGATTCGAGTTAGAGAAGTTCCACTGTATATAAAAAATTAAGTCAAGTGACCAAAATTAAGTAACGAAAAATTAAATCCTCTTTACAATATGTCACACGGAGATTCAACAGATAGGGTTGCCAACTGGTTGGATATTTAAAGATTCTTTTTCAATTAAGTTTTATATGAATTAACTTGGAATACTACAAAAAATTTGATGAATAGGATTACCAATTGGTGTATAAATATTATTATTCCTATTGGGACACATATATATAAATAATGGTAATGGTAATTGAATGGTAGGCCACAAGGTTATAAATATCAAAATGTTAATGCTAAGAATAAATTAAAATTACATTGAAACGATACATATTAAATAATAAAATTAGCAACTGAATGAAATATTATAATCTATTATTTAAATCTAATTGATTTTGATTGTTTTTTTTAAATGAATTTTATTAATTAATAAAGTGTATTAATATTTTAAGTTTATTTTAATTAATTTAAAATCTTTGAAACTTTTTAACAATAAAAACTATTAACAATTATTATTGAAAAAATTCATTTCGCAAGTTAGCATTTTTCTCCACTCATATGGCAATACTGGCCATCGGATGGCACAAGGCGAGCAAATCAAATTGAACAATTCTTGGCGGAAAGCTTGCCGGCGCCATATTGTTTTAATGTGAACAGCATGCGGAAATGCTGTCGCTCCAACAAAATTGTTGCACAGAAAACATTCGTAAACGTACAACATACTCGTACTCATACAGTATGCCAGAAATGTACTGGCTAACTCACACACACAAGTGCTTTTGGCGTACATTGTACAAACAAGTGCAAGCAATCATCTGAAAATGTCCTTTAAGTTATTTTCCGGCTTCCGGCTTAAATATCAGACATGCGTTCGAGAATTCTCCTGTCAAAGACGAAGAAGCCATGCCGAAAGCAATAGTAACAACAATAACCATTACTCCGCCTGCCGCAAACACATCATAAGGCACAACAATAACAATAACAAAACACAAAAACAATAAAAAAGAACTGTTTTGCCAATATGTCGACTATTTGGTTAGGTACAACGCCAAATAATATTCGGGGAATTGGGTGTAAGCGGGCATACGAATCGAAGTGGAAATGTGAATTTTCGTTTCGCAGTGGAAGTTGTGGCTTTAAGCTTTTCGAAAATCAATGTGAAAGCGCAATTCGAGTAAATGTTATTATCAACTTACAATAACTTGAGGATGTAATGTGGAATATTGGAGTAAAGTGAGATTTATTTGCCTAAAATGGTCTTAGTGTCGGTTTAATATTTCAACAGTTTGTTGTTTTTTCCTTTATGATAATAGTCAATCCATTGTGTTTCGATTAAAGTTTAGAAGTTAGATTTTATATATACAGTAGAACCTATAAAGTTGGACACCCTTATAATTTTGACACTCTTTTAATTTAACAAAAATGAGAAAATAAAAATATTTCTTTATAACAGGTACGCTCGCGTAACTTGAAAAAAAACAGTGCTAAGCCGCAGGTGTCCTGCTTATACAGGTTTTATTGTATTAGATACATATAGTCAATTCTAGCACCGTTTTATAAGCTTTACTGATATTGTGTTAAGATTTTTAAATAACTTCTAGTATATGATTTGTTAGCTCAGGCACGATTCCTCAAAAGATGAAAACAATAGTACAAGTTCTAATCTATATTCTTGATTTGAATCCAGATTAATGTATTTAGCTGATATATAGAATTTAGCCGAGTCATGAGACCAGTCAACCCCTTTCTGCTAAAAGTAATAACATTAAAAAATGATGCGAATGGCAATTCACAATACTTCTCTAGAGATTCCGAAAATATTTCTGCTTTTTTTCTTACTATTATTTTTCTTTTTTTTAAACATGACTCGTTTTGATTTAAACATATAAATCTTATATATCAACTATGCATATCAACTCTTGGGTTAGGTTAGGTTAAGTACTTGTCTGCCGAGGCCCTAGACTAGAGTCCCCCATTGTGACATCACTGAGACTGGGATCCCCTCACACTACTAAGTCCTCTTTGAACCAGCCTTTGGTATTGATAAAAACGAAATAACTCATATATTTTGATTCGCCCAAATTATCAAGGATAGTTGCGATTATTTTCCTTACAGAGTCTTACAGCCGCATATAAGGTGTGTTACAGTTTCTTCTTATTCTTCTTCTTGGCAGCTTCCGCAGTAATCATTGAAAGGTGTCTCCCAATCAGGCAGTGACCTGTTAACACCTCTACTATGATAGGAGTTCTTATGTCATTCCTTTTAAATTTCAAGACGCTGCATGTGCGGCGTATACACATATAATTAGTCACTTAAGATGTATTCAAAATCTATATTTAAGCGATGATAATTGAAAAATAAAACTGAAATGAATTAAATGCACACTCAATGGAAGTCTATTATTGCCTCCGGTTGCCAGCGGTAATTTTTGTTAGAAACTACATTGTTTTCTTTACAGCTTCTAAAACTTTTTATAACCGAGCTTTGACGTTAAAGTTCGTCAATAGGACTGATTACAAATTAATGTTTACTATTAACATTACGAGTACGCTTAACATTTTCCTAAAGTAATGAGTATTAGTAACTTTATAGGGATTAAACATCTGGCACATAGAGAAGGTGTTATGCCAGAATCCTAACGATAAAACCTTAAGAAAAAATTCATATCGGAATGGACCGGTTAGCTAGACTTCCTGAATCTTGTCATAGGCTTCATAATGACCTCAACTGTAACCCTCAACAAAGTTAAATACTTAGCCTAGTTCTTAATTCTTATTACGTAAGGAGAATATTGTCCATTCATTCGGGAGAAGGATTAAATATTGTTTTTGGCAATAATTTCAACTAATGGTCTTTTCATCAATTTCATTGAATAAATAATTTTTAGATGACCTTCAAATAGTTAATAATATATTAGACCATAGTTAATAATATTGTAATACCACAGAACCGGATTAGGATGAATTTCGACAGATTAAATAAATTAATCGTTCACAAATCTTCGTCACTTGACACCTTAAGTATTTGCTGAGGTCTAAATATTCTTCAGAATTTATATACATATGTCAACCCTTTTAACTGATAAGGAATTTAAAGGTCTTTAACTAGCTTGTAGTACAATAGAGGCTGGCAGTTTCTGCAAGGTTGTTAAAATATTTGAAATTTTTCATAACCCTTCCTTGGTTCTTATTACAATTTATTAAATTTAATATTGAAAATATAACTCTATATATTTACATGCAATCATACATATAAGTAAACTTCAACTTGTAGGAACCGATTTACTTTTTTGTTGCTATTTGAACGGTGTTCAAAGAAAAGAAACTTTGTTATTACATAGAATGCGGTTGGTAAAATTGGCAGCACACAAACTATACACAGACCTTTTTTATCAGCAAAATACATTTTTGTATTCGCCGCACATACCATAAAAAACGCGATAAACGGAAAATGGCTTCAAATAAGTAGTGAAAATCACGGATATTAATAAGTTTTTCGCTTTCACGCTACCCACTCAACATTTCTGCCTTTTTTTGCGTAGACGATTTTGCTCCCACGCGCACAATTCCTTTTATTATCGTGCGATTTCAAAGAATTTGCGCGCACAGCAGAATCGTGTAAGACAAAAAAGCAGCATAACCATTTTGCTTTTTTCTATAAATTTCTTCCTGCGTTGCGTACCACATTTCCGGTTGCACTTCCTTCGCTGCAGTTGCTGCCGCCTTGCTATCCGCATGACTCGTTCGCTCCTGCAGAAGTGCAAATATTTGCCCGCCAACACAAGCTCTTAACACCGCTATGCGCGCGCTCGAATGCCCGACACTTACATTCGACAAATTTATGAGCGCGTATGCAGTTTGCCTTGCCGCCCAAATCAAAGCCTCAAACACCGCCAACGCTGCCACAAATGCACAAATGCCGTGTAGTAAATATGATTTCACATCATACCGGAGGCGTTTCCTACGCCACCGTCAAGTTGGCTTATTGGCGTGGCGCGTCGGCAGCAACCAAGTCGCCACGTCGCCCCTTCCAGTGCGTTGTTTGTGGAGCCGTTCACCTAGGCGCCCAGCATGGACAGCGCGTGGTCGTTCGCTAATCCTGCACTTCCTTCGCAAAGTGCCAGAGGCTGCCGGTTCAACAGCAAAATTGTTGTTGCTGCACGGGGTGGCTGCAAATGTTTTCACATCAACGCGACTCACACACCGTCAGTGCAAGAATGCTCGGCTCGCAGGTCGCGTAAGACAGCAGACGGCTTGCAGACGCGATGCAGCAAATATGAAATGAGCGCGGACAGAATATTTGGCGGAAAATTTTAGCGGCAATTGGACACTAGAAGCATGCATCTGCACATATGTACAAAGACAAGTGCCAACTAACTGTTATAGTACTTGTGGGAATTTATGTTGCTTTAGTGGAATGCAAGGAGTTTTTATGGCTGATATATATTATGTGCTCGCTAGCTAACTCAAAAAATTGAAGTTATGCATACTCGCATCAAAATTAATGGATTGATTAATGGAATGAATTAATTAATTAATGGCTTAGTTCGGTCATATAAATATTTATTAATAAATAATTTGACTATTCTACAATTTTACTGTGGGCTTATATGTATGTTTCAAGCCAAGAACTTGCTGAAAGCTCTTATGAGATGTTCTACAGGTTATAAATCTACACGAAGGCTATCGCTTAGAGCTGAGCGAGGGCGTAATATTTCACTTTTTTGTTGAGTAGTTTATATGTGTAATTAACAGCTTTTTGGTTCCAGGACTTCAACTAACCCAGTTCCGATACCATCAATTATTGGCACCGAATATTATTAATCTTGAAGATATGAAGATTTATATTAAAGATATGGTTGGTAGATAAATATTATAATTTTGCAGCACCAAATTCCGCTAAGCCTAGTAAAATATACCCACTCAATTTAACTTAGATATCTTACATTGATCGGTATACCATATGTGGTATAAAACCAAAAATATACAATAGCGGGCAGTGAATCCGGAGGATGGAGTCATATGTAGAAGTTCACGTAAGTGAAGAAAGTTTCTGACTGTCATTCACTTGGGTGTGGCCAGGAACGATTATTTTGCATGTGGCTCTAGCTGCTTGCTTTCGACTTCCGGTCTTAGTGAGACATCCGCTAAAGTGAGAAGGCGAAACCCGCTTATGCGGTTGTGCGTAGGGTTTGGGACCCACCACATAAAAACACCCCCCAATGAAAAGGAAGCAACAGCCACGGATGAGAGACCCCAATTTTGATGACGCCCACTGAAAACGTATTAAGGACTACGTATTAAGGACTGCGAATTAAGGGCATGCACCTGGAATGCCCGGACCCTTAATTGGGAATGTGCCTTTGTCCAGCTGTTTAAAGTCCTCGTAAGAGTAAAGGCTGACATCACCGCCATCCAAGAAATGCGATGGACGGGACATGGACGGAAGAAGATGGGTCCTTGTGACATCTACTACAGCGGCCGCCTCTGTGTAGAAAAGCGCACACGTCAACAAACACAAGGAAGGTTCGACATCGAGAAGCTGCAATCGCAACCGACAGCCGAACGGTTGACTCGACTTGCACTCCTGCTCTCTGAGAGCAGTCATCAGCATCTCGGTATAATGGAACTGGGGGACGGCACATCAAACTCCTTACGTACAGCTGCAACCGAAACCATTGGCTTTCGGAAAAGTAAAAAAACAACTGGTAGGATGAGGATTGTCGTCTCGCAGTGGAGAAAAAACAGACTGCCTACCACGCAATGTTGCGATCGACCGCAACACGTGCTGGATGGGACAGATACCGGGAGCTGAAGAGGGAATCGACACGCATTTGCAGACAAAAAAAGAAAGACGCCGAAATGCGTGAGTATGAAGAGGTTGACAAGCTGGCCGATAGTGGTAATGCTCTAATCTAGGAAAAGATCCGGCGACTAACTGAAGGTTTCAAGACCGGAGGTGATCTAGTTGTTGATGGCCAGAGTATACCGAGTTTGTGGAGGGAACACTTCTCCAACCTGCTGAATAGCAGTGAAGGTACAACACCAGGAGATAGCGAACCCGATTCCCCAATCGACAACGATGGAACAGTAAAGTATAGCAATTACCCGCTTGAAGAACAACAAGGCGGCGGGAACCGATGGATTGCCGGCCGAGCTATTCAAATACGGCGGCGAAGAGCTGATAGGGTGCATGCATCAGCTTCTTTGCGGAATATGGTCGGAAGAAAGCATGCCCTACGATTGGAATCTCAGTGTACTCTGCCCAATCCACAAAAAGGGAGACCCCACAATCTGCGTCAATTACCGTGGGATAAGCCTCCCTAACATCGCTTATAAGGTTCTATCGAGCGTACTGTGTGAAAGACTAAAGCGTGGCTTTAGACCTGGAAAATCTTCATCTGACCAGATATTCACCATGCGCCAAATCTTAGAAAAGACCCGCGAAAAGAGGAAAAAAGTCTGCATAAACCTAACAAGCAAGTCAAATTTTTATAAGAATACCAAACAAAAAGGAAGTAAAAATAAGCGGACGGACAACTTGGAAACCACCGGATCACAGTCAGGAAACAATTAATCAATTCTACGCGGGATTACCCATACAGCAGGTCATATTTAAGTTATATTCTTGTTTGTAATTAACACTTAAGATAGATTATATACGGTGTTATTTATCCCATTTATCCACCCTCTCATTTATATCTCTAACACACACACACCCATTGTATATACATTATACCCCATACGGAAATATAAAAATTATGAATTTAATATTGGAAACCAAATATCTCTTTTTATTTGGCAAACCGGCTATTTCGAAGTCGATAAACTCGACATTTTGGTCCATCGAGCCGGATCGGTGCCAGATAGAAAAAGAACACACCCAATTAACAAACGTTTGGATCAGCAGGACTTCGACTTTCTTCAAGCCACCAACAAACCATCATAAACCACAGCAATTTATACCGCAACAACAAAAACACCCAAAAAAAGATACATACGCACAAACAATATAAATGTACATATTTTTTGAGCGCCCACATACAATACACTTACATATCTTTGGAGAGCCAAGTAGCTTTACTCTTAGCGCATACATACACGAACATATGTACCAATTGCATTAGCCACTGACTTAAAGATTTATTGCTAGTGCAAGCACGAAAACCCTGCAGGAAAAAATTCAAACGACCCATTAGGAATTTTTCGTTCATCGGAGCTTTAAAAATTTTTGCGACCCAATTCCCAAGATTTTGTGTACATAATCTTATAAGGCACAAACAAATAAAAATATCTTAATTATCAACTCTCTATACACCCAGAGGACAATGAAAAAAAATGATTTTTCGCTAGTTTTCAGAATTCGGTTTTTATTTTTATTTTTCAATAAAGAAAATATAATTACAAATTATTATAATTGTTTCATTTGAAGTTTCTAAATTCTTACGACACAACTCTTTAAATAAATAATTTATTAATAATGGAAGATTTCAAATTTTGTATGTCCGATTTGTTCGAGAACATTGAGGAACATTATGAGTACCTACCCAAGGATGAGCCAGTTTATACTCTGGACATAAAAATAGTAGAACTGAATGCTATTCACGAAAAGGCAAACAAATCGTACGACGCCTTTCGCAGAGACAAGTCAAGGAAAAGTTCAAAAAGGGACACCAGTCATATTTCAAATGTTTGGGATCAATCAACCGAACGATTGATGATCTCAAGACCCCAAATCCACATCCGATGGACACTGGATCCTCAATACACCTACCCCCATGTGACACGGATATATTCCAAGGCGATTTTGTAACATGGCCCTCATTCAGGGACATGTTTACGGCCATATATATTAATAATCAAAAAATAAGCAACGTGGAGAGACTGTTCCACCTAATCCAAAAAACCAAAGGAGTCGCAAGAGCGATTGTTAAAAACGGCCCCCTAACTAATGATGGTTTCGTGATAGCATGGAGGGACCTCGTTTCACAATATGAAAATAAACGAGTGCAGGTTAAAGCGCAATTGAAAGTCTTGTTCAACCCTAAGCAACCCAGGAAAGCGCAAACGCGATCAAACACCTTCAGAGGACCGTAAACAATTGTTTGTCAAATCTTCATAATGTATATATAGATACCAGCAGTTTTGACCCTATTCTTATCTTCTTATGTGGATTGAAGCTACCCAAAACCCTGCTGCAACAGTTTGAAGACACCTTGGAAGACAATTCCGAAATACCATCACGGAAAGCTTTCGAAGCGTTCCTTACCCATCGATACAAATCTCTGGAAGCCGTAGGAAATCTGACTGAACCCTTTCCAGCTACCCATTCCGAAAGTGGTTTCACAATCCGAAAATCCTATAAGAAACAACAACATCTCGAAAAGATCGATCGATATCGAGAGTTGTAAATTGTGTAGAAAAAAGCATTGCATTTGGGAATGCCCAAAATTTAAAAAAATTAATGTCGAGAGTGGCGCAAGAGCAAATACTCGTGCAAAATATGACGAAGAAAGCATCACACCCTTCTGCATAAAGAGGTCACACCAAGTTTCGAATCGTATTGAATGCAGATATTCAAAAAATGTATCGTCAAATATTCGTTGAAAGCAAACACATCCCATTCCAAAGAATTTTATTTAGGAAATCGATGAATGACCCAGTAGAAGATTTTGAGCTACAAACAGTTACCTTTGGTATCAACTGCGCGCCATATTTAGCTATACGTACTCCCCTCAAATTAGCGGATGACGTACAAGAAACCCACTCACTTGCAGCAGAGATCATCCGAAATGGAATGTATGTCGATGATGTACTTGCAGGAGCACATGACGTACCAACAGCATTAAAAGCACGAGATGAACTCCCATCGACCCAAAAGTCTTATCTGAAATCTCAAAAGAGCATCTATTGGACACCAACTTACTCAGTTTACCCGAAACCAATGGCACAAAAACCCTGGGAATAAGATGGAATGCCAAAAAGACGCATTTTTGTTTCTCATCAACCCTATTCCAGATAAGACATCATTTACTGAGAGAGGAGTACTATCGACAATAGCTAAATTTTTCGACCCAGCTGGTTGGCTCAGCCCCGTTGCAGTCACAGCCAAAATAGTAATGCAACAGATATGGCTCGATAAATCCGATTGGGATGAGAGCCTAAAACCCTTAACTCTGCATCGATGGAAAACCTTCATAAAGGACTATGAAGCCCTTAATCTCATTGAAATTCCTCGGTGAACCCACTTCTCGACATCAGCGATAATCACCTTCCATGAATTTTCTGATGCATATGAAAAAGCTTACGCAGCAACCCCATACATCAGAGTTTCTATAAACGCAAACACCTGGACAACTATTCTAGTGTCCAAGACTCGTGTGACTCCAAATAAAAGAAGTAGTAGTCCTTGCCCATGGACAACCTTTGTATCCCATCGAGTTGCCACAATACCAAAAAGGTAGGAACAGACGATTGGAGTCACGTTGAAAGCCAGGACAACCCGGCAGATCTGGAAATGGTAAATAATAACCTCTGGTGGCACGGACCCCAATGGCTAAAACTCGACCCAAACCATTGGCCAGTTAACCGAAATACAGTCGACACAACACTGGAACTCAAGCCAATCAAGACTTTCGCCCAAACAACGCAAGAGGATATACTGGAGAGATTTTCATCACTACCCAATGCCATTCGAATTATAGCATATTTATTTAGATTCAGCAAGCTTAGAAGATGCAAATCTAAGTACTGTAAATAGATGGAAAAAACTAAAGATACTCCAACAACACTTCTGAAAACGGTGGAAAGAAGAATGCCTAAAAGAACTACACAAAAGATATAAATGGAAATACCCTAAACGCAATATAGAAGTTAATGATTTGGTAGTCATTCGCCATGAAACACTACCCCCAAATGAATGGAGACTAGGTCGAATCGAAAAACTTATTTCGGTTCAGACGATAGAACAAGAGTAGTAGATATACGTACTTCTCAAGGCATAATTGCCCGCCCAATAACCAAAGTAGTATCATTACCCAATACTTAATAAAATTTCTTTGTAGTGACATGACTCCTCTAAACAACATCAGAACATCCCACAACCGACGCAGCAGCCCAGCCACTACCGTGCGATCACTCAGCGTGACCCAAAGCATCACCCCACTCCCTGAAGAAGGGACCCTGGCGCGATGTCTACATCGTTTTAAATCGACCCTTTCCCCAATTAGCTAAGAAAGAGGATGTACACACCGCACGGCCCGGCGTTAGCAACTTGTTGCGAGATTATAAATATTCAAATTTCTATTAGAGCAAAAAATCCTAAAACTCTATTGTTGTAAGAAATGTACTGGCCTTTATTTAATCCAATCTGTAACGGACCACCTGATGGTTAACACAGATGGCTACTTAGTATCTAACAACACAAAGTAGGTTGCAATATGGCAACCAATGGCTCTACTCACTTTGACGGGAACTAAGGAATTTAATCGACACCTAAGTAAATTCTTGTGTCATTTACAATAACAGCATATTTGGTTTATGGTAATTACAACAGGACGTAACATTAAGCACATCATGCATACAACTTATGTATATAAGATGCTCGATATTAAATTGTGCTGATATCGATGTCTTTAGTGTTAAAGTTGGTGAGAATTGGTACCAGAGTTATGTGAACAAAAAGGTGAAGCAATCAAAGACGGACGCCGTCTTCTATTTGTTATTTTATAATTAAAAACAGGATGAATGACTTTTCCAAGAATGTTGTGCATTTAAGAAGAAGAAGTGAAATCAGAAAAATTGTTGATTGTTTCCTTTATAGTGAACTCCTTTAGATCTCAGCGGAGGACATCGTTTCACATATAGAAACTTTGATTATTCCATAGATTTCTTCTGAATTGAAAATTTCTTAAAAAAATATTTATTTTACATTTTTGCCTGGCATAGGTCTCTTTAGTGTAGTGTCCTTATGTATCAACTCCGTTTAACAACAAAAAGAAATTGGTTTCATTAAAAAATTGTTTAGCTTGAATAACTTTCTAATAATTTGAGTTGTGAAACTACATAAAACCATATAATTTAGTATCAATAGCTTGTTATTATATGTTATATATGTATTTTTTTGTTTTTATTTTTGCTTTTGCCCTTTATTTTATGCATTAACTTAATCAGAAGTGAAGACCGTTTGTGAGTAAAAGTTTCCAGTCCACATGCAGAGAACGAAATGGAAATTTCCGAGGTGTCGACGGCGCCAACACTTCGGAGAAAGTAAATAAAACCAAAGTGTGAATACACGTGACACCCTGAGGGAGCCAACGGACACATTGCCTTTGCCAAGCGCAAGGAAAAATTAATTACGGTACATATGTACATATGTACATACATACATACATGTATATCCATTTAGTCTATAACATAGGATGTGAAAGAATTTAAAAGTGATGCAGACTTTGGACTAAGTTAGTGTATGTAGTGTAGTATTCGTCTATTTTGATGCATAACACATACTTACTTCACTGTAATGTTGTTTTTTTAGTTTATGTCTGAACCTGAAAAATACTCAAATATTCAAAAGGAACCCTTAAATTGTTGGAATATGTACCTGGTTCCTTTATTTTTTATTATATTAGGACCTTACTGTATGTAGTAATAATTTCATTTCCTCCCTCATCGGGAGCAACTTGATATTTGTGAGTGTTTACGTTCTATATTAAGTCGAAATATTTCCACTTCTTTCATACATAGACACAGGATATTTATACAAAAGACTCGACTCTGTGCTTTATACAAGTTCTAATATTCCTAAGTTTAAAATACATATGTTTTTCTAATTATCACGCGCATTTGCGACTAATTTTTTCAAACAATTTGCCGATTTCCTCCGTGAACGAGCTCTTGAAACATCATTATTTTATTCTCGACGAATTTGTAATTATTGTAAGTTAAAGCTATAGAGAGGTATTAATGTATCCAGCCAAAGAAGATTTCGAAAAATAACGGTAGATACATTTATGTTCATATTTAGCATACTTTTCATTTAAACTTTTACATTCATCCGGCAAATGGCAAACAAATTATGTCCTCAGTTGTCACCTGTCACATAATCGGCCCACCGACGGGCGTCCAGCATGTAGTCCCCCCAACTAAAAATACATATGCACACGAATACAATTTTCATAGCCACGCTGTATCCTCCGAAAGTGCGAACAAACATAATGTGTTCCGGTTACACGAATCACCTACTTCCCATACTCAGCTGTCGCCGACGCCATTTCTATGCGCACTTCTACGCCACAATGCTTTCACCTCCAACCTATACGCCTCCGCACCCACACCCGCCCACTATCCAATTTGCATAATTTGCGCACTTGCGTGGCGTATGTGCGTGTAACTGTACAAATTAAACTTCCCTTTTTGCGATGGAATTTTCAGTCAACACACGTAAGCACCCATCTCTATTCGTCACACACTAACATACACGTACATACATGCATATGGACTATAGGACTATTGGATTTGTAAAAGCAAAGCCATTTTGTGTATGAAGCTCCCATTGCATACACAACACAAAATATATAATTTCACGAGGAATTCAAACAATAAAAAAATAGGAAATTATGTTCACATTCTGAACGTTTACACGAAATCGTGGTAATTTCAAATTATTTTAAATATTTGAATTGCGATCGAGATTACAATACCTTATGTATGCTCCATTTCTTGCATCTCCCTAATGATAGATAAATCAAAAAGTTCGAATTAAGAGCCGGACGATGTGTTAATTACATTCTTAAACAAGTAAAGAAGGGCTAATTATACTCTCGCAATTTATTTATTTAATTTTATTAATATTATACACAATTTGACTCACATATTCGTCATATATATGGTATAAAGTCCATTGAAAGTCGGAAACTTAGTGATAGGTATAGGGGAGCTCGGTGAAGTTATAGCCCCATATTATTGTAAGAAAAATATTCCCTCTGAATTTCTTCAAAATATCTGAGAGACGTACCTACATTTTCGGTAAAAAAAAGATTAAATATCCTTATGTTCGATATATGGGGCCTTGAAAACTTATGATCCGATTTCGACGATTTTTAGAGGACCGATGCCACACTATAAATGCAGTATTTTCGCAAAGTTCTGTTCCGATATCTTCACTAGTGCTTACTTACTTAGTGAATAAAAAGGCAGAGGCTACGCTGGCTAGGTCATGTTGTCGAATAGACAAAAACACTCCAGCTTTCAAAGAGTTCGATGCGATACCCGCTGGTGGAAGCAGAGGAACAGTAAGCCCTCCATTCCGTTGTGAAAACCAGGTAAAAAGGAACCTGGTTTCTATTGGTATTTCCAATTTGTGCCAAACAACAAAAAGGTTAGATTAATAGCACGCTCAAATATATTCGCATATAATCACATAAGAAGTGCATACGTCAAATATATATATGTATGTATATATAAATAATATCAGGTTGGCCAGACTCTCCACATGCCAAATCTTCATTTAAAACGGCAGAAGAAGAAGTAATACTTTAAAAAGCCAGTAAATGTTTTTGAAAGAGCTTAAGATTTTATATGTATTATTTGTAAATACTGCATTTAAAGGGTGGCATCGCAATTCTAAAAATCGTCGAAATCGATCCAAAAGTTTTCAAGACCCTATATATCGAATTTGAGGACCTCAGTGCTTCTAACAAATTTTTTACCGAAAATATAGGTAAGTCTCTCAGATATTCTGAAGAAATTCAGAGAGAATATTTTTCTTCTAATAATATGATTCCGTGCCAAAAATGGGTAAAATCGGGTCATAACTTCCCTATCTCCCATATAACTAATATTAGGGTTTCAAACTTTCAATGGACTTTATATGCCGAATATGTGGGTCAAATTGTTTGTTATATTAATAAAATTAAATAAATAAATTGCGAGAGTATAAAATGTTCGGTGACACCCGAACTTAGCCCTTCCTTACTTGTTGTTTTTACTTTTGTTGTTTTTTTAACATATTCTTTTATTATTATTATTAACTTTATTAGTATAAAAAAATACTTTTTACATCATATATAAATATTTACAAATTTAATAAATTATTTGTCTTATTTCTAACGAATTCTATGCACTTTTGCTTAAATGCTACGTTTCTTGTTTAATTTTTTATTTCCAGTGGTAAATTGTTAAACATTTTTAAACCTGTATAAAACATAGACTTTTGCGCTTTGGAACTTTGCTTATATGCAATTTTAAAATCATTGTTATTTCTTAGATTGTAATTTTGGGTTTCCCCTACATATTCAATTTTTTTACTTAAATATTTAGGTGCGCTTCCATTTTTTATTTTATTTAAAGTTATAAGAATATTGAGTTCAAATCTTTCTCTAATACTAAGCCATTTTAACGTTTCTAACATGTGTTTTATTGATGTATATTTATTACATAGCAAAATAGTTCTCATTCCTTTATTTTGCAATTTTTGCAGTATTTCCATATGTTTTTGGTTTGCACATGTACATATATGTAGTAGTGGGACAATATTCAAAATGTGGCTTCATTATCACATTGTATATATTTATTGCTGTTATAAGATCAACTCTTTTACGTATCCTTCTAAAGTAGGCTAATTTTTTTCCAGTTTTTTTACAAATGTACTCTATATGATCATTGAATTTCATTTCATTATCTATAATAATACCCAGATATTTAATGTTTTTAGTTCTCTCAATACATTTATCGTTTATTATTAAAGCAAAAGTCCCTTTGAAATTTATTTCCATAAATTTCGTTTTACTTTCATTTAGTTTAAGTTTATTCATCTTTAACCAGTTACAAACTTCATTAATATCATTTAGTATCTTATTCTTGCACTGCTCCTCATTTTCGCCTTCTGCATATATTAGGGTATCATCAGCATATAGCGTTATCTTACATGCTTTTATTACCGATTCTATGTCATTTATGTATAATATGAACAGTATCGGTCCTAAAATCGATGGTATTCCCTTCTCGTGATATTTTTCCATTTACTTTTGTTCTTTGACATCTATTTTCTAAATACGACTTAAACCAGTTTAGTTCGATTCCTTGAACCCCGTAGGTATACATCTTATTTATAAGAATATCTATGGTTTCAAATTCCCTTTTAAAATCCAGAAAAACTGCTATAAGTTTTATTATTTGTTCCCTTTGTTTTCCATTCGTCTATGATGTAATTTATCGCTGTTTCACATGAGTGATACTTGCGGAAACCCGATTGGAACTTTGAAAGAAGCATATTATCTTCAAGATATTCCATTAATTGTTCTTTTACTACGATTTCTAACAGTTTTTCAATTGTTTTTAATGTATTAATTCTTCTACTAACGATTTATTGATTATTTTTAAGATATTCTATTCAATTTTTTCCCAATTATCAAAAATCATGTCTCTATTTATTTTATCGAAATCTGGTTTATTTTTCATATTTTTACATATTTTACAAAGTTCTCCATTTGTTATTTCCCTAAATTTAAATCTGCTGTTAACAACCCTAATTCGGTATATATATTTTACTTTTTCAATTGTACTACTGATTTCATCAATACTGTTTATGAAATACTCATTAAATTTGTTTGCTATCTTCTCACTGTCATTACATTCGACTCCCTGAAATATAACTGTATTTATTTCTAATCTTTCTTCACGTAATACTAATTCTTTGATTGTTTTCCACATTTGTTTTTGGCTTTGGCTCTTTATATAATTATTTTTTACATTGTTTATTTCTTTTTTGTATTTATTTCTACTTTTGGTATATATTTCCCAACTATCATCCGTATTTTTAAATTTTGCCGAATTTTTTTTGCTTTCAATAAGTTTAGATTTCTATTGAACCATTTTTTGGTGTTACTATATTTATTTATTTTACATTTTGTATTACTTGCAATTATGTATGTCTTTAAATGTCATTTCTAATTTATTTAAATTGTATTCGATATAACGCCTTTCTTCATATTCAATGTTTATTCTTTCTATGCTCTTTTTAAATATTGATTTATCATACTTGTAATAATAATTTTTTTATTTGTTTGTGAAATTTTTAACAATTTGTTTGTTTTTCTTGGAATTTCTATTTTAATTGTTTCATGATCCGATATTTTTAAATTCTGATCAACTCTAGTAATTAAGCAGTATTTGTTCGATATAACATAATCAATAATTGTTCGTGAGTGGTTTGTTATTCTAGTGTGTTCTTGCATGTTTTGCGTTAGGCCATTATCATTTAAAATACTTTGAATTTGATTTTTATAAAATTCATCACTGTTCCAGTCACTATTATAGTGTTACCTTTTTCGGTTAGTTCTTCCACATTTTCTTTAAAGAATTCGCTAAATTCTAATTTTGAACTAGTTGGTGATCTATATAATACGATTACTATTATCATATTGTCTCCATCATTACATACACATGCCAACCACCATATTTTAGATATAACAATTTTTTCAGATGTTTTTACAACTTTCCAATTTTTCTTAGCATAAAATGTAACTCCTCCGGTTCTAGAAGAGTTTGACATACAGTTAAATGTGTTATAATTTTCAAGAAAAATTTCATTATCAAAGTTAAGTTCATTAAAATGTGTTTCAGTTAGTGCAATGAAGTCAAAGTCATTGTTTTCTACAATAAATTGAAATTGAGTAAAATTGTTAATCAAACCTTGTATATTTGTATATATTCCTGTTACATACTTTTGTTGCTAATATCCAATTTTCTTTTTATTAATTTCTATTTTTTTTCAAATATACAGGGCATGTTTTACTAGTTGTTACATGATTAATATCTAGTTCTAATTTTAATCTATCTTATACAGTTTATACATTTGTTTATATTTTCTTCAGTACATGTTTTAGTTTGATGTTTCCCATGACATTTCAAACAGCTTTCTTCGTTTCTGCAATCACCAGCTTTATGGTTGAACCCGTTGCATTTATAGCACCTCATCACATCGACTGCATCCAGCACTCGGCATCTTTCCCATCCTATATTCAGCTTTTCTGCTTCCATAACTTTTGTAAATGTGTTCTCGTCTGTTTCTACTATTGCATTGTAATACGTTTTGTTTTCACGTTTTATTTCGAAAACATTTATTAACTTTAAGTTTGAATGTTCTAATATGCCATTTTGTTTTTTCAATGATTGTGTCCTCTGCGTGTACAAAATTCATATTATAAATACGGAATTTAGGAAGAATTTTTCCCAGAATTTTTATATCATATTTTTTATCTAAGTCTCGTTCAATAGCTTTCTTTATTTTGTTTCGTTTATTATCATTTTCACTGTTTATAATAATAACACCATTTCTTCCTTTTTGTATATTCGCAATATTTAAATTACTTGGGTCAACTTTATCATTTATTTCTTTTTGAGTTTTATCACCTGTTTGTTTTTCTTTTGGTTTCACAATCAATGGCATTTCTTTTCTGAATTTAGGTACCTCTTTTAATTTTTCCGCAAACGTTTTAGTTGCAATTATTTCTTTATTATATACAACGTTCTTTCTTTGTTTATTAAATTTCTCTGCTTCTTCGTCTATTTTTTTACTTCATTCATTGTTGTTTTGCACATTGCTTGCACTTCGTTCAGTTCATCCATCCTGTTCACAAATCTGGTTTCCACTGCTTCCAACAATTGTTTAAGTTCATTTTCATTTTTTTCTAATGTTTTTTGGAAGTCTCTCTTGTATTCCTTTAAGTAATTGTTACTTTTAATTACCCTATCTTGAATATCTTTCATTGCTGTATCCATATTATGTATATATGTCAAGCAATCATCACATACAAAATGTACCATATTTGTCTCGCTTAATATTTTAAGGCTATATTGGTCAATACCACTACACTTTGGTCCTTGGTGATATAACTTTTTGCATACTCCTTCACATTTTAGTCCCGTTTCACCCCTTATGGTAATAGATATATCTTATAATAATACCGTAAAAGAAAAATCATAAAAAAAATAAATCAAAGTTGATTTTTTGTATCAATTTGCATTTAGCAAAGGATTAGTGTTATTATTATTACAATTAATTTAGAGTTTGCACTAATTTACACAAGATATTACTTTTCATTCTGATGTTTTACAGGTTAATTAGGTTTATATTTTACGACTTATCTCCGAGATGTGGATTACCCTTAGATAGCTAAAGACGAGTTCTAAAGCTGCATCTCATCTATCCCTAAAACATTATGAACTCGTCGCTTAGATAAGTCATTTTGATCCCACTGTTTTACAATTTCATTACTTGTCATATTTCTATGATTTCCTAACAGTACAACCACAATATATTGATTTGTTTTCGAAAGTAATTGTGAGTTAGGATAATTTTAACTACATATATTATATCGAGCTTCTGCTATTTTTGAGACGTGGCTTTTATGGAAAAAATTATCTGAAATTATAATCATTATGACTTACAACAAGAAGACAATACACGTAATTTTTTCGCTCAGTCCTTCCTTTGTAGCCTGCTGTAGCACAATCTTCCGCTGTATTCCTTAGGTAAATGCGATTGTATAAATTGAGAATTTTCTTTTTAATTGCCCTGATAGAATGGACATTGTGGCGTACATGGCAAGTTGGGTGACTTTTTCATGTCTTCGCAGCTCATTAAATTGAAATTGAGAAAGCGCAGTAATTCACAGGAAATTTCCAACAACAATGACGTTGAAACAAGACGAGCACAAAAGTACAACAAGACATGGTAAAGGCATACTCGTGCACGTATTACCAAGATACACCGAAGGCAGGAGGAGGCGACCAAGACGACCAGCGAGACACTGCGCAGCAAATTAAGCGCTGCAAAGCGGTTTGTGCTTGCAAAAGCATCGTAAATTGTCGACGTTGAGGTGGCGAATGACAGAGAGTGCGGCGCGTTGGAAACTTTATTAACAAAACATAATAAATGAGCTCCAACGGCGACTGATGAAAGAACGTCGGACAGCACCGGCACGACACGATTGCGCATTGACTTGAGCTCGGGCAGAACGCAAAGGATGGTGCGAAACAACAACACAGCTGTCGACACTTAAAATGTCATTACGCTGAAGGCTGAGGTCTGCCAAAAGAAGACGCCATGCTACGGTTGGAGGCCAACTTGCTGTATATATACAATAAAGCTGTATTTGTTTGTGTGTGTGAGTGCGAGGCATGTGGCCGGTAGAGTTCTTGGCAATTTCCTTGACTTATATCTCTTTCGCTAGTTGTTGTTGCATACATCTATGCTTGGATGGATTGACGCCAGTCCACTGAGCTTTTACTCACTTTTAGGTTGTTGTATTTAATGCAATTTCAGTTGTTGCTGTTGTTGTTGTAGTATGTCATAGTCATAGATTTTGTGACATATCAATTAATCCTCAATTAAGTTGTAGGCACAGCTGGACACTTAATTAGATGCATTAGAAATTTAATTTAGTTACGGCGAGTACGGGGTCACAACATGTCGCCGAAACGTTAGCGTAGATCAAGCTGTGCGGACGGGGTTAAGCAAACACATGCTTCGATGGCGCTGCCTTGGTTTAGAAGCAAATACATATACATCTGAAGGTATATCTATGTATATACGTAAGGATGTAAGTATCTTCTAATATCACACAATATAGCGATTTAAATTAATTCCGCCCACAAGCGCTACTCATGCACCTATAAGATATATTGTATGTTTGTTTCGAAGTTTTATGAACTTTGCAAGCCAATAAAG
The DNA here is from genome assembly GCF_028554725.1 of Zeugodacus cucurbitae. Taxonomy (NCBI): domain Eukaryota; kingdom Metazoa; phylum Arthropoda; class Insecta; order Diptera; family Tephritidae; genus Zeugodacus; species Zeugodacus cucurbitae. Next base: position 19,518,951 of record NC_071670.1, read on the forward strand.
TCAATGTAAAGTGCGCCCATTCAATAAATTCTCGCATAAACTCCGCTATGCGAGGGCCCCATTTTGACACACTCATTGGCTATAGAACCGTTTATCGATGCCAATTTATTGACTAGCTAATGTAAAAGTGGTCGAGCCTGTGGCCTACATACATACCCACACAAAACACAGCTTCACATTTTCGCTTTATTTTCGCAAAAGTTCGAAATGGATTCCGCAATCACAGCCCACACCAGCCCATCAGCACTAGGCACAGTTATGTTTGCATGTTCATTTGTGTGTATGTGAGTGAGTGTTTGTGACCTAAATCGCAAAATTTTGGCATCACCATCAAAGTGGCCATATTTAATTTGCCGCTCTCTCCCGCCGCTACCTACGAAGACATTCAACCGTCAACTGTTTGCACCACTCCACAGCCACCATTTGTTGCGTTCTCACGAGTTGGCCAAGTTGTTGTTAAGGTTGAGTCGTATTGAAGAGCCAACCGAAGCCGCAAAGCAAGGCGTCGTAAGTACTTGTGTACACTTGTGGGCTTGGGGAATACTTTAGGCAGCGTCGAGGGATGTTCGCCAGTTGGCGTTGGTGTTTTAGCAATACAATTTCCTTTCGCCCCTAAATCTTATCAATTTGACATTTTTGTCTTTCTTGGATTTTCATAATTTATGGTGAAAGTTGATTCTGCAAGTTGTATATGGCATGTGGAATGTGTATGTATACATACGCATATATAGACAAAGCTTAGATTTAACCTCTGGAAATGAGAACTTCGAGATTCCAATTCTCAGCCATCTCACCGTAAATTAGATTTGATTTCAGTTCAAAAAGTATATAGTATATGTATATATCTAACAAAAAAGGAATGCTACTGTATTAAAAAGAAGAATATTGCTAATTTCTGTTAAGGGGTTCGAACTTTCTATAAACTTAGACTTTATCTTTATGAATTATTGGGATTTACTCTTACTCTAGGCATGGCGCGAGCGTGATTAATTCAATACACAATAATTAGAGAAAAATGATATGGAAGAGGCCCAGTTAAAATGTTTTTTTTAGGAAGTGTTCACACAAACATAATGTTCAATCCAATCCAAAAAATAGAAGGGATAAACTTTTGATAAATAAAGGTTAAGAGTTATCTCTAATGACATTTCAGCTAAGAAGAATCGAAGAAAAATACTGTACTAGATTTCTAGAGTGAACAAAAACATGAAATGGAAAAATGAAAAAAACTTTATAAAGCTTCAAATTACATATCCTTCCGAGGTCGCTAGATTTGCATTGGTTAAAGAGCTTATGAGTGGAACTAATAATACTTTCCGACAAAAAAATATTTAAACCGACTTGTTATGTTCAGTTATTGTCAAGATATTGAGAAAATAAACCTCTTATAATGCGCTGTGACTTCGGATGTGAATGTGAAATGATATGGGTTAAGTTTTCCTACCATAGAGAGTTGAAGTTATATTTTATTACAACGAAGATTATCTCAGAAAATTATATTGAAATGTCGGATAATTATTGAATATTTAGAGCACAACGTTAATATTGTTGTTATGTGTTACGGGACAATATCAATATGTGACAAAATCAAACGAAATCAAATATGCCTATGCAATTGAGACTACATATATCCTAAAAATATAACTTTTGTAGATTTTGCTGAAACTTATGTAAAGACATACTGCAAAAATTAAATGGATCGGCCCAACCTAAAAAACTGCGGAAAAATGTAAATACTTTATCTTTTCTATTCTAATATATTTTTTTATTCTAACATCCGTAAATCGACCTAAATTTAAAACAATTTAACTACTATTTTTACACTCTCGCCTTGGCACCCTGAGTAGATTGGTATTCAAAATGGGCGGAATCGGGCAATTGAAAACATAACAATAACAAGAGCCATAACTGAGCCATAAATAAAGTTATACAAGTTTGGTACAAGGGATCGCACTAGGAAGGGACATATTTTGATGTAATTTTTTTTGTCACGTTAAAACCATAGCAGGCCTCGGAATACGTTCCCCCCGTCATCATTAAGTTGGTGTGGTAGGTGTTGGTTGAGAAGACTCCCTCTTTGCGCTGGTCGGCTCTGAACGTTCAGCCCCATAAGGGCATACGTCAACCCTCGCATTGGTCTCGTCTACGAGACAACCTTGGGACCATTTAAATAAAATACATTTATACACAACAAGACAGCGAAAGGACAACGGAAAGTATAGGAGGTCGGAATCGACACTCAGCTCCTTTTACGCTCCGGGTGGGCGAGTAGCACCCAAGATGACGAAATCGTCACCCTCCAAGGGCGCTAAAAAAGACGGAGAGGCCTCTGTCTCAGGGGCAGCTACGGACATACGGACCGGGGTAGCTGGCGGAAACCCGCTGGCTAACGACTCCAACAAAGTGGTCATACGCGGCGGAATCGCCAGTACTAGCAGGGGAACCTCTGCTCGAGTTATGGGAGCCACTACGGCCTAGAAAAGCTAAAGTCGGATCGGCGTTTAGCAGTCAAAATTATGGAGCGCTACGGCGGAAAGAAGGATGGGCAGGCATCGGAGCAACACGCCAGCACTCTCAAGTGGGCCGAAAAGGTCCTGAGCGAGAGAGTGGACCCAATATCGACAGGACAGGGTGCAGCCGCGCCGGTCAAGCGACAAAGGTCGCTGGAGGGTGAATCCTCCCTTGCGAACGGGAGCCGTGCAAACTTTCAGCGATATCGCTAGGTTGGCGGGCTCCATCGAGATCGGCGTGCTGGACCGCAATAGGGAGGATGGCGCCATCTCTCGAGAATAATGGAAAATGGTGGCGGCGGCCATCTCTGCCGTATTCTTGAAGGTGATCAGGGGAAACCCTGGGCCACCTCCGAATTGCAAATTGGATGGCACTACGGGCTTCATAGGTGTGCGGATGAACGATCATCGGTGCTCTATAAAGAGACGGTTTGTCTCGTGGGAGAGGTTTCAAAAGGGGCCAGATTGGAGGCTGTAGACAAGGCAGATTTGCCACAGCGTCCTAGAGCTCACGGTTGGCTTCCAGCTGAACCCTCCTCCTCCATTAAATTTTAATTTAATTCAGAGGGAATCTTTTTATTCTAATAGTATGTTTCTGTACCAAAAATTGTTAAAATCTGATAATAAATTTCTCTAGCTCCCATATAAAGATTTTTCAAAAATACGATGTGGTGGTTAGAAATAGTGTACCTTGGTTGTGAGAATTATTGAAATCGGTTCAGGAAATACATCAGGCCTCATATACAATATATGATAATTTTCGTTATTCTAGTGGACTTTATGCCGTTATCTTAATGAAACTACAACAAACAACTAACGAGTGGATAAGCTCGGGTGTAACCGAACATTTTATACTCTCACAATTTATTGAAGACATTTTAATAAGATAACATACAAATTTACCCATAAATTCAGCATAAAGTTTAATAGAATAACGAAAATCGTCATATATAGTATATAGGAACTGAGGTAATTCCTGAACCGATTTCACTCGTTTTCACCACCAAGATACAATATATCGAAGACTATACGTTCACTTAATTTTGCTAATGTATCTCACATATTTACCGATATATGCGGAATTAAGCCCGCACATAATTAGGTATATGTGAGCTCGGGGAAGTTCTGATCCGATTTTAATAATTTTTGGAACAGAGACACACAATTGGGAAAAAAGAAGTCCATCAATCAAAAATTATCTGAAAGCTTTACAAATTTTTCTGTAAAAATTTACCCTTAGGGGGTGAGTTCTACATGTTCGATATCTGGGACTTTGAAAAGTTATAGTCCGTTTTCGACAATTTTTTCACAAGTGAAGCCAGAGATGATATGCACTATTTATGTAAAGTTTTATTCCGTTATCTTCATTGGTTCCTTATGTTTACATTATAAAGTGAAGGAATGAGATGGAATTCCAAATTCAGTTATAAGGAAAGTATTCGTGGTTATGAATCGAATCGACTTCCATTTTTTATCCGTGTTATCAGAGTGTTAAGAAAATATTATATACCGAATCGGTCGAGTAGTTCCTGAGATATGGTTTTTGACCCAAAAGTGGGCGATGCCACGCCCATTTTCCATTTTGCAAAAAAATCTGAGTGCAGCTTCTTTCTGCTATTTCTTCTGTAAAATTTGGTGTTTCTGAAGTTTTTCGTTAGTGAGATAACCCACATTTAGTAATTTTCAACCTAACCTTTGTATGGGAGGTGGGCGTGGTTATTATCCGATTTCAACTGATTTCATGGTGTGTGGTGGCGTACGTAAGAGAACCGACTGCAGAAAGTTTGGTTTATATAGCTTTATTGGTTTGCGAGATATATACAAATAACCGATTTGGGGGCGGGGCCACGCCTACTTACCCAAAAAAATTACATCCAAACATGTCCCTTCCTAGTGCGATCCTTTATTTCAAATTTTGCTTTTATAACTTTATTTATAGCTTAGTTATGACACTTTATGTGTTTTCGGTTTTCGTCATTTTGTGGACGTGGCAGTGGACCGATTTCGAAAGCAACCCTCTCACGGTCCCAAGGAATATTTGTGCCAAATTTCGTCAAGATATCTTAACGTTTACTCAAGTTACAGCTTGAACAGACGGACAGACATCCGGATTTCAAATCTACTCGTCACCCAGATCACTTTGGTATATATGACTCTATATCTAACTCTTTTAGTTTTAGTTGTTACAAACAACCGTACAACTATAATACTCTCGTAGCAACTTTGTTGCGAGAGTATAAAAATTGCGAGAGTATAAAATGTTCGGTTACAGCCGAACTTAGCCCTTCCTTACTTGTTGAATTAAGATTTACAACAAATTTGTATCCTTTTTAATACTGATTCTTCATCCAATCGTTCTCAAGTTATTCTTCTCAAATTGACGTCACCTCTGCTATTTTTTTTCAATGGACAAAGTAATTTTGTGTTCGGATAAACTTTGTTTCTTGATGGGAGAAAACACCCTCTATGCAAAGGAATTGCCACGAGATTCACATGAAAATATTTTCTACTTCGAATATTACAAAACAATCAATAAACAATTAGATCGGAGTTAGGCGAGACACTTTATATTTTATTTAGTACATTTGAGTGAATTTTTGATATGTTATGAGTTGAATTGCACGCACTGATATTATTTTTCTGAACTGTACGTGACGAAATTCAAAATATTTTCTCTACAACATTCAAATAACAACTAGTGCAAATATATGAAAATGCGAACATTAATTATAAACGAAAACATTAATAGAACATTTTCTCTCTGCTTGTAAGAATTAAAAGCATATGGAATGGTTTAGAGCTGTTATAGAAAACATATCTTATAAAATATACTTTTCCCCCATTGCGAGTGTCGCCTGGTAGTAGAGTAGACTTCAGTCGATTAAATCGGTTATATTTTAATTTTGATATTGTGTAACTTAATCAACAAATTGCAAAAATTCCCAACGACTAAAAAATTATTGTCGGTAAATAAGCGATTGAAAAACATTCACAGCCGTTGGTTGGTCGAGTGATCGAGATTTGGACATTAAACGTATTAGACGACTGGGCGTCTACTGGGTTTGGACTCCCGGTCCGAATTTTTTTATAAATTTTTCTACCTTGTTCAACTTTGAGAGAGAGAGAGTCTAATATAGACTGACGCAATTATCATATATAATAACAAGAACGTGTAAAGTTTGCTACACTACGCTGATATACATATATTTTTACATAAATGTACATATATACTTACACTCGTTGTGAATTATGTACATATATATAAATACGTACGTATGTATGTTTCTACATAAATATGTATGTAGCTGCTTTGATGTCACTAGCTTTGCGCGGCTTTCTTATCAGCCTCGGTACAGTGACATCGCATGGTATCAGAAATCTCCCTTATGCTATGTACATAATACAGGAATACATATTCACATGCCGACATACATGTGCTCAAGTATAAATAACACAAGCATACAGATCTACATAAAAGTGATAATGAAAGTGCATGAATGAAACGAATTTAATCACATAAAATAAGTATAAATATGGGAATCAATGGGCAGCTGTGGTCTCTACAATGCAACTGTCGTTTGTGAGTATGTATCAATGTTTTATATATACACATAATATGTGGCTAGTTTCTGAGCAAAATGCTCGCGCCAATTTCTTTACCGCGCTAGAGATACTCACAGCAGATCGCTCCCCGCACTCTCGGCGAGGAAAGATGCGAAGAATTGCAATGCAAAGCGCAACGCCTGCACTCGCGCGAAATTTCAATTCGATCGCCAATCTTGTACATTCGATCAGAGATCAACAGAGCAACAAGTCAGTACAGCACTTGGACCGCGATTAGTCTTTAGTATTGCTTCTCTTAAGTTGCGTGCTATGTATCGCGGGTGCATTTCGAGATTGATCGCGCATAAAACTGTTATTTAGTTCGCTGTTAAAGAACGTATATATATAATCTCATTTCCGGAATTTGGTAAATAAGTATTACAAGTACTCTTTGCATTTCACACTTTATAAGATATACGGATTGTTTTACAATTATTCTCTAAATTTTTTTATTTATTGTGATGGCGAACTTAACTGAATGTTGCCTTAAATTGTGTAAATACTTCTTAAATAAGTGCAATGATATATATACATACTTTCATATGTATATAATCTATTTATAACCTGTTTTCCTATCTAATTTACTGACAGCGTCATGATATTTTTCGTTAAATGGAGCGACTTACAAGTTTTCAGGTGACTTTGAGCGGTTATTCGTTTTTTATTACAAATATATTCGGGGAATGTCAACTCTATATCGAGAGAAAACCCTCATTATATTGTTGATTGGATATTGGACTTATATCCAGATCCTATAGTGTGTGCACTTCATTATATGTACCTCCCCATGAATATATAAAGGTGCGGCAGATTTCTCGAAGTTTTGCCCTAAATTTCGTCAGATTACCTTGCGACTAAGTTTTAATATGTTTCCTCAAGATTCATCATTATCAGCATCTCCGGAAGATACGGATTCGTGTCTGTTTCGTGAGTTCTTCATATTCGATATATGGGGCATTGAAAAGTTATAGTCCGATTTCGACAATTTTTTCACAAGTGATGTCACAGATCATATACAGTATTTGTGTAAAGTTTTATTCCTAAATTTTGAATTCCATCTTATTCCTTCACTTTATAATAATATAATAAAATATAATATAATATAATATAATTTTCGCCTTTGGCTTGAAAAAAAAAACAATAGTTGTAATAAGATTAAAAAAAATATCTCGTTCATTAACTCAATAATGTTATTCCAAAAAAGTGTGCAAAATTTGAACAAAATCGCTTCACAGTTTTTGAGATATTCTGTCCACAATTGAGTTTTGAGTTTGATGCGTTTAAAGTTTTAAATTGTAACTAATGTGGCCTGATGGGCGGAATTTCCATAGGCTATATCTCTTAGAATTTTATTTCTTTAAATTTTTTAAAAATATTTTAAGCATACGGTACTATTTAATAAGATAAACAAAATCTACACTTTATTAGTTCGTAATTATGATAAATTAGTCACAATAGTTTTACAGTAATTTATTTCAATAATAATCATATATTTCAATAACAATTATAAGAAATACTTTACCATTCCTTCTTCTTTAAATTTGTAGAAAATGGCTTTCGACCTCACCGTTCAACCTGTGTCCGCATCTATTTGCATTACGCTGTTCTTATTGCAATATGTCCAGCACGTAATAGGCAAGCAGCTCGCCCACGTTTCGCACCATAACACAGCAGCTATTCAACACTGCTCAGCCATTGATGTTAAGGAGAAAATCGTAGAGCTACAATGCAATGCCAAGTGTGCGGTCGACAGTGTGAAAACGACCACGGAAGATCCACAAGTCTGTTTTCAACAGTGCCAAGCGTTCATTTATCGCGAACCGCGTCGTGGCTTCTGTCCCAGCAAACGAAATTTTACGCTACCCGAATTCTCGCCATTGCAACAGCTTACCTGCCTCGACAACTGTATATACGACTCCGATTGTCCGCTGGTGCAAAAGTGTTGCGACATTGGCTGTGGACCTGTCTGTGTCGATGCCTTTGGTGTACGGGAGGATGCCTTGTTGCCACCAATACCGAAAATCGTAAATTCAAAATTGGGGCGTGGAAACAAGGTGGAAATCACCATTGAGTCGTCGGCCAATTCTACTTACTATTGTCATGTGGAAGTGCGGTACCACTTTGGTGTTTCATACGCTGAGCGGAAGCTTAGCCCTTGGCAATGTCAACTGGTGGAGAAAATTGCTGAGATTTCTGATGCACGCAGCAAAAGGTAATGCCTTGTTTCCCGATCCCGAGTTTGTCTGCTTGCTTCTAAAGCACTATATCGTAAAATGATTCTCTGACTTCTTAGTTTTTTCTCACTATTATAGAATAGATATCTCTTTTAATCTTAAACCCGGTTACTGGTATCAAGCGCGTGTAGCAGCAATTAATGCATATGGTTTTCGTGGTTATTCTGAGCCCTCCAAAGTGTTTCGCTTAACACACAGTGAGTAGCCGTTTCGTCTACGAAGCGTCTCTTTTAATCATACTAATATTTACGTATTTTATTTATTTTCTTAGATCCCAAGCCACCGAAATCTCCAGCTGATGTGCAAGTGGTCGCCACAGTTTTTAACGGTCGTCACTACAAGGTGAAAATTGCTTGGTGTCCATCGAAGTCGAATTTGCCAATTGAAAAGTATAAAGTGATATGGTCGCTTTATGTCAGGAATAACGACGAATCGGTTATAACGAATGAAACATATGTCAAGGATGTAAGTACACTATAGAACATACTACTCGGACCATTTATCTATCTAAATTTTTAATAACACGGGTTATGTCAAAAAGTCAACTTGTCATACCTATGCCGTTAAGAAACAAAAATGTATCTCCATACATTATCGGAGCGAATGTATATGTATATTATCTATAAGTATATCTATATGAAGATTTGTTGTTGGTCGTGATACGAGGTTTGGCTTATTAATTTTTCATCAGGTCCTACCAGTTACCAACGAACAGATTAGCGATTTTTAAATGCTTTTGAGGATTGGATTTTTATCATAGAGCATTTGGATTTTTTAGGTACTCAAAAGATATATAATAAATATTGAGATCCGGTCTAGCACCATAGTCAAGTTTTTAAAGAAAATAAACGTGGACTTTGGGAGACAAAGTTCCAGCCTTTTAAGAGAGAATAAGCAAGAAAGGTAAGACCATGACTTTAAGCACAGGCCATTAATTTCTGTATCCAACGTAAAGCTATCAGCTCTGATGATTGGTGAAAGTACGAGATCTTGAAATTAAGCCGAATAAGGTTATGAAAAAGACCTTGCGAAACCCTCAGTTTAACTCTTCTCGAATTGTTTGTTGCAAAATCTCGAAATTCAAACATTATTTTCGTTTAAGAGTCTTAAAAGACGTCACTATCACAGTCTTTATCTATATTTAACTGTTATGAGAGGTCTATGTCCATTTTACGAGTGAATATTTAAATATTTTGATTTCGATCGCCTACCAAAGATTCGATACGTAATAATTACTTATATCTTTTTTTTTTAATTTTCAAATATTTTTTATACATTTTTCTTCAAATTAATAGACACACTATTTTGAGATAACGGAACTTTTACCAGAGTCCAGCTACTACATACAAGTCCAGTCGATATCCATCAATGGCAGTCGCCGTTTAAAATCAGACAAGTGCTCATTGCTCTATAACACCACCCAACCGGCGGAGCCAAACAAGCCACTCAAATGTTCGCGTCAAAATCACGGGCATGACCAACAACAACAACACATTGACACTAGCTCGCGAACGATTGAAGGAGCGCACATGCCAACAGCATTAGCAAAAACAGCGCCTAAAGGATATGAAGTGCATTATCGGTATAGTCGGAAGTTTGGTATGATTGTACAAATAACGGGATTTTTACCACATAAAGAGAAGTGAGTAGCGATTAAAAAACCATTTAAAATGATAATTTAACCAATTTTACGCTTAAATTCAGAGTATTCGAACTGTGTCCGAAAGAGAGCAACTGCGAGCAACGCGAATATAGCGCTATACGGGTCAAGGTGAGCATATCAAATTGTCGAAGCTTACACTGGCTTAAAATATATTTTTCTTTTGTTTATGCAGCAAGACGCAATCGAATTCAATCAGTTCAAATTTGATACCACTTATGTACTCAAAGCTTTCAAAGCCAACTCTTTGAGCGCTGAGTCAGCGCGTGCTGGAAATGGTTCTTTCGTATTTACCACGCCAAAATGTGAAACCTTCAAAAATCGCTTTCCTAAAGTGTCGTTAAGGTGTTGAACTAAGCTGTTCAATTATATACAACTATTTTTAATAAATTAATAATCGTTTTTTTTTTACAGGACAATTTTATAATAAAAACGTATTATTTTATCAAAATTAATTTGTATTATTCAGCAGAGTTACCGTTAGGGCGTTATACTGATCATACCTCAGAACATCTTTGGCTCTTTATTGTGTTCATTGATTGCGGTGTTATTATGAACTGTATGGAACTTATCAGACTACTTACGTTTCTGTAGTAACACGCGTTTCTTGCGAACTGTTTCTAGTTTTATTGTATCGATTGATGTATTTCTTAATCTGTTTAAAATATTATATATGTACTGCATTAGCATCGTGTTCAGTTCTTTGGTTCTAAAACAAATATCAAGAAATAGTTTACTACAAAGTATACATTCTAACTTTTTTCAATAGCCTTTTTTGACAGATCACGCATGGATCGTGTCAAGCTGTCATGTTATTTTTGTTCGGTATTGTTTGGCATTTCATAATTAAAAGACTTACAACTGAACAACGTTTAAAAATTGTTCAACTTTATTACGCAAATTTACATTCTGTTGAGAATGTGTTTCGGGCGCTGCGCTCAACTTATGGAACATAATCGGTCTACTGAGAGTACCATTCGCAGCACTATCACTCATCTTGAGACACAGCATTCGTTATTGGATAATATTCGACGGAGACCTTGAGGGTCGTGGAGAGTCGAATCGGCGCCGTTCGCCGCTTCTCGGTCTGACATATGGAACAACTTTGCGCATCTTACGTAGAGATCTATAATTGAAAGCGTTCACAATACATCTTGTGCAAGAACTGAAAGCCCTCGACCTACCCAAGCGACATCGCTTTGCTTTATGGGCTCTTTAAAAGTTCCAAAAAGCTCCGACGTTTTCGAGCCAAATTCTGTTCAGCGATGAGGCCCGTTTCTGACTCAATGGAAACAAGCGAAATTGTCGCATTTGGGACGAAGAGAAACCTGTAGAGATTCAAGAGCTGCCATGTGTGTGCTGGTGGTCCCTCATAAAGAGTTCTATTTCTTTGAAGTGTGTCATAAAATCCTTCGTAATTTCCAAGGTACTCTACAGAAGTTTAAATAATAACAATAAGAGATAAATAGTAAGATACAAAAAAATAACATATGTGTATATTACAATAGCAATACATACCTCCTGATTTCCCTACCACAGAAAATATCGTCATGATTTTCAGGGTAGGTTTCATAGTAAACCAGGTAGCAAAACTATTAGTCAATCGGCTAATTTTGCAATCGGCCTATGCCTTCGAATGTTTAGCGCAAAGAGATGAGTGTGCTTCGAGGGTAGGTACGTACGAAATAAATGCTTTGCTGGCAAAACAGAGGACAAACAGATTTATCGATAAGGCAAAGCCGTCGTCAATACACCAGTTTATATATGTTAATAGTATAATGAAGGGATAGAGACAATAGAAATAACAATAAAACAACGAGAGCCACAGTAGTGGTAATTTGAACTAAGCCATTGCAGTAACTGCGTTGCTGATTGACCAGTTGTCAGATTGTTTGGGGTGAGGCGAACGTTCTTATGGAATTGAAAGTTTTATTGTATTATTCAATAACCATAAATTTAAATGATAAACTCAAATAAATTAAGTGTAATAAATGTTTAGGCAGATATTTTGCGATTGCAGGGACTGGGTTTTACGATTGGATTTTGGAGATATGTTAAAGATGTCACATTTCTACTCACAAAACAAGTAAGAAAGAGTTTCGGCCATGCCGAATATTGCTTCTATACTCGCACTATTTGAAGAATGCATTCATTATTGCGCAATAATTATATTGATATTGTCCCTTTGCTCTTATATCAATATCAAAAAATCTACTTTGAATCCAGTCGATTAACAGAAATTAATACAACCGTAGTATTATAATACTACTAAACCTCTGGGTAGCCAACCGACATCCGTTTGGAGGCGAGCTAAAGTGAGAAGGCGAATCCTGCTCCACCACATAAAAACACCCCCCTAATGAAAAGGAAGCAACAGTCTCGGATGAGAGACCCCAATTTTGATGACGACCACTTCAAACATATAAAGGACTACGAATTAAGGGTATGCACCTGGAATGTCCGGACCCTTAATTGGGAAGGAGCCTCTGCCCACTAGGTTGATGTCGCAACCAGATCAATCATGTTGTGATAGATGGACGACATATCTCCAGTGTTTTTGATGTGCGTACGCTCCGTGGTCCTAACATCCACTCGGACCACTATCTTGTAGCAGCTAAGGTATGCACCCGCCTCCGTGTAAAAAAGCGCACACGTCAACAAACACAAGGAAGGTTCGACATCGAGAAGCTGCAATCACAACCGACAGCCGAACGATTTTCTACTCGACTTGCACTCCTCTCTCTGAGAGCACTCATCAGCATCTCGGTATGAGGCTATAAGCTCCTTACGTACAGCTGCAACCGAAACTATTGGCTTTCGGAAATGTCAAACAAAACTGCTGGTATGATGAGGATTGTCGTCTCGCAATGGAGAGAAAACAGACTGCCCACCTCGCAATGTTGCGATAGACCGCAACACGTGCAGGATGGCACAGATACCGTGAGCTGAAGAGGGAAGCGAGGCGCATTTGCAGACAAAAAAAAGAAAGAGGTCAAAATGCGTGAGTATGAAGAGCTTGATATCACGAAAAGGTGTTGTCTCTATGCCACTATGTCTGAATTTGGTATCCTTGCAAAACTAATACGGCTGTGCAAGCTGACGTTGAGAAACACCAAAAGCTCCGTCAGAATCGGGAAGGACCTCTCCGAACCGTTCGATACCAAACGAGGTTTCAGACAATGTGACTCACTATCGTATAATTTCTTTAACCTCATGCTGGAGAAAATAATACGAGCTGCAGAGCTAAATAGAGAATACCTTCTCTATCTATCTTCTATAAGTGTGTAAAGCTGCTGCCGTGCGCCGATGATATCCATATCATTGGAAACAACACCTGAGCTGTTTGTTATGCTTTTTCCAGACTGGATAACGAAGCGAAGCGTACGGGTCTGGTGGTGAAAAAGAACAAGACGAAATATCTCCTGTCATCAAAAAAAAAGTCAGCGCATTCTAGTCTTGGCTCCCACGTCACTGTTGGCAGTAATAACTAGATAATTTCGTATACCTAGGCACCAGCATCAACACCAATAATAATGTCAGCCTTGAAATCCAACGCAGAATTACTCTTGCCAACAGGTGCTACTATGGACTGAGTAGGTAATTGAAAAGTAAAGTCCTCTCTCGACGAACAAAAACTAAACTCTGCAAGTCTCTCATCATTCACGTCCTATTTTATGGTGCAGAAGCGTGGATGATGTCTACATCCGATGACACACTAGGAGTTTTCGAGAGAAAGGTTTTGCGGAAGATTTACGGTCCCTTAAACATTGGCAACGGCGAATACCGTAGACGATGGAATGATGAGCTGTATGTGTTATTCGCGCGCTGTTGTGGATTCGGCTATAACCGCATAAGCGGTGTCTACGCCAGTGAAGAAAAAGTCTAAGGTAAAAATGTCTTCCAATTTGATCCTTATTTCATAATTGCTAAGATTTATCGAGAACTCCTCAACTGATCAAGTTTTAGACAAATTCTCGAGGAACAATTTACAGGGACTTATATTTTTCAACTTCAACTATGCAGCCATTTCCCTTTCCCCTTGAACTTTAACAATGGCAGAGTTTTCATTATTATTTTTTTAAATATCTGTAATCCCACATTTCATGTGTATCTTTAATACAATACAAAGTTTGAAATAATATTTAAATTACAAAATAAAAAAAATAAATGATTGAACCCTTGTAACCCCTTTATGTTAGCAAGTTACTCCATATCAGAGATAACATTAATTACCTTCTTAACTTTGACAGTAGACTGGATCGAAAAGATTTTGACGTTTAGCTAAATGGCAAATAATTTTCCATGAAAAAATATAAAAACTTTTATTAGTTGCCAGTTAACTCGTATTATTACACCTTATTTATCACTAAAAGCACGGAAAACGGTTGTTTTAACATACTATAAGATTGCTAACATAGATTTAAATCGTACTCTTTATATTAAACGTTTATTATATAATAATTTATAAACACTATAAATATTGGGTGAATTAATTTAAATGCCCAAATATGAGTATTGCGTCTAATCTGACAACAATTCAAATTGTTATACAAAGTGCTAATATTGAGGTGAAGGACGACTGTAGGAAGTTTGGTATATATAGCTTTATTGGTTTGCAAGATATGTTATAATTACATTCGAATATGCCCCTTCCTAGTGCGATTCTTTATGCCAACTTTTACTTTTATGGCTTTATTTATGGCTTAGTTATAACACTTAACTTACTTATAACACAGGTTTTCGGTTTTCGCCATTTTGTGGGTGTAACAGTGGTCCAATTTCACCCTTTTACCAACCTCCTCAGGGTGCCAAGGAATGTATGTTACAAGTTTCATCATGATATCTTAATTTTTACTCAAGTTATCCGTTGCACAGACAGGCGGACGGACGGACAGACAGATTTCAAATCGTCTCGTCATCCTGACCATTTTTATCACTTACAAACAACCGTTATGTGAACAAAACTATAATACTCTCTTAGCAACTTTTGTTGAGAGAGTATAAAAATTTGAGGATCCGTTGATTTCTATTTCTTTTTTCACTTTCTATATAGTAAATTAAGCGTTTTTTACAAGCGCCAAATGTTTTGAATTTCTAAAATTGAATGATTTTTTTGATATGTCATACAGCATAGAAATATTTCATAAATTGTTGCCCCTTATACATATATGAATTCAACAAACATTAAAATAAATTAATAAAAAAAGAAGTACTTTTCAAATGTACTAATTGATTAAAATTTAAATTACCGCAAATTTAAACTTTGAAACAACAATTTGGCGCATCGCTGAAACGCTTGAAAAAGTTTAGCCATCATTGCGAATTGATTACACAAATATTTCCATGAAAATAATGCGCTGAACATTATTAATTGTAATTAACTAATTAGTGACTTCTTCTGGTGGCGTGTTCATATTACAAATTTAATAAATCGAATAAACTGTAAATTTTACAAACTAATTGCTTTAATGGCATAAATCAGCAAAGGAATCAGCACGAGCTGGCAGAATGCTGAAGTGGCAACAAATAAATAATCTCGTCGCTCATCAGCCACACAGTGTGGCTGGCGGCCGACTGTTGCACAAAAACAACCGACAATATGCCACATTAAAATTTCATGCCACTCAAATGCCAACAAATAAATATTATCTCTATGTGTATACATATACAATATCAATGTGTAGGTGTGTTTCTATGTGATGTGTGTAGGCTGGCGAGCAAAATACAAAACCACACCGATAATTAATTAATCCGCTTGGCATGACGTTGCGGCAATGAAGTACATATTCGAAGCGGCTAAGCCACATATTGGTATACTCAGTCTATCTATCATATACATACATATATCTATTTAGATGTGTATGTATTGATGAATATATATAAATAAATCGTCGCTCTAACAACGACTATCCAACGCCAAACAACAACGACAAATTTGCTTGGACGTACATATGTATATATATAAAGCAAATATTTGGATATCAATTGCACTTATTAAATATTGGAGATAGTTCAGACGAGGAGATTTTTGTATCAAAGGGGTCGGGCGCTTAGTGCGAAACTAAAGATTAAAACTATATTTTATTTTGTAGATTAAAGTATTTTAACTCCAAAAAAAGTAGCGCACACATTAATTGATGCGTTAGAGTACAAGTTGGCATCACGAGTACTGCCAGTTTATTTTATAGTTTGTTCGATTGGTTACTCTCCAACGCTTGACGAATCCGTTGAAACATGGGTCTAACTAATGCTATTAACCGCTATTATAAA
This sequence comes from Zeugodacus cucurbitae, assembly GCF_028554725.1. NCBI lineage: Eukaryota > Metazoa > Arthropoda > Insecta > Diptera > Tephritidae > Zeugodacus > Zeugodacus cucurbitae. The sequence goes on from NC_071670.1 coordinate 19,535,228, forward strand.
TATAATATAAAATTTTAATATAGATCCCTTTTATTTTTTATTATATTAAAATTTGTATGCAGTTGAACTTCGCTAACTCAAATCACCATAATCCTTAAAAAAAAAGTTCGAGTTAGAGAGACTTCCAGTTATGGAAAATTCATTAAAATATCGATAGTAAAATTTTAAATTTTGTATATATCCTGGCCGAAAAGTTCGATTTATGGAATGAAATTTGTATGCCAATTCAAGAGTTCGCGTTATGGTAGTTCAAATGTATACATATCAAAGCCATATACCTTCAAAGACTATTACTAACACCAAGTAATCGACTTTTTTCTGGACCAAATTTTTTTACTGGACCAAATATAATTTTTTTTTGAGAGTTTAATAATAAGGAAACAAGTAATTTAGCCGTTTTTCGCAGTTTATTGTTGTTGCCCAAATCGAAAAATTTCCCTTAAAATTTCGAAAGTGAGCTTACTAATATTGATTATAGGATTATATAAGTTATAAAAAATTTAAAATACGGTTATATTTACATACTTCTAAAACTGTACTTGATTTAAAATCAAGATAATAACTTTATCTCCTAATTTTAGTTGGATATAAAAAAATACGACGATAACGACTCAAATGACCTTGGCTTTCTGTTGTCGACTACACTTCAATACATGCAAATCAACTATCGGTTAAAACACAAGTTACGTATTTGTGTCATATGCCGGTTAAATTACGGATTATATTTCCTGATTGGATGTATGACATATGGATGTTAGGAAGGAACCAAAATTTAATTTATTGAAATACAGTAGTTTTCCGAAATAACGAACACATTAATTGTCAAGCCTGTTCGTTACATCGAATTTTTCGTTAATTCGAGTACTCACTTAGAGGTATGTTTTTCAATAAAAATTAGTTAAATATTCGTAAATTGCAGTTTAATAAATTGAATTAACAAAACAATTCAAATCCAATAAATTCTTACAAAATGGACCAATTCTGACACTTCTATTTGGTGCTGATCAATAATTTTAAGCTTTTTTATAAAATTCAAAATTTTTTCAATTTGCACACTTCTTTTGAATTTTTTCTAGTTTTATTTTCAATTCTTTCTTCATATGTCTTCTTCTTGTTGTTCGTTAAACCAAGTATTTACGAATCCCCGATGTTCGTTATTTAAGGTACTCAATGCAACAAATTTGCTTGTTCGTTATAAGCGGGTTTCGTTAAAACGAATATTCGTTATTTCGGAAAACTACTGTATTCAGTTGGCCATTTTTATTTTATACGCAAAACAAAATATTTTTCATATTTAGAATAAATGTCGTGGAATTAATTACATGATTTTAAATTGCTTCCTATTTCACGCAACGCTCTATAATATATGCATTTTTAATCGCTATTTCTTTAGGAAGGTGCCTTGTCTGTCTTGTCATATACCATCTTTTTATTTGTAGTTTTGGTGATAAATGAACTATAGAGTCAATCTGTATAATATATTCATATATCTTAAGCACTTGAACACATTATTTACTATGATAAATGTAAAAATTAGAAAAATCTTCTCCACTCTGTCATCGAAAATATGATTTCAGCTTAAGCTGCCTTTGGCGTTGTGTCAAATATAATTTGGTGTAGTTTTTTTCTAATTATGTATTTCTCATATACATCCATATGTACATATGTATGTGATTACTTCCCTGCAAAAAATTGTGCGAGCATATCTCAGGAACTACTCGACCGATTTCAATGAAACTTGGTTTGTAATAGTTTCCTTACATCCCAAATATGTTGTGAAAATAGGCCAAATCGCTTCACAACCACGCCTACTTCCTATATAACAGAACTTTGAAGACGATCTGAATCGTTTACATTACAACATATAAAGCAAGTACTAGTGAAGATATCGGTGCAGAACTTTGCACAAATACTATGTTAATACTGTGGCAGCCCTATTCTAAAAATTGCCGAAATCGGACCATAGGTTTTTAAGGTCCCATATATCGAACACGAGGACCTCGGTGCTTCTAACCTAATATTAGGGTTTCCAACTTTCAATGCACTTTATACAATATACATATATGACGAATATGTGGGTCAAATTGTGTATTATATAATATAAATAAAGTTAAATAAATAAATTGCGTGAGTATAAAATGTTCTGTTACACCCGAACTTAGCCCTTCCTTACTTGTTAGATATAAAGATGATAAGGATGACGATGAAATCGAAGAATATGTTGAAGACTACTAAATGTAACTTCTTCTTCTTCTTCTTGACTGGCGTAGACAACGCTTACGCGGTTATAGCCGAATCCACTACAGTGCGCCACGTATCCGTCCTTCTGGCAGTTTGGCGCCAATTGGTTATACCAAGCGAAGTCAGGTCCCTCTCCACCTGGTCCTTCCATCGGAGCGGAGGTCTCCCTCTTCCTCGGCTTCCACCAGCGGGTACTGCATCGAATACTCTCAGAGCTGGAACACTTTCATCCTTTCGAACAACATGACCTAGCCAGCGTAGCCGCTGTCTTTTTACTCTCTGGACTATGTCTATGTCGTCGAATAACACATACAGCTCATCGTTCCCTCATCTGCGGTATTCGCCGTTGCCAATGTTTAAGGGACCATAAATCTTCCGCAAAACCCTTCTCTCGAAAACTCCTAGTGCCGTCTCATCTGATGTTGACATCGTCCAAGCTTCTGCACCATAAAGCAGGACGGGACTGATGAGAGACTTGTAGAGTTTGGTTTTTGGTCATTGAGAGAGGACTTTAGGACTGACATTGTTATTGCTGTTAATGGTTCCCAGGTAGACGAAATTAGCTACAACTTCAAAGTTATGACTGTCAACAGTGACGTGGGAGCCAAGACGCGAGTGCGCTGACTGTTTGTTTGATGACAGGAGATATTTCGTCTTGTCCTCGTTCATCACCAGACCCATACGCTTCGCTTCCTTATTCAGTCTGGAAAAAGCAGAACTAACGGCGCGAGTGTTGTTTCCAATGATATCGATATCATCGGCGTACTCCAGCTGTACACTCTTATAGAAGATTGTTCCTTCTCTGTTTAGCTCTGCGGCTCGAACTATTTTTTCCAACATCAGTCTGAAACCTCGTTTGATATCGAACGGCTCGGAGAGGTCCTTCCTGATCCTGACGGAGCTTTTGGTGTTGCTCAACGTCAGCTTACACAGCCGTGTTAGTTTTGCGGGGATACCAAATTCAGACATCGCGGCTTAAAGGCAGCTCCTTTTCGTGCTGTCGAAAGCAGCTTTAAAGTCGTCAAAGAGATGGTGTGTGTCGATCCTATTTTCACGGCTCTTCTCCAAAATTTTGCGCATGGTGAATATCTGGCCTGTTGTTGATTTTCCAGGTCTAAAGCCACACTTATAAGGTCCAATCAGTTTGTAGACGGTGGGCTTTAGTCTTTCACACAGTACGCTCGACAGAACCTTTTACGCGATGTTGAGGAGGCTTATCCCACGGTTAAGTGCGCTAACTAGGTAAATAAAAATATTTAAACACAAAATTTTATACTAAATATGGTAAAGAAGATCTGCACCCATATTAATATAAACAGGTAAGGAAAAACTAAGTTCGGGTGCAATCGAACATATTATATTCTCGCAATTTATTGATATAGTTTTATTAAGATATCACACAATTTTACATACATATATTCGACATAAAGTCCAATAGAATAACGAAAAGAACCGATTTCATCCATTTTGACCACCTAGGTACACTATATCCATGACTATATGCTCACTTATAGAAAAACAAAAACAAGTAAGAAAGGGCTAAGTTCGGGTGTAACTGAACATTTTATACTCTCGCAATTTATGTATTTAATTTTATTAATATAACCACAATTTGACTGACAGGTTCGGCATATATGTACATATATATGGTATAAATCCATTGAAAGTTTCAAACCTCGAACATTAGGTATATGGGAGCTAGGGGAAGTTATTTTACTCATTGCACGGACACATATTATTAGAAGAAAAATATTCCCTCTGAATGAGACTCACCTATATTTCCGGTAAAAAATGTATTCGAAGCTCTGAGGTCCTCATATTCGATATATGGTGCCTTAAATACTTATGGTCCGTTTTTGGCGATTTTTAGAAGGGCGATGATTTCAAAACCTCCCAAGTACGCGCTTGAGGGTCGAATTTGGAGCGTGTGCTGCGGCTTGAAGAACAAATTGCTAGAAATATACAAGCTCGCACTAGGGAGTCGAACTCTGAGCGTTCCCAACACCTTCATAGTCAGAGAGAAATACATCTGACATTAAAGACTTGAGGTCGTAATCAAATAAAATAGAATTTTCCTCATTTAACTTTTTTAAAATGAAGAAACGCAAGGAACGGAAAAGTACATACTTATGTATAGGAGAGTGTGTAAGTGTGTAAAAACTTATAACTTTTGAAATGTTTGTTTTAACCCGTGCGAAGCCGGAGCGGTCTGCTAGTAGATAATAATATGATAGTATAAAATATTCGGTTGCACCCTTCCTTACGTGTTTGACTTTTCTATTATTGAATTTGCTTACATTCTCATTTTTTTCTGCCAGTAATGTTAACTTTTTTGAAAATATGTGAACGAAAAAACAATACAACTTTTTCTACAATTAGAAAGTTTTACAGAGTACCGATTTCCCTTCGCAACGCAATTCACTTTCGTAACGCATTTCTATTAGTAACGCTTTACACAGTAACCCCCCTGTTCCTATAAATTCACTAGTGCTTACTTTATATATTGTAAAGTAAACGATTCAGATAGTCTTCAAAGTTCTGGTATATGGGAAGTAGGCGTGGTTGTGAACCGATTTGGCCTATTTTCACAACATATCATTGGGATGTAAGGAAACTATTACAAACCATGTTTCATTGAAATTGGTGGAGTAGTTTCGGAGATATGGTTTTTGACACATAAGTGGGCGGAACTAAGCCCATTTAAATTTGTTTATACCATTTTGAGTGGAGCTCTTCTGTATCTTCTTTGTAATGAAATTTAAGGCTTCTGGTGGTTTTTTTCAACATAACCTTTGTATGGGAGGTGGGCGCGGTTATAATCCGATTTCCTCCATTTTTGGAATATATAAGGAAATGCCTGAAAAAACGACTCCTGAAAGTTTCGTTGATATAGCTTTAGTAGTTTACGAGATATATACAAAAAACTTTGTAGGGGGCGGGGCCACTTTCCCAAAAAAATTACATCCAAATATGCCCCTTCCTAGAACAATCGTTTGTACCAAATTTTACTTTCATAGCTTAATTTATGGCTTAGTTATAGCACTTCATATGTTTTCGGTTATCGCCATTTTGTGGGCGTGGCAGTGGTCCAATTTTTGAACTTAACCTTCTTATGGTGCTAAGGAACACGTGTTGCAAGTTTCATTAAGATATCTCAATTTTTACTCAAGTTACAGCTTGTACGGGCGGACAGACGGACATCCGGATTTAAACTTTACTCGTCACCCTGATCACTTTAGTATATATAACTAACTATATACATATCTAACTCGTTTAGTTTTATGACTTACAAACAACCGTTATGTGGACAAAACTATTATACTCTTATACTTGCATTACAACAGAAATATCGAATGTTGTTCGTTGTTGTTTTTTTTTCAGGGTGTTATAATCGATTAGTAATAAATGATAGTTTACTCGATTGCTTAGTGCGAATATTGCAAATATAGCTATGTCATTAATCCGATAATAAAACTAGAACATCTAAATACATAAATATTCACTTGTAAAACTATCCCTAGTGTTAGTAATCGCCACAAAATTTATATGTACTACAAATATAAAAATTTCAACTCGTTTATACTATATTTGTTTGCACGGCCTATGCCATCGAGTCAATACAATTAAGTACGCCCTTACAACCCGGTCATGTGAGAAACACCCACATACGCTTGCCGGCCATCAAAATTCGTGTGTAAATATATGTACGTACATTTACATATTCATATAAATATATATGTGCACGAGTAGTAACGTTTGTGTATGGATATTTTTTGGAAATTGAAAATCAATTTCACAGTTAGCACTTATACGTCCCCAATTGACACCCATCAGCGTTTGCGAACTAACTACTGAATTTATACCAGACAGTCAAATGAACTACTTATAAAGTAATCTATAACTAGTAGCACAACTGGTCTATCAATTGCCTCTTTTCCATATATCAGTGTATAAAATGTATTTTTTTAGGTTTCGTTATGCTGAATGATAAAACTTGTAAAATTTCGAATAGAAATTTGTGAGTTTAAAACTTGTTAAAAAGGAGCCAGTTAAATTTATAGCCTCAGGAACGGGAATTCATTTCCAGGCCCATAGCTACCTGAAATTCTGATTCGGCGACCTTATTAATTTAAAAATAAAATGGTATAAATTCAATGTTTATATCCCTAGCTGTACTCACAGTCGTATTTCTAGTTGTAATTTTTCCTGACTAGCTTCTCTGGTTACTGTGTTTGTACATATATATAGCTTCGGTAGTGTAACGAACTATGCCCAACCAATATAGTCTCTCTGACCTAACGTCGCTCATACGCCACGTAGGAATTAATCATAGTTGGTCATTCTACATAAATTTATACACAGTTTCATTGATCACTACATACATACATATATAATATATATGTACGTACATTCATGAAGGCTTGTGCATATGGAACATTGTACAAATACATATACAAGTATATGTGTATATATATATATGTATATATGACTTTATTTGTTACCGCAGTCCTCTTGCTAGGCAAACTGCAAATACGAAATGATTCCGATTAATGTCGGCAGCAGAAAATTCAAGTGGAAATTCAAATGAAGGATTATATGTACATACATATGTGCATGTTGACTTAGATATGGTTAGGTGTAATAAATTATTTAGTTGATATAATTTATCGCCGCAACACGTGGCATTAACGAGTTGAAAGTCATGTTTCTCTGAAATTCGAAACTTGCACTTGACCGATGACACTTTTCAAAGAATTTTGCCAGAGTGCAATTATTTACATTCAAGTACCTATTAACACATATGAGTATTAGAAAAGGAAAAATAATAAAATATTTACCTAATACAAATAATTATATGTGCATGAACTTATTGAAATATGTGCATGGGTATTCAGGTTTATTATCATTATTATATAAGATATAAAAAACAATAAGAAATTTCAATTATTTCTTTTAACAAAAAAAAAACAAAACTAAAGTCTAAGTTAAACTAAAAAAAACTCTGGCATTTCTGCCAGAAGGTCCACCATGGACAAAATATTAAACATTACTAGAATTACAAAGTGTTTGCATATTTCCATAGGAAAATATTTAAATTTATTTATATTAAATTAATTTTAAGTTAATTCATAACCAATTACGAGATATAAGAAAACCAAGTCGCATAGGAGCTACTTTTCTCATTTCGATTTTTCTACTGCATTTGTTTTTTCGGCAAAATTGTTAAAGAAACATATCATGTATAATTTTCGGCTTTGTGTAAAACCTTTATAAGGGTACAAAGAGCAAAATAAAATGTAGAAGAAAGCATGCGATTACAAATAACTGTAAGTTTTTGTTCTCTTATTATCTTATATTTCAATGTCCCGTGCGACATCAAAAAGTAACACTTGTTCCCACTGCATCGGAAATATAAGCATAAGATCGTCGTTCCTATTGATAATCTCCCTATTCTATTGATAATAATAAATTTCTTGCAATGGTTTGGGCCGACCAAATATAATTTTTTTCGTCACTAAAGACTATATTCTGCAACTTATTTGCCTATGTTAGGTATTTATACAATTATTAACCTAACATATCTTATTGGTTAGTTTAGTGTAATTATTTTAAGTCAAGCTTAGTTAATTAATGTTAAGTTAAACTAAGTTCAGATGAGTATTTGTTTCGTTTAGTGAAATAAAATTGCATCAAGTTGTTCCATTCAATGTTTCTATTGAAATTATAAAATTCAGATATGTTTTTTTTTGCCATAAACATTCAGAACGTCCTTATTTTCAGGCTGTGACAGATGAAAGCGAAACGCTACCATTGCACAGTGGTGCAATGTATGAAGGGGCGGTCATAAATACTTCCCGTTGAGATATCTCTATGAAATTTTCACTAAAAATCTAGAAAAAGATTTTAAATATATAGAAAAAAAAAAATTGGCCACATCGGACTACTAGATCCTAAAGCTCATATAGCACAGTAATTGCACTCGTATGGCGATGACGCGCCAAAATACTACTCATGGTCATAGCTGGAGCGTCAAAACTCTCAGAGAGGCTTTGTAAAAAAATTTAAGAAAGCGATAACCTGAACATGATTTGCCATTATAGTTTCCCCATCCAATCCCCACATTCTTCTTCTTAACTGGCGTAGAAACCGCTTACGCGGTTATAGCCGAGTCCACAACAGTGCGCCACGCATCTCTCCTTTTGGCGGTTTGGCGCCAATTGGTAATACCAAGTGAAGACAGGTCCTTCTCCACCTGGTCCTTCCACCGGAGTGGAGGTCTCCCTCTTCCTCGGCTTCCACCAGCGGGTACTGCATCGAATACTCTCAGAGCTGGAACACTTTCATCCTTTCGAACAACATGACCTAGCCAGCGTAGCCGCTGTCTTTTTACTCTCTGGACTATGTCTATGTCGTCGAATAACACATACAGCTCATCGTTCCCTCGTCTGCGGTATTCGCCGTTGCCAATGTTTAAGGGACCATAAATCTTGCGCAAAACCTTTCTGTCGAAAACTCCTAGTGCCGTCTCATCGGATGTTGACACCGTCCACGCTTCTGCACCATAAAGTAGGACGGGTATGATGAGGGACTTGTAGAGTTTAGTTTTTGTTCGTCGAGAAAGGACTTTACTTTTCAATTGCCTACTCAGTCCATAGTAGCACCTGTTGGCAAGAGTGATTCTGCGTTGGATTTCAAGGCTGACATTATTATCGGTGTTAATGTTGGTTCCTAGGTATACGAAATTATCTACAACTTCAAAGTTATGACTGTCAACAGTGACGTGGGAGCCAAGACGCGAATGCGCTGACTGTTTGTTTGATGACAGGAGATATTTCGTCTTGTCCTCGTTCACCACCAGACCCATTCGCTTCGCTTCCTTATCCAGACGGGAAAAAGCAGAACTAACGGCGCGGGTGTTGTTTCCAATGATATCGATATCATTGGCGTACGCCAGTAGCTGTACACTCTTGTAGAAGATTGTACCTTCTCTATTTAGCTCTGCAGCTCTTATAATTTTCTCCAGCATCAAGTTAAAGAAGTCGCACGATAGTCACCTTGTCTGAAACCTCGTTTGGTATCGAACGGCTCGGAGAGGTCCTTCCCGATCCTGACGGAGCTTTTGGTGTTGCTCAACGTCAACTTACACAGCCGTATTAGTTTTGCGGGGATACCAAATTCAGACATCGCGGCATAAAGGCAGCTCCTTTTCGTGCTGTCGAAAGCAGCTTGAAAGTCGACAAATAGATGGTGTGTGTCGATCCTTTTTTCACGGGTCTTCTCCAAGATTTGGCGCATGGTAAATATCTGGTCAGTTGTTGATTTTCCAGGTCTAAAGCCGCACTGATAAGGTCCAATCAGTTTGTTGACGGTGGGCTTTAGTCTTTCACACAGTACGCTCGATAGAACCTTATAAGCGATGTTAAGGAGGCTTATCCCACGGTAATTGGCGCAAATTGTGGGGTCTCCCTTTTTGTGTATTGGGCAGAGTACACTGAGATTCCAATCGTCGGGCATGCTTTCTTCCGACCATATTTCGCAAAGAAGCTGATGCATGCACCTTATCAGCTCTTCGCCGCCGTATTTGAATAGCTCGGCCGGCAATCCATCGGCCCCCGCCGCCTTGTTGTTCTTCAAGCGGGTAATTGCTATTCTAATTTCTTCACGGTCGGGCAATGGAACATCTGTTCCATCGTCGTCGATTGGGGAATCGGGTTCGCCATCTCCTGGTGTTGTACTTTCACTGCCATTCAGCAGGCTGGAGAAGTGTTCCCTCCACAAACACAGTATACTCTGGTCATCAACCACTAGATCACCGCTGGGGGTCCTACAGGAGTGTGCTCCGGTCTTAAACCTTCAGTTAGTCGCCGGATCTTTTCGTAAAATTTTCGAGCATTACCCCTGTCGGCCAGCTTGTCAAGCTCTTCATACTCACGCATTTCGGCCTCTTTCTTTCTTTTTCTGCAAATGCGTCTCGCTTCCCTCTTCAGCTCTCGGTATCTTTCCCATCCCGCTCGTGTTGCGGTCGATCGCAACATTGCGAGGTAGGCAGTCTGTTTTCTCTCCACTGCGAGACGACAATCCTCATCATACCAGCTGTTTTTTTGGCTTTTCCGAAAGCCAATGGTTTCGGTTGCAGCTGTACGTAAGGAGTTTGATATGCCGTCCCACAGCTCCCTTATACCGAGATGCTGATGAGTGCTCTCAGAGAGCAGGAGTGCAAGTCGAGTAGAAAATCGTTCGGCTGTCGGTTGTGATTGCAGCTTCTCGATGTCGAACCTTCCTTGTGTTTGTTGACGTGTGCGCTTTTCTACACAGAGGCGGGTGCGTATCTTAGCTGCTACAAGATAGTGGTCCGAGTCGATGTTGCGACCACGAAGCGTACGCACATCAAAAACACTGGAGACATGTCGTCCATCTATCACAACATGATCGATCTGGCTGCGAGTGATTCGATCCGGGGACAGCCAAGTAGCTTGATGGATTTTCTTATGCTGGAATCTAGTACTACAGATGACCATATTTCGGGCCGCGGCGAAGTCGATCAGCCTCAGACCGTTTGGTGATGTTTCGTCATGGAGGCTGAATTTTCCGACTATTGTGCCAAAGACACCTTCTTTACCCACCCTAGCGTTGAAATCGCCAAGCACGATTTTGACATCGTGGCGGGGGCAGCGCTCATAGGTACGTTCTAGGCGCTCATAGAAGGTATCTTTGATCACTTCGTCTTTCTCTTCCGTCGAGGCGTGGGCGCAAATCAGCGATATGTTGAAGAACCTCGCTTTGATGCGGATTGTGGCTAGACGTTCATCCACCGGAGTGAATGCCAGGACTCGACGACGGAGTCTCTCTCCCACCACGAATCCCACACCGAATTTGCGCTCCTTTATATGGCCGCTGTAGTAGATGTCACAAGGACCCACCTTCTTCCGTCCTTGTCCCGTCCATCGCATTTCTTGGATTGCGGTGATGTCAGCCTTTACTCTTACGAGGACATCAACCAGCTGGGCAGAGGCACCTTCCCAATTAAGGGTCCGGACATTCCAGGTGCATGCCCTTAAATCATAGTCCTTTATACGTTTGCCGTGGTCGTCATCAAAAGGGGGGTTTCTCATCCGAGGCCTGTGTTTCTTATTCACTGGTTATTCGTTTTTATGTGGTGGGTCCCAAGCCCTACGCACAACCGCATAAGCGGGATTCGCCTTCTCACTTTAGCTCGCTTCCAGACGGATGTCTGTTGGCTACCCAGAGGATACTTGGTCTAAGACCGGAAGTTGTGAGCTGCTTGAGCCACATGTAAAAGAATCGTTCCTGGCCACTCCAGAGTGAATGGCAGTCAGAAACTTTCCTCACTTACGTGAACTTCTACATATGACTCCATCCCCACATTACCTATAAGATTAATATCATATAAAAAAAATATTTTATGAAAAAAAAAAACAAATTATCAACCAATTTAATACAGTTCATTTTTTCACTGTCATTCAAGAGCTATTTTAATTAGAACAAAAACTTATAATGTCTCCTCTAGTAAACCGTACACAGATTGAAATAACGACGATTTATCCTTCTTTCCAAGCTTTCTTTGCCCAATTATGATGAGTGTGAACTTAAAAATAGTTAATTCAAAGGGTATTATTATTTTGACGATTGCAAATACATCCGCAACTCTCCGCACCTAACTTTAACACTTTTATTACCTTAAGACACAATTAAATCTTTATGTAAACAAATTGAAAATCACAAAAATGGGTGATATAAAACACTTATTTCACTAAAAACACAAATCACGTAGGTCTTAATTAATTTCACAAGTTAAAATAAATACCTTTAACTTTAAAATCCATTAAAAATAATCTTGATTCGTTAACCTGAACAATTACCAGAACAAATTGAAGTTTGTTATTGCTACGAAAATTTTCACAAAATTTCTGATGTGCTTTAAAATATACATTTAACTATATTTTTAGAAAGTACCGTTAGATTTTTAGGAAAACCCTGTATGCAATTAGGAAGTTTGGACAATTTAGAGGACATCTGTATACATTTTGACTAAAAATCGTGAGATAGATTTTTTGATTTTTGGCCTATGGCGGAACCACTGTTCCTTGGTCTTAGCATTGACTCTCTCGAACAGGTGTTCATGTTCCTCAAAGTGTAATGTTCAAAAAGTTCTTTAAGAAGCTACTAGCATACACTTTTAGGTTCAGCTCGTTGAAGCCATTTTTTGATAGCGAAAGCATGTGAAGCTAATTTGTGAAATTTATGACTTACATAGTGCTAACAAATTGTGTCAGGAATGAATGCAGCGAATCAGAGGTTAAGAAAATGCACGACGCGAGTGCCGTACGTGAAGTCAACGATAGCGCATGGAACAACATAACCTCACTTTCCTCGTAAGTCAAATATAAAGCATTGCTAACAAAGAGTAACTTTTGTAAGTATGACAGCGCAATAATGTATTTCATTTGCCATAACAAAACAATGCAATACCTTGAAAACTCACTTCAACCAAATACAACAACGCTTGCTGCTGACCTTGTTGCTCATGAAGCACAAATAACGACGGTGACAGTGAAATGAAAGCTACTTTATTACCTTCCTGAGGTAAGCAAACATACGCTCCGGTGCGATGACGTTTTGAACTCTTTCGCCATGACATTGATTCATTCGCTGACACACAGACATACATCCAAACTGTTTACAACTTTGAAACCAAACTTCTCTTTGCTCTAGTTGAAGTCAAATTGTATAAGCCGTCTGATATGTGTTTTCAATAGATTATAATGTATAATGGTTTAAGAATTCTCAGAGAAGCACTATTAATAGAATTGTGAACTTTTGTCTCAGACTGGAACTTATACATATATACGAGCCAACCAGATTAAGATTATCTCCGATAAACAGACCAGCTTTTACAGAAGAGAAGTTGGAATACAACGACGATCCAATCGATGGAGTTGGGAAGGAACTCAAATTTGTGACAAGGTATTGTAAAAGGAAGCATTCCTCAAATTCTTCTTCAAATCAGTTGGATTATACTAAAAGTAACTTCGTTTTTGCTGCGTTTCTCGAAAGCTCTCAAATAGTTTTCTAAAAGTTATCCAGCGTTTCAGATCGTTCTAAATCAAGATTTTCAACAATACAAATATTTAAAGTATCACTAATGAAAGAAGCACCCTACACCCTGGTACGTAGTATGATTTGAAACTCGTCAATAAAAATACTTGGCCAAATGAAAATGCCGTTATAGACAGAAAAATGCTAAACATATGGCATACTCATAAGTGTGTTTGTATACATATTTGCGTGCGCTTGTGAATAATGCACAATGAAATGTGAAAGCGTTGCGTCGACAAGCCCGCCATTTGGCATATTACCAAGCTGACGGCAAAGATCGTGCGGTGCGCAGAGGTGGTGACGCGACATGCATGTCTAATAAAGTTGTCGACAACATTTGTGCCGTTGCGGAAGTGTATATACGAATATATCGTATATATGTATCTAGGTTAGTGAGAAGTGTTGTTTGGTGTAATGGCATTTTATTGGACGAGTAGTAGAAGCAATAAAAGTAAGAAAATGACAGTAACAATAATGTCAAAGTTTTTAATGACATTCGTTGATGAGCGACAAGTCTTAAGTGGAGGATGGTAAATTAGCTTTAGCCTAATTTCCCGAAGATTTTGTACGGATGTTACATAGTTATCTGGATTTGTATATATTTTAAGGCCTAATTCCAAATCATTAGGAGCTAGTTTCAGGATAAGGAGAAAAATGTAATTTAGAATTGGAACTCACGCCCAACATAACTATTATATAAAAACTTAATACTCGTCTTATTATTATTTTTGGGTGATATTATCAAAAAAGTATTTTAACGAAGTCAAACCATATTACCTAGATGATAATTTGTCCCAATAAGATTCGACCAAAAGCCCAGTTCTATGAAGTGGATCTCCAACATAAATATTATGTATGGACACATAGCGTTTTGTAGATGCAAGAAGCTTGGACGGTGTCGACAGATTTGTTGCGGAATAGTATGTATATTAGTTCTTAAGTGAAACAGTTGAAATGCAGGCCATGGGTAGCCTGTATCCACAAGTTTTGCTAGATCCACGCCCACTGTAATATACAGTTATGTATCAAACTAGGAATCTGCTCGTCGGATCAGTGTCGATGTTTGATCTAAATTGGTCTAATCTTGTCGCTGCTATAATATTTTAAATATACTGATCTGTCTTTCGTCTTTGGTCGACGTTTCGACCTTCCCACTGTCTGACTATCAACTCGAAAGTATCGCCCTGAAGTCTTTGGCGTTTGAACAACAACAATACAGGCATAATGGCGTAACATCTTTCGAAAAAATGCTTCGTTTAAAGGTGAGAATTAAAGTGTTGATTAGAGTCAAACATCGAATCGGAGATGGGTTTTGTATTGAATGACCTTGTGAAAAATAACTCCTACTAATAAATTGTAAGGTAACTTTGATGAAATCTAAAGATGTTTTCTTGTTAAAGTTGTCTATAGAAACATTTAGCAAGCTATCAGCTCTTGATACGATGTGAAGAAGGTAAGTGGTACAATTACCACAGTGATAGATAGATTTCATTTTATGAAGATACCATTAGCATTGTTATGGTGGACGAAAGCAAAAGCAGGGAACCCGAAAACGGGAATGCAATAAAAAACATATTTTTATGCTCGAAAACATTTGTATTTAAATCGTGTGTTTCTACTTGTACAAATAAACAAATCAATTTGAGTATACTTATGCGTGCAAACAACAATTTGGAGTGTTTCATATGATACCAACAACAACACAGTGCTCAGTGGAGATTATGGCATTGCGACGCAGCGAAGTCATTTAGGCCTGAAAATACTTCGTCCGAAATAAAGAATTGTGTGTGTATGTTCACGCAAATATCCTGCTTGATCAACAACGTGCCGCCAACAAAAAATAACTGTAAAATTAAGTATCTTCCTAATGTCGTTTTTATGATATTCGTTTTGATTGTAATTAAATGCACGCAACGGGGAGCGACCGACCGAAAATTCACCCGTTCACCTGCGCCCACGGAGGCCTGCGACCAGCGCTGGGGCGCGACTTTCAGCACGCAATGCAAGTGGGTCATATACTCTTCAAATACACAGTGAGCGGCGGGAGTGTAAAGGTACTGCAGTGTAACACAGAAAAAAGGA
The DNA here is from genome assembly GCF_028554725.1 of Zeugodacus cucurbitae. Lineage (NCBI taxonomy): Eukaryota > Metazoa > Arthropoda > Insecta > Diptera > Tephritidae > Zeugodacus > Zeugodacus cucurbitae. The sequence goes on from NC_071670.1 coordinate 19,550,669, forward strand.
ATAGAAATGCGTACGAAAGCTCACCGAGAAATTGTTTTGTAAACAATTTTATTGCCTCTGAATTTATGCATTTCTCATCGGGTTGATGGTCGGTGGGGCGCATAGAAAATTCAATGAAGCGCTTTTTAAGATATGATATTGAGGTGTTGTTTACAACGATTTACATAATAGCTTTTTGATACAAAAACAAATAAACAATTTAAGCAATACTTCAATTACTTTATTTCTTTATGCTTATACATATTTTATACAAGCATACATACAAATCTTTCCTCTTTATAATAGTAGTATATATATGTATATAAGTATATGTTGTTGTTGTTATATAATATACAGTGATGATCACATGAATGTTACATTTGGACTTAATTCAATCATTTGTATGTTTTTATTGATTTACAATAAAGAAAAAACGAAAAATCCCGAAATATCTTATAAGAAGCAAACAATTTCTACATATCGCCTAATGAATCGAAAACTTGACTAAAATCTAAATATTTCGGTTAGAGCTCTTACGAAGGAAGTCAACGAACATTCAGGTTTCTCATGAATTCAGATTGACATGAATATGTCACTAAAATCCCTAATCAAATATTAATTAGTACACTGTTAACCAGATTCGGACTGAGAGGTAGGTTTTACTTGCCTACTCCAAGCTGAAGAAATTAAATCATTATTTGACTCTTAAGATTCTCAGTGGAGGATCCAAACCACGAAAATGTGTTGATAAGCTTTTAATAGTGTTGATGGGATGATAATGCTAATCAGGGTTGTTGTGGAATCTGAAAGTTGTCGGAATCAGAATTCAAACCGACAAAAAATTTTGGTTCGTGTCATGAATTTTGATATTATTGGTTTGATCTTCGAATCTTTTTTATTGGTTTTAGGAAACCAATTTTATCGATTAACTTTGAAAAAAAACCAAACCAGTGCTGACAGATTTGAGATATTTTGATCAAATTTATTTTGATTTGCCATTAAAACGCTTTGGAAAAATATAATTGTTATTAAAAGAGAAAATCAGAACGCTAAATGACGTAATTATTAAATTCAACCGAAAAAATCAAAATAATCTAAGAAGTTCACAAAATACGTAATCCAAATTAGATCATGGAAATATCTAACTTTTTACATAAAAATTAAACAATATATTTGTACACTTAAATATATAAATTTTTACATATATGGGTGATTCTACGATAAGAGGTAACTTGTGCGGCAATCAGCTTAAAGTATTGTTTTTGTCCTTTATGTTGCTATTTTTTTAAATGAATCACATCATATTAATGTAGTGTATTAAATAACAGTGCAATTTACTGCGTAATTAAAACATTTTTTTTTCTGAAATTCCTTTCAAAGTCTAAAAAAGTCCCTCCCCTGGCTTGTCCCATTGCTACTTTTCATTTAACTTTTGGACAATACATATGTATATTTTTTGTATGAGATGCAAAACCAAAACTAAGTTCAATCGGAAGAAAAGAAATTGAAATTAAGTATTGTTAAATAAAAAACAAAATTATTTTGTTTATTTCAAATAATTTTTAAAATTAACTTTTGTCCCGATTTTTTTATGTATCTAGTAGAGAGCTGCAACGGATATATCATTTTCGTGCACACTCGAATGTCCACTCTGATTTTGTTTGATCAAACTTTTCGGTATGAATACACGTATTGATCGCTTGGAGACATGTTCAAAACGAACGAGCCTCTTGCGACACTCGAAACACAAGCATATATGCTTGTTTTAACAGAGTGCCGAGTTGACACTCGTTTGTGAACGAGCTGGCACTCTAACCCGATCGTATTGAATGTGATCGAGTCACACACGAGTGTGCACAAAATTTCAGAATATGTATGTATGTAATTGGCAGTCATGCTATTATTGCGTAGTGATTGTCAACGATTATTGGTTTTGTTTGTTTTGTTTACTTTTTATAATTCATAATGACAACAATAGAAAATTCGGGTTGTGAGAACATTTCCAATGGCACAAACACCTTATCTGGTCTACACCTGAAATTTGTGATTTAAAAAAAAATTAAAATATTTAAGTGCAATGAAATGTTTTTTATTTATGATTTATGAATTAATAAATAAAATAAGTTTTGAGTGAATTCTATTCTTAAATTGAATTATTCTTTTATAATATGTACTATGTACGTCTAATATTCAAATTATTCAACCAAAAAAGCTAAGACAGAACGCGTCATCCCGACGCCAACATACATACATATGTGTGTACGTATGTTTATCTATTATTTTTTGGTCTTCGAGTGCCACTCGAGTGTGTCGATCACAATCAACACGTGCACGACACACCCGAAAATATAATATACATAAAATCCGAGTTTGCTGCTTGCACTCGAAGATAGGACCGTCGTGATTGTTCGTTTGCGTTATTTTCGCTTCGGGTTCCAAACTCGATCGAACACGTGTTTGAAGAGTGTTACGACACACTCGTACCGAATTTAAGCTAGTGTGATTGAACACACTCGAACATACCCGAAGCTGCTCTCTGGTATCTACCCTGCCAAATTTTGTTCCGCTTGTACGACATAAATTCAAAGACGATCGCATTGAAAAAAGTGCTCATGGGCTCATTCCAGACTGAAGTAAACAATACTAATCGCGAAATCAGTTTGAACGCTGTAGTTTTTTACTTATTGCGCTCCGATCGTGCTGTGTACTGGATTCGAAAACTGGTTTTGTGTCTCCCCTGGCAATTCATATAACGAATTTTATTATTTTGATTTATTTGCCTTTATTGTCCGAAGTTACTGATACTGTGCTAATTAAAGTGAAATAAATAATTAACCCAAAAAATAATTCAGTCAATTAAAACAATTAAATTTTTCATGAAAACGTCTCTCCCCTGCCTTACTTCCCCTGGCAAAATAACCTCCAGGGGAAAAAGTTAGAGACCAGGGGAGATACTATTCATCATGACATCCGGGCCGGAAGTCGTGAGCTGCTTGAGTCTTGATACTTTCATGCGTGAACTTCTGAACATGACCCCTTCCCCACCTCCAGCCAACACCAGCATCCACAAAACCAAAAATATTAGCCTCGCAATCCAACGCAGAATCGCTCTTACCAACAGAAGCTAGTTTGGACTGAGTGGACATTTAAATGTTAAAGTCCTCTCTCCATGAACCAAAACCAAACTCTACAGGTCCCTTATCATCCCCGTTCTGCTTTATGGTGCAGAAGCATGGCCGATGTCAAAATCCGATGAGACGACACTAGGAGTTTTCGAGAAAAAGGTTTTGTGGAAGATTTATGTTCCTTTGAATATTGGCAAAAGCGAATGCCGCAGATGATGGAACGATGAGCTATACGACGACACTGACATATGTATGTAGTTCAGCGAATAAAAAGACAGAGGCTAGGTGATGTTGTTCGAATGACGAAAGCGCTTCAGCTTGGAAAGTGTTCGATGCAGTACCTGATGGTGGAAGCACAGGAACAGTAAACCCTCCATTCCGTAGGAAAAACCAGATTAAAAGTGACCTGGTTTCTATTGGTATTTGAAATTCGCGCCAAACAGCAAAACGGAGAGATGACTCGCGCGTATGTATGTATATATAAATAAGATCAGGTTGGCCAGACTCTCCCCATGCCACATCTTATTTTGAAAGCGCAGAGGATATATTACGTCTTTAAAAAGTCGGAAATAATTTTGAAAGATCTTAAGATTTTATATTTAATATTTGTTTCGTTTATTTAGGATATAGAGTGAATTTATTGATTTGTTATTTTAATTGTATGGTTTATTCATCTAGGAAAGAGAGTACCTTTAATCTGTAATACAATTTTAAATTAATTTTTTGCTTTTCGTGAAATAATTATCTACCATAAACTTTACGTCTCTCCCCTGGCCGATGTATTTACCCTGGTCGTCCAAAAAGTAATAAAATATGTAATAAGTGACTTGCCCTTACGTGAGAAGATAAATAAAAGGGACAAAAATCATAATATAGAGGTTTCATGAAAAAAGCCAAAGTTTTTCTCTGGCCGATTTCTCTATGCAATTGAAACCTCTTATCGTAGAATTACCCATATACATTTTACATATATATAAATACCACTTTTTACTTACCTTGAGTATAAAACGAATTACTGTGATTCCCTTAAATTTTCCGTTTCTTCTACCTTAATTGACAAAAAAATAAAAGCTGAATTAATTTCTCATTTTAATTCTATTTTTCGGGTTTAATGAATATTTTGAAGTAATTATGTGATTAAAATTCCAAAAAAATTGTCTTGTTAATTTTGCCGCCTGAAAAAATAGTGGCACAGCTGATGCGAATATTGGTTTTACTTATATGCGAAAAGATGAAAATCCAATCTGATTCTGAGACACTATTGAAAATCAGAATTCATTTGCCATTCTGATAATCAGCAAATCTGTCTTGGACAGATGTGTCACAACACATCTGAATAACTCTGATATTTGAGAATGTCAGTGTTTGGTAATTGTAGACTATTCTGTAATGTAACTTTATATGAATATAAACCAGATTGCATTTCAAATACCACTGATATTAACCTGAACTTAAGCATAAAATTCAAGGCGAATATTAGCTTTATTTATAAGTTTCAGTAGTAACTGAGTTAATTTTAATTTATTTCTGCATTCTGCATACTGTATGTGTTTATGCGTGCGTCAAAAACTAACACGGTTTACTGACATTCAAATTTCTTGGCACTGACCTTGGGTGAATGAATCGTTTTGTAAATTCATGATTGTTGCGATGATGCGCAGCTCAGCAGCACGAGCAGAAGCTACAACAACTGGTTGAATGGCCGAACGGTCAATGTCGCTTTCCGCCCACAACAAGCGCGCTCATCTTCTCAGGTGGCTGGTGTCTCTACTAGACCGCATCCCCGGCATACGCAATCCATTTTGATTATTACGAAACAGACGAAAGATTGATGCCAATGACTTTCGTTGTGCGACACGACGCATGAGCGGGCGTAAGCAAGAGACTGCAAAGTTCAAAATGGGAGAAAATTATTTTTGAGAGTAAACAACTGTTGGCATTTGACAAATGCGCTTTTATTCTTTTTAAACGAATTTGCTTAAGCATATTACGAATATATACGAAATTTAAACTAACTCAGAGCAAAAGAGAAAATGAACACGATGAGCGCACTCGAACGAAAGGCACACAAATAAAACCTGTAAGGAAGGGCTAAGTTCGGTTGTGACCGAAAATTTATACTCCCGCAATTTATTTGTTTAATTTTATTAATATTATATAATACACAATTTGGCCCACATATTCAAATATTCAATATAGAAAGAGGCTACCACACTATAAATGCAGTATTTGTGCAAAGTTCCGATATCTTCACTAGTACTTACTTTATATATTGTAAAGTAAACGATTCAGACGACTTCAATGTTATGGTATATAGAAAGTAGGTGTGGTTGTGAAGCGATTTGGCCTATTTCTTTGGTAGTTTCGGAGATGTGGTTTTTGACTCATAAGTGGGTAGAGCCAATGTTGTAGACCAATTTGGATGCAGCCCTTCTCTACCATATTTGTAATTAAATTTAAGGTTCTGGTGTTTTTCCTTACTTAATTAAAGCATTTTTAGTAGTTAGTAGTAGGTTACGATGAAAGTTTGTATGTGAGGTAGGCGTGGTTATAATCCGATTTCCCCCATTTTTGAATTGTATGAGGGAGTGCCTTAAGAAAACGACTCCTGAGAGTTTGGTTGATATAGCTCTAGTAGTTTACAAGATATGTACAAAAAATATAGTAGGGGCGGGGTCACGCCCACTTCTCCTAAAAATTACATTCAAATATGCCCCTTCATAGTGTGATCCTTTGTACCAAATTGTATTTCCATAGCTTTATTTATGGATTATTAAGACACTTTATGTGTTTTCGGTTTCCGCCATTTTGTGGGCGTGGCAGTGGTCCGATTTTGCCCATTTCTAATCCAACCGTCTCATGGTGACAAGGAATATGTGTACCTAGTTTCATTAAGATATCTCAATTTTTACTCAAGTTATCGCTTGTACAGACGGACAGACGCACGGACAGAAGGACAGACATTCGGATTTCAAATCTACTCGTCACCCTGATCACTTTGGTATACATAATCCTATATCTAACTCGTTTAGTTTTAGATGTTACAGACAACCGTTATGTATATAAAACTATAATATAACTTATTATAGTTATATAATAATATAGATACATAAGTTATAATATAACTTTTGTTGCCAGAGTATAAAAACTATTACGCATGAAATACATACATACTAACACTACTACTACTTAAAAAGCTACTGAACTTCCAAAAAGAAAGAATGATACTTGCATGCTTGTACTTTTTGGAGGTCACTTTGTGTTTGTATGTACGTGGGTATATTTATATTCGTGTATACTCGTAGAAGCAAGCGATTAGAGTAAACATTTAATCACAACAGAAAAAGCGAAAGCTACAAAGCCGCGCCAAATTTTTGTTAAAGAAATATAAAGCCCAAAGCCACACAATGTCAACACAAATCGAGGTGTCACCCAAAAGAATAGTGGAGCTTTTGGGTTTCTCATTGTATAAAAATTACTTGGGAACCTTTCCCTTGTAATAAAATGCCTCATTGCTAAAAGGGGTTGTTCATATGCGAGATACCTTAGTAAAATGAAGTGTTTGTATAGTCTTGGACATAATGTAGTTTGGTGGCAATCAGTCCTGGTCTTGATCTAGCCCTCATACCCCCTTTTTTATTATAACTCAAACGATTACCCTCCTCCCACCCAACCGACGCGGGGGGCAGAATCCGCAAACGAGCGGAATTTGCCGAGTCAAGAATAGCAAGATATTTTTAAGCGTCAAGATCTCCAACTGCTCAGATACAGAAAGAAAATTTTCAAGAGCTAAGATACCTTATAAAATTACATAAAAGGTAAAAAATGTCAGAATGTTACTTATTAAGTGAAGACAAAATTGTGTTTTTCATGCTAAAGATTCAGTCGGATTGATCAAATGTGCTGAATTGAGAATTAAAATCATGACATATTCGGCGGAATTGTTCGTTTAACTCAAAATTTGTGCTAATAGTTTTTAAAAGTAATGGTCTAAACTGCCTAGATGAACGAAATGGAACATTGAACTCAATTTCAGACAAAAGGAATGAACTACAAACTGAACCATTCAGAAGTTTTACTAGGAATATTATGTCTAGAATTTCTCAACGACGAGCGTAGGTAGATTTATAAGTTTTAAACGAGTATACGGAGGAAGTTTTAATTTCCAATTCCAGTGCAAATGACCTAAAGCGAAAAGTAAAAATTGTTTTTGAATTGTTTTCGCCTACCTGACCGAATATTGAAATACAGTGCTGGGCAAAAAAATTCAGTTAGTATGAAAATTTGAATTGTATGTAGGTATATGATTGGCGTTGAAACCGTTTAGCCGCTTCTCGGCGGGTACTGCATCGAACACTTTCAGAGCTGGCCGTAGCCGCTGTCATTTTATTCGCTGAACTCGTACAAAATTTTTCTCTCGAAAACTCCTAGTGTCGTCTCATCTGATGTTGACATCGTCCAAGCTTCTGCACCATAAAGCAGGACGGGAATGATAAGCGACTTGTAGAGTTTGATTTTGGTTCGTCGAGTGAGGACTTTACTTTTCAATTGCCTATTCCGTCCAAAGTAGCACCTTTTGGAAAGAGTGATTCTGCGCTGGATTTCGAGACTGACATTGTTGGTGTTGTTGAATTTGAATTATGAGCTAAAATATTCATAGAAGAAAAAAATTTAAATGAGGGATTGGTTGTATTTGTAATAAGAGATAAAATAAATTATTAGCAAAAAAATTTTAATGTTAAATTTTTCAGGAGCGAACTTTTTTCAAATTTAAAATTAGGGATATTCAACAAAATTGTTCACAAAATGTATAAAAAAGTAATATCAAAGTGATTGTTTGTTTTCATTTTTTTAATTTGACTCCTCCTTTTGCCTAAATTACCACCCTAATACTTGCTGGTATGGACGAAATGAGTTTTGGAGTAACCCGACCTCCATGTAATCATATCACCTATTCAAATGGACGGAATTCAGTTTTTTTTGGTTCCTTGGCATCTGTGCGGCTAACTGTTTATTTATAATCGCCCACCGATTTTCGATCAGACTTAAATCGGTGCTGGTCCCAGGACACGTCAACTGATTTATTCCTATTTCAGACATAAAACCGCGTCCTTCAAAAAAAAAAAACAAGGAAGGAAGTCAAAAAGCACTGTATATGCAACATATTTTAATACTAATTTTAACAAATGCCAACATTTGCTTCCAATCTCCTAAATTGTGAGTGTTTAAAATATTCGGTTACAAGTTTTTACCAATAACTTAAAATATTTCCAGTTTAGGTCCTTCCAATTTGTGAGTGTATAAAATCTTCACAATGACCTACAAATTTAAAAAATGCTTTGCTTGGTTTTTTGAGCAGTTTTTCAAATCCATCGACAACCGGAATACTTTCTTATTCCAATGTGACCACAGGCCGGAAAAGTTATTCACTCACAAAGGACGCCACGGCATAATTTTGGTTGATATTCAATATTAAACTTTATATCATTGCAATGCTAAGTTAATTTTGCATGTTTTACAACAATTTGATAGGAGTATTTGATGACATAAATGTACATGTAAAGCGGGCAGAAAGTACGTATCATCGTTGAATAGCAGAATAATCAATTCCTTGAATAGAAAACAATTACCCGGATCTGATCCCAATAATACGATGGATGCTGCATCCTTAACTCTCAGACAGTTTTAATACCAAAATGCTATGAAATAAATCGTTAAATGTATGTATTGTTCTCTCTTCGATTATCCGATATATGCAATGTTTATTGATCTAGAAATATAGTGACTGTGTAAGGTGGTCCACTAGTGTTAACAAACGGCTAATTTGGGTACTCTAAGTGGCGAGGGATCCATTAGGACATTTCCTTAATGGAGAAGCGCTATCAAATGAAATGGTGCGCAGAGATGCTAGCAATTTATTGAAGCCAAATATTCACGAATCATAAGTATTTTTTCTTAATTAAGTAAAAATTTCCTCACAATAAAACCTGACGTGTAAATTTTTTTCCATTCATATATTATTGTTTAGTGCCCCGTAGTAAATACATTCAAAATTTGATACGAGTCTTCATGTGACAAAAAATGGTTAAAATTTTGTTAGTGTAATTATAGTTATTTTAGATAAATTCAAAAATAATTCCATTCCCACTATTTGCAATAAGTGGGTGTAAACTTTGTATAAAATATTCACAAATACTATACCAAAAATATGAATATCAAAAATAAAATGTACATATGTAGATAATAAATTTCCGGCGACACAAGTACGGTAGTCTTAAATTCGGTTAACATTTTAAACTAGATACACTAGATAGTTATCGGTATACATAAAAAGAGTGTTATATTTCAAGTTTGATAGTTATTAACGACAAATAAATACATACATATAAAGAAGGCACATAAATTTTATGAAACAATTTTAAACAAATTTATGGAAAATTATTTTTCATGTTGTGTGTTACCAACAACGATATTAGATATTTTATTCTACTAGTTTACTAAGTTTTTTGAACATATCTCGCAAACTACTAAAGCTATATCAAGGAATCTTTCTAATACCTTATACTGTCCGAAAATGGAGGAAATCGGATTATAACCACGCCCACCTCCCATACAAAGGTTATGTTGAAAACTACTAAAAATGCTTTAATCCAGTAAGGACAACCTTCAGAAGCCTTAAATTTCATTATAAAGATGGTACAGAAGTGCTGCACTCAATATTGTATACAAAATTTTAAATGGGCGTGTTTCCGCTTGGTCAAAAACTATATCTCCGAAACTACTCGACCAATTTCAATGAAATCGGTTCATAATATCTTCCTAGCTTCCCAATGATATGTTGTGAAAATAGTTCAAATCGGTTCACAACCACACCTACGTCCCATATACCAGAACTTTGAAGTCTATCTGAATCGGTAACTTTACAATATATAAAGTAAGCACTAGTGAATATATCGGAACAGAATTTTGCAAAAATACTGCATTTGAAGTGTGGCATCGCAATTCTAAAAATCGTCGAAATGGATCCATAAGTTTTCAAGACCCTATATATCGAATATGAGGACCTATGTGCCTCTAACAATTTGTTTACTGAAAATATAGGTAGTAAAATATACTCAGATATTCTGAAGAAATTTGTAGGCAATATGTTTCTTCTAATAATATATCTCGTGCCAAAAATGAGAAAAATCGGGTCTTAACTTCCCCTATCGCCCATTTACTTTATATTAGGGTTTTTAAACTTTCAATGAATTTTATACCATATATATGTAGAATATGTGAGTCAAATTGTTTGTTATATATATAAAATTAAATAAATAAATTGCGAGAGTATAAAATGTTGGGGACACCCGAACATAGCCCTTCCTTACTTGTTTTTAATGTAATTAATTACTTTCCACTTTTGTTTTACATGTAGCTAGAATGAAGGGAACGTGCGATACTCGCAGTTTTCGAATGAAAGGTATGGACTTCAATCCGAACAATTAAATTAACAATTAACGGATTTCACTTTTTGTTACGAGCAGCATGCCACTTTCTATTATGCGAATTGTGCACCCGAGTGGCAAGCGGTGAACTCTGGCAATTGGGTACGTGTCGAGAACGCGGTACGCAAACTTGCTTCCTCATACGGCTCCGATTTATTGACTTTCACCGGCACTTTAGGCGTGTTAGAGCTGCAACATCCAACAACCTCCACATTGATTGAAGTTTATTTTGGTGAAAACAAACGGGTTGTTGCTCCAAAATGGTTCTATAAAGTGGTGATGCATCCTCAATTGCCAATTGATATCGTGTTTGTCACATTGAATAATCCATTCTCCAATGCTAATAAAACTGTGGAGTTTTGTACAAATGTTTGCGGAAAGCATGGTTTGAATTGCGACAAGTATGAGGACGCTAAGCGTGGTTACACATTTTGTTGTGAATTAAATGACTTTTGGGCAACTGCTATGAGCGATACAACCGTGACACCCTATTATGAATTGCCGAGAGGTTGGGCTTATAAGTAATAGTGTTTATCTACAACACTATACTATTAAATATTATTACAATATTATATTAAATTCGAAAATATCCATATCGTTAATATGCAAATGCTAAAAATAAAATATAATTTTATTAATTCATTAAGCATACTTTTCCAGGAGCGTACTTATCAGCGAAATTCCAATGATTACAATGAATATTATAAACAATTCCAAGCAGTTGACTGCCGGCGCAATTTTGGGTCAAAGCCTCAGTCACTACTAGATCAATGTGTGTTACGTAATATTTCGTTGATATTTAGATATTACACAAAATTTTTGCAATCAGTTGATTGGTGGTGTGACATTGTTCATCTAAAAATGTTCAAAATCTGAATATCAATGTCCAAGGCCACAGGTACCGAATATGAGTTATTGAAATTCAGAGGACATATTTGCTTAGTAAAAATCTTTAAAATCAGGTCAATACTTCCCTTAAACTCCCATATACAGATTTCCGAACTTCCAGCTTTATACGGTATATTCGTATACTGATCTGATTAGTACCGAAGATTCTCTCAGTCTGAGCGCAAAACATCTAGTGCCTGGCTTGGCATTGTCCTGAGATCTCCACTGATGCATATGCTTGCTGTTCTTTGTAAACTCTCCATACACTTTACTGATTACTTATTTTCCATTATTGGCCACCAGACCAATATAGCAATATGTATGTATGTATGTCGGTCGTGTAGAATCAATGAGATGAGCGAGATTTTAGTCCTCATTTAGGTCCATCCATTCTTTTGCAGGTAGTGCAATTGCCGCTTTCTTTTCCTTACCATCTAAGTTTGGTTTCAAAGATAACTTACTGCCCTAAATAAAAGCGTTGGGGGAACGTTTTTTACCGCTCAGCATTAACGTCGGTGCGCCATTCCTAAATAAAAGCGGCAAGTATCAAAATGTTTATTGAACTGAATTGTTGTTGTGAAATTTTATTGTACAGAGAAACCTCGTTTTTCGCAGCCAACTTTACTTCGGAACGCTCTGTCAAAATAGAATTTATTCACCCTCGCGTTATTACGGTATGTGCCAAACAAATTGTATGGGCATTAGGATTTTCATTTGCTGCTGTCGCTTTTATTTAGGGAAGGAAATGGTCCAAATTAGCATGCTTTCTCACCTATTAAAATGTGATACCATTTATTGAAGGTGGTATGAACTCTGGAATATTGTGATTTCTGGTAAACATCTCTAGCTTGCATTTAAGTTTAATCCGCAAGATTATATAAAAAATATATATAGCTGAATTTAACCAAAAATTCTTAAAACTAGGACCTTTAATACGGTTACTTTCCCATTCAATATTTTACCGCTTAATGAAACTTCTCTCGTCCCACTATGAAGAACTAACCAAAACAAAAAAGTGTAGGCTTGTTTGTAAACTAAAGAAAACACGAATGTCTGTCTGTAATGAACTTCGCCGCCTGAGGTCATTCTTACTGATGAAACAACAATAACAAAGCCTAAGGCTAAATATTAAAATTGAGATGTGCGAAAATTATCAGGTTCAACACAGCAACTATCGAAGACTGGGCGGCAGTTGAGAGAAAGTGTCAAGTAAGTTGGCAACAATATGTGTGTGAAATTCCATGCAAAAAATGTGAGAAGAAGTTGAGTATAATTAATTCTGAATGCCGAGAGAGTGATTACAACTCAGTGGCGCGTGAATGATTTAATGAAAAAATTTTTACAACTTCAAAGGAACTTCCATAACTCGAACTCTTGGATTAGCAATAGAAGTCAAATTTCATACAAATTTCCTTCCATAAATCGAACTTTTCGACCAGGCCATAAAAAAATTTAAAATTTTACTACCGAGGCAGAATTTTAAAAGAGTCAGAAGTATAAAAGAGAATCGTATGAGGGTGACATGGTATTACACTTATGGATTGCATACATCTTTTAATAAAGCTATAGGATACAGATGTCAAGAGCCAAACAATAACAAAATGTAACAAACAAAATTACGGAATACATGTTTTAACGTACATATGTGCATAAAACTTTATACGAATTAAATAAATAAAATAGTGTATAAATCTATATTTTACAACTTTTTGAAAAGTTGTATGTTTTAATGAAAATTCCTTAACTTGAAGTCTCCCTAACTCGAAGTTTTTTGTGGATTATCGTGACTCGAGTTAAGGAAGTTCCACTGTATAACTGTCTAATAAAATAAACTCAAAGCACATCATCAATACATGAGAGTGTCTTCATCTTGACATTGAAGTTCTGGATCGTTCTCGAAACCTAATATCAGTATCTATTCAATATTATTTCTTTTAAATGGGACAATTTTTGGCTTTGTCTGTCGAGTAGTGGACCAGCTTCTTGTTCGTAGCAGATCAATAGTGGGGCGTATAATATAAATGGGCGTAGGTGATGCTCTAAAGAAGACAATAGCACTCTTTCAATTAAAAAAAAATAAAAATATTACTTAATAAATGAAAATATTACTTAATAAAATTTTGATCAGTACCAGGATCAGATCAGATATTTGGGGGCCAGATCTGGATAATTACAGATAATCTGAACGTGATCGCCAGTCTGTGGTCCTTTCCTTCCGCAGCATTTCTTTTCTTGACACATTTTCACTTGAATTATACGCATATTCGACCCAAACTCTTTTCTTTAAGAACACGTTTTTCGTAAGGCTCAAGGGATTCTGCATTTATTTTTGATTGCATTCATACACGTGGCGTTTGACAAGAGCGTGGTGGCAGTAATGTGCCGGTATCTGTGAAAATGTGAATGCAAGCAAGCAAACATTGTTAAAATCCCTACTCTTGAACTGTACTGTGAACTCTGAACGGCCGATTACATAACTACTCCTCTTCCACTACCTCGGTCACATTGTTAAAGCATTGAACTCTGCGTCTACGCACTGGCCGACCGGGGCCGATGTGCGCCAGGTTATCGACATCACGCAATGCGTCCATGAACCTGGCTTTACCCAACTGCCGACATGCCGACACAACAACACGTGGTATACTCGTATATATGTAAGATGTAGTATATTGGCCACATTTGCTGCAACCACACACAATTTTCGTCGCTCACCCACATATACTCAGGCCAGCCGAAATATGTATGTCTGTCTGTATGAATTTGCAGACTTCTCCGCGCTGCATTCCTCCGCAGCAAGCTTTACATATTTCAAATAAAAGTAAAACATTCGTCTGCACGACAGTGCCACATACAACAACAATGTCTGTGTAGAAAATTCTATCCTGAGTCAAAGTCTAGACGAAAATTTGTTGGTGCGCATTGTTGTTTCTTTTATATATATTTTTGTTTTGCCATTTTTCATTTGGCCATTCGGTCGATTGCAACAGACTCGCACAGTTCAAAGACACACGAGTCCTGACGCCCAATGCATCCTTTCCGAAAAAATCACACCGCCGCACGAAGTGCTCGCATTCACTCACTTACTTAGAGCAACTGTGAGGACTCAAGTAGCAAATCAACGACCGAAATCGGCAAATCTAAGCACCGTCGGTACGTCGCCGCGTTGGTGGTGTTACACGCACCCCTCGTTCCCCCACTGCTACGACAGCAGTCAGTGCTATTTTCGCTGGCTTTGACAGCCGCCTCTGCCATTGCGGCACTGTCGTCAATTTGCTGGAGTCAAAGTTCTATAAATTTGTCTGCTGTTTGCTCACGTTGTTTTGGAGATTATTTGAGGAAGGCGCGAGTGTGCTGTGCGTTGCGAGACTAGCAATTTAACGATTTAAGGTTGATAACCGAAAAGGTTACGAGGCATACCAGCTGAATGTGTCTAAAGACGGCAGCGCTGCGTTTAGAATGCGAGCAGATAAAAAGTTTGCAGGATTTATGATTTGTTTGTGTGAAGTAATGAATTTAAGATATTGCAGGTTATGTGTGCGATAACTCAGGTGGTTGTTATTTAACAGGCAATTTTAATTTTAAAGTCGTCAGGGATGTCTGCCACTTGGTTTTATATATATACACAGTATATCCACATGCCCAATATAGCTCAAATTTTTAAAGGGAGGTATTAAGACCAATGCTGCATACCAGAACATGTAAAAATGTTTATCCACCGAACTCGAAGGAAGAAGAGACTGCTTTTTTACTTCATTTACTTTTAATTAAGTTTTGGATAAGTCGTTAAAGCTGCTTGAGAAGTTGTCATCATATCAGTGTATGATGTAGTACTTTAGTATGCGACAAATTGAAAATTTGGTTTTATGAATCAGGAACCGTTACTTACATGGGACTTAGTGGCCACTTCTAGACAAGGATTGGATGATTTAGTTCATGGAAAGATTTTCTATTTTTGTATACATTTCTCATATGTAAATACATATGTATTTTAAAACACCCTGATAGATATGTAGGTTTGGTTAGGTCAAGGGTTAGATCTCTGTATCTACAGAGAACCTTATTAAAACAGCATCGACTGAATTTTGTGACACTCAGATACTACTAATGAATCGCCCCTTATGAGTACTTAGACTCTGGTATACGGTTTTTAAGTCGATTAATGTCACTGCTGAATGGCAGTGAGAGTACAACACCAGGAGATGGCGAACCCGATCCCCCAATCGATGACGATGGAACAGATGTTCCATTACCCGACCATGAAGAAATTCGAATAGCAATTACCCGCTTGAAGAACAACAAAGCAGCGGGGGCCGATAGATTACCGGCAGAACTATTCAAATACGGCGGCGAAGAACTGATAAGGTGCATGCATCAGCTTCTTTGCAGAATATGGTCGGAAGAAAGCATGCCTGACGATTGGAATCTCAGTGTGCTCTGCCCAATCCATAAAAAGGGAGATCCCACAATCTGCGCCAATTACCGTGGGATCAGCCTCCTAAATATCGCATACAAGGTTCTATCGAGCGTATTGTGTGAAAGACTAAAGCCCACCGTCAACAAACTGATTGGACCTTATCAGTGTGGCTTTAGACCTGGAAAATCGACAACTGACCAGATATTCACCATGCGCCAAATCTTGGAAAAGACCCGAGAAAAGAGGATCGACACACACCACCTTTTTGTCGATTTTAAAGCTGCTTTCGACAGCACGAAAAGGAGTTGCCTTTACGCCGCGATGTCTGAATTTGGTATCCCCGCAAAACTAATACGGCTGTGTAAATTGACGTTGAGCAACACCAAAAGCTCCGTCATGATTGGGAAGGACCTCTCCGAGCCGTTCGATACCAAACGAGGTTTCAGACAAGGTGACTCACTATCGTGCGACTTCTTTAACCTGATGCTGGAAAAAATTATAAGAGCTGCAGAGCTAAACCGAGAAGGTACAATCTTCTACAAGAGTGTACAGCTCCTGGCGTACGCCGATGATATTGATATCATCGGAAGCAACAACCGCGCCGTTTGTTCTGCTTTTTCCCGCATGGATAAGGAGGCGAAGCGAATGGGTCTGGAGGTGAATGAGGACAAGACGAAATATCTCCTGTCATCAAACAAACAGTCGGCGCATTCGCGTCTTGGCTCCCACGTCACTGTTGACAGTCATAACTTCGAGATCGTAGATAATTTCGTATACCTGGGAACCAGCATCAACAACACGAACAATGTCAGCCTCGAAATCCAGCGCAGAATAACTCTTGCCAACAGGTGCTACTTTGGACTGAGTAGGCAATTGAACAGTAAAGTCCTCTCTCGACGAACCAAAATCAAGCTCTACAAGTCGCTTATCATTCCCGTCCTGCTTTACGGTGCAGAGGCTTGGACGATGTCAACATCAGATGAGACGACACTAGGAGTTTTCGAGAGGAAAATTTTGCGCAAGATTTATGGTCCTCAGAACATTGGCAACGGCGAATACCGCAGACGATGGAACGATGAGCTGTACGAGTTATACGACGACATTGACATAGTTCAGCGAATAAAAAGACAGCGGCTACGCTGGCTAGGTCATGTTGTCCGAATGGACGAAAACACTCCAGCCCTGAAAGTGTTCGATGCAGTACCCGCCGGAGGAAGCCGAGGAAGGGGAAGGCCTCCACTCCGTTGGAGGGACCAGGTGGAGAGCGACCTGGTTACACTTGGGATCTCCAACTGGCGCCGAACTGCGAAGGAGAGAGACAGGTGGCGCACTATCGTCGATTCGGCTATAACCGGCTAAACGGTTGCAACGCCAATCACATACACATACAATGTCGACTACAGTCACATCTCTGGGTTCGCCAAAGGTGTGCCTACCGCTTAATCTGGCGAATGCTGGACATTGAAGAAGAAAGTGCTTGAATGATTCTTATTCGTCTTCCTCTAAGCAACTTTGGCAACTAGATTCTGGCTTGATCCCTAATCTCCCCAGCGATAATTATGTAAAGAAACTGTCACGATTCACAATTTACACCTTTTCCTCTCTTACTTTTATAGCACTTTCAGCCAGATTGAATGGATTATCACACTATTTGCTTTCGAAAAATTAGAAAATTTGCAACGTAGCTGCGAAAATAAATTCAAATATCAATTATTTACAAATGTTCATATTCCCTATTTGTTCTTGGCCTTAAAGCTCATCTAAACCACTTGTAAAAATTCAACATTATATTCGAGCATTATGGTGACTTGCTCTTATCTAACTTCTCTTACATCTCTATGTGCCTAGTCTGCAGCTATTTATCTTGTAACACGCTTTTCTGTTGGCGCTTACTACATGAGTGCCACATTTATATTGCATTGTCTACATGCACATAACTATACTATGCATGCATTAGGGTGGTCATACAATCCAAAAGCTGGACAATATAATTATTTGGAAAAATTCAATTACAGTATTCAGTATTCGATTGCATAAATATAAAATAGACCTAACTTTCGGGAATTTCCTTTCATATCATATATTTTCTTGTATCCAAAAAAAAATGCTCAGAACAGATCCGGATATACGGTGAAAGCGGAAGTAATGTGATACAATTCACTTTAAATTTTGAAAATATGCCACTTTCGGGCGACTTGCCACACAATCTTCTGAGTAAAATAATGGAGATATATTTAAACCTTTATCACAAATCTTCGCCAATATTGGAGATTGTGTTGGAACAAGTCAAATAGGTCTTGAATGTATAGCCAAACTACGATGAATCCGACGAGTTCCTTCGATATTTGTAGGGAATAAGACATCTCAAAAAATAATTTTATGGCTATTAAAAAACATTTTGGAGATTTTTTATGTTTTTCTGCGGAATATCCTCTTTTGGAGGACAAAAATTTACTGTCGTTTAAAATACAACGAACGCTTTATATTGTAACGAAAATGGCACCAGAACAAACTAGAATTGACAATCGAAATCGATAACTTGCCAGATGTATCTAGACATCGATACTCGTAGTTGCCAGAATGTTCGAGTGGCGATGTATCGCTAACAATCGACTATATAAGGGCTGTCGTACTGGCAGCAAGACACAGTTCTGATAAGAGAGTTGTCGAGTGAGGACAATTCTAAGGAGAGAGTTGTCGAGCAAAGTGTAAACAAGTTATAAGTTAGAGTTGTAAAGTAGAGTATTGAGTACTAAAGTGTTAAGTTATAAGGAATTAGAAATAAAGTTTAGTGTATAGCCATAAAAGTGTGACTTTTATTTGACAATCCAGTGATCGAACTCAAAGTAGAGTTTTAGAGTAAACGACAGATTTTGGAAATCCGTTACAATATCAAAAGAAGTAGGGTATAAAAGAAGAGATAATATACACATGTAGATAATATGGCTGTTTAGTTACGGAATCTCGAAATTAATTGATAGAGCTTTCAGCCATGTTGTTGTTGCAGCAACATAAAACATATCCCAAATAATTTAAAGGAATGCTGCCGAAATAGCCCTTGGCGAGATAAAAATTCGGCTTCGTTCCGGTTATGTAGAACGGACTGTTGTGGAAACGCATTGTCTAGTCATTATCAAATGCAGTGCAGTTTCGTTGTTTCATCGAGGAGAGATTCGCCCTAATGCGCCACTGATCCATTTAAGGCGGGACCTTGTGTAAAATGGTTTTGTGTTTCCAGTAAAACATTTTATGTGATTTGCTGTTATTGTAGTTCTACTGTTTTCGTTTATTCTTTTTGTAATTGCTGCTTTGTGTGGATGATGACCGAAATCGCTCGCTCAGGTCGTTAAAATGTGGCATAATTAATTATCTTTTTATATGCCTGCCTGAGTGCGCCAAAGCTGCTGTTACCAACGCCTCTATTATACAAATACAAATACAAATACAAATGCACGAGTACACCCCCTCGCACACTCTCTGCATCGTTGTCGAGCACACAACATCGCCACTTAAGCGTGTTTTATTACAAATTTCTTGCTGTGCATTTGCTCAAGTGCCGTCGACGATTCGTTCTTCGAGCAAGTTTGTTTGCATGTGACTGTATGGAATAATTCCATTGGAATTGCCTTCTAGCTGGTGGTTGCTGCTTAACCGCAAGAATTAAAAAAAAAATTTTGGGGAGAATTATGTATTTATCCATGAAAGAGTTTTGTATAATTTAACGGACGGATATGCAATCAAAATTGTGGGCATGTTTTGCTTTTTTCGCTGTAATCAATTACAAAAACACATATCCATATGTACATTAGAATGGGGAGAATATTTTTTACCGTTGCCATTGTTTTCTTTGTTTATTTCACTTCTCTTTTAAATATCTTCCTGTACTTGGTTATTCAAAGTGATTTCGGTGCGATTGAAACTAAAAAGGTAGAGAGAGGAGCAAATATTGTAAGTATGTATTGAGATATGTATGTATGTATATCAACGCGTTGTGGGGCCAACAAAGTAAAGGTGTTCACCGCTGATAATTGAATACTAAATGCTATCAATTCAGAGAATCGATCTTTGCTTGTAGTCATTTCAATTCTTTGAAGTATGTTTGGACAGAGTTTATTAATAATGGAAATTTATTTGCCGCCAAAATTGGGTTAATGTGCTGGAAAAGTATTATTTGTACCAAGTACACGGTAAAATTTTAAACATAAATTACTTTATAATGAGAATTATTACACAAGTCTACAAATAAAAAGCGAAAAAATGCAACTGTCTTGGCTATAATAATACAATATAACGCATCATTGCAGGATCCCAGCGGCCTTGATATCTCTGTTCCGTTGTTAAAATATCTTAGTGGAACCTCTCTCCCTGTTCATCACTGACGGAACCCAAATTTTGTGGAAAAAAACTCAATGTGAATGTAAAAAATGAATTTTTAATGACATTCTGCAACCCATTCTTTGGTAGTTTTCCAGCAACTCGTCGATTAGTTCCTCATACGTGTTAGACTTTTTGTTTCCTAAAAAATCCGTGACAGTGCACTAAATCATTAAGTTCAGGCTGCTCGATCAAATGTGTTTTTTTTTCTTTTCTTCTTCATCTTCGGAAATCTGATACACAGGAGACTCTTTGCTTCTTTTACGGGATATAATATTTTCTTCTATAGCATCATCAACAGCACAACGTCCAAGTTCTGTATCTAAGTCCTGTGGCAATGGTGAAACGGGAATTGGTAAATTTTCGCCATGAGGAACGGGTCGTTTAGCTGAAGACATGTCGGGATATTGAATTTTGTGCTTATTTTTTTTTTGAAAATCCACATACGTTTGTCATACAAAAATATCAATCGGTAGCATGGTTTGTCGGCTCACACCAGATCATCGGAATAGCAAAGGGCATTGATGATCTATTTCCATTAAGCCAGTGGCTTAAGTTTGACATACAAGTCTGGCAACAAATATGAGGAGTCCAATTCCGATCTTGATTCAATATAGGAAAACCAAAATACTTGAGATATGCTAATTCAGTCACTTTAGTTATTAATCTGGCATGAGATTTAGGTGTATACAAGCCACAAACATAACAAAATGAATCAGTCGATGTATTACAACCACGTTTTCGTACTTTAGACATTTTAATCAAAAAATCTCACTTTCCACGGCTATCGCAATAAATATACAACTACCTTCAAGTTTTAAATTGATAAACAAGAAATAATACAGATAAGACATACGAGAAATGTCATAAATACTCTCGACTAACAAATAACTCAAAGTATATATGGATTTGGCGCAAGTAGAACAAAAAATTTACTTAATACTACGTAAAAAAAATAATTTTGAAATTCTTAAAAATCTTACGTGGTACGGAATTTTTAAATATGAATTGATTATTAGTACACCTAATTTAATATAAAAACACCAATAGCCAATCAGTTGCATATTGCCTGTAGACTAGTGTTATTATTCAGACTAGCTGGAGTCATTTTGCTTTAGAACTTATTAAAATATCATGAAAATGATAGATTCGGCCAATAACCACGCCTATATCCTATAAAACAATTTTGTATTCCAACAAACATCAATGAAGATATCGGAATATAACTTTGCACAAGTAGTGCATTCGAAGGGTGGCACTGCTTGAGACTGGATCATAACCTCGAAATTACTGCAGCAGCACTTCATATACATATGTATTATACATTAAAAAAAAAATGGATGAAATAGATTTTAAACACGTGTGTTGAAAACTACTAAAAATGCTTTAATTCCGTAAAGAAAAACACCAGAAACTTTAAATTTCATGGTAAAGATGGCACAGAAGGGCTAGAAATTTGTATACCAAATTTGAAATGGGCGAGACACTGCCCACTTATGGGTCAAATAACATATTTCAGAAACTACTCGACCAATTTCAACAAATTTCGAAAACTTATCGGAACAAAACATTGGATCTAAAAATCGCCAAAATCGGACTATAATTTTTTAAGGCCTCAGATATCGAGAGAAAAATCAGGTCCTCTACCCCCATTATACCTCATATAAGGGTTCCGTTGGATTTTTTACTATACTATGTATATCGATTAATATATAAGATATCTTTGCAAAATTATCTAAATGTATGAATTGAAACATGATGAAGCTTGGTGGCGAAATTGGCTGAAAACGGTTCAGGAATTACCCAGTATATAATTACTTTCGTTATTCTAGTGGACTTTATGCCGAATATGTGGGTCGAATTGTGTGTTCTCAGAATAAAATATATAAAACAATTTAACTTTCAATAAGCACTTGCTAATGCACATTTGTGTGCTTTTGTGAGCATAAATGCCTTCATTAACATTACTACATCTACAGAAGAGTTTTTAAAATGTTCTGTCGGTTTACTAACAATTAAAAATCTGGCGATCCGGCTATTCGATAATACGGAAGTTTTTTAAAGATTATTGGACTCTTATGATTGTACACTGGAATGTTGGAATGTTGAATTTCCAGAATGGGGAGGAGCGTGCTTGGTATCAATGTTCAGTATATTCGAGACTACAAAATATGTGTTCAATTCTAAGCAAGTTTTGAGTTCTACGTCACGAATAACTCTGAAATTAGTTAAATTTTAGTTAAATTATATTAAATAATTTTTGTAGGTATGGTACGGCTTCATAAAAGATATAGGTTTTTTTCAAAAAAAAGTAGTTGACAATAACGAGAAACCCCATTTTGACAGATAACAATGTAAACAAACCAAGATTTTAAATTCTATCGATGTGCAAAATGGCAAATAAAATCTTTATCCATATATATTTTGACCATCCCGGATCTAATAATGATTGTAGATTCCTTAAAAGAATTCCAGAATACTATAGAAAAGCGGTACACAAAAGGAAATTTGTATTATAAATTTAACCGTTATTTTTCAAATAATTCAAGTTGAGGGTTCAGGCCCGCATTGCCAAACTTAAAACTAAGATATGAAATACGCTAAATGCGTTTTATTTGTCCATGATTTAGCTATTAGCGTGGTCAAATAAAACACGCCTAATGACAAATTTCAATGGGGCTTTGTGTCGTATTTTGTTACGGCTGGACAATCAATACAATTACATTGAGTTGTCATGATCCCAGTATGCAGTATAATAAATGTTTGCTGATCTTCATCTATCAACATTTTTCCCGTTTAGAAAGACATATGTATTTATTTAGAAATGTTAGAAACTATATATGCAGTTATGGTAGGTATGCCATACGTTGAAGAATATGTTTGCAATAAAACAGGCAAGATAGACTAATTTTTGTTTTCTCTAACAAAAAATTTTAATACGAACACTGCCACCAATGAAGAAAAATAATGAGAAAATTCAGCAGAAAGTGTTTCAACATGGTAACTATCCAAAAGCTTTCAATACGTAATATTGTGATAACTTTTCATTTTCTGAATGAGCAATGAATGAATAGTTACTTCGATGATATGTTTTTAATATTTCCATAGGTTCTAATCTGCAAGGTCTAACTCCGACTTTGAGACACGAAGAAGCTAATAATGCTGGTTACATGTTTAGAAGAGATATAACCCACAATTATATTGAATCTTCTGGTACACAAATATTTAGCATTTAGCACTGTTTTATAAGCCATTCGTTAAACTACTCACTAAGTGATTGTAACGTCGGTTGTTATACATATTAGGTTGTCAAATATTATAATTCCGCCTTTTTGTATTTTGAATTTCGGGGCTATGTATAAAGCGCTACAGAGGTCGTATCTGGCAATACAATAGATCTGTTAAAGGTATTGACATAACCTACAAAACGACGCTATGCATGATTAGTTTGAATATTGCGTTCAACAATTATAGACGTGTAAATATGGAGTTCACTAACGCCGAAATTCGCGTTATTTTAAAGTTTTCCTTCGATAAAGGTAAATCTGCTAGATAAACGTTTCGTGAGTTTAATGGTGTTTTGAGGGATGGTACTCTATCACTTCGAATGCGGAGGATGGTTTTCGATGATTCAGAGCGGGTGAAAACGACACCATGGATAAGCCAACCGGCGGAAGACCTGTGACGACGAACACCGATCAAATCATAGAAAACATCAAGTTAGTCCGGCATATGGCATCTCGTGACATCGTCCAGCAGATGGGGGTTAGTCACCAAACCATTCTAACAATCTGCGGAATGCTGGATACACAAAAAAGCTTGATTTTTGGGTGCCACAACGACTGCGCTATGCTGCTGAAACGGAACGAACTCGACCCATTTTTGAAGCGGACGGTGACTGGCGACGAAAAATGAATCACATACGACAATATCAAACGAAAACGGTCGTGGTCGAAGTCCGGTTAATCGTCCCAAACAGTGTGTTTGGTGGGATTGGAAGGAAATCATCCACTGCTCCCATATGGCCAGACGCTTAATTCTACCATCTACTGCGAAAAACTGGACCACTTGAAGCAAGCGATCGACCAGAAGCGTCCAAAATTGGCCAACAGGAAGGGTGTAGTGTTCCACCAGGACAACGCCAGACCACACACTTCGTTGATGACTCGTCAGAAGTTACGGGAGCTCGGATGGGAGATTTTATCTCATCCACCATATAGCCCGGACATAGCGCCAAGTGATTACCAACCTATTCCTGCCAAGGGCGGACGCCTTGGTGCTATAAAGTTGAACTCAAAAGAGGTTTGTGAAAAGTGGCTGTCCGAGTTCTTCGCAAATGAGGAGGGGGCTTCTACGAGGGGGGTATTATGAATTTGCCATCTAGATGAAAACAGATTATAGAACGAAACGGCGCATATTTGAAGTAAATCCAATCACTGTAACACTTTTTATAAAGCATTTAATTAAAAGCAGGGATAATGAAGGGAGATATTTGACAACCTAATATGTACACGATGACATTTCCGTACATCTTTACGTCTGTGACAATGAACTACTAAACCTGCGTGCTTTTAACAAAATTTTAATGTTCGTACCATATTCTTATATGCATATATATATAAATACATACTTATGTACTTGTATGCTGACAAAAGTAGAGGAGAAGATCATCAATCACAAAAATAAATTTAAATGTAGAATGAAGATGAAGTGGCAAGTGAGGAGAGAAGCGACCGAAAGTACATATGTACATATATACACACATACTTAGTAAGTCTACACCGACTTAAGACCGTGAAATATTTACTCAATTGCATTTTAAAGTGAACATCATTACAAATACGATTTGTTACAATTGTTGCAATAACAACAACCACTCAATTGTGCCTGTCTCATTTGACAAAAAAATACAGCAACAACAACAAAAACAAACAAGTGGGACTACAATAACCATATTGGTAGTAGCAGTTGCTTAACTGGCAGCACACGAGTGCCAGAGCGGTGTCGTATGGGGAGCGCGAAAGAATTGTAATCCCAAAGCAGCAGCCAAACCACACAACCGTTGACATGGCAAAGCGGCAGCATATCAATTCAGCAGATAGTTACTCGTTATCTCGTCGTGCAAGCGCAGTGTGAGAATGCAGCGCGTTTGCGGATCGGCAAGAAGGCACGTTTCCAGTTTGGTTGTACAAATTTCTTTACAACTTGACATCTGTCAAATTGTGGACATAAAATGTCAGTGACAAATAGCGGCGGCAGCCAACTAGAACCGAAATTGACAACACACGAAAAGACGACTAACTCCGTCTCGAATTGAGTGATTTAGACACAGACGCTTACATATATTACATGTACATATGTATGTACGTGTTTAGCATGCTTTTGAAGAGTCTTATGTGCATAATAGTTTGTGTGTACTTTAGAATGCTAAGCATGTGAACAAAAAATCAATGATATTTATCCAAAGAATATATCAAAATTTCAAATTTTAATTTATCAGATGCAGTAATCTTACCATATAATTTCCAACTTAACGGTAGAAAATCAATTTTGTTTAGAAATGTCAAAGATATTTTTTAACTTCATTAACATTATTTATTTATTTGCAAGGTAATACTGTGTATTAGTCGAAGAAATAATCAATTTTATAATTCTTTTAAAATCACAATAATTCTGATACTAATTGAACTACTTCATAATCTATGCTTTGAATTTTTAGTAAACATCTGTTTATGATAGACAGATTTAGATATTTACAAAAAACTGGTCAAGTTTCACGTGCAAGACCTTTCAACATAGCCAACAAGGAAATATATGTATCCCCTTACTTTCTACTTTGAAATAACACCACAATGTGTACTGTACGGCTTAAAATAACAATTAAAAAACAATGCTTCAAGTTCCCTATTTATATTATTTATAAGATCATAGCCAAGCATTTCGCGTAAGTAGTTTTTTGCTGCTATTATTATTTGCTGTTGATGATTTAAAGATAGTATTTTTAGCTCTATTCGTTTCGTTAAGCGTTTCAGAGTAGTCAACCTAATACACTATAGCAGTTGCACAAACCAACGGGCAGCACCTACAGAGCAACTTTGTGCCACCAAGTCTTCAGACCCCTGTGCAATTTTATTTATCTTCTTTCTTTGGTGGAAACATATTTTCAATCCGCGGAATGCAAGATTTTGGTAATCGCATACTGTGGAGCAGTATCCTTACTTTACATTTTATTTAACCCTAGATTTATGGTTAGTATAAAGCGAAACATTTTCATAAACTTGTCCGCACACACATTTCTTTCACATAAAAGCTTTAATTGTGCTTTTGTAACTACCAGAAATATATTTTATCAAGACTTTACGCACCTCTGTTTCACAACATATTTACATATGGGCATTTCCGCCAGAAGGTCTAGCGCAGACAAAATATTAAACATTATTAAAATTACAAAGTTGTTGCATATTTTCATAGGAAAATATTTAAATTTATTTATATTAAATTAATTTTAAATTAATTCATAACCAATTACGCGATATGAGAAAGCCAAATCGCATAGGAGCTACATTTATAAGGGTACAAAGAGCAAAATAAAATGCATAAGAAAGCATGCGATTGCAAATAACTGTAAGCTTTTCAGAAGATTTGTGATTTTTGTAACTACTTAAAATTGGTCACGTGCAACATCGTAGGTGTGGAATTTAAAAATTGAAAATTATTTTTGTCTTGTAAAATTGACTTAAGTATGTAAATAGATACGTTTACATTATTTATTTACATATGAGCAAAAACCGCACTTTAATTCCATTGAATTAGCTATTTAAATAGATTTTGGCGAAAAATATAGGCTTACAAATCAAAATAAGAGTGCTCATTATAACAAGGTTGTCAGGAAAAAAACAATCGCTGTTATAAGTGTTAAGCTAGCGCATAACATTTTTATTTCTTGATTAATCTCTTAACTAAAATTAAGCAATCCTTTAATTGCTTTTCTAAAATAATTATTTTTTCTGATTTCAAGCCGGATTGATTTTACAAAAAAAAAAATTAAAATACTCTTCAAAAACAAAATAGTTCAACTGTGCTTAAAATTAATTGTATGTTATCAGATTGAACATCATTCCATAATATAGAATTTTGATACAAAATGGTTAAATGCATTCCAGGTATAGCCCAGTTGCATTTCTTTTGTACCGATAGTCAAGAAGTCAAAACTGCTTCATATTCATAATTCTATTACCATTTCATACTATAGAAATTTTTTGATGATATTTAAGAATTAATACAGTTACTACTTTTCTATGTTACTACTTTTCTAAACGATTTTACTGGCCTTGTTGTTAAATAATTCCGCATTATAACAAAATAAACAACATAAATATTATGATGGAAAAAAAATGTCCCGTTCGATTGTGATTAATATTTAATTAAAAAAAAAACTATAAATTATTTTTGGAAGAAATTCATGCCAATTTTAAAGGCATCAATGCACAACATTCTACAATCAAAAGTATTTGAATATTGCCTCACAATTCGCCGAAATCGATGTCCCCAAAAACAACTTCCATTTTTTGTCCCGTGCGAATGCCTTGGTTTTTCTTGAAAATGAAAACCGTTCCAAAATCAACCTTAACACTGTATATAGGGCTAATAAAGAGCTATTAAAAACTCCAACTGTCAAAATTAAAAAAAACTTTTTAGTACATAATTTTTTTTATTGTCACTTTCGACATGGCGGAAATGCTTATATAATAAATAATGCTTTCATTAATTATGAGTTCAAAAGCACTTTTTACATTCTCTAGCATAATATTTCGTTTTATATAAATTAATCATTTTGATACATCTTTGAATATATTATATTCGAGTTACCACAACTTCCACTTTCCTCGATTGGTTGCAATACTTTCGACGTCAGGATCTGAAATAATACGAACCAGTGATAAAGGGATGTCCAACTTATTCCAGTGTGAGAGCGCCTCAAAATAAGCGTTTTTTATAACAATTGACATTATTTCCAGACCAGACAAAATACAAATTTTTGGGCATTTAAATTAAAATTCCCAACATTTATTACGGTTAAAAATGATTGTATATTGAATTTTTAATATAAAAATTACATATTTAAATTTCTTTTAGCGATATCAAGATATGTTAAAATTGCTTGTTTTCGAACTTTCAGTAATAAATAAGATAAATTATCACTTGTCAACTGACAATTGATATTTTTTTTACAATTTTCCATGAAAAATTAATTTCCCGATGCTGCATATCATAAAAAATGTCTTTACCGTCTTTTAAATTTCGCGTTTACATTTATATTTATTGTTTTAAGCTCTTATAAGTAATCTTGCACGGCGGTTAAAAATGTCTCTGTTGTGTAATTTTTTTAGCAAGATTTCAATCTGGCCGTTCCAGTTTTCCAATTGCGAAACGTCAAAACCTCCTCCATCCAGTCAACTGTCAAAGTCGAGGAGGTTTTGACGTTTGATATTGCGCTCTCACTTCCAATGATTTGAGAGTTGTATATCTCTTTATCTCTGATACGAACTATTTTTCTGGTGGGTATTACGATAATATTCATTTCCACTATCGTCAGAATCATCAATTTGGTTCATAATATCAAGCTCAGCCCCGCTTTCGCATATTTCATTTATGAACATATGTATATCCGAATTTGATACATATTTTTGCTAATACTACAAAAAGCACTTTAAATTTTCAACAAAACGAACTATCATCAAAGTTTTAGAGATTGTAGGTTAAATTCGATGAAGCGGTTTATAATAACCGACCGAAGAAGTAAATAAACAGAAAAATAAATTAATTTGTTGGCAAATACTTTGAAAAATGTAAATACATATGCATTCTTGTCACGACGTTATTGCAAACATGTTGAGGTAGTTGTTACAAATTTAGTACAAGGTTTTCAATAAGGGCGCTACAAAAACGGTTTGGGATATCAATAAAATTCTTTGTTTCTGTGAAAGTACATTCGATGTCATTATGTATGGAACTCGATTTTTGAGCACGCTTGCAAAAGTCCAGACCCTGACTCAATTTTCGACGGTTTTCAAGCATAAATCGGCCTGCAATTTCCTGTTCGTTATTTGTACGAAGTTCATCAATTGTCGCTGGCTTATTGGCATAGACCATAGACTTGACGTAGCCCCACAGGAAATAGTCTAACAGCGTCAAAGTCGCACGAACGAGGCGGTCAATTGACTAGGCCATAGTCTAAGATAACACGTTCACCAAACTTGGTTTTCAATTCGCAGTGTGGCTTGTGGCGCCGTCCTGTTGGACCCACATATTGTCCAAGTCTATATCATACAGTTCGGACCAAAAATATTCAGTTATCATTGAGCGGTAGCGATTATAATTCACAGTAACTTGCCGGTCTTGATCATCACGGAAGAAGTATGGCCCAATGACGACGTTGGCCCATGAACCGCACCATTTATTGGCGAAGCCATTATGACAGAAATGAGCCAAACATAAAATGGACGTAGCGTTCTTAAAGTTCATTATAGATAAAGTGGCAAACCTTACTGAAGAGAAATTTCAAAAGAATGGCGGAAAATATATATATCGGTCTACTTTTGTAGCATCCTTTCAATACGGATAGTTTTGAATTCGTATGAATTTTGTAGATATGTTCAGGGTGTTTAATAGAAATTTATACTTTCGAGCACAAATCGCTCATTTACTTGAATAGTGTCACAACTCAAAAGTCATGTTTTTTGAGTTGAGTAAGTATGCAGAAATGTGCGCAATTTCAGCGTCAATATTGTATAAAAATTTCACTCTGATGCGTAGAAAAATAAACCGTGAAATAATAATGTGCCGTTATTAAACTTGTTATGTTGCATTATTTTTTAACCACAATAACGACACTTCTCAGTTGTGCCAGAATTAGGCATGGATTTTTTGCTGAAAGAGAGACATATTTTGTGTTACAACACATATTGTCATAGAGTGAATTTGGTTTTCTTTTCAGAAAGAACGACATATTTTGTATTACAACGATATTGGTGAAAAGTAATTAAATTTTTCATATTGATTTTTTTCAACAAAAACGACACATTTGACTTATGACGGGGAAATTGAATAATTTTTTTCACAAATAACGACATAATTCAAAATGGGTCACGTTCATGTCCAAGAAAAAGCATTAGTACACTCTATTTGGTCCATTTATGCTCGACATTGGATTTAATATATTACATGCCACTAGATTTGTTATTAAAGTTATGGAATTTTTCCACATTTGCTAAATAAGAGACAATTGAAAACTTTAAATCGCTCTCCTGAAAAATCGACTTTTTTGAGTTGTGACACTATTCAAGTAAATGAGCGAAATGTCTATATACATATTTATTTTGTTTTTTGTTGATAACGCGTTTATTTCTAGTAAATTCAAGTTAGATGAAAGTCGATTCCAAAATATAGTCATATATTTTCGTGGTACCTCGCATTATGTTGGTGTTGTTATTACACTACAATATTCATTTCCGGCTTCTGAGTTAACTTAAATGGTCATGAAACACACATTTCTGTAGCATCCAATGACTGCGTCGACGAGTGGTGCACGCACTATGCCTACGAGACCTCATTATTTAGTCACCACCACCCCCGCTACGTGCGTTCGCCGCCATTTCCTAAGGAAAAAATATCAATAACTTTATGATTTTTATCGCACTTGATGTTTGAGCATTTCATTCCTCCCGCAAAATGCTGTCAATTGAAATTGAAATGGCATCCGCCTTCATGCGAAGAGGGGAAATACAAACATGCAACGCTAGAAAAGGGGGAATAGAAAGCCCAAACTGCTTTGCTTTCGCATTGTTTCTCGTCGCTACCAAACGTTAACGGTACTAGGAAATGTGTGAAAAGTGAAAAAATTAAGGAAATTGTGGTTTTCTGCCATTCAACACACTTGGCAAGCGCCAAAGGAGTGCCGAGGAATCGGGGCAAGGACACACACCGAAGTTTGTGCTTTCAAAGCAGCTTAGCTTATTTTTTGGTGGTACATAGTTGATGGCGCGATTGAGGAGACGAAGGCTTTATCGAAAGTTCGCGCAGGTAACAAAGCGGCACTCCACAGCGCACGTACCGAGCACTCTCGAGCGGTGCCAAGTGCGACGAAGTTGCGAGCAATGACGCGTAGAGAATTGTTTTATGAATTATTAAAAAGTTTCCTAAATGTTGACACAATTTGGTTGTGATGTACATAAAAATTTAAATAAGCGGAGAAATTCGGAAGTCGAAAAATGTGAATACGAAGCAGTTGTGGGCGATTCCTAACAGCTTTAAGATGAACTTTTGCGCTATTTATTTCAGACTTGTAATGAACGCACTAATAATATACGAAGTTGTTTCTCCGAGCTCGTTTGGAGACAGTTTTATATATGTAAATCTAGGCGTTTTTTATGAACCACGTTGTCCACTAGTACCTTTACAATCGAATCAAAGGCACAAGAGACCTACATCTTACGGTAGTAACAGGATCGGTAATCTCGGTAATCAACTCAGAACTCGATTTCAGGATTTTTCAAAATTGATTGGGTTGTTATTAGGTGCCGTATTCGACATTCTCCTAATAGGTACACCATTGGTTGACATGTTTCCTCCTAACACCCTTGGATGATCTGTCCTCCTAAAAACTTGTATGAGTCTAAATAGTTCTCTTAAAGGAGGTCTATTACGAGACAATTCTTGATTTGCAGTCTCTTTCAGACACTGCCAAACAAAAAGGAAAGAGAAATACAACAAGTCTCAGACAACGTCATTTTAGTTGGTGTCTAAAGAAGAGGAGGGAGCGAACAAATGCTGCTAAAGAAGACATTAATCTGCAATTTAAGGCAATGAACTACCAAGCAGTCTTGTGAGCTTGTGAGAAAAGACGAGTTATAAGTCAAAGAACAAAGTGGGAAATAAGACAACAGGAATCATCTTGAGCAGCGAAATGACCCATTCTAGTTTTGTAAAAAGGGCGTGGTTTATTCCTCTAATAATTTAAACCGAAATAAAATTAAGTATTATTGTAATATTTTAACGTTATATAGTATATTACAGTTATAATAGTCTCCACGATGACTTGTATTATTTACAGTTTGAAAGGCGTTGAATTTACAACGCCCTTCAAATTAATAAATTTCTCACGCATTGATGCTGTGAAGTTTCAATCAATATGCGCTCTCTATGAGTGCACAATAACGTATATACTTATATACATATATATGTATGTATGATTGTTTGTATGCATACATTATGTACATATTAGCATAACATAATTGTATCCCTACTATAATGACATTAGCACCCCAATACACGTCTGCACGGTGTTAATATGAAATAAAACCTAACCTCATTTCATTTTTTATTTTTCCATTTTAAGTGTCGCGTAGCGAATCCATAATTTGCATATATTTTTCATATTTAAAAAAAAAAAATTTAAAAAAATTAACTCAAATGTATGGAATTTTAAATACAAAGGATACTCGATTCCCCCCCTCTCGCTCACTCGCTCCCCCACATGTAGTGCCAAGCATGCACGCCGCTGAAGAGATGCGAGTGCCCGCACCGCTTTTCATTCAACTTTCGCCCATCTAATGATGCAATGAAAAACATTTTCCACGTACTTTATATTCTGAAGTGAATTTCATGCTTTTCAAATTATTACTAGGGGAAAACTGCAGGAAAATTCTAGGAAAAAAATTAAAAGGGAAAATTAAAAAAAAAAAAAACAGAAAATGTAAACGCACAGCAGCAGCACCAGAAACTACCCTGAGGCGAAATCTCGGTGAGGGCAAAGTGTTGCTGAAGGGTCGGCCGCCGCTTTGTAAGAATGCTTGTTGGAGGGTGAATGTGCTCTGATTGCACCTTGGTTTAAATCGCGTTATTGAATGGCAAGCGTGTATCGCCACAACTCATTGCTACCGCAGTAGTTGTTGTAAGATCTGATTGAAACGGCGGCGCAACGACACACACAATTACTGACATATAGTATGTAGATATTTATATGTGTATTTTTAAATTCATATATGTATGTATTATAAATAAGAGCTGAGGGTAATTGTTGCCCTTTGACACTTTAAAGATGACATTTTACTGATGCTTTAAGCCATTTACCTTTTTATATTTTGTATAATATATTCATACACACATATGTATTTCATCCCTAAGATGAGACATGCGTTGTTTACAGTTTAGTTCATATAGTAAACTTTTGTGCCCACTTGAGAAAAGGTAATATTTAAAAAATTCCGATATATGGCATCATGAACGAATTATTACAAAAATCGTATATTATATATGGTCCTATGTCGGTCATTCTAAACCTTTTAGCACGGAGAAGGCGCGGGGATATACTGCCCGGAGTTAGGTATAAGGCAACCATTCAAACTACCGGACCACTGCAGTACACCTAATTCTGTTTATACACGAATTATTTTTACACGAATTTGAAATAACACGAGTAAATACGAAAAAATATTTCTATTTTTACACGACATAATTTGAAATAACACGAATACAAAAAAAACAAAATTACTTTTTTTACATGAATTATTGGATTTAACACGTTTTTTTTCAATGAATTTTTTTCTACTTAAAATAATTCTGGTGTGTATTCTGAGTTATGTCTATGTATGCGTAATTTCTGTTTAATTTCTGGAAATGTGGGATTCCCCGAATTATTGAAAAAGTAAAAACGTACATAATGTATTGTACACACAATTTAGTTCCTATTTGACAATTATAATTGAAAGATCGTTAGTTTTTGCTGATTTTTGACAAGTGCTAAGTAAAATAAAGTGGAAGCTCATATAATTTTGGTAGACCAATAACAGGTTAGTTTCAAATATTTAATTTTAGATTTTTGCATTTTTGATTAATAAAATATATTTTGGTAGCCATACCCATGTTACATAATTCTCCTGCATTAAAAATGAGGAAAGCGATCAGCTTAGATACCAAAATCAAAATTTTAGATCAACTTGCAAAGGGACAAGGCGCAACGGTTGTGGGAAATAATTTCGGAATCCATGAAGCTACTGTAAGAACAATTAAAAAAAATGAAACGGCAATTAGAGCATCAGTATGTTCTGGAACAAAATTAAGTGCAAAGTCATCATCGTATGTAAGGGATGTTGTTAAAGAGAAAATGGAAAAAGCTTTGGTAATCTGGATAGAAGACAAATCCCAAAAGAGAATACCAGTAGACGGACTTGCTATCAAGCAGACAGCATTAAGAATCTATAAACGTATCCAGGAAATTGATCCAGATACATCATCTCAGTCAAAACAACATGCATTTTCCGCAAGTACTTGTTGGATGACTGGTTTTTTAAAAAGACACGCTCTCCACAATATAAAAATTAAGGGAGAAACTGCATCCGCTGATGAATTGGCTGCTAAAGAATTTCCCGAAAAACTAAAAAAAATTATTGAAGATGGAGAATATACTCCAGACCAAGTTTGGAATTTAGATGAAAGCGGCCTTTTTTGGAAGAGAATGCCTAGAAGAACTTATGTAGCAAAATCGCAGAAAACAGCCGGTGGTTTTAAAGTAGCAAAGGACCGTATTACGTTGTTGTTTTGTTCCAATGCTTCAGGAGAACGTATTCTTAAGCCACTCCTAGTACATCGTGCCTTAAGACCACGTTCCATGAAAAGTGTAGATTTCAATAAATTGCCTGTACACTGGATGGCGAACAAAAAGGCTTGTGTAACCAGTGCAATTTTCACAGAGTGGTTTCAGAAGCACTTCATCCCAGAAGTTAGGCGCTACATGAAAGAAAAATGTCTCGAATTTAAAGTTCTTTTGTTTCTAGACAATGCACCAGGCCATCCAGTTTTGGAGCACCCAAACGTACAATTTTGTTTTTTGCCGCCTAATACCACTTCCCTTATACAGCCACTAGACCAGGGGATAATTGCTACGTTTAAAACGTATTACATAAGAAGTTCATTTCATTATGTTGTAGAAAAACTTGATAATTATGAGGAATCATCAGTTATAGATGAATGGAAAAAATTTTCTATAATGGACTGCATTAATCAAGTCAAGATCGCGTTAGTTTTATTAAAGCCATCAACTTTGAACTCGTGTTGGAAAAATATTTGGCCAGAATGCGTAAAATGCAAAGATCCTGTTATCGATAATAACGCTGAACTTGCTGATATAATAACAATGGCCAATGCAGTCGGTGGGGATGGATTCGATGACCTATCGTTAGCAGATGTAGAAGAATTGTTGGTAGATGAAAGCTTGAGCGAAAATGAAATTATCGAATTCACCCTTGAGACTCGTTATGATAAAGAACATAGTGACAGTGACGAAAGAGATCG
Source organism: Zeugodacus cucurbitae (assembly GCF_028554725.1). NCBI lineage: Eukaryota > Metazoa > Arthropoda > Insecta > Diptera > Tephritidae > Zeugodacus > Zeugodacus cucurbitae. The sequence continues at coordinate 19,586,287 of NC_071670.1, forward strand.
TCCAATTTTGAAAGCATCTCTAATTAAAGAAGGTCTTGATCTCGCTACAAAATTAGGTAGTCATTTTGAACAACATGATCATGACGAGGAACGAGCTGCCAAATTTCAACGTGAACTGAAATCATTAATGGCATCTTACAGGGAAGTTTATAATGGGTTAACGCGAAATAAAACTCAATCTAAGATAACTGATTTCGTTCAAAAATCTACTGATGTCCCAACACAGTCGGCTAGAAATGATAATGATCAACAAAATCATTCCAGTGATGGCAGTGATATTGTAGTCTTTCGCAAACGTTTACGTTTATTATCAGACAGTGACAATAAATAAAATTGTTTAATGTTTAAATTTTTCTTATGGTTGTACTTTATGTTATTTAAGTTTTTTGGCAATGAATTTCTGATATTATTTTTTTTATGAAATCTAAATTTTAATTTATTTTATTATAATTTAGTTTATTTAATAAATTAAAACGAAAATAAATTCTTAAAATAACTACAACAATATTTTTTTTTATATTATTTAGTCTAATTTTAACTTATTTTTTGAGGTCTAGAACCAATCTATTATTTTTGTACTTGGCCAGTATCTTTTTTTACACGATTTTTTTTTACACGAATTTCTCGGGAACCATTCTATCGTGTAAAAACAGAATTAGGTGTATATTTCAAGCGTAGGTGTTTGCAATTGGAAAAGCCGCTGAGCTATCCTTAAGCGCATATAACAGGATATTCTAAAGTAAACATATACGTAGACAGTCAGGCGACAATCAAGGCAATATCATCCTTCAGCATATCAGCCAAAAGTGTCTTAAGTGGTAGGACAGCAGTGGATGATGTCGCCAGAAATAGGAGACTTCAATTCTACTGGGTACCAGGCCACAAGGGCATAGAAGGTAACGAGATAGTGGACGAGATTGCCAAACGAGGCGTAAAACTGTCATCCGAAAATATGATGAACGTTGATAGACCTATACACTGTCTATGTGATGATCTAGGCAGAAACTTGGTAAAAAAGTTCAAAGCGCTTTGGAAGAATATATATATATATATATATATATATATATTTGGCGTAGGAACCGCTTTAAGCGATTATAGCCGAATCCACCAGAGCGCGCCACTCATTCCTCCTTTTTGCTTTTTGGCGCCAACTGGAAACACCAAGAGTGTTTCCACCACCGGAGTGGAGATCGTCCTCTTCCGCGGCTTCCTCCAGCGGGTACTGCATCGAATACTTTCAGAGCTGGAGTGTTTTCTTCCATCCGTACAACATGACCTAGCCAGCGTAGCCGCTGTCTTTTTATTCGCTGAACTATGTCAATGTCGTCGTATAAATCGTACAACTCATCGTTCCATCGTCTGCGGTATTCGCCGTTGCCAATGTTTAGAGGACCATAAATCTTACGCAAAACCTTTCTCTCGAAAACCCCAAGAGTCGTCTCATCAGATGTTGTCATCGTCCACGCTTCAGCGCCATACATCAGGACGGGAATAATGAGCGACTTATAGAGTTTGAATTTGGTTCGTCGAGAGAGGACTTTACTTTTTAATTGCCTACTCAGCCCAAAGTAGCACCTGTTGGCAAGAGTGATTCTGCGTTGGATTTCAATATCATCATTGATATCAATATCATCGGCATACGCCAGGAGCTGTACACTCTTGTAGAAGATTGTACCCTCTCTATTTAGTTCTGCAGCTCGTATTATTTTTTCCAGCAATAGATTGAAGAAGTCGCACGATAGTGAGTCACCCTGTCTGAAGCCTCTTTTGGTATCGAACGGCTCGGAGAGGTCCTTCACGATCCTGACGGAGCTTTTGGTGTTGCTCAACGTCAGCTTACATAGCCGTATTAGTTTTGCAGGGATACCAAATTCAGACATCGCGGCATAAAGGCAGCTCCTTTTCGTGCTATCGAAGGCAGCTTTAAAATCGATAAAAAGATGGTGAGTATCGATTCTTCTCTCTCGGGTCTTTTCCAAGATTTGGCGCATGGTGAATATCTGGTCCATTGTAGATTTTCCAGGTCTAAAGCCACACTGATAAGGTCCAATCAGTTCGTTGACGGTGGGCTTTAGTCTTTCACACAATACGCTCGACAAAACCTTATATGCGATATTGAGGAGACTTATACCACGGTAGTTGGCGCAGATTGTGGGGTCTCCCTTCTTATGGATTGGGCAGAGCACACTAAGATTCCAATCGTCAGGCATGCTTTCTTCTGACCATATTCTACAAAGAAGCTGATGCATGCACCTTATCAGTTCTTCGCCGCCGTATTTGAATAGCTCGGCCGGTAATCCATCGGCTCCCGCCGCTTTATTGTTCTTCAAGCGGGTAATTGCTATTCGAATTTCTTCATGGTCGGGTAATGGAACATCTATTCCATCGTCATCGATTGGGGAATCGGGTTCGCCATCTCCTGGTGTTGTACTTTCACTGCCATTGAGCAGGTCGGAGAAGTGTTCCCTCCATAATCCCAGTATGCTCTGGACATCCGTTACCAGATTACCTCCTCGGTCCCTACATGATAATGCTCCGGTCTTGAAACGTAAATCGCCTCATCTTTTCATAAAATTTACGAGCATTACCCATGTCGGCCAGCGTTTCAAGCTCTTCAGTTCTCGATATCTATCCCACCCCGAACGTGTTGTGGTCGATCGCAACGTTGCGAGGTAGGCAGTCGGTTTTCTCTCCACTGCGGAACGACAATTCTCATCATACCAGCTGGTTTTTTGACGTTGCCGGAGACCAATTGTTTCGGCTGCAGCGGTATGCAATGAGTTTGAGATGCCGTTCCACAGCTCCCTTATATCGAGATGCTGATGAGTGCTCTCAGAGAGCAGGAGTGCAAGTCGAGTAGAAAATCGTTCGACTGTCACAACGTGATCGATTTGATTGCGCGTGTTTCGATCAGGGGACAGCCACGTTGCTTGATGAATTTTTTTATGCTGGAATCTGGTACTACAGACAACCATATTTCGGGACCCAGCGAAGTCGATCAGCCTCAGGCCGTTTGGCGATGTTTCGTCATGGAGGCTGAATTTTCCGACTGTTGTGCCAAAGACACCTTCTTTACCCACTCTAGCGTTGAAATCGCCAAGCACGATTTTGACATCGTGGCGGGGGCAGCGCTCATAGGTGCGTTCTAGGCGCTCATAGAAAGCGTCTTTGGTCACATCGTCCTTCTCTTCCGTTGGGGCGTGGGCGCAAATCAGCGATATGTTGAAGAACCTCGCTTTTATGCGGATTGTGGCTAGACGTTCATCCACCGGGGTGAATGCCAGGACTCGGCGACGGAGTCTCTCTCCCACCACAAATCCAACACCAAATTTGCGCTCCTTTATATGGCCGCTGTAGTAGATGTCACAAGGACCCACCTTCTTCCGTCCTTGTCCCGTCCATCGCACTTCTTGGACGGCGGTGATGTCAGCCTTTAGTTGTATGAGGACATCAACCAGCTGGGCAGAGGCACCTTCCCAATTAAGGGTCCGGACATTCCAGGTGCATGCCCTTAAATCTTTATCCTTAAAACGTTTGCAGGGGTCGTCATCAAAAGGGCGGTGTCTCATCCGAGGCTCTGTGTTTGTTTTCATTGGGGAGATTTTTTTATGTGGTGGGTCCCAAGCCCTGCGCACAACCGCAGAAGCGGGCTTCGCCTTCTCACTTTAGCTCGCCTCCAAACGGATGTCTGTTAGCTACCCAGGGGATACTTGGTCTTAAACCGGAAGTCGTGAGCTGCTTGAGTCATATGCAAAAGAATCGTTTCTGGCCACTCCCAAGTGAATGGCAATCACCGCAAAAGTTATGTGCAAGGCGGTAGATAAGAAGTACACGAAATTCCTATTGGCGCTCGATAGAAGCAAATGTAGGAATATGATTGGCATACTCACTGGTCACTGTCTTGTGGCGGCGCACGCCTACAAGATGGGGCTGATAGATCGTGAAGACTGCAGGAAATGTTAAGAGCAAGGCACCAGTGAAACAATGAAGCACCTCTTCTGTGAATGTACAGCATTATCAAGACAACGGCTTCAGCATTTGGGGGCTGCACAGTACGTTAATCTGGAAGAGATTTCGTTGGTAAAGCCACAAAGCCTTTTGAAATTCGCAACAAGCGCTGGCATCCTAAAGGATGACTACTCATTAACCAAGCCTCAACCAACCAAACCAACCTCAATTAAAACTGGTCTATGTGTGGCGTTGTAGCCTGTCAGAGTAACCTAACCTAACCTTTATTCATTTACTTCGAATAAAGTTTTATGTATAACGTTAAAATGTGTATTCTGTAATTTTGATTGATGCAGTTCGCTATTGTTTGGCTCTTGACGTCTGTATCCCATGATTTTTTACAGGATTTATGCAAACCATAAAATATGTCCATATTTTTTTGTTCACCTCCATACGATATAGAAGGACTCTTTTAAAATTCTGCCTCGATAGTAAAATTTTAAATTTTGTATTATACCCTTTTCGAAAAGTGCGATTTATGGAACGAAATTTGTATGAAATTTTACTTCTATTGCCAATACAAGAGTTCGAGTTATGGAGAAATTCGAGTTATGAAAGTTCCACTGTATTTGATATTAGGTAGTCTATTTATACGGTTCGTCCAGCTTTTACTGAAATTATGTAAGCTCGACAATTTATCTTTTATGGCAACATTTGTACGAATGTAAGTGTGAAGCATGTAAGCTTTCATAAGTTCTGCGCTCACTTTCATTACATTTCTGCTCATTACATGTGAAGCTGATGGACGAACAGTCGAGTTGAGTGAACATCTGTCAAATATTTTGACAAGGAAGCGTTGTCGTTGAGCGTAGCAAAATGAGCAAAGGTTTATTTAACTACGAAAAATTATTACATATACATATATTCATTTATGTATGTATGTATGTATGTTAACAGTTATGTAGTAAAAACACATAACTATACGCGAAGTTATTTTGTAAGAACAGAAACGCTTTTATAACATACATTTGTATATATAAATATAATCAAAAACGCAAATACATATCTACATACGGATAAATATAACATCCAAACATCCTTTTCACTCATAAGAGTTATTTCAGACAGCTGAAATAAATGTGAAACGCGTTGTATTGACAGCCCTGCGGCTCAACAAGTTTTCGTCACCAGTCAACCAACATTGTCACCACCAACTTCAACCTTCTTGCACCACTGAAATGTCAGTCAGTTGCAGCCACTACTTTCAACTCAGCGCACTTCAATGCGAAGTCGATGACGTTTCGGTGGTTTATCGCCTCCATGACAACCAAAAGTCTTTCGAATCTCTTTGCGATATGCTTATCACTCATTTCATTTTCGTGTTGCTGGTCGAAGCTTCCGTTGGGCTGCCACTCTTTCAAGTCTTTTGTTGGATGAGCACAAGCCTTTGCAGTGTTAAATTTTCTAATTTGCTTTCCTATATGAATATGAATATGTGTTAGCCTAAATAACTTTGGTAGCAACAACCCTCTGACTCGCTTCATTGGCTCCTTTGTGCACAATCCAACGAACCATGCAGCTTATTTGCGCACATATTCACACGAGCTGCATTCGCTCCTTTCCTCATCCGCAACAACTTAACACACTTCTCTCTCGTTTGGCTTTTATGATTTTCCTACATAACAGTTTACACGGTTGGTGGTCCGTTTGGTTGCGTTGGCATCCTGTCTCCAATACAGCCAACAATTCGCCAACCATGCGTTCATTCAGTCATTCAATCATTAATATATCCTTGGGTAATCCATCCAGCTCAATTAATGCCTTAATCCAATGGAATTGTGTTGATTGTGATTGTGTAATTAGCACATTTGTACTGTACCTTTTGGGAGTATATATCTACATATAAACATGTACATATGTATGTACATGCTAGAGGCTTTAATTGTACTCATTGGAGCTCCAAGATCGATTTAATCGACCAGTGCTTGACCCTAGAGACATTCCCGCAAATGCAAACAGATCTCCACAAATATTTTGTTGGGTTAATGTTGACACAAATGTCCAAGATCGATATTAAAAAAAATCGATTTAATCTACTAGTGCTTGGCCCTAGAGACATCTATTGGAAAACGGTGGAAGCAAAGTTGTAGACGTAATGTATTGGTAAAAAAAACATCATTGTCCCTTTCTTAGTGATGTCACGAACTAATGTAGTTTTCGGTAAAAAAACTAAGATTTCGGAGATACTCGCCCGCTTTAAAAACAGTTTTGTGTTTTAACAATTATTCGGGTTTTACTAGAAACGTTCAGAAACTAAGCTATTGATAGATACAGTACTCAGCTATATCTCAATTCTTCTTTTTATTAGCTTACCCTCATAGAGCTTAAACCACTGACCTTTTCTGGTGCTGGTGAAAATAGTGGGTAAAAACATCGAAGTTAAAATTTTAAATTCTTCTTAGACTCTACAAAATATACTGTCAATCGTACAAAATACACTTTGCTATCAAGAAGGAACATATAAGATTCTCAGTGTGCTTACCATAGAAATAAGGGAAACCACGTCCTAGACACTTTCCAATTTCATGAGCAGATCCTTCATGCAGGAAATATAAATTTTTGGTGGGTTTACCTGATGAGGTCGGACATATCCTGCGGAGTGGTATTTGGTATTTTTGAATACAGATCTTTCAGATCAGATTCAGTTCAGTATATTGTAATTTCATTTGATTACAATCTATAAATCGACGGCACTATAACTTTTATCAAAAGGAAAGTTTTGAGTTTTCTTGTCAAGAATATATGAGCACGCTGATAATTCAAAAGAAGAGGTATGCAAAATAATATTATTTAGAACAACAAGAGAAATATTTATATTCACAGATAGCCAAGCGGCTTTAAAATCACTAAAGTCTCTAAGGGTTTCTTTGTACTTGGTGCAGGAATGCCTTAGGCTGATAGTAGAATTAGCTTCCCATTTTACGATAAATATGCATGCCTTTAGCCACTTGTAAACACCTAATCGACAAATATGTCATAGAGTTGGCTGAGTCTCAATAAAAGTAATCTTCAATTGCTTAATAAAGCGATAAAAGTGGTCTAAATGGAATATGGGCCACAATTGACCGATTGTTGAAATTTAAAAAGAACGATATATGAGCTCACGTAGGAGTTCTAACGGGACACTGTTTGATTGGTAGGATTGATATAGGAGATACCATTCAAGTATTACTGCAGAAGCAGTCATGAAATATATTAAATAATATTTAATCTATAGTCTGGAAGCGTCGTTCGGCATCCACTATACCTAGCAGAAGAACTAATTGAGATCCTTTGTGCGATCTGATATATTATATTAATACTACAAATATGTAGATCATGGTCTCTGACATATTTCTGAGTAATCAATGAAATGGCAAGTTTCTTAAAAAAGCAGTTGGTAGGCGCGGGTTAGTGATCTACGATAAATATATGTAATAAAGAAAATGAGTCTGGTTAAAGGTCTTCGCGTACATTTTCTACGCTGAATTCATTCATTAATCGCTTCGCCGTCACATATTTATCTCCCCTATTTTCCAATCTCTCGCACACTAATCTCCAACGACGGAGTGCAAACACTAAAAACATAAGAATATAAAGTACGGTAAATGGCAGCTTGTGCATTCTGTTAGCGCAGCAAGCAGACATCATCAGTCATTACTATGCTAAAAGAGTGAACCTACCGCCGCTGAATTGCGCTCATTTTATACGCCGCCAACAGTGCCAACTTTTCAACCGAGCTCGTAGTCTCTGTGCTCGCATATGCCACGGCTCTAGCGTTGTTGCCTGCATGAGGAGAGGCGAGTTGGGAGGAGTGCGAACCGGCCCAGACCAGACCAATCTAATGCGCGCGCGGCACGATTCACAAGTTGTCGAGCAAAGTAGGTCTGCATTTTTAATAGCGAGCGTTGATTCTGATTGTCTTTTGCCTATGCATGTACTTAAATATGTATGTATGCATGCACTTTGTTGCATGCCATGCTTTAAAAATGCAGTTAGTCGGCGGTGTTGTCAATGCACGGTGCATGCGGTGGAGTGTGCTCACCATTTTATGTTTTGCCTCCATCTTTCCCCTTGTCACCCTTCATGGCGGCACACTGTGTGGCAAATGCGGATATGAATATAAATTGCGATTCTAGCTGCATGCATAGACCTGTCCCAGACTTCGACCGTCGTCTGCTCGTCACTCCAGCGACGGCAACTGTGGTAGTTTGATAAGTGGCAATGGTATAAATCATTGTTGAGTTCGCGGAGTGCAGCGTGTGGCTGAAGTGTTTTCCAGCAAATGAGTTGACGGCTTTGCACGCGAGCGAGCAACGTCGGTAAGAAGGAAAATAATACAAATATGAAGCCATTAACGCGGACGTGATTATTTTACTTGAAACTACATGGTTTTTGATGACAAATTTAACTTCAGTCTATGCTAAAATGTACAAAAGAAAGCAAATTAAATAAAATACATACAATGTATATATAGCTCCCAAGTTAGGTTAGCTGGAGTTTGACTCCGGGGCAATATTTCAATATAATAATTAACGCTTTGCTTAAGTGCCTACAGCTTCGAATATTACATTTTTGCAAGACTGAAATAATGTGTAGTAGACATATAATTTAAAATTTTATATTTATTTCTGATCGCTATTTCGGTTTTTATAATATTGGTTCTATTTGATATTGATATAGATATTTAAATAAATAAACTCTAAAATCCGATTCAGTTATTGTGGCCTCATGAGGATGGAAACTTAGGAAGTAGGTTGGTGGAGAGTCCTGTGTCGCCGGCCGATTACAATAGATTCATTGAACCATTTTGCCCTAGTCGTAAGAATCCTAATCTGTTTCCGTACTTTTTTATCGAAGTTGTTTGAAAGTAAGTAGAAATAATTATACCATTTTGGGCATGAGTTCGTCAATAATAAGGCAGAAATATCTTGGATCTGATACCGTCTGTCATTCAATCCAACTAGTGGAATTGAAATTTGTTGGCCCGACATATTTGTTATAAGCTTAATGCGCCTTATTGAATTATTGTACATCTAATTATCATATTTTATAACGATACCATTCTTCTTCGATTTCTTTATCAAGCTCTCCTTAAATTTTAAGCAAAACCATCTGAGAATATTACAAGTTAGCTCAGTAAGAAGTTAATCAATAATTTGTCTTAAGTATTCGGCGAATAACCAGTATGCATAAGCTTACCTAGAATACTGTTGGAACAACGCTTAGAATAAATCATAGTTAGAAAAAAAAAATTGACAAAAAAAAACGTTCAAGGTTCAATCTCCTAACTTTATGTTCTCTATACGCGCGGATAATCCACAGATAAAGACCATTCAACATTCGGTACTATTTGATATAGCAAATAGTTTGAAAGCTAAGTCTATATTAATTTAAAATTCTAATCGAGTGTGTTTTCAATGTCACGCCTTTCCAATTCATTTCAAATTCCAAAAAATTAACTCTCTCATTTTAGAATGAAAATCACAATCTTTAAATATTTATGTATAAATAGAACACTCCAGTACGGCTTTGCTGCCAATTTTGACAAAGGGCACAATTTTTCTTTAAGTTTCACCCCTTCGAACTCCCTTTACTGTTGCTTCAAAGGTTTCTTGGCAGCGCAGAATTTTGTAAATTGCCAAAGCAGACTCAATTTATTGTCAAATGTCGCCCCCTTTTCTTTGTGCATGTTCATCGTTTGCTGGCGCTGTCGTAGACGCAATCTTGCGCGGGATTTAGATTGTTTGACTTAACGAGGGGTCCTCTGATTCGCACCCACACCAAATCTGATGCACTTTCTTTATAGGCATTTCGAATGAATGATGTGTGTACTTTTCATACACATGTGTGGACTCAAATACATTGTATGTAAAAGTATTTACCCAACAAACCATATTTCCAGGGATTTTAATAGTGAATTAATCATTGAAAATGTGACAGCCAAACATCATTATTCCCGTTATTTTCGGTTGACTTTTGCAAAATAGCATATTTCGTAGGTCGACCTTCTCAAAAGTTGTAATTTTAATCATGGCGAGACAGTTTACGCATTCTATACACTCAGAATAGCTTGATTGTTATTTGCATCAAGAAGTTGTTAATGGATTGTTTGAATGATTTTTTTATTTTCTCTTTAGATAATCCTGATAGGTGTTAGGCTGCCAATGCGGTCGTACCTTTTCCACAGAGTTATTAATGTTTTTCTTCAAAATTAAAAAAAAAATAGGCCGTTTTTACCTGAACGAAACCCATGTAACTCATTATCAGAGCAAAGCAGGAATTATCCAACTATTTCTAAAGACACTTGCCTTTCGAATTGCATATTAATTCAAAGTTTGTGGTTCACTAGGTTGCTATATATGTATTTGCTCAAAGGCGGTCGTCATTCCTCTTTTTCTCGTGCACTTTTCGTCCGTACACATGCTGTGCGCCGATTTTGTAAGATGTGAAAAACTGCTTTTGTGCGAATTAAATCAAGCAAACAGTCATTGAAGGAAAAAGGCGCGTTATGCTGTTGGAATCGTCTATGCGCGGCATATTACGAGCATGTTAGCGCCCAGAATTCTGTACATTTCCTATATGAGCATATGAGCATATCAAGCGAGTGTAAAAATGGGGACCGATTCGTGTGTGTCGACAAACAATAAAATGTAAATCGCTTTTGAAAAATCAACCTACGCCTCAATACACGCTCACAAATGGGCATGAAAATGGCGCAGCGGAACCCTTTCAAATACATACACATATATGACTACATACATAAATAGATCAAGTAAAAACATAAAAGGTGGAAGGGATAAAGCGATCCGGAAGACGAGACGGGGTATAAAAGCCCACGATTGGTAATATATTTACACTAATATACATGTTCACATACATACATACATTTGTATATGAAAATTCGCAAAAAGAGAAAAAGAAGTAGCAGAATCCAATATCTAAAACATTTCGAATATATTTCGTATACGTTTTATGAGCATTAAGGAAGTGCAATCTGTAAATTTTATTGTCGAACTGTCGTATAGTTTAGATAACTACTGAAGTGTTTTATAACAGCCCTCTTCAATGTCTAGTATTAATTTCTATTCTCTATTTCTGGCTTTGAGATAATCTACCAAAAAATAGTATACAATGCATATTATGAAGGCAGAAAATTAAATATCAATGAAGCATAATTCTTGTATAAAAATCCTAAATAAATGTAGTGGATTTGCTGTCTAAAGAAGGCAGCTTCTTTAAAACCACATGATTTCGGGCTGAAATACAGTGTATTTTCCATTCAGTTTGAAGCTATCTTCTTATCACCATGAGTGATTTAATGCGAGGGACTCTTCTGCAAGATTTTAATTTAAATGAAATTTGGCAGAACTTCAAACTTTTTGAATATTATAAGTTAAAACAATTGTACAAGGCTCAAGGCGAGTGATCTGATAGGAAATTCTTTACACCCTCACTATCGTATATACCTCATTTAAATTTGAATTATGACTTATCAAGGACAATGCGTTCCGGCCTAAATAACATAAGTATGCTATAGATGAAACATTGGAATGCACTGCAAGGATTATGTCATGTTGATCGGTCAACATGATTGGGCTTTCTGCGCTTTCTCTGTTGTGTGCCAGGCGAATGGAGGCACATGTTCATGGAAACAAATCAGTTTGATAACTTCATGTTACAAGAGATCGAGAAAGATATGATCGGTTCCGCATGCTTTGAAAGGTTTACATTTCTAGAACTAGGGAGTCTGATAGACTGAATTAGTTTGTCTCATGTAAAACCGCGGAAAATCGGAATCTTAAATGATTTTCATTACATCTAACATATTTGATGCACTACACCTTAAGATATTAACATTAGTAAAGTCTTTTTATCAGCATCTTGGTACAAGGGAACTGTGGAACGGCATCTCAAACTCAATGCGTACCGCTGCAGCCTAAAGAATTGGATTTCGGCAACGACAAAAAACGAGCTGGTACGATGAGGATTGCCGTCTCGCAGCGGAGAGAAAACAGACTGCCTACCTTGCAACGTTGCAAACGACCACAACACGTGCGGGATTGGATAGATACCAAGAGCTGAAGAGGAAAGCGAGACGCATTTGCAAACAAAAAACAAATAGTCCGAAATGCGTGAGTATGAAAAATTGAAGCGACTTAACGAAGGTTTAAAAACCGGAGCATCCTCATGTAGAGACCAAGATGGTAATCTGGTAAACGATGTCCTGGAAATAATGGGATTATGGAGGGAACACTTCTCCGACCTGCTGAATGGCAGTGAAAGTACAACACCAGGAGATGACGAACCCGATTCCCCAATCGTTGACGATGGAACAGATGTTCCATTACCCGACCAAGAGGAAATTCGAGTAGCAATTACCCGCTTGAAGAACAACAAAGCAGCGGGGGCCGATATATCACCGGTCGAGCTATTCAAATACGGCGATACGGCTGATTGGACCTTATCAGTGTGGCTTTAGACCGGGAAATCCACAACTGACCAGATATTCACCATGCGCCAAATCTTGGAGAAGACCCGTGAAAAGAGGATCGACACACACCACCTTTTTGCCGATTTTTAGGATGCTTTCGACAGCACGAAAATGAGCTGCCTTTATGCCGCAATGTCTGAATTTGGTATCCCCGCAAAACTAATACGGCTGTTGAAAGTTGAAAGAATCACTCTTGCCAACAGGTGCTACTTTGGACTGAGTAGGCAATTGAAAAGTAAAGTCCTCTCTCGACGAACCAAAATCAAACTCTTCAAGTCGATTATCATTCCCGTCCTGCTTTATGGTGCAGAAGCTTAAACGATGTCAACATCAGATGAGACGACACTAGGAGTTTTCGAGAGGAAAATTTTGCTCAAGATTTATGGTCCTCTAAACATTGGCAACGGCGAATACCGCAGACGATGGAAAGATGACCTGTACGAGTTATACGACGACATTGACATAGTTCAGCGAATAAAAAGACAGCGGCTACGCTGGTTAGGTCATGTTGTCCGAATGGACGAAAACACTCCAGCTCTGAAAGTGTTCGATGCGGTACCCGCCGGAGGAAGCCGAGGAAGGGGAAAGCCTCCACTCCGTTGGAGGAACCAAGTGGAGAGCGACCTGGTTCCACTTGGGATCTGCAACTGGCGCCGAACTGCGAAGGAGAGAGAGAAGTGGCACACTATCGTCGATTCGGCTATAACCGGCTAAACGGTTGCAACGCCAATCACATACATACAAAGTCTTTAAATAAAAATCATTACATTTATACTGTACTACTGAATATATCATCTTATATACGGAATACACGACTTAAGATATACATATTGGTAATCCTGATTTTGTACTTGTATCGCGAAATGCGGTCAGATATTTATTATTATCAGATGTCCTTATAAAAGCATTCAATTTCAAATATTTTCATCAAAGATTTCTGTATTCATGTTTGTCATGCTTAAGCGATTATAGCTTGAAACAAGTAAGAAAAGGCTAAGTTCGGGTTCAACAGAACATTTTATACTCTCGGTATATGGTATATTGGCTGAAGTAAGCTTATAAGCTATTAAGGCCATCGTATATTTGAAAATCTTATAATTAGCTATATGAGAGCTAGGGGAAATTATGACCTGATTTTAACCATTTCTGATACAGAGACATACTATTAGAAGAAAAAGATTTCCTCTGAATTAAATTAAGATATCTGAGAGATTTACCGATATTTTCTCTGAAAAATGACCATAAGGCAATGAGTTCTTCATATTCGATATCCATTTGAATTGAAAAGTTATAGCTCGATTTCGACAGTTTTTCACAAGTGATGCCACAGATCATATACAGTATTTGTGTAAAGTTTTATTCCACTATATTCATTGGTTCCTTATATATATATTATAAAGGGAAGAAATAAGATGGAATTCAAAATTGAGTTATATGGGAAGTTGTCGTAGTTGTGAACCGATTTCATCCATTTTCTACACACCTGTCAACAGGGTGTCAGGAAAATATTATATACTGAATTTCATTGAAATCTGTCGAGTAGTTCCTGAGATATGGTTTTTGACCCATAAGTAGGCGATGCCAGGCCCATTTTTCATTTTTTTTTTTAATCTGAGTGCAGCTTCTTTCTGGTATTTATTCTGTAAAATTTAGTGTTTCTGACGTTTTTCGTTAGTGAGTTAACGCACTTTTTGTAATTGTCAACCTATCCTTTGTATGGGATGTGTACGTGGTTATTATCCGATTTGACTAAAAGAAACGACTGCAGAATGTTTGGTTTAAATAGCTTTATTGGTTTGCGAGATATGTACAAAAAACCTATTTGGGGCGGGACCACGCCAACTTCCCCAAAAAAATTACATCAAAATATGCCCCTTCATAGTGCGATCCTTTGTACCAATTTTTATTTCCATAGCTTTATTTATGGCTTAGTTATGACACTTTATGTGTTTTCGGTTTTCCCCATTTTGTGTGCGTAGCAGTGGTCCGATTTTGCCCATCTTAGAAAGCAAACTTCCTATGGTGCTAAAAAAGTGTTCCAAGTTTCATCAAGATATATTAATTTTTGTTCAAGTTACAGCTTGCACAGACGGACGGACGGACAGACAGACATTCGGATTTTGACTCGCCTCGTCGCCCTGATCACATTGGTATATATAACCCTATATCTAACTAGTTTAGTTTTGGGTGTTACAAAAAACAGTTATGTGAACCAAACATAATACTCTGGTGCTGGTGAGCAACCCAGTTCCAACACATATTTCTCCCTAAACATGCTGGACTTGTTCCTATATATCGGCTGCCCTAAGCTGTTGACGATAACTTTTAAATCAAATTCGTTAAACCAGTGATTGGAAAGGAGTATTCTAAAGAGATCTTTTAACTTTTCGACTTAATTTGAAGTACTGGACTAGGTTAAACAAAGTCAACTGTCAGTATTGGTCTCATAAGAGACGGTCGTATCTCTTTGTTAATTTCATAACTGTATAAGTTTCTAACAATAATAATCGTAATAACACTGATATACATAAGTAAAGGGCTTAGTAAAAAATACGTGTTTCAATAACCTATAATACACAGCACTCCGCTCTCTTGTGTTCTTTTATCCTCCACCGTTTCTTTTTCGTTTTTCCCACCAGCCCACAAGCCACACATATGTAGATAATGAATGAATAGAAACAACAAATATGGAACGAAAGACTTGGTGGAGCAGGCGAATGCCAGAACGAAGGTAAGCCTTGAAGTGACGGCGTGTTGTGTGTGGCACGTTATTGTGGCATGCATATTTCATGTAAGTAATTCAAAGGAGCGTAAGAAATCTATAAAAAATTCATGTAAAATCAATATGAGAATCGCATGCCTGCTGAGAGCATGCTTGAACGAGCTGCTGTGAGTTAGAAGCGGCGTGTTGGGAGTTGAAGGGCCAACATACCCATAAGTATGTATGTGCCGGCGAGAAAAGAGATTTTGGTATGCGCTTATGGTGCTCATAAGACCTAATATGCGCCATATAATGCCTATTCGGCTGCCTAAGCAGTTATGCGTACACACATACTACATTCATATGTTCTCTCATATATCCAGATGAAAGTGAGTACGGACACCGGCTGGTTTGCATTATTTGTTTACGTTTATTTGCAACATTTCTACTGATGATATGCAACAAAATTTGTGGAATGAAAGAATTATAAAACCCACAGCAATAATAAAAATATGGTGAAGGCACTCACTCAATAGTTTAAATATAACTCTCAAGCGTCTAAGTTTACATGTGTGTCTGTGAATATGTATTGTTTGTGTAATGAAAACAACAATCGCGTTTAGGCAACAAGCAAGCCACCGGATTCAATTGTGCACGTCCTTACTTATGTACATGCATATGTAATTGTTGCACAAACAAAGACGTTACGAAAGGACAACAGCAGGGCGATACGAGCGTACATGCTGACGCTGAAAGCAGTAACCGCACGCTTGACTTAATTTTGTCGTCCTATTTCCCATTATTCTGCTTTCTGTGCCATTCTATGCGGCGCTTCTCTCCGTTCGGTGGTTGTGTGTTGTGTTTGTGGCAACATTCACTGTCGGACGCAGTCAAAATATGTCAGCGACGCTTGCTCGTGTGTGTTGCAGACAGAATAAATATTTTTCATTTCGTTTATATAAAATTTGCGACATGAATTTGCATTTTTAATTTTCTCTGTTATTGCAAATTACTTAAAATACATAGATACTTAACGTGACATGGATTTCTGGAACACTTGATGCGGGTGTCATAATAATTTATGCCATTTATTTTACGATATTGTGATATTATTATAATTTCTGAAGGCTTAATCTGACAACACTATAATGGTTGAATTGGAAAATGAGAAAGCTATCTTTGACTTTGACTACACCACCATTATACTAGCACGAAACTTAACTGAAAAACTAATTTTAAAGAACGAGTATAAATCTTTAGCCTCAGTAGAAATTATGTACCAATTTACTTCCTAATTTACAGCTACTGTATTTCAAATACCGGAATACCGTTGAAAGTTTCGTGATTATGTAAAAAACTAGACTAATGGCTTTCTATAAAGGGATTGTGAGTGTTAAAATATCGTTATATGTCTTCTCTTTTATTTTTTTACAAGAAGTACACATAAGTCAGGAATACTTACAGATAAAAAAATTGCAGAGCCGGCATCTCAAATGTCAGGTTTTAGAAGAGGCCTAGGGTCAAGCAAAGGTTCTCAAAACTCTAGATCATTGATTTATAGAAATTAACGGGAGAGCTAATTCAAGCAATAGCTCATATGAAAGAATCGATGATTTTTGGATCCACTTTGAGGTGTGTTTGAAATAATCAAGGGAGAACTTGTCTGGTCCAAAGACAAGAAGAAAAAATCAAATTCAAATTCGTGTCTAAAAAAAATAATGAAGAAAAGTGTCCGGAAGACCACTATTACAACGAATTGGGTTCTTGACCAACATGTAACAATGATTGGGTAACAAGTAATAATATCTGCCACAATTGAGGCACTCCAACTTCCTTGTGAGTAACAAGCGTAAACTCTACCCTCGTTGTCGGTTCTCTATACACAAAACTTTCGATGCACCGTCAGAGCTTTGAAATCAGCATTTATGGATTTGTGGATTAGCACGTAACAATAAACGGATTAATGGGAAACCGTAAGCCATTTTGCCACAAAGTCAACTTTTACTACCATAGGTCCAATATTGCGCGAACCAAATATTTTTAAGAGAATTCGCATTTACAGTTAATATTTCATTTAATGTATTTACAGTTAATATGATGATTTTTCAGTTATATTTCAATATTTAGTGGGATTTCAAACCTAACACTATAGCCGATTATTATTGAAATTATACACTTAAGTGGTCAAAGGACATATTAACCTACCAAACGCCTTGGCACTGATAAATCCAGAACGCATAAATATACATACATATACATATGTACATACATATGTATACATACATATACATATGTACATACATATGTATACTTCAATTCATGAGCTGAAACATGCGAATCCCTTGCTCAGCTTTTGTCAATACATTCTTATTGGGTTCATCGATCGCTATTTGCTTTGACATAGAGATTTACTCTAATACATATGTATAATATAATATACGTATGTATGTAGACATATGCAGTTATGCAGATACACGTGTTGGTGTCAATTTGTATGAATGCCAGTAAAAGTAAACCAAGTCACCCAAATTCACTTCGACTTCATTTCGCTCATTTCAAATTACTCGCAGTCAACATCGAAGCAAATAAACTCCATAAATTTGACGCTTTAACCGCAATTTTCAGTGTCGAGTAAATAACAATCAAAAAGGCAAAAGTACCGAAGGGAGCGTAAAAGCGCTAGAGAGAGAGAAAGAGAGAATGAGAGGCGGTTGTCTTTTCACGCGCTGGACGCAACCTTTCCGAACAAACTGAAGTAGAAATCCGTAGGTTCTCATACTCGGCCATAAAACATAAACATTAATTGTACACAGCATAGCATAGCAAGGCATAGATACAACAACGCAACCATAATCATAAACACAACACAAGCAACAACAACAATAGCGATAACAACAACAACGATAACTGGCTTGCGTGTGTAACATGAGTGGCACTGGTGAGTTGAGCCGCAGTTCAATAAACACAAACAAAGTAGCGCATAAAATCTGATTATCCAGCCTGCCTGTCATTGCCGCCTTCAAGGGTAACAAAATCAACAAAGGTGCACACAAAACACACACACAAGCACGCACAGTTGAGCGCAACACAATATTGCAACAACAATAACGCCACCACCGCCATTTGTAGCGTTTACATTGAAATCGACGCGGGCATACACGGTCATATCCTCCGCTAACTGCTGCCGCTTTATTACATGGACCGCCCCGCTCACCGCGCTAGCAGCCTTTCCACTGTCTGCTGAAGTGTTTTTAACCGGCAGGCAATTTGTTCTCATACGGCTGTTAGACTGCCGCTCTGAGCGGCGTGGCCGAAATTGGCTCTTGCCAAACCGAAAATGCGCCATCCGACCGTCACATTCCAGCACTCGGCCAAATTACATGTTAATAAATATATACATACGTTGTATAAGAAAGCCGACCATGAGTATATTTTATCAAAGAGAGAAAAACACTCGTCGGTAAAAAAGCGCATGTCCTGTTTATCATTTATGGAGAGCGCAGAGTCAAATGAGCGTAAAAGATGTTAGCGCGTAACATGGGCAGTGAAGCAGCGGCTGTAAAATAACAGCGTTGGGCTACGTGTCCTCGAGGATCAAGAACAGTTTAGGAACACATATGTACATACATATACACTTTTTGTAACTTTATGAAATATTTCCATATTTTGTATGCTAAGCGCACGTTAGAGGCTCTCACTTTAACCATCTAAGTGTTTTACATCACGTCTCGCAACAAAAGTTGCTAAAAGAGTATATAGTTTAGTCCACATTACGGTTGTTTGTAAGTTCTAAAACTAAACGAGTTAGATATAAGGTTATATATACCAAAGTGATCAGGGTGACGAGTGAAGTTCAAATCCGTCTGTCCGTCCGTCTGTGCAAGCTGTAACTTAAGTAAAAAATGAGATATCTTAATGAAACTTGGAACACGTGTTCGGAATTGGACCACTGCCACGCCCACAATATGGTGATAACCGAAACCACATAAAGAACAATAACGAAGCCATACAAAAAGCTATGAAAGTAAAATTTGGTACAAACGATTGTTCTAGGAAGGGGCATAGTTAGATGTAATTTTTTTGGGAAAGTGGGCAGCCCCTACTAAGTTTTTTGTACATATCTCGTAAACTACTAAAGCTA
This sequence comes from Zeugodacus cucurbitae, assembly GCF_028554725.1. Lineage (NCBI taxonomy): Eukaryota > Metazoa > Arthropoda > Insecta > Diptera > Tephritidae > Zeugodacus > Zeugodacus cucurbitae. The sequence goes on from NC_071670.1 coordinate 19,605,610, forward strand.
TATCAACGAAATATTCAGGTGTCGTTTTTTTTTATCTAAAAATGGAGGAAATCGGATTATAACCACGCCCACCTCTCATACAAATGTTATGTTGAAAACTACTAAAAATGCTTTAATTTGGTAAGGAAAATCAAGAGAAACCTTAAATATCATTATAAAGAAGGTACAGAAGAGCTGCACTCAAAATAGTATACAAAATTTTAAATGGGCGTGGTTCCGCCCACTTATGGGTCAAAAACCATATCTCCGAAACTATTCAACCAATTTCAACGAAATTCGGTTTGTAATATTTCCCTCCCAATTATATGTAGTGAAAATAGTCCAAATCGGTTCACAACCATGCCTACTTCCTATATACCAGAACTTTGAAGTCGATCTGAACCGTTTACTTTACAATATATAAAGTAAGCACTAGTGAAGATATCGGAACAGAACTTTGCACAAATATTACATTTATAGTGTGGTATCGCCCTTTTAAAAATCGTCAAAATCGGACCATAAATTTTCAAGGCCCCGTACATCGAACATGAGGATGTCAGGGCTTCTAATTTTTTTTTACCGGAAATATAAGTAAGTCTCTCAGATAGTTTGAAGAAATTCATAGGGAATATCTTTCATTTAATAATATGTCTTCTTCTTCTTCTTCTTGACTGGCGTAGACAGCGCTTACGCGGTTATAGCGGAGTCCAAAACAGCGCGCCACGTATCCCTCCTTCTGGCAGTTTGGCGCCAATTGGTTATACCAAGCGAAGCCAGGTCCCTCTCCACCTGGTCCTTCCATCGGAGTGGAGGTCTCCCTCTTCCTCGGCTTCCACCAGCGGGTACTGCATCGAATACTTTCAGAGCTGGAGCACTTTCATCCATTCGAACAACATGACCTAGCCAGCGTAGCCGCTATTTTTTTATTCGTTGGACTATGTCTATGTCGTCGAATAACACATACATCTCATCGTTCCATCGTCTGCGATATTCGCCGTTGCCAATGTTTAAGGGACCAAAAATCTTCCGCAAAACCTTTCTCTCGAAAACTCCTAGTGCCGTCTCATCGGATGTTGACATCGTCCACGCTTCTGCACCGTAAAGTAGGACGGGAATGATGAGGGACTTGTAGAGTTTGGTTTGTGTTCGTCGAGAGAGGACTTTACTTTTCAATTGCCTACTTAGTCCATAGTAGCACCTGTTGGCAAGAGTGATTCTGCGTTGGATTTCCAGGCTGACATTGTTATTGCTGTTAATGCTGGTTCTCAGGGAGACGAAATTATCTACAACTTCAAAATTATGACTGTCAACAGTGACGTGGGAGCCAAGACGCGAATGCGCTGACTGTTTGTTTGATGACAGGAGATATTTCGTCTTGTCCTCGTTCACCACCAGACCCATACGCTTCGCTTCCTTATCCAGTCTGGAAAAAGCAGAACTAACGGCGCGGTTGTTGTTTCCAATGATATCGATATCATCGGCGTACGCCAGTAGCTGTACACTCTTGTAGAAGATTGTACCTTCTCTATTTAGCTCTGCAGCTCTTATAATTTTTTCCAGCATCAAGTTAAAGAAGTCGCACGATAGTGAGTCACCTTGTCTGAAACCTCGTCTGGTATCGAACGGCTCGGAGAGGTCCTTCGCGATCCTGAGCTTTTGGTGTTGCTCAACGTCAGTTTACACAGCCGTATTAGTTTTGCGGGGATACCAAATTCAGACATCGCGGCATAAAGGCAACTCCTTTTCGTAATGTCGAAAGCAGCTTTAAAGTCGACAAAGAGATGGTGTGTGTCGATCCTATTTTCACGGGTCTTCTCCGAAATTTGGCTCATGGTGAATATCTGGTCTGTTGTTGATTTTCCAGGTCTAAAGCCACACTGATAAGGACCAATCAGTTTGTTGACGGTGGGCTTTAGTCTTTCACACAATACGCTCGACAGAACCTTATAAGCGATGTCGAGGAGGCTTATCCCACGGTAATTGGCGCAAATTGTGGGGGTCTCCCTTTTTGTGTTCTGGGCAAAGTACACTGAGATTCCAATCGTCAGTCATGCTTTCTTCCGACCATATTCTGCAAAGAAGCTGATGCATGCACCTTATCAGCTCTTCGCCGCCGTATTTGAATAGCTCGGCCGGCAATTCATCAAAACATCTTGTTGTTCTTCAAGCGGGTAATTGCTATTCGAATTTCTTCACTGTCGGGCAATGTAACATCTGCTCCATCGTCGTCGATTGGGGAATCGGGTTCGCCATCTCCTGTTGTTGTACTTTCACTGCCATTCAGCAGGCTGGAGAAGTGTTCCCTCCACAAACTCAGTATACTCTGGTCATCAATAACTAGATCACCTCTGGGGGTCCTACAGGAGTGTGTTTCAGTTAGTGTGGAAAAAGTCGATAAAAAGAGGGCAGGAGTGTAGATATTCTTTAATTAATTATCCGATTCAATTAGTGTCACTTCAGGGGTTCCACAGGGTAGTCATCTCGGCCCGATTCTGTTCTTGTTGTTCATCAATGATATACCTTCAGTAATTAAGTTTTCAGAAATTTTATTATATGCGGATGATGTAAAACTTTTTAAATCATATACTTCTCATAACGAAAGGACTGAGTTGCAATTGGATTTAAATAATTTAGTTACTTGGTGTCACAAAAATGATATGCCACTGAATCTTAAAAAATGTAAAACGATGTGCTTTTCCCGTAGAACTGTTGATCTTTCCCCCTATGTAATAAATAACTTCAGTTTAGAGCAAGTTTTTAGCTTTGTTGATTTAGGAGTTAATATGGACCCTAAACTAAATTTTAATTCTCATGTAAATTCAATTGTCTTAAAAGCTAAAGGTGCTCTTAGCTTTGTTAAACGTTGGTCTAAAGAATTTAGTGATCCGTATATTACTAAAATTCTTTTTACAACATTGGTAAGGCCTATATTGGAGTATGGTTCTGTGGTATGGAATCCTAGCTATCAATCCCATTCTGATAAGCTTGAGTCCGTTCAAAAACAATTTTTACTTTTTGCTTTAGGCCACTTACATTGGGATTCAAGATTGAATCTTCCCCCGTATACTAGTCATTTAAAACTTATAAATCTTCCCACACTCACTAGTCGCAGAGAAATGCTAGGTATAATATTCCTAGTAAAACTTCTGAATGGTTTAGTTTGTAGTTCATTCCTTTTGTCTGATATTAAGTTTAATGTCCCATTGCGTTCATCCAGGCAGTTTAGACCATTATTTCTAAAATCTTCTAGAACAAATTTTGAGTTAAATGAACCATTCTGCCGAATATGTCATGATTTTAATTCGCATTCCAGCACATTTGATCCATCTGACTCAATATTTAGCATCAAAAAAAAACTATTTTGTCTTCTCTTAATAAGTGATATTCAGAAATTTTTAACTTTTTGTTTTTTTTTTTCATTTTTAATTCTCAGCTGTTGAAATGTTTGTTTCTGTAGCTGAGCAGTTTGAGAACCGGATGCTTAAAAATCTCTTGCCTTTCTAGACTCGGCAAATTCCGCTCGTATGCGGACTGCGCCCCACGCGTCGGTTGGGCGGGAGGAGGGTAATCGTTTGGGTTAATAATAATTTGGTTAGTTGTAGGGTTTTTTGCTTATTAGGTTGCGCTTGAAATTATGAGGGGTCCACTATAAATAAGTCAGTTAATCTAGTAAAGAATACTAAATATAGACTTCTAGTTAAATAAGTAAAAATATTAAAAAAAAAAATCTTCTAGTTCAATAAATCACTCATTCATACTCATTCAAGCTCGTAAGTGCAATCGACGTTTTTAATTGATTTATTGCCGAGTCAGCTATCGACGTCATCGGCATCTTTAAATTATTCTTTTGTTCATTCAATGAATTGTTTGGACATCGATTTACTCTAACATTCATATTTGATTGAATGGTTATGAATGGTTGACAGTCGTATTTGCGCTGAATGATAGTTAGAGCTTATAAATTGTTGGAAAAATCATTACCTGTAAAGTGCTTTGACGGTATTCCAACTGAATTGCGATATGACTGAAAATGATTGAGTACAGCAAAGGATTAATTGGCAATTCATATTTGCGAGTATGTTAAACGGTTCAATTTTTGGAAGTGCTTAATTGTATTGCAAAACCAGACTTTGTAGGTGTCTGCATGAACATGAATGTAGGTATATGAAATTGACAGCTATTTGATTTCGAAACGCATAGAACTTCAAATACTTAGTGGTTATTGAAGCTTTTGATTGATAATTTTATGGTAAATGATATTAGTATAAATAGTAATGCCGAAGTTTTTAATGTACAGTTAATATAATATGGGAAATAATTACTTTAATTTTAAATGTGGGTGTTATAAATCTGTTGAATGGGAGATAAAACGTAAATCCTTTATTTTTGAATTATTATGTACATATTATGGTATGGACTCTGTTGCAATCTTATCTAGCATCCGTACAGCCTAGTTGTCTTTACTTTTAACCTGCTTGTAATTATTTAGTTGTAATTTAAGTACTACAAGCCTATATAAATTAAAAAAAAAATTATAAAATTTACTTTAAGAACCATTTTCGAATTCTCAATCTAAATACAGTGGAACTTCTATAACTGGAATCACCATAATCTACAAACAACTTCATTCCTTGTTATTTATTTAAACTTTTTTTGGTCCGCTCCTTTTTTGCTATGGTAGTCATGAAGGAAAATAGTCTCTATCAGCTGACCAAGGCCGTTCAAAACTTTCAAAGACTGTTTGAAGCTATAGATGGTAGGGAGCATCTCAGGTTTGGAACAACACCAGTGCAGGGTGTTTCACAAACTAAAAGATTCGAGTTTCGGAAGAAAAAAATAAGAAACGTGTGACGTGTTGAAGAATCAGCCATTGATGGTGGAAACAAGAATTCAACAATGTCCCTAGAGAAAGAGTCGTTATCCCATTTGGCAGAAGAAAACACATGCTAGTCCTAAGAACTAGTGGCAAAGAAATATCCAAATTCAATTAGATCAAATATCTAATCCGCAAACACTTGAGGCACTACGTTCCATGTAGAAACTATGGGAAAATATATCTAAGCCTCAAACTAAATGTAAGACTTCGTTTTAAAAGACCTGTTAAGTTAACCATACTTAAGACCAAAAAATCACTGATGGTGTGGTACGAATAGTTATCCGAAAAGTTGTTCGTGCATCGAATGCTCCAGTGATAATAATCATCTTTCGAGAGAGACAGGCACTGGCTTCACACTAATGGTTTGTGCTACGCAAAACATCTATTGAAAGGTACAAACTGAAAGTGTTCAAATAATTAGGCAACATTGGTATTTAAATATGGAAATAATCGTCCGGTTCAGTTTCTTTTTTGCGAATAATTATGTTTACGGGGTTGCCAATCGTGAATGTGGTGAGTGAAAACTTTCCCTGTCATTTATAAATCACTCAGTAGGGTGGTTCTGACAAATTTTGATATCCGTCTGAAAATACATCCACACATATGTACATGCAGCTATAAAAGTTTACCTTCTAACAGATTTACCTATTTTAATAAGTGTAAATATGTATTTCTGGCGTTTTTCACTTGTTCACCGTTATGTACGGCATTTATTGAAAAACTCCACCGAATATTCACCGACTGCGCATATGTATTTGTCCGTACACTTTTACGACAGGATGAATCACACAATGGTGCCATCATCATCACTCATAAGTCCTTACATCATGCGTTTATCCTGTGAGTCCAAAATCCATTGTAGCTTACTAACCTACTTAGAGCGCCACACATTGATACACACACTACCCCATACGAGTATATACCAATGTATCTATGTGTGCGCAATAATAAACAACGAGGAACAAATTTCATTGACGTGAGAACATAAAAATGTGCATTACCCGAAAGGACTGAGAGAAAACACAAGGACTCAAATCATTGACATAAAACCCAATATTGAGCTGAGGCATGATAATAAATTCCGCTGTTGCACGATACAATATTCCACACACCGTTGCCATGTTGCCAAAAAGACATAAAATCAGAATCATTGAATCAGAGGTGAGTTGAAGCAGCAGGCACATTAATCTGAGCGCGCGATGCTGAGCGACAGCTCAAACCGAGAGTTAAATGGTTGCACAGACAGTGGTTGTACTAGTTGGTTGAAACATCTTTGGCGGCATTTGGGAGTGTTATCCATTGTACGAAATTTAGGATGTGTTAAGGTCGAGTTGTAATGGAAGCTTCGAAAGTTGAAGTAGTTTCGTGCTTCTGTCTTATTAAAATAATTTCCCACGAATTCTAAAAACGCTTCTGATCGCCGTTGAGACGTGTATCGTGTGGTACGCAGACCGATCTCATTCTTGCTTCATTTTTATACTCTCGCAACAAATGTTGCTAAAGAGAGTATTATAGTTTTGTTCACATAACGGTTGTTTGTAACACCCAAAACTAAACGATTTAGATATAGGGTTATATATACCAAAGTGATCAGGGTGAAGAGTGGAGTTCAAATCCGAATGTCTGTCTGTCCGTCCGTCCGTCCGTCTGTGCAAGCTGTAACTTGAGTAAAAATTAAGATATCTTGATGAAACTTGGAACACATATTCCTTGGCAACATAGGAAGGTTGCTTTCGAAAATGAGCAAAATCGGACCACTGCCACGCCCACAAAATGGCGAAAACCGAAAACACATAAAGTGTCATAACTAAGCCATAAATAAAGCTATGAAGTAAAATTTGGTATGAAGGATCGTACTATGAAGGGGCATATTTGGATGTAATTTTTTTGGGGAAGTGGGCGTGGCCCCGCCCCTTACTAAGTTTTTTGTACATATCTCGCAAACCAATAGAGCTATATAAACCAAACTTTCTGCCGTAGTTTTTTTTAGCCATTTCCTAATACAGTCTAAAAATGAAAGAAATCGGATCATAACCACGCCCACCTCCCATACAAAAGTTAGGTTGAAAATTACTAAAAGTGGGTTAAGTCATTAACGAAAAACGTCATAAACACTAAATTTCACATAAGAAATGGCAGATGAAAGCTGCACTCAGATTATTTTACAAAATGGAAAATGGGCGTGGCGTCGCCCACTTATGGGTCAAAAACCATATCTCAGGAACTACTCGACCGATTTCAATGAAACTTGGTTTGTAATAGTTGCCTTACATCTCAATGATATGTTGTGAAAATAGGCCAAATCGCTTCACAACCACGACTACTTCCTATATACCAGAACTTTGAAGACGATCTGAATCGTTAACTTTACATTATATAAAGTAAGAACTAGTGAAGATATCGGTGCAGAACTTTGCACAAATACTATGTTAATAGTGTGGCAGCCCCATTCTAAAAATCACTGAAATCGGACCATAGGTTGTCAAGGCCCCATATATAGAACACGAGGACCTCGGTGCTTCTAACCTAATATTATGGTTTCCAAATTTCAATGGACCGTATACAATATATATGACGAATATGTGGGTCAAATTGTGTATTATATAATATAAATAAAGTTAAATATATAAATTGCGAGAATATAAAATGTTCGGTTACACCCGAACTTAGTCCTTCCTTACTTTTTCGAAATATCTTTGGCTCTTTGAGTTTAATAATGAGTTATAATGTCACGGAAAGATCCTTTTTTGGACACATCATCGGAGATCAACGGCTGAGTTATCGAAATTTTTAAATAAAAATTTATACAAGTAAAAATCTTTATAAAATTGTTCGCACCAAAATCGTTGCCTTCGTTTTTTTTTGCATTTCATTTTCAGCGCATCCCGAAATTACAAGCAGCGCCACAATTTCATCATCCGATGCCATAACGTCCGCTCACTTCAAAGAATGCAACGAAAATGTATGAGCAACTTGTCGCGTAAGTGTATAGGGAACTGACTTGCGACCCGGTATGCATAGATGTCTACAAGTGTATTTGCCGCTTAAGGCTTCTTTCTATTAATTTTGCTTTAGTTATTAGGTTTGAAACCCAAGATTTTCCAGCTAATAATTACGCACCGCAGTATGCAACTAACGTATTGACCGAAATCATGACTGTACTTTTCAAAACTTTGGGTGAAACTAAATACTTTTACTTTAGACTCTGTATCACGTGGTACAGCGTTTAATTAAGGCGTTACAGTGATTTTACGGCATCAAAAAAATTATTTTTGTTATAGTCTTATAAAATTGTAAATTTCTCTAGAATAGGTCTTAAAATTTTCAAGTCTGATGAAGTTTTACGCTCTAGCGTTGCTTTAACGGATTAGGTGGGTTCCAAGATTTCAAAATTTTAAGAAAAAAACGTGTCTTAAACGCAATATGTTTAAAATATTATCCAAAAATATCAAATCGGTCCGACTAATATTCTAAGAGATATACCCTTTGGAAGTTCCCCTTATCAGGCCACGTTAGTGTGAATTTAAATCTTTAAACGAATTTATCTCAAAACTAATTTTTCAAGTCGGTGGACACGATATCTCATAAAGTTATGAAACGATTTTGTTCTAATTTCGCACACATCTTTGTATGAACATTATCTAGTTAATGAACAAAGGATTTTTTTTATTTTATCTATTACTTTCAATCCAATATATTGCAAAAAGTTTACCAAAAAGTAAGGTTTTTATTTCAATTGCCACAAAATTTTAGGCGCATTTTGCAAAAACCTCTGCCTAAATTAAATTTTCATGTTTTTGTCCTTTGACAAAGTTCTAGAGTTAACTAAATACGTATTTTTTATTTTCACCACAAGTGATGTTGCTAGGAGTTATGTTGTAATGTTGCGATTTTTTTCCTCAAAAATTTCAATCATTCCTATTTATCACAATAAACAGTTTTAACCAAAAACTTCACTTTTTTAATTATTGAAAATAGACCTTTTCCATTGGACGAAACCCAAATAACTCCTTAAATAATTTGGAGCACCAAACTAATGCTTTATTTACAACCCGAAAGAAGGACCGTATGTGAGTCAATTAAAGTATTGTCGGCAAAGCTTGATGGAACCTCTTAAATTTGTTGGATGAAACTTGATATGACGCCGGAGCCAAAGTATTATTTATACAATTTTGTAATGAACACAGCTAGAAAAGTAATTTGTAAGTTCTGCGAATTTATATACACCATACATATAGATGTGCATATGTATGCCTGCCAATTGCAACATTACATATGTATGTATGTTAAAACATGCCCCGCTAGTCAAAGCAACGGCATGTCTAAGGAAAAGTAGATTTTTGGAGCAAATCCGTTTGGCTAAAATCCGGATGTGGCCACAATTCGCCACTGTCATTGCTGTATCCGTGAGGGCGAGTGTGTGTGCACTTGATGGATGCCTCTACATTGTGCTTACACACATTAATACATGCATGTTAAGTCTTGTACGCATACAAACATACATATATGTGTGGTGCCGTGTGTGTCCTGCCCGCTTTGGCCCTCCCTGGCACAATATAATCTATGGCTTTGTTTGCACAAAATATGACTATGTGTAAGGACATAAAGTCCTGCTTGCAGTACACCGTCGAACAATGCCGGCAAAAACCTACACACGCGAAACCACAAAAGAAAATGAAAGCACACATACTAAACGCAATAAAAACAACAACGGCGATGGAAGCAGTGTCGACAGGCCTACTGCCATATTCACTAGCACTGACTGAGCGCAAATCGTCGACAATGGTGCTGAGCGCGAGGACATTCTGAGCCGAAGCGGGGTTGGGGGCGGAGTGGTGTGTCAGCGCACATAAAAACACATACTTTTATTGATTTTCATTGAAAGTAAAGGACGAAAAAATAGATAAATAAATGGCATAGAAGGCAGAAAAAATGCATAAAACGAAAGACAGAAGTACAAAATGAAATGTACTCTATACCATATATATATATATATGTATGTACATATGTTTGCTTTGAATGTATGCTGAAAATGAAAACGCAAGAGCAAAGCAGACCTGAACCTTTCGAGGAGCAATGAGCACGAAAACACATTGAAAGTGGAGCAACAAAAACATTAACAACAACAAAAAGACAGCACAATCACAGGGAATGCGAGGACTACATACATACATGCAGACAGCAACAAAACTGAACGTGGCAAAAACAACACAACAAACCGGTAATATCAGCCATCAGGCGTCAGGTGCTCGCCACTCGGCACTCTCGACACTGACTGCTGCGGCGCAGGAAGCGAGTTTGGGTGCTAGCGGAAGTCTGGCTGATGCAGTAACTGGTCGGTTTGGCGCACAGTCAAACGCGTCGACAGTCGCCCATGCAGTCAATCACAAAGGACTCTGCACAGATGCCACTATGCCTGAATGCTGGTGGAAATATTTGTGTGTTCACATTTGTATAAATACACATCAGTCGGTATGTCACAATGCGAGCAGTAAAATTTTTTATGGACTTAAATGGCTTTTATGGCAGACAAAAATACCTACACAGTCTAAACGTGTGGCTATAATTGATTTGGAGTGATTAAATTCTTTTGTCTACTTTTAGACTTTAAAACTTACTGACGCTATATGTATGGGGCTTCGTAAGGCGTTGCATTGTGAGATTACGCAGCCATTTCATACCTTAGCTCAAAATAATACCAAATATGAGTAAATAAAATAATTAAAAAATAATGATAATAAGGACTAGGACTCTAGGGAAAAACTTATAGCGTTTTCTTTTCTCAAAAAACGTGTAAAATTGTGAGTGATAGTTGACCAGTATAATAGGAAGATATTTTTTTGTACTTTTAACATGTAGGAAATGGATCACATTCAAAGAGGTAATGCAGCATGTGTATAATGTTGAAATATAAAAATGCAGTTTCTCCGTCTCCAAAAAAAATCAGTAAATAACATGAAGTCCACAGAATCTGTATTCTGATTAATATAGGGACAATTTTATACTACCACAATCTGGTACTGTCCCCTAAATCTACCCTTCTGGTGAAATCGTATGTTCAAATTGAGTACCTAAGGATGTTAAGACAGTTTATTAAATATTAGATTGCTTAGAAGTTACGCAAATGGTTGGTTTCTAAAAAAAAGAAGACTAACTGGGAGGATGGGATCATGTGTAGAAGTTCACGCAAGTGAGGAAAGTTTTTGATTGTCACTCACTTGGGAGTGGCCAGAAACGATTCTTCTCCACATGGTTCAAGCAGCTCACGACTTCCGGTTTAAGACCAAGTATCCTCTGGGTAGCCAACAGACATCCGTTTGAAGGCGAGCTAAAGTGAGAAGGCGAAGCCCGCTTATGCGGTTGTGCGTAGGGTTTGGGACCCACCACATAAAAACACCCCCCAATGAAAAATCTACGAAAGCCTCGGATGAGACACCCCCCTTTTGATGACGACCCCTGCAAACGTTTTAAGGATAATGATATAAGGGCATGCACCTGGAATGTCCGGACCCTTAATTGGGAAGGTGCCTCTGCCCAGCTGGTTGATGTCCTCATACGACTTAAGGCTGACATCACCGCCATCCAAGAAGTGCGATGGACGGGACAAGGACGGAAGAAGGTGGGTCCTTGTGACATCTACTACAGCGGTCATATAAAGGAGCGCAAATTTGGTGTTGGATTTGTGGTGGGAGAGAGACTCCGTCGCAGAGTCCTGGCATTCACCCCGGTGGATGAACGTCTAGCCACAATCCGCATCAAAGCGAGGTTCTTCAACATATCGCTGATTTGCGCCCACGCCCCAACGGAAGAGAAGGACGATGTGACCAAAGATGCTTTCTATGAGCGCCTAGAACGCACCTATGAGCGCTGCCCCCGCCACGATGTAAAAGTCGTGCTTGGTGATTTTAACGCCAGGGTGGGTAAAGAAGGTGTCTTTGGCACAACAGTCGGAAAATTCAGCCTCCATGACGAAACATCGCCAAACGGCCTGAGGCTGATCGACTTCGCTGGGGCCCGAAATATGGTCGTCTGTAGTACCAGATTCCAGCATAAGAAAATACATCAAGCTACTTGGCTGTCTCCTGATCGAAACACGCGGAACCAAATCGATCACGTTGTGATAGACGGAAGACATATCTCCTGTGTTTTAGACGTGCGTACCCTCCGAGGACCAAATATAGACTCGGACCATTATCTGGTCGCAGCGAAGATACGCACCCGCCTCTGTGCAGCAAAGAACGCCCGTCTACAAACACAAGGAAGGTTCGACGTCGAAAAGCTGCAATCGCAGCAGACAGCCACGAAATACTCTACTCGACTTGCACTCCTGCTCTCTGAGAGCACTCATCAGCATCTCGGTATAAGGGAACTGTGGAACGGCATCTCAAACTCACTGCGTACCGCTGCAGCCGAAACAATTGGTTTTCGGCAACGACAAAAAACAAGCTGGTACGATGAGGAGTGCCGTCTCGCAGTGGAGAGAAAACAGACTGCCTACCTCGCAACGTTGCAAACGACCACAACACGTGCGGGATGGGATAGATACCGAGAGCTGAAGAGGGAAGCGAGACGCATCTGCAGACAAAAAAAGAAAGAGGCCGAAATGCGTGAGTACGAAGAGCTTGAGAAGCTGGCAGACAGAGGGAATGCTCGAAAATTTTATGAAAAAATGAAGCGACTTAACGAAGGTTTCAAGACCGGAGCATCCTCATGTAGAGACCAAGGTGGTAATCTGGTAACCGATGTCCAGGGCATACTGGGATTATGGAGGGAACACTTCTCCGACCTGCTGAATGGCAGTGAGAGTACAACACCAGGAGATGGCGAACCCGATCCCCAAATCGATGACGATGGAACAGATGTTCCATTACCCGACCATGAAGAAATTCGAATAGCAATTACCCGCTTGAAGAATAACAAAGCAGCGGGGGCCGATAGATTACCGGCAGAACTATTCAAATACGGCGGCGAAGAACTGATAAGGTGCATGCATCAGCTTCTTTGCAGAATATGGTCGGAAGAAAGCATGCCTGAGATTGGAATCTCAGTGTGCTCTGCCCAATCCATAAAAAGGGACCAATTACCGTACGATCAGCCTTCTAAATATCGCATACAAGGTTCTATCGAGCGTACTGTGTGAAAGACTAAAGCCCACCGTCAACAAACTGATTAGACCTTATCAGTGTGGCTATAGACCTGGAAAATCGACAACTGACCAGATATTCACCATGCGCCAAATCTTGGAGAAGACCCGTGAAAAGAGGATCGACACACACCACCTTTTTGTCGATTTTAAAGCTGCTTTCGACAGCACGAAAAGGAGCTGCCTTTATGCCGCGATGTCTGAATTTGGTATCCCCGCAAAGCTAATACGGCTGTGTAAGTTGACGTTGAGCAACACCAAAAGCTCCGTCATGATTGGGAAGGACCTCTCCGAGCCGTTCGATACCAAACGAGGTTTCAGACAAGGTGACTCCCTATCGTGCGACTTCTTTAACCTGATGCTGGAGAAAATTATAAGAGCTGCAGAACTAAACCGAGAAGGTACAATCTTCTACAAGAGTGTACAGCTCCTGGCGTACGCCGATGATATTGATATCATCGGAAGCAACAACCGCGCCGTTTGTTCTGCTTTTTCCCGCATGGATAAGGAGGCGAAGCGAATGGGTCTGGAGGTGAATGAGGACAAGACGAAATATCTCCTGTCATCAAACAAACAGTCGGCGCATTCGCGTCTTGGCTCCCACGTCACTGTTGACAGTCATAACTTCGAGGTCGTAGATAATTTCGTATACCTGGGAACCAGCATCAACAACACGAACAATGTCAGCCTCGAAATCCAGCGCAGAATAACTCTTGCCAACAGGTGCTACTTTGGACTGAGTAGGCAATTGAACAGTAAAGTCCTCTCTCGACGAACCAAAATCAAGATCTACAAGTCGCTTATCATTCCCGTCCTGCTTTACGGTGCAGAAGCGTGGACGATGTCAACATCAGATGAGACGACACTAGGAGTTTTCGAGAGGAAAATTTTGCGCAAGATTTATGGTCCTCAGAACATTGGCAACGGCGAATACCGCAGACGATGGAACGATGAGCTGTACGAGTTATACGACGACATTGACATAGTTCAGCGAATAAAAAGACAGCGGCTACGCTGGCTAGGTCATGTTGTCCGAATGGACGAAAACACTCCAGCCCTGAAAGTGTTCGATGCAGTACCCGCCGGAGGAAGCCGAGGAAGGGGAAGGCCTCCACTCCGTTGGAGGGACCAGGTGGAGAGCGACCTGGTTACACTTGGGATCTCCAACTGGCGCCGAACTGCGAAGGAGAGAGAGAGGTGGCGCACTATCGTCGATGCGGCTATAACCGGCTAAACGGTTGCAACGCCAATCACAACTGGTTCACTCCTAAAATATGATTGGAACGTTTAATAATATAGCTTTTTTAATTATCGCGACTTATAAAATAAAAAATGCCTGAGAAATAAACACTAAATGTTAGTCGGAAAGGCAATCAGATAATTCTCTCCCTCTGAAACTCGATCCTCTGAGAGAGAGAAAGAGACCGTAATTACGGTCTGTACATTGAAACAGTCCAAAGTCTTAAGAATTTGCCTTGATACGATTCCCCACGATTCTGTTAAATTTTCTTAGTCAACTTCATTAATTCATTCTAATTGTTTTTTGATAGGTTCAAGACTAGAATCATCTTTATGAGTTTTTGGCACCACAAAGAACTGGTTGACTAATTTCTAGGGATCTCTACTACGGAACTCAAAGCGCTAAGGATAAATCTCAAGGTTTTCCTTCTACTTTTGAGGAGGAACCGGACTGCTAAAATCCTGAGGAGTGTTGTTAGGTTGCCTATATAAGCACGTTTCTTTAAATTCAAGAAGTTTCTCTTAATAAGAAGGCATTATTTGGAATACTTAAAAGATCATAATGCACTGCAATGGATGCAGGCATGTAGTTTACGTTTGCCCATCTCCTATATCGGCGAAGCTTTATACCAAACTCCAGAGTAATTCAGAAACCTTGCGTCACTCGAAAACATCAGAGTCGCACGTATGTATATGCAGGAACGGCAATGCGCGTAAGGAAATGTTGCGCCACTTCCAACGACAAGCGAGCGGAAACCTACAAACGAATATGACTTGAACTCCGACAGCAAAAACAAAAAATAAATTCAGAAAAGAAAAGAAACGTCGCAAGTGGAAATATGGAATCGCAGAATGACGCCATTTGTAAGGAAGCGCAATTGGTAAGCAAGTTCAAAGCGAAGAAGTGCTTCAGAAGTGGTGTGAGCCTGAAGCCTTCGAGCGACGGCTGTGCGAAGTAGAATAAATATTTGCGGCAAATGAGACATAAACAGGAACGTGAAAGCGCACCAAATGCGGAGTGGGCGGCGCAGCAGTGTGCAACATGAAACGCACAAGCAGTCAAAGTTGAACAGGGAGTTTGTCGGAAGATGGATAGGCGAGCAGGCGTATGGAAAAATATAGTCTGTGTAAATAGCGCGTGTGTACGTGAATGACTGACTAGACGCGTCGACTACGTGGTATGTGTTAATATCCTCGGTCACACGCACACACTATATACATTCTGGCTGCAGTGGTGGTCTCGTTGCAATGTAAATGTTGGCAAAGTAGCAAAAATTCATTGCATTCAATTGCAAAGCTATTAAAGTGGACTCCGAATCAGGCACAGACATATGGCCTGTTGGCCGTGGAAATCGTTAATGTAGCCTGTGGGGGGGTCAAGCAAAACAACATGACTGTTGCATGCAGAAGTCAATGCGCTGTAGGAAGGAATAATTCAATTGAGACCACCACTCGGTCGACAATAACGGCTACGGCATCCTTAACGCCGACAAATGAGTGTTACAAAGTTTTCAAGAACGGCGGAGACGCAGTGCAGAGAGAAAGAGAGAGTTGAAAAAGACGCAAAAATGCATTGAAGAGAGGTAAACCTGAAACAACAATGCGTTAAGGACAGCTAAAGGAGAGAACATAATGCGCTAAGGCTTGCACTCCAAGATACTGAGGTGGGTTTGGCAAAGATGTATGCATTCTGTGATAAGTGAATAGTACCCCAAGAAGTAGAGGACAAATGTGTGCCAGTTAAGTTATTTTCAACTCACCGTACTAACTAAAAACCATGTATTGCTCTTCATTAAGGCTCTTCAAATAGAATCTTGTAAGTACAGATACCCTGTGCTTAATACTCTCCATTTCGTCTGTTTCTGACAAAGAAATACGACATTATTTGTATTCTGTCCACTTTCTTTATTTGCCTATTCTGCGGCACTCACACCTTTCTGGTCGCAATGAACTGAACCCCGACGGTGGTCATGGGTGTTTTACCAATTTAATTCCTTTGAGCAACTTCTGTCAAACTGCCCATTTTTGCAAACTTGTAATTTCTTTTGTATACAAATAAAAATAGCAGGAAAATGAGCATAAAAAATTACATCTTTGTCGCAGTGAATTTTCATTAAATTAGCTGTAAGTGGGTCAGACCGCCATACATCAACTCGCAAAAACCACCCCGCACAGTCTAACTGTTGAGCTCACCATGTCGGCTCGCTTGCCAAATCATTTGTGCCAATCGTTCTGCTGGTCCGTTTGCCCCCGTACCTTCCGCACTGGTGCTCTGTGGGACTCTCAACCATCCAACCAACTGTTTGGCCTTACACTACAAAGCAAACTTGGTCGTTCGATGACAACTGCGGCGCGCGGTGGTAGTTGGCTGTCGACGGCTGGAGGAAGGCATGAAAGGATTCAATTTCATTTGAAATTATCATTATTACGACGTTGGCATTCGTGATTATACACGACACTGTGAACCTGATTTGCCTGCTGTACGTTGCTGTTGTTGTTGCAGCACAACTTGTTACAGCAGCTGCAAGCAATCGTTTAACTACAGGCCATCATGTCTAAGCTGCCGTCGTCGGTGGTGGTGGAGGTAATCGTGTTGGTGATGACGACGCGTCGTCGCATTGTTAGTGTTGTTGTTTTTTTTTGGTGTCACAGTAGTTGTAAATAACGAGCTGTCGACGGTTGACCGTATGAGGAGGGCTAAAGTACCCTTGTACAAATGCCAGAGTGGTTATTGTTGCTGCCGTTGATGCTATTTCCGTCTTTCCATCTTTTCACCTTTCCGTTGATTGTGGCTTGTTCTCTTTGCCGTGGCTGCTGCCGCATACGAAAGCCAATATCATCAACAAATTAAATTGGTGCAGTTTGTTTGCCTTGCCTGTTTGCTGTTGACCGTATTTTCCGCATTTCGCGTTCCCACCCACTGAGCTAGTTAGACGGGGAGAATTGAATGAATTTTTGTGCTAGTTTTCGGCCAGGCTGCCAGACGACATAATTAAGCGAAAATCATTTCACTTTTGAATCAAACTCATACAGCAAGGCATTTGATTTGATACAGCGTGGATTTAATTTTGTAATGATTGTTGCTGTGATTTGTAGATGAGTAAATCAATCAAATATTCATATTTATCGTTTTATAAATAAATTTATGAAATTTCTGTTAGATATACATAAAATTTAGACATTAGTTTGAGATACTGGAGATGGATAAAACTAGGTTGTCATAGAGTCTTATATGTATATTAGGGTGGCCCTTATTTTCCAAAGTGTTCCGATTCTCGATCGCACCCCCTAGAAATATGCGAATAGCCCAAAAACTAGTATATACAAAGTTTTGGGTCAATCAAAAAAGGTTTAGAGGTTGCGCAAGGAGCTTGAAATCCTGAAAAATTAACAATTTTTGCCATTTTTATGTCTCCATATTTCAAAGCCACACTATCTGGTTTCCATACCGTAATAAGATCTGCATTTTATTACCTTTCCAAAATTATCACAATCTTAAAAATCGGTCGATTGATGATAGAGTTACAGAAATACAAATATGAAAGTAAATTTAATGTGGTGCATTCTCAAGCGTCGCATGCTCGTGATATATCGTTATAACGGTTCTAATGTTATTCTTATTATCTTATTACGGTATGGAAAACCAGTAAGGGACAGTGTGACTTTGAAATATGGAAGTCTGAGACATAAAAATGGCAAAAATTCTTATTTTTTTCAGGATTTCAAGCTCCTTGCGCAACCTCTAAACCTTTTTTGATTGACCCAAAACTTTGTATATACTAGTTTTTGGGCTATTCGCATATTTCTAGGAGGTGCGATCGAGAATCCGGAAACTTTTTTTATCCTCCATACAACTAAGGGCCACCCTAATGTATATGTATGTATGGCCCAGACTTCATCAGACCAGTTGATCTTCGTACTCAATATTTTTTTTAAATCGTTTACTTATTTTTTCTAAATCGTTTACTTTATTACATAAGACCAAGTGTCATGTAACATATAATTATTATCGGTCAATTTTATTATCCAACATTTCGATATCAGTTTTTGTTTCATTGAAATAGACCTTAGTTTCACCCATCTTCACTGTAGCAAAATTGATTTCCAAAGAGCTATCTCCCAAGGTATAAGTACATAAAAATTCACTGAAAATCAAATCCGGAGAATGAAGAGGTTCCGTTAGTAATTTTGACTCAATTTTCCTTGATTTGTGGCACGGCCCATTCTTTCTTAATTTTCAAATTTTC
The DNA here is from genome assembly GCF_028554725.1 of Zeugodacus cucurbitae. Classification (NCBI taxonomy): domain Eukaryota; kingdom Metazoa; phylum Arthropoda; class Insecta; order Diptera; family Tephritidae; genus Zeugodacus; species Zeugodacus cucurbitae. The sequence goes on from NC_071670.1 coordinate 19,624,094, forward strand.
TTATAATGAGTCGTTATTGAAGTCCACTCGGATAACTGGGGGTTCGGAATAAAATGATGGAGTTACGTTTCATTTATATATCAATTTAAAATATTTCAAGATATCACCATTATATAGCTTCAAACAATTCCTAATCGCATCTGAACAAACTCTGACGCTAGACATATGATGTCGAAAATGAGGAAAGAAGAGGCTTCTATGAAAATCATTAAAAACGTGAGTCGGTGGACAGCTAGAAGCGCACTTGTTTCAATTGGTTATGTCGCATCTGTGAAAAAAATAAAACAAGTTCTATCGGAGAAAAATGCAAAGGCTCGGTTGAAATTGCCAAGGGAACATAAAAACTGGACTGTAGAAGACTGGAAACGAGTTATCTGGTCGGACGAATCCAAGTTTAACTAACCAATTCCAGTCAGTTGGAATGCATTATTGTTGGCGCTGGCCCTTCAACAAACTTCAAAGACACCATGTATAGCAAATCGTGAAGGATGGAGGAGGAAATTTAATGGTTTGGGGGTGCTTTACGTGGTGGCACATTGGACCATTGCAGATGAATGATTGTATTATGTGAAAAGAAAATTATTTACAGATTTTGCAAACCTATCTTCCCAATTTTTTGGAAAAGAGTGGCCAACTCAAAGCGCCGACCACAATCCAATTGAGAACATATTGTCAATTGTAAAACGATCATGTCGAGATAGTTATTGCAGCTCCCTACGTAGAAAGTTTTTTTTAAAGATTAACATACAGAGTGCGTGAACATAGCTGCGGTTTGATCTACATTACTTCCAAAAGTTCTGTGAAAAAGCGGATTCAGTGCGGATTAAGTTCTCAAAGTCTCTCATACGAACTCGTTAGTCACTGACATACTGTGAACATTAAAAAAAAGTTTGCTTTCGTGTTTGGTCGTGCGCTCGCCTTCAATAGGCTCAATACACTTGACAAACAAGCTTGAATAGAAAGAGAAAACTTTACTAAGAGGCACAAAGGAAAAAAGTTTTCAAGCGAATTTACGCCAAGAAATTAATCACAGATTTACGAAGTTCATCATTTAATTACAGGCATCATCAAGGAGCGCTCAGAGCCGGCGGAGCTGTTGGCCATGAAGTCGACGCACACGCGAAACATTAAATTCAAGCTTCGAAAAAATCCTTAATGATTAAATTAATTTGTTGTTGGCTTATCGCAATGTGAAATCGTTATGTTCCCACGAACGCGAGCACACACACAAGCGCACCCGGCGTAGTAAACAAGTTAGGAAATATGAGAGTGTCAGGGCGAAGGATAACTTTGGGTGGGCAAAAAGAAATTACAGCAAAGCCAAAATATAATAAAAATGTGAAGTGAAGACAAATAAAAAGCAATAAAAAAGAAAAATATGCCGCAGGTCGCAACGACGAGCTGCGCGGAGCGATGTACGAATGGATGTGTGGGTATCTTTAGAAGTAGAGAAATGAGAAGCAAAAGGGAAAAGGAAAAGTAAGTAGCGAAAAAAAGAATAAACAAAACCAAACTTACCAGGAAGGTAAGTAAAGTGGACGACATAAAGTGCTGAAGGAGATGAAAGCCGGCGCTGACGGCGTTGGCGCTGAAAACAACAGTGAATCCGCAGCTGGCGTTACTGGCCGCACTAAATTCCTGTAAACACAAACTCAACGAAAGGTGCAACAGACGAAGGATGCCAGTACTGCCAGTGTATAGCTGGACTTCAGTATCACACCGCTGCGCTCCCTCGCCCTGGCAGTGGCAAATAAAAACGTACAACGCTACAGCTCACTGTTTATTATCCTGCAACCTAAATGCCGTATATGCCGGCTGGCTAGCTGGCTGGCAACGAGCGCGCACCTATTAGAGCAGGAAGTGAATTCTATAGCGCCGAATGGACGGGAGAACACCGATGATAACGCCACAGTGATAGCTCCGGCTGGCAAACAGTTGAAGACGACAGCCAGTGAATGCCAACTGCCACCTGACACTGTTCTGCTTTCAGTGCTGTACCGATGCGACGGCACAAAGGACCAACTTCAATGTATGCCAGCAATAGGGGTAGGGCGTAGAGCCAATTGCTGCCACGGCGACGATGCGTTGGCGCGCCAGAACGTTGAACTCGGGTATAACTAGTTGGTTTTTATTAGGCGTGCAATGCAGTGCGAGTTTCAAATTATGTGGTTTTTCCAGCAACAACAACACATTCTACAAACTAGGGAGAAGTTGTGTATAGGTATTTAGCTGGTTGTGTGGTAAAAGGTTGCTGGAAAAGAGAACGAGAAAGAATATTTTTTGTTTTGGTTTTTTTTAGTTTCTCTTCATACAACTTTTGTTTTCCCTGAATTCATTTAAGTGGGGAATTTCAGGTTTTAGAAATTTAAACCGAAATGAAAATAACCCTCCTTATGCTGCTTGTATACATTACTACAACAATACAAACAATCACAGCAACAAGCACTCAAACAGAAATGAAAGCAGATAACCTGCTTACCAGCTGAAGGACCTCATACTTATAGCGGGACGAAAACATGAAAACATATTTACAAATAAACATAGGTCACTACTATGAAACGATTTGCGCAAATCTACAAACAAGCATACACGTGTGTAGAAGCAGCGCACGGCTAAAAGGATCCGCAAAGACTGCTGTGAAAAAGCTCGAGTCAGAGCTACTTGTGTACTTTTCGATTTACCTTTAGATAGTGGCACACACTTAAGCTTATGCACAACCTCATCAACTGTAAATTTGTGATTATTCATATACCCACAAAACATATTTACACATACATATATAATAAATACATATATTATCTACCACGCGCAAAGACTTCTCAAAGGTACATGAAATGTACAAAAATTTGCCACCAACAACAACAAAGTAATTTCCAAAAGTTTTCACAAAGTTGTGCCTGCACACTTATAAACGTCCTCTCGTTGAGTATCCGCCAGCTAAGCAACCGCTGCCCATTACCGTTATGCGCGTCGCCTTGTCCTAATCCATAGCTGATGTTTGGCCCTCTTTTACTTATGACTACAGCTTACTAAGTAAAGTTGCACGCAAATGTTAAGTTAAGAATTAATTAGAGAGTCGTAAAAGGGCGAAATTCGTATGCAAACTTTCACTGGTGCTTTGTGGGCTTTTAAGTATCCGACAGAAGTGACCACAACAACTGCATTAACGTGTTTGTAGGTTTGTAAGGCGGGCAGTGAAAATAAAGGCAAGGTTTCTTTTTAAATTTTTTTTTTTTTACATGTACATATTTACAAGCAGATAAAGTTACTCAATGCGAGTGTAATTGAATTAATTAACTCGTAACTTTCGGGAGTTTTTCAATAACACTATACAGAAAACTCGACTTTTTTTCTGGGTATTGGACCAGGTGATTTAGACATAAGTAAAAAAATAGCATTCTCCGATTTTCAAAGTTACCGAACAAAATTGAATTATTTAGTTTCGAAATTGGAAAAAGGCTTTTTTAAATAATTATTATTAATTACATAACACGGTTAATAGAAATCAAAAATATGGAAAAGATCTACTTACATCTTAATTCAATTGTGTATACAATATTTCCGTCACCCTGATATGACAGATGCTACCAGGTGTCCAGTATTTTTCGACATATACATTTTTTTTTCTTTTTCAAAGATCTTATTTCTCTTACTTGAAGTTTGACGCTTCATATCATCTGTTACACATGCTTGAGGGAAAAATATTATAAGATTAGGAGAAAAGTGTAGATTGTACCCCTATTTTGGATTTCTTAGTTTACATACATACATTTAGAGAATACATACATACATATATTTCTTTCGAACAAACTGCTGTTCCTAAATTGGATCTTTGCTGATTTCAGAATTATGGAATTTTTCTAACGAACTTTTAGTGACCAAATCAAATTGTGACCAAATGTGATATGTGAGTGCACCACTGAAATTGTGTGGTTTGATTCCATTAGATGACCCCTGTAAGATTTGAGTCTGTACCTATCACCAGCTCCCACTGACCAGTTTGATAGTTTGGATAAGAACTGGCTATTGCCACTCCATTAAGTGCTTTATTGTTGAAAGAAAAAGCCAAAACCCTGCATTTAAATATGCAAAATTCGTAAATATGAACTGCCTTGGGTTTAATTAGTTCTGGATTTCGAAGCCTAACTTTTTCTGAAATGGTACAGCCTAAAACTTCAGAAATATTATCTTCCTCCACATACATAAGTTCAGATTACTTGTATTAACTGAATATTCACTTATATTCAACGGAAGACACTCACTCGAACAAGTACTACTAGGGCAGTTGTAATCACCACATTTATATACATATATATTTTTTGCTGCATGGATTAAATGAACTATATACGAGAATACAAAAATGTCAATCATTGAAGACTACGAGTATGTGGAAATTCAGACAGACAGACAGGAACACGAAACTCGGATATCGATCGCTCAAAGGTTGACGACCACAGCAAACTCACAAAGGAACATGATTTACGGATATGCTCCTGGAATCTGCGGAACCTCTATAGGGAAGTTGACACTATCCAACATGTGAATGTCTGCACTTAGGATGTAACACTAGCGTGACTTCGCAAAGTGTATAGAAAAGTGGCGAATTTTTATGTACTCGGCCGAGACCAACCCGCGGTTGTGGTGCCAAAGAAGAAGAAGCATAGTAGTATGTAGCGCCTTTGCTTACTATTATTTTGAAATTTCTGCACTTTTCACAAAGTGCAAAGAATTCAGTTCGATCTGCTCTATAATCTCTAACGGCTCTATATTTGGATTGTCTGCGTAAGCGCTATTATAACATCCAATTCATATCTGAAATTCTGTTGTTAGATTACGATGTCCTCACTCAATTATTTCGAAATAACAACTCAACTTTCAACGAAGTACCGTTGAACATTCGAACTTCTATAACTCAAAGATCTCCATAACTCAAACTCTTAAATGACAAAGCGTTTAAAATTCATATTTCATACACATTTCATTCCAGGACAAACTTCCTCAACTCGAAGTCTCTCTAACTCTATAATGAGTGGTTTATTGGTTCCTCAGTTTTAAGTAATGGCCTGAAATGTAAGTTCTGAGAGCTATCACAAGGCGTAGACTAAATATTTTATGGTAATTATGTAATTATCAGTAGAACTGAAAAGATTGAAATACGAAATCAGTTATAACAGTTAAGTAGCTTTTTCATTGGCATATAAACAATAGACATCATCATTAAGTTATCATTCTGTGTAAGCTGAGTTCAGAAATTTGATTAGCCTTACTCTATAACCTTTCGTCGGCTTTTCAGTTATGTCCATGACTACATATTTTAACATCTGTCTAACATTCACATATACGGCAAGGTCTCCCTCCCACACATACATGTTCTTTCGGGTGATTCATATAACTTTACCGTTGCCTTCATTCGCTCTGTACTTTTCTTTCTGCAGGTCGTATGTTGAGCCAACAACAATCAAATGTATCCACAAATCAACGGCAACAAATCGTTTGTCCTTTTGCCGAGTGTTTATCTACATGAATTTCTGCTCGTGGTTAGTTGGATTGCAAAGGATTAAGTGATTGTGTGATTGAATTATTTATTGTTCAGGTTTTAATTTATTTACGTATGTCGCACTCAAGTGTCTTTAATCTAGTGCAGAGTTTAAATCAAAGTACCTGCACACCAAATACATATGTACATACATAAATACAACTGTGGGGCCATAAATAGCACGAGCTGTCCTTGCTGGTGCCGCGTACACCCGCATTGTTGCTTTTTTCTGTTAGCCCATCAGCCAACTAGTTGTTGTTGTTGCTTTTGTTATCCTTTGCTTGGAGTTAAACTGGAAAATTTATATATAGACATAACCTTTGGGCAATTTATTTACGCATTCCCTATTGGCATTTGTGGCTACCTAAAATGTGTCTGCATCCTGACCAGCAGTTCTAACTGTAATCAAGTTTACAAAACTTAAGTAAAGCGGTATTTCTAACAGACTGCGCAATTATTTATTTATGCCTGTGCTCATATGCATTACATGCTCACATTTTAATAGTTTGCCAAGAGGCATTTAAAGCGGTATGGTCATATACACACGCATGCTAATATACATATGTACATTATATAACCAAACTGAATTTAAGTATATTTATATTTACGTTATATGCATACATGATTATATTATAGAATACAGATACATATACATATTTACATATTATAAATATATAATCGTATATCTCTGAATATTAAAACAATATAGAAACTGTTTCTAACGTCTAATGCAACTCTGGAATGACTCCAACGCTAACACTAATAAATGAACAATAGTTCAACCAGAACGAAACAATAATGAGGAAAACAAAAAGTACATCCACTTTCCGACGCTTTCTAAAAAATTTCCGCAATCTATACATTTCTAAAATTTGTTAAATAATTATTATAGTTTACCATTATTTTAATATAATAGTTTTCAGACATATGTATGTCAACTCTTCCTTAAAAATGTGGCGTATTATTTCATTTATTTGATACAATTTATAAAAAATGTAAACAGGTGGCAACCAGGTTTTCAAAATATTTTCGATACTGTGCCTTTCTAAAGATTTTTGATTTTTTATAATTCGAAAAGCGACTGCCAACTGTCCTAAATGGACATTTTCTACTATGGGTCTTCGTTCGTTCGTTCTGTTTTATTTTAATTAAATTATTTCCATTCTATAACACTCATTTACAAGAATAGTATCAAAACTCAAAAACACGATTTTTAAATTTGCGCAATTTCATCGTCCATACTGTATAAAATCAAAATGCAAAAAAATCAGAATGCAAATAAAAGTCCATATAAAGTTGGAAACCCTAATATTAGGTTTATGAGAGCTAGGAGAAGTTATGACCCGATTTCACTAATTTTTGGTACGGAGACATATTATTAGAAGAAACATGTTATCTCTCTATTTCTTCAAAATATCTTATATTACTTATATTATCGATCACAAATTTATTAGAAATACTGAGGTCCTCATGTTCGATACATGGGACCTTGAAAACTTATGGATCGATTTCGACGATTTTTAGAAGGGCGATGCCACACTATAAATGTATTATTCGTGCAAAGTTTATTGGAACTTCTTCAATGGTACTTATTTTATACATATATTGTAAAGTATACGATTCAAATCGACTTCAAAGGTCTGGTATATGGAAAGTGGGCATGATTATCAACCGATTTGGCCCATTTTCAAAACATATCACGGTATGCCAGGAAAATGTTATGAACCGAATTTCATGGAAATTGGTCGAGTAAGTTCGAATATATCGTTTTGGCCCATAAGTGGGCGGAGCCATGCCCATTTAAAATTTTTATACCAATTTGAGTGCAGCCCTTCTGTACCATCTTTACTATGAAATTTAAGGTTTGTAGTGTTTTCCCTTAGTGAATTAAACCATTTTTAGTAGTTTTCAACATAACCTTTGTATGGGAGGTGGGCGTCGTTATAATCCGATTTCGTCCTTTTTTGGATTGTATAAGGAAGTGGCCAATTGAAACGACTCTGGACAGTTTGGCTGATATAGCTTCAGTAGTTTACGAGATATGTACTTAATAGGGGGCGGGGCCACACCCACTTTCCCAGTACCAACCTCATTAGGGTGCTAAGGAATAAGTTTACCAAGTTTCATAATTTTTACTCAAGTTATCGAATTCACGGACAGAGAGACAGATGAACAGACAGACGGACGGACAGACATCTGGATTTCAAATCTACTCGTATCTAAATCTACTCCATAAATAACTCTTTTATTACTGGATAACACTAACAACCGTTATGTGAACAAAGCTATAATACTCTCTTTAGCAACTTTGTTGCGAAAGTATAAAAATTTCAAATTTTTTCACTTGTTATGTTGCATTATGTTTTAACCACAATAACGACACTTCTCAGCTGTTCCAGAATTAGTCATGTTTTTTTCACGTCAGAAAAACATATTTTATGTTACAAAGATATTGGTAAAATGTAGTCATAATTCAAACTAAAAGACGTTTATGTCCAGAAAGCCCGTTTAGTACACTCTATTTAGTCCACTTATGCTGAGTATTTTATTTAAAAATTATTCAATAAATTTATCTTGTTTTTCTAGATTTGCTAAATAAGATACAATTGAAATCTTTAAACTGCTCTCCTTAAAATCGACCTTTTTGAGTTGTGACACTATCATGTAAATGAGCGATTTAGGTAGTTAGGTGTTGTTCTTGAAATCAATTGTGAAGGATAATGAGATCACAAAATCATAAACTATAGTCCAATGTTAGCGCAGCTAATGCTAACAAAAAATTATATTTTCATCTATCGAAATCAAACTATTTTTAAAAGTAGGGTTATATTCCGTGATATATATATTAAATTCGATAGATTACTCACTTATGTTCCAAACCGGCATTGGATGTATCCGTTAGTATATTTTAATTTGATAGCTTTAGAGGTTTGGAGGGTACTTCAAATGACTTTTGTTTCGAAAGTTGATGGTACTTTTGAAGATTCGGTTAAATTTTACCGCTAAGTTCGCCGGCGTCTTAAAGTTTCAAGAAGATTAGATGGATGGATGCTCCAATTTCTGAGTTCTTTGTGTCCTATGTTCTATGATGAGCTTCAGGTAGCAATATGGTATGGTACGAATTCGAATTGAGTAAATACATAGTCAGAAACTAAAATTTGTTAGATTATATTTCAATAATAATAAACAAAACTTGGTCTTCTAATTTTTATTGGGTGTTTTATGAATACTTTTTGTTCGAAAAAAATTGCCGCGACCGAGACCTCTTTTTAACACTATGTACTACATCAGTGATATCGGAAATGAATGAATGAAATGAATGAATGTCAACCATGCAAAATATGTCAAACGAATTCACAGTTTTCGCTGAAAACTTCTTGAAAACTTACATTCCACACATTATAATCGATATCTGCTCTAGTTTAGTCGATATAACTGGAAGACATATTTTGCCATCCCCAAATTGTCAGTTAATATTTGTTTACATTTTAAAAAAGAATGGAGAAAAACAAAAGTACAAAAAAAGAAATTCCTGGGGTGAGAGGGAGGAAGCGCTCCTAATTCAATTGTAGCAAAATAAGGTGTGTGCTCTTCGCGGGCCCAGAAAAAATAGCAACATTTTAGATGAAATGGAGTTGCAGCAACAAGGTGTGCTATTCACAGCGGCCGAAATTAAAACTAAGATGCATAATCTGTCGGAAAGATACAAACAAACAAACTTTTGTTCAACATTTATTGGCGTCCCAAGTTCCTTTATTATTCCTAATAAGATTAAACGTTGTTTGTACAACTCTTCTATCTTTTTTGCAAGGCAAATGTGCAAGGCAAATGTGTCTCTATCAATTTTCTTGAAGAATCACCGTTGCGCAAGATATTTATCTGGCTTTTTAAAGCCAATACCTTCATTTTTAACATTTTCTTGTCGTGATTCTATAAAACACGATCGTTAATAATAATTATAAGCAAATATTAAAGACTACAAAACTTACCATTTTCGTTGCTCAAAATGTAAACAAACAAATAAATTTGTGAATTGTCAATGAAAACATATCGAAAACTCAAAATGTCGGTCAGAACGACTTTGGTTCCACAATCCACAAATTGTGTTTTCAAGAGGTTTTCAATGTCGGTCCGAACGTAGTATAATAATAAAATTTGATTTTGTTTAAAAACTCTCTAATGCTCCAACATGTTGTTTATAATGTAAACCTGTTTACTTTGCGAATTTTGTTATTGCAACAATAGAATTCAACACAGGATTCTCTGGCACCACTCCACATTGTTCAAACAAAGTTACACAACTCAGCGGAATTTATAAATATGTATGTAGGTAGTCGGTTTTGAATAACTTATTGTATGTACCTACATATGTAGTGAAACGGACACAATCCCTAAGCAATTATATGGCTCTTCCCTCTATATTTAGCACAAAGTTATACAGTTAGAATATGCATTAAAAATTCTATTGGTGCGCCTAATCGACTGCCCTCAAATACAAACATATATATGTATATAGATGGTTGTGACATTTCAACACATTGAGAGAACGTCACCTCAGCGCTTGTTGCCATTAATATCGAGATCAGCTGCAATGCAATCATGCCACATGCAACGTGCCACTAGTTTTACGGCACAATCGCTAACTACTCGTATGTAGTAGCGAGAGCGAAGCGTTGAACGAATAAATAAGTGAACGCGCTGAAAGACATACGGATTGAGCCGAGCTCTGTACGTACTGCCAAAGGGTCAAAGCTGATTTAAATATGCACCCTTTATCTGGCATGAAGGCGTTGATGGACACAGCCCCAGTGCAACGTCGCATGTACTCTCGTAGCTTGCAAGTCACGTGTGCTGCCTCATATGCTTCGGGTAGAGCACGATGATTGAGCTCATAAATGTGTTATTGTCAACAGCAATTTCGCTGACAGTTATCACGATGTATACACATACATTTGTATATGTGTCTGTATGGAGGAATGTTAAGTAGCGCTCTATGTATGTTTAGAACTATTTATGCTTTACAACAGCAATAATCGAGTTGGTTAGCATCGTTGTGCAGCAATGTTTAACAGATGTTAATGAATGTATGCGCACACGCGCCAGGTGTTAAGGGACTATGTCTGTTTTTGCTTCCACATTCCGATGTATGCACACACACAGACATCCTTTTAAACACAAACTGCATTAGTTTGTGCCTCCACAGAGGGCATTTACCCTTGCATCCTGGTGTAGCTGGTTGCTGATCGTCGTTTTACTGCCTTTCCCTCCAAAGCAGATAAAGAGAATTAAAAAGACCCTTAAAACCTCTCTTGAAGAGAGCGAGCCAGATATTCTCTTAACAAATATAATAATTGTGTAGGAAAGTTTACTAAAATATATCTGAACTCAGCAATTCTTTCAAGACACTTCTCCTCCTAACGCCAAATTAGTCTTCTACGAAGCTTTTCATTAAAAAATATAAAAGCATAACTAAAGTTCATACTTGGCGGTACTGGAAGAACTCTTCTAGCTATTGAGTTTAGATGTAGTTCTTATTTCGTATATTCTAACGGGAGTTAACTCGATAATGAATAAGTCCATGTGTCATACTTTCTCTGTAGTCCACAGAGAAGTTCCAGTTTTCTGAAGTTAAGTTGTTCAAAAATCTTCGAAACTCATACCAGTAGTCGGCTCTTTTTTAAAAAATCCAACATTTCTTAACAAAACCTGGGTCATTTAACAATTAAGGAAATAATTGTTAAGTTCTGCCGCCATTTTCCGACTCATCTACTTATTTGAATTTGTCTCTTCTATATTTGATTTGAAACAGTGCTCAATTGAATTCCGTCAGTTACTTCTTATTAAAAGAATACTTATATTGCTTCAGCTTGAAATATAGCCGAAAAGTCACAAATTTTTACTAATACACTGGTGTTGTTTTCTCTCTCTCTCTATTCAGAAGCATACTACTCATTGGAGATGTCATTAGTAAGAACTATGCTCGGTACTAATTATTCTTTTTATTATGTGCTCCTTTCCTATCTGTGAATCCAGTACTTTCATGTAGGAGATTCTGCTTAAATCGAACCATAGAACCAGAGTTCATTTGTTTGCATTAAAGCATGTTCCAGTCACTTTCAATTGTTTCCCTTGAAAATATAAAAACATATTGCCTTCGACAATTATTCTTTTTTTTAATTTCATATGAGCGGCGTGTGAAATCAAATTGTTGGAGAAATTGAAATAGTTAGGGGTTAGCATTTTTTTCCACAGCAGAAGTAGCTTATTCATACATACCTTTTAGGATACTTTGAATGTGAAATCGATACATTCAAAATAAGGGTGCGAAATAATTGTAACAACGATATAATAAAGGTAATTTTCCATGTGTATTTTTGTGTTAAAATCAGTTATGTCAGAATGAAATGAGACATCTAAATGTCCAAATAATAGGATTAACCGGAACAAAAAATGTTTTCTTACTGGATTTGATATTTTTAATCCAAGTATAAAAGTCTTAATTGGAAAATAATCGTTGGATTATATCTCGCCCTACTTTTTAAGATGCATCTCCTCTTCAAATGTAATTTCATTAAGGGGCTATACCAGTGTATGACTTTGCTTATTTGATAGTTTATACTTTCAAAAATATCCTGTGCTGTGTGCGGTAAGGTCGTATCTTGAATAGTTTTTCAATGGTAGCGTTCTAAAGAGCGACCGCTCGCAGGTTTAAGCCGTTATAGTCGACAATTTAAGCGCGTTTTTCTCGAAACGACATTTTTCAAAATTCAAACATCATAACTCAACGAGACATTGACTTGAATATATTTACTATAAAATGACCTACGATCTTTTTGATTCGCATTAAAAAATACCATTTTTACCTAAACAAAAAAACATTTTTTTGAAGAACTGCGCCATTTTGTTAGTTTTTGATATTTTCCAAAAAAATTTAGGTCGTTGTATAGGAAATTCTTTCAACTTTAATAAACCTTTTGAATTTTTTTTGGGTATTATCATTCATGTTCATTACTTTTGTTGATTATAATAAATTGAAATGGAAAATAACCTAATAACCATAATAATTTTTATGATTGCTTTAAGGAAACTAAAAATTTAGAAAGTAGATAAATTTATCCGTTTTCATATTGCTGAGGTCAATAGTCTTTTTCGATAACTAGTTCTTTAAGCATAACAAAATACACTGTAATATAGCTTAATCAATTTCTTAGTCGGTCATACTCCGTATCATAAAATTACAAAAGGGGAATGGTGCGAAAAAGCAACAGCGAAATGAAATGGAGAGAATAAAAAAATCATAAAGTATATTTTTACCGCAGCCTCTCAAAAGACGCAAATCCAACGAAGAAGAAATCATTAAACCTGAAAAACATCATCTGAAGCCAGTGCTAAGTGCAGCGCCACAGTTTCAAAGTGAGCAACTAAGAGCGTATGCCGTCAACTTGTACCCCACTACCAAACTCCAGCAACTTTAATAAACCTTCACCTCCCAACACAGCAAGAACCTTCATGACCCATTTACGACGCCAACACATAATCGCTTTGAGTTGGAAAAATCAGGACATCCTACAAAGTCATTTCATTTTGTTAGCCGTGTTCGCTTCCGCTCCTTTTCCTCAACGGTTGTTGTTTCGGTATGTATGTATGTATGTACACCGACCCTACTGTTTTACTTTTACGCTACTTCCTCTTCGCCTCGCACAGTCGTGGTTTAGGGTACTTGCTGTCATCGAAAAATACTGCTTAGTTTACTGACAGCCAACGCCCATTTAATGTTACCAACGCCATGTGAAAATCATTAATGACGCCAACAACAACATGGTAAAATCAATGCAAAATGTTACCCGCATATAAATGGAAGTATGTGTATAGGCTTAGTGTGGGGTACATCGCTTTAAGTGATGCTAATTTCTAATCTGCATTGAGGCGAAACAAATGACGATTAAGCAACGAACAGTTTTCTCTAAATACATATATGTATAAAATTACATATATGTATGTACATGTACATACATATGCCCAGTGGAAAAAGATTGAAGAAGGTGACAGATTTTGTCTCCATTACTTTTAATTTGCAAATACTAGAGTTTATAGACCACTTAAATTGTCTTTTACATTTTTATACTTTGTATGGCTATTTATATTCTTATAAGCATATATACACCCTACAGGACACTATACCTCTTCTTAGTTTCCTTACCGCTATACATTGGAAATTGATTTGATGTCTGGCGAAGTCTGTTTCACACTTCCAGGTGGTGTTGGTAGACAAAATGGAAGTACTTGGAGCAACACATATATTCGACCATAAAATACCATTGTGTGACCCAAAAGATAAATTTTCGATCCATTATTGGTTCCTACTCTTTTGGCCATCATCGGATATCAATATGTCTGTCAGCTAATAGCAGAAAAATGTTCTACCAGCGACTGATTTCAATCGAAGACAAATTATTCAGTTTCTGCATAAAGTGAACGACTTCGACCGTCTTGATTTCTTTTTGTTGGATTATTTGAAAAATAAAACGCGTATATGTATGAACACTGAAACCTTATACGAGGTATTTTTTTGTTTTCGTTTATGTATCCAATATGAGAGCACAATACGCGAATAAAAGACTGAAAGCACAAGCGTCCGAAAAGCTAACTATGGAGTTGCTCTATTTCTCATAATTTCAGACTTTAAACTATTCTTCTTGACTGGCGTCCACAACAGCGCGCTACGCATCTCTCCTTTTGGCAGTTTGGCGCCAATTGGTAATAACAAATGAAGATAGGGCCTTCTCCACCTGGTCCTTCCATCGGAGCGGAGGTTTCCCTCTTCCTCGGCTTCCACCAGCGGGTACTGCATCGAAAACTTTCAGAGCTGGGGCACTTTCGTCCATTCGAACAACATGACCTAGCCAGCGTAGCCGCTGTCTTTTTATTCGCTGGACTATGTCAATGTCGTCGTATAACTCATACAGGTCATCGTTCCATCGTCTGCGGTTTTCGCCGTTGCCAATGTTTTGAGGACCATAAATCTTGCGCAAAATTTTCCTCTCGAAAACTCCTAGTGCCGTCTCATCGGATGTTGGCACCGTCCACGCTTCTGCACCATAAAGTAGAATGGGAATGATGAGGGACTTGTAGATTTTAGTTTTGTTCGTCGAGAAAGGACTTTACTTTTCAATTGCCTACTCAGTCCATAGTAGCAGCTGTTGGCAAGAGTTGTCCTTCCCGATCCTGACGGAGCTTTTGGTGTTGCTCAACGTCAGCTTACACAGCCGTATTAGTTTTGCGGGGATACCAAATTCAGACATCGCGGCATAAAGGCAGCTCCTTTTCGTGCTGTCGAAAGCAGCTTTAAAGTCGACAAATAAATGGTGTGTGTCGATCCTCTCGCGTCTTCTCCAAGATTTGGCGCATGGTGAATATCTGGTCAGTTGTTGATATTTCAGGTCTAAAGCCACACTGATAAGGTCCAATCAGTTTGTTGACGGTGGGCTTTAGTCTTTCACACAGTACGCTCGATAGAACCTTATAAGCGATGTTAAGGAGGCTGATCCCACGGTAATTGGCGCAGTTTGTGGGGTCTCCCGTTTTGTGGATTGGGCAGAGTACACTGAGATTCCAATCGTCGGACATACTTTCTTCCGACCATATTACGCAAAGAAGCTGATGCATGCACCTTATCAGCTCTTCGCCGCCGTATTTGAATAGCTCGGCCGGCAATTAATCGGCAATTCATCAAAACATCTTGTTGTTCTTCAAACGGGTAATTGCTATTCTAATTTCTTCACGGTCGCGCAATGGAACATCTGTTCCATCGTCGTCGATTGGGGAATCGGGTTCGCCATCTCCTAGTGTTGTACTTTCACTGCCATTCAGTAGGCTGGAGAAGTGTTCCCTCCACAAACACAGTATACTCTGGTCATCAACAACTAGATCACCTCTGGAGGTCCTACAGGAGGGTCTTACAGGTCTTGAAACCTTCAGTTAGTCGCCGGATCTTTTCGTAAAATTTTCGAGCATTACCCCTGTCGGCCAGCTTGTCAAGCTCTTCATGCTCACGCATTTCGGCCTCTTTCTTTTTTTGTCTGCAAATGCGTCTCGCTTCCCTCTTCAGTTCTCGGTATCTTTCCCATCCCGCTCGTATCCCTCACCATACCAGCTATTTTTTTGCCTTTTCAGAAAGCCAATGGTTTCGGTTGCAGCTGTACGTAAGGAGTTTGATATGCCATCCCACAGTTCCCTTATACCGAGATGCTGATGAGTGCTCTCAGAGAGCAGAAGTGCAAGTCGAGTAGAAAATCGTTCGGCTGTCGGTTGTGATTGCAGCTTCTCGATGTCGAACCTTCCTTGTGTTTGTTGACGTGTGCGCTTTTCTACACAGAGGCGGGTGCATATCTTAGCTGCTACAAGATAATGGTCCGAGTCGATGTTGGGACCACGAAGCGTACGCACATCAAACACACTGGAGACATGTCGTCCATCTATCACAACATGATCGATCTGGTTGCGAGTTATTCGATCCGGGGACAGCCAAGTAGCTTGATGGATTTTCTTATGCTGGAATCTAGTACTACAGACGACCATATTTCGGGCCCCGGCGAAGTCGATCAGTCTCAGACCGTTTGCAGTTGTTTCGTCATGGAGGCTGAATTTTCCGACTGTTGTGCCAAAGACACCTTCTTTACCCTCCCTAGCGTTGAAATCGCCAAGCACGATTTTGACATCGTGGCGGGGGCACCGCTCATAGGTACGTTCTAGGCGCTCATAGAAGGTATTTTTGATCACTTCGTCCTTCTCTTCCGTCGGGACGAGGGCGCAAATCAGCGAAATGTTGAAGAACCTCGCTTTAATGCGGATTGTGGCTAGACGTTCATCCACCGGAGTGAATGCCACGACTCGACAACGGAGTGTCTTTCCCACCACGAATCCCACAACGAATTTGCGCTCATTTATATGGCCGCTGTAGTAGATGTCGCAAGGACCCACCTTCTTCCGTCCTTGTCCCGTCCATCGCATTTCTTGGATTGCGGTGATGTCAGCTTTTGCTCTTACGAGGACATCAACCAGCTGGGCAGAGGCACCTTCCCAATTAAGGATCCGAACATTCCAGGTGCATACCCTTAAATCATAGTCCTTAAAACGTTTGCTGTGGTCGTCATCAAAAGGGGGGTGTCTCATCCGAGGCTGTTGCTTTTTATTCATTCGTTATTCGTTTTTATGTGGTGGGTCCCAAACCCTACGCACGACCGCATAAGCGGGATTCCCCTTCTCCCTTTAGCTCGCCTCCAAACGGATGTCTCTTGGCTAGCCAGATAATAATAACAAGTAAGGCTTAGCCCTTCGGTTGTGATTATCGCAAATAATTTATTTAATTTTCTTAATATAACACACAATTTGACCCACATATTCGTCATATATATTGTATAAAGTCCATTGAAAGTTGGAAACCATAATATTAGGTTAGAAACACCGAAGTCCTCGTGTTCGATATATGGGGCCTTAAAAACCTATATCCCGATTTCGGCGATTTTTAGAACACTATTAACATAGTATTTGTGCAAAGTTCTGCATCGATATCTTCACTAGTACTTACTTTATATATTGTAAAGTAAACGATTCAGATTGTCTTCAAAGTTCTGGTATATTGGAAGTAGGCGTGGCTGTGAAGCGATTTGGCCTATTTTCACAACATATCATTGAGATGTAAGGAAGTTTCATTGAAATCGGTCGAGTAGTTCCTGAGTTATGGTTTTTGACCCATAAGTGGGCGACGCCACGCCCATTTTTCATTTTGTAAAAAAATCTGAGTGCAGCTTCCATCTGCCATTTCTTATGTGAAATTTAGTGTTTCTGACGTTTTTAGTTAGTGAGTTAACCCACTTTAAGTAATTTTCAACCAAACTTTTGTATGGGAGGTGGGCGTGGTTATGATACGATTTCTTTCATTTTTTGACTATATTACGAAGTGGCTAAAAAAAAACGACTGCAGAAAGTTTGGTTTATATAGCTCTATTGGTTTGCGAGATATGTACAAAAAACATAGCAGGGGGCGGGGCCCCAAAAAAATTACATCCAAATATGCCCCTTCATAGTGCGATCCTTCGTACCAAATTTTATTTCCATAGCTTTATTTATGGCTTAGTTATGGCACTTTATGTGTTTTCGGTTTTCGCCATTTTGTGGGCGTGGCAGTGGTCCGATTTTGCTCATTTTCGAAAGCAACCTTCCTATGGTGCCAAGAAATAAGTGTGCCAAGTTTCATCCAGATATCTTAATTTTTACTCAAGTTACAGCTTGCACAGGCGGACGGACGGACGGACAGACGAACATACGGATTTGAACTCCACTCTTCACCCTGATCACTTTGGTATATATAACCCTATATCTAACTCGTTTAGTTTTGGGTGTTACAAACAACCGTTATGTGAACAAAACTATAATACTCTCTTTAGCAACATTTGTTGCGAGATTATAATTAATAAATGTAAAATTTGAATTAAATTGAATGTTAATAGTGTAATTATCAATATGTGAAGTGAAAAATGTGAGAAAATTGCAGTAAAGTGTTACTTATAGAAAAAAAATGGGTTTTAAATACAAATATTTTAAAAACTATAAGTCCGATATACAATATACAAGTTCCACTTTCATAACTCGAACTTCTATAACTCGAAGATCCTCATAACTGGAACTTTTGAATGGGCGAAGTTAAATTTCAAACAAATTGTCTTCCACAAATTGATCAGGACATAATACAAAATTTAAAAGTTTTAATATCGAGGCAGAATTTTAAAAGAGGTGCTGTATCGTACGAAGATATGATATTAAACTTATAATTAAATGATAATAAAATTGCATGTTTGAATGAAAACGTCTATAGCTCGAGATCTCTCTAAAATGATAAACATATTCCTGGGCAGATGGACGAAATCGTGACGAGTATCACGCTTACAAGATGGTGTTAACCGAAAAGCTTTAAAGTGCTAAAACTAAGCCAAAAACATTGTTCAGAGAATCACAATAAGGAAGGATGGAATTTAGATGTATTTTTTTCGAAAAACTCCATAACCCAGCCATCTTCTACACAAAGGTTAGGTTGAAAAGTATATTTTACACAAGAAATAACAGAGAAAAGTGCATTCAGATTTTTATAAAAAATTTAATAAAAATGTTTATTAAAATGTGGTTTCGCCTACTTTTCGGGTCAAAACCCATAATAAAGATTGGTACATAATATTTTCTTGACACCCTGATGTAACCGATGAAAAATGGGCAAAATCAGCTAACAATCACGTCTACTTTACATATAACTCCATTTTGAATTCATTCTGATTCGTTCTCTTTGCAGTATATATGGGCAAATCCTGCGTTACGAACGCCACATTCCTACGCGTTTTCGGATTGAAATATAACAATTTTTTGGTCTTTCAAAAGACATACCTTCAAGTTATACACAGTGTTTAGTGGGATTTGAGTGTACTTTCGAATGTCATCAAAATATTTTTTGTAACAGGTTTAAGCTGCGAATAATTTGATCTCAAAGTATTGTTACGCACGATACAAAAAATGGAAGTAGCTTTGAAGGTTGAGGTATGTTTTCGTAATTTTTAGCAAATTTTGTATAATAAAGCACACCAAATGAAATACCTTAAAGAAAGATGAATATAAGAGAATTCTAAAATAACTTACTTGCAGCCAAAAAATTTTGTAGTTTTTTATCAATGGCCGTGAACCCAACGTTACGCACGCTACGTTACGCACGCTAAATTTGTTCAAGTAGTATATAAATAAAAACAATTGTATTTATTTTAACAAAACAATTTATACTATTTTTAATAAGATTATTTAATTCATATTATAAATTAATTTATTAATGTATATATGTTTATAAATAAATTTTATGTTTTGCTGAATCTGCCGTTAGTGCTATTTCGAGCTCTTTTTCATTAAGAAATGAAAAATAATGGTTGCTTTTTATTCCGGGAATGCTCTTAACGTTAACCCATCTCTCCGAAAGAAATGCAGTTGTATTTTTTATATATGTACTGCTTACATATAAAATAGAAATACCATTTATATTAATTTTTGCCAATTTAAAAAAATCATGGGCGTTATTAAGAACAATATTCTGAGCTTTCACCATTTGCCAAATTTTTCTCTTTATGACAGCTCCAATTCCGCCCTCTGCACCCTTTCCGTGAGCAGTTACAAAAAAATTCCACTCAAAGTTGGTCAAATCTAATTTTTCTTTAAAAAACGGTATAATACTCAAAATGAACTTGTTTTTAAATTGACTTGCACAGCCATCAGAAAATAAAAATAACTTCGAAATAGCGTTTTGTTCTTTAAGTTTCTTTACAATTAGCTGGAGAAAGCAATAAACATCATATTTATTGTGTGACAGCTGATCGCTCGTAACAGCAAATGATCTTGTGCAATTGTGCAACCAGGCAACAAAAGTAAAAATGGTAACTTGGGAGTAACTAAAATGTGCAGACTGAATTTCATTTTGATTGAGGAGCCTATAGTTTTCCGCAAAATCGACTTGCAGAACAGCTTCATCTTGTTTAATAGATATTTTTCGGTCTTGAAAGTATTTTTGTTGAGTCCTTTTAACGTAAGTATGCAGTTTAAAGGAAGGTAACTGAGATTCCAATCCATTAATCAAATCAGTTATTGGTCCTTTCGTATAACTAATGATGATGCGTTTATCAACGATTCTCCAATGCTTCCATTCAGTAAGCTCTTCGAGTTGATTAATGTAAATTAAAGGGACGAAAGCGTCTGTAATGCCTTTAATGCACTTGTTACATTCACTCCTCATACAAACTTCATTGGTTTCGTCACAACACACTTTTCTTAAAAAATTTCCGAAGTTAGATGGGAAGATACGAAAAATGCCAATAGCTTCCAATAAAAATGAAAAATTGGCGTGGTACTGGCAAACTCACATGTTATGTGGAAGCTTACTAGACAATTCCACGTGTTTTGGTCGGTTGTTATGAAATTTAGTATTTGAAATATTTGTTCCAGGAAACGTTGTTTTAAACAATTCATATGCTTCTCAAATTGTCATAACCATGAATCTGTTTATATTGGAAGGCTATTTGATTTTGATATAAGTGTGGACTTTCTTCCGGCAGTTTCCGTAGAGATGTCATCATCATTGTCATAAATCATTTTAACATTTTCGTCAACCGTATTTTTTGTTTGAGCTTCTTCTTCCTCTTTCAAGTATTTTTCTATAAGCATTTTAAGAATTTCGTTTTTTTTTGTTGATGTCTTTTGGTAACGCTAATTCCACTTTTTTTATGGCCTTGTAAAGGGTATTTTTGCACTTATATGCACCATCCAACGATATTATTGGTTGCTCTTGTTGTTTTTGTTCCTTTATTTTCTTTCTATAAATTTGCATACGATTTCGATGGTCAGCCTTTACTTTTTTTGATAATTAATCATCATTTTTAAGTATTTCTTTAAGATTTTTTCTATAAATTTTCATTCTTTTCGCATTTTTTATACGTTCTATTTGTGTTAAGCTTTCACAGGATTGTATTTTTTTGCGATATTTTCGAATACGCTCTGCACCTGTTTTTTTTTTTCTTAAAAGCAGGATATTTATTTAAATTAAAATTATAGATGATTTGTGAAAAAAAAAACAATTTTCTACTCACAATATAAAAAAAACCTGATTTTCCGTTACGCACGCTACAACGCATTTACCTGGCATTTCATACCAAATTTTAAGGAGAACTGAGTGAATAACAATATGTCTTTCGATTGGACCATCTATGTTAATACTAAAGCAATGATGAACACGTAAAAAATTTCACTTTTTTTGTATAACTCCTGAAAAGACCTGAGGTAGGGTAGGATTTCGTAACCAATTTTGGTTACCTTACTGTAACGGATTTCTAAAATCTGTCGTTTACTCCAAAACTCTACCCTGAGTTCGATCACTGGATTGTCAAATAAAAGTCACACTTTAATGGCTACATACTAAACTTTATTTCTAATTCCTTATAACGTAACAGTTTATTACTTATTACACTACTTTACAACTCTAACTTATAGCTTATTTACACTTTACTTGTCAACTCTCTCCTTAGAATTGTCCTCACTCGACAACTCTCTTATTAGAACTGTGTCTTGCTGTAAGGCCGGCAGCCCTTATATAGTCGATTGCTAGCATCTTATCGTCACTCGAACATTCTGGCAACTACGAATATCGATGTCTAGATAGATCTGGCAAATTATCGATTTCGATTGTCTATTCTAGTTTGTTCTGGTGCCATTTTCGTTACATTACATTGTAAGGCGTCAAGAAATGGTGGCAACCACATAATTTATTTTTTTGGGGAATCCCATAATAAATTGAGTTCTCATTGCGTTGTCTGAATTCGTTCTCTTCTGAGAGAACTCTTTGGCGCATGAACTCATTTACATTTGGAGAGCCGCTCACGTTTGCTTTAGAAGAATTTACAGATACGCATTAGGGTGGTAAATATCAACAACTGATTTTTGATATACCGTTTTTACAAGCTTAAATATAAAACTAGACTAGGTTTTTAGAATTTTTATTTTTATTAACTAACTTTAACTCTTCATAGTAATGTATTAGAATGTATTAAAAAATCGTACTCGTCAGTAATGTTTTTTTGTTATTGGTTTCTTGAACCTTCTAACTATTATGTTCACTTTATAATATTAAATTCATCTTATAAATTTCAATTAGTATTTTAAATAGCTGGCAACACTCTTCAAATATAATTTTTAATATAAGCTCTTTTAAACTCATTTGGTGTGTGGTTCTTTATCTCGCAACTTGTAAATAAACTAAAAGTAATTTTTTGATCAAGTGAAAACCTTAAATTGTTTATTTTACTCGTAAACATTTCACCGCAACAATTTGTACATATGTATGCATGATATGTATATAATTTTCGTAAATTACTTTACTTTTTGCAAAACTCGCCTATGTACGACCCTAATACGAATATCTGTTAAGAATTGCAACGCGATTGCTGGCTAAAGTGCGGCGTGCTCTGAGTGACCACGCCTCAGCTGTATATGAAATGAATTACGTGTCCAGTAGTATATTTTCGCTGTATAAACCGATCGGTTGATTTCGTTTGTGCGGTTTATGTGCATACATATATGTTTGTTGCGAATTGTTCGAAAATTTTTTAATAGTTTGCTTTGCTTCATTAATAATTGTGATTTTTAGCTGTGCATTATTCGTGAACAGTGCCTTATATAAGAAGACATATAAATAGGTAAACCACACATATTTGCATAAATTTATACGTGCATACGTATCCCTGTAGTTCGGTACCATCGGAGAAGAGCTAACGATATAACTAATTCCGAATCATTAGTACCGGTCCCAACCCGATTACATGCAATGTTATTTGACTAACGATTTTTACATTGCAATGTCCTACGAGAGTAATCGAGCGGTGCGACTATGCATTACCAGTCATTGGTGAAAGAACTTGTTCCAAAATCGTTAGTGAATCACTAGTACAGAATCACTAGCGTTTTCGTTAATTCAAAATGGCTAGTGATTTGACTAATTCGAACACGCTAGAGGTTTCATTAATTCAAAATCGCTAACGATTCTACTCGTCCAATAACGCTTGTGGTTCTACGCCTCAGAAAAACTTTTGAAAACAACACTTACAAAAAAATAAAACAAATGTTTACGAAATACAAAGAAATATATATTTATTTAGTTCATGTACAAATCTTTATTTTCAATTTATTTTCTTATTTTCTACTATTCTTATATTCTATCCCCTCCCTTTTTTGTCCTTAAAAATTATCTTATTCTTATTTACTAATTATTTATTTTCTTTATTAATATTACTTTTTTATTATTAGTTATTTTAATTAATTTTTATTTATTATTTAATACACATACATGAGTGTACAAAATGAAAAATATTATTAGATTTTAGTATAATAATGTTGTAATAATAAGTTTTCAATTATATTAAGTATATAACCTGATCTATGGGTGATCTGCGGTGATTTTGTTGTTGTTTGTGATGATCCGGTGTTGGCGCCTCCGTCCGTGGTTGTTTTTGCCTTCTTCTTGTGTTGCGTTCTTATTCTTATTTTATTATTATATTTATTCACTTATTAAATTAATTTTCACTTTTTTGCACAATACTTTTTCACCATATGTACAAATATTCTGCAATTTTCCGTACGCAAATTACACAACTTCCTCTTAGTCGGAAAAATATGAAATGACGCGTCAAATTTTTGGAAAAATATAAATGGCACAGCTCATATCAGCCAAGGGCTCACAAAAAAATTAACTCCACTATAATGCTTGCTCATAATTTCTTTCAAATAATTACTAAATGCAGTAATTGCGAATGATTTCTTTTTGTTGCATTATATTTGTATTGATATACGCTTTCGCATCTTTCGCTCTCCTCTCAAACTGAGTACTGACATGTGTATTTATATATTATATATTCCCACTGATAATCATACTCACAAACACTTTCTCAAAACGACAGTTGATTTCTATATACTTTAAATACGTTATTTGTATTTCCTGTGACTCAAGTAGAAGCGTAGGCTATATGAGATAAGGCGGTTGGATATTCGAATTCATTATATTAAGTACTACAGCCCGCTCCGGTTTCGCACGGGTTTAAACATATGTACATATCAAAAGTTGTAATTTTTTGCACACACATCAACACCCTCCCGTACATATGTATGTATGTACTTTCTCGTTTTTGCGTGGGGTCATTGAAAAATAAAATAAAATGAAGAAATTCGAACATGAAATTATATTTTTTTGTAATGAGCTAAAACTTGATTACGGTCTCTAGTTTTTGATGTCCGTTGTCTTTCGTTCTGATTATGAAGGAGTTGAGAACGTGCGAGCTTATATATTTCCAATATTTTGTTCTTCAAGCCGCTGAACACTCGTTACTCGACTATCTGGCGCGCTATTGATATGCGTATTCTCTTCCACTTGCAAGAAGATTATCAGTTTCTGATGAACATTCTCAATCACGGCGTAGTTTTAATACTCTCGCCTGGTAACTATTTTCAGAAAGTTGAGATCTAGACCTTTTCGAGATTTTAAAATGAAAAAATAAAAATAAATAAATAAACAAGTAAGGAAGGGCTAAGTTCGGGTGTAACCGAACATTTTATACTCCCGCAATTTATCTATTTAACTTTATTTATATTGTATAATATACAATTTAACCCACATATTCGTCATATATATTGTATAAAGTCCATTGAAAGTTGGAAACCATAATATTAGGTTAGAAGCACCGAGGTCCTCATGTTCGATTAATGGGGCCTTGAAAACCTATGGTCCGATTTCGGCGATTTTTAGAATGGGGCTGCCACACTATAAAGGTAGTATTTGTGCAAAGTTCTGCATCGATATCTTCACTAGTGCTTACTTTATATATTGTAAAGTTAACGATTCAGATCGTCTTCAAAGTTCTGGTATATAGGAAGTAGGCGTGGTTGTGAAGCGATTTGGCCTATTTTCTCAACATATCATTGGGATGTAAGGAAACTATTACAAACCAAGTTTCATTGAAATCGGTAGAGTAGTTCCTGAGATATGGTTTTTGACCCATAAGTGGGCGATGCCACGCCCATTTCCCATTTTGTAAAAAAATCTGAGTGCAGCTTCTATCTGACATTTCGTATGTGAAATTTAGTGTTTCTGGCGTTTTTCGTTACTGAGTAAACTCACTTTTAGTAATTTTCAACCTAACCTTTGTATGGGAGGTGGGCGTGGTTATTATCTGATTTCAACTAATTTCATGGTGTGCGGTGGGGTACGTAAGAGAACTGACTGCAGAAAGTTTGGTTTATATGGCTTTATTGGTTTGTGATATATATACAAATAACCGATTTGGGGGCGGAGCCACGCCCACTTTCCCAAAATAATTACATCCAAATATGCCCTTCCTAGTGCGATCCTCTGTTCCAAATTTTATAACTATATTTATGGCTTAGTTATGACACTTTTTGCGTTTTCGGTTTTCGCCATTTTGTGGGCGTCGCAGTGATCCGATTTTCGGAAGCAACCCTCTCACGGTCCCAAGGAACGTGTGTTCCAAGTTTCATCAAGATATCTCAATTTTTACTCAAGTTATCCGTTGCACGGACGGACAGACGGACAGACAGACATTCGGATTTTGACTCGTCTCGTCACTCTGATCATTTTGATATATATAATCCTATCTAACTCGTTTAGTTTTATGACTTACAAACAACCGTTATGTGAACAAAACTATAATACTCTCTTAGCAACTTTTGTTGCGAGAGTATAAAAATATAGCCTAAGTTACTCAGATTGAATGTAGCTTTCCTATGGTGAAAGTTTTGAAATCGGCGCAGTAGTTTTTGAGTTTATTCATTACAAACATACATACATACAAATCTTTCCTCTATAAAAAATATCCCTGGTCGACCCAAAACTAGGGGTGTTCGAATTTTTCCCGTAGAACTCGTTTGTGCAGTGGTGGCCTTCGGTCGCGCTTTAAAATAATAACCCTGGTCGAGCCAACACAAGTGTTAGCGAAATAAGGGGTTATCCTCGATATGATTTTTAAAAATTGATTTTGTTAAATAAAAGAAGAGGTATTTTGGCAAAAAGATCAATGTTTAGGCACTAGGTCTCACTTATAGTGGAATGGGAACAAGTAGAAGCACCATTATTCGCACAAGTAGAAGCACAATTACCTGCTTCTCAGCTGAACTGAGCAGATCCTTCTGCCACAAAGTAAATCACAAGAGATCAAGGAAACTCTTCGCCCTCATCAAGGTAAATTTTTCCATAGTCATAGGAGTTTTAATTGACCATTGTCCCATCGGGACTCACGCGGTCAAACTAAAAATGTGATCGGATGCTAGCTGCAAAAGCTACTTGTAACAGGATGAGGTCGAATATCCCCAACATTTTCTTTTGGAATGCCCTTAATATATTTATGTAGAAGGAAATAACCTCTGCAAATTTGTGGTAGCTTATAGGCGCTTCATCTATTTTTAAAGTTAATCCTTAAAAGAATGAGGTCAGCCCCGAATATGGAGACTTCCTACCATTTCGTTACGTCACTGTCAACTGAGTATCAACTTCTGAAAACTGCGGTATATTTTAAATAATCGTTAGCATTTATGGAGCCTACTGTGAGTAAACCAAACTGGGAACCATATAATAGTCTAAGCGTGTTTATTTTTTTTAGGGAACAGCTTTGGAACCTAACCTAACCTATTTAATTATATTGCAAAGTTTTTAATTCATTAAACAAAAACTATATAAAATCGAAAATTTGTATAATAGGAATAAACCTTAGTTGGAATATCTATTTTACCTCCAAATGGCCAGTGCTTATCCTACAACGGAAGTTGTGCGTCAGGGCAAACGTTTCTTGGATATAGTGTGGGAAAATTGTCATGAATTCTTTGATAAAGCAAAACATACAGATGTGACGTTTATGTGAAATTATCCAAAGCGGTGAGTGTAACTGTAATTCCTCGAACATCAATTTGTTATTATTTTGTTTTTTATACTTTTGTGCAGAGTTACAGCTCATCGAGTCATCTTAGCCACTGCCAGCGTTTATTTCGACCAACTATTTCAAACGTCAAAGGGTTCGGTGTCAGCTTTTTATATTGAAAACTAGCAGACCCGGCCACACGTTTTTGTGGCTAAGATACTATATACATTAAATTAGTAAATTTTTCAATGCAAAGAAAAAATTCTTACGCATAAAGACGAAAACGTTATAGCCGATAAATTTTAAAATGATTGGTACACATTATTGTAGATCTGTGTTAAGCGTAAATCATCATAATTTGTAAAATTTTGATTTTTTAATCGTATATTGGAGAAAGTAACAAATGACCAAATTTCATAGTTGGCTTTATCTTGGCTTTGGTGACGATATTGATTACCTTCTTCACAGCAAATCTTGTTCTTTTGCAAAGTTTGATGTTGATTTATGATTTATCTAAATTGTCGCATTAAGATCAAAGAGATCCTTGTTTTTTTACCACCAATATAGGTCATTCAATCAGCCGTTTATGTTTATTATATTATGGTTTCATGTCAGGAAAAACACGATGTATAAGCTCCTCTTTCGAGGCCATGAAAAATGTTATTAATCCATCGAGGTGTCAACTGCGTCGCTACCATTTTCAAAAAAAAAAAAAAAAACACTCGTATGTTATTTGTTAATTGGCGATTCTTTATGTGTCGCCACAAATTAGATGATTTTAGGAATGTGATTAGTTCGTCAGCAA
This sequence comes from Zeugodacus cucurbitae, assembly GCF_028554725.1. Lineage (NCBI taxonomy): Eukaryota > Metazoa > Arthropoda > Insecta > Diptera > Tephritidae > Zeugodacus > Zeugodacus cucurbitae. Next base: position 19,651,926 of record NC_071670.1, read on the forward strand.
CAGTTGATCCAGGAATAGTCTGGCGAAAATCACCTGCCAACAGAATCATGGCTTCACCAAAAATATTTTCGTTGTCGCGTAAATCTTTTAAAGTCCTGTGCAGTACCTCCAGCGACTTGAATATCTGGAAAATCTTCTTCATAGCTCTTTTTTTTGGCGATTTTGCAGACTGGTGTTTCGTTGATTTGCAATTTATGAGTAATTTTAAGGCCGAATTGCCGTTTGTCTGTCTACTAACAGGTGCCAAGTTGCACCTATTCTCATTATAACTGGGCGTTGAAAGAGAGTGAAATCGGTTCAGGAATTACCTCAACCCTCATGTACTACATATGCTGATTTTCGTTATTCTATTGGACTTTATTTCAAATTGTGTGTAATAAAATTACATCAATAAATTGCGAGAGTATAAAATATTCGGTTGCCTTTCCCTGCTGTTACAAATTGTTTTGGGCTATCGACACAACCTTATACAATTTAACAATGATAAAAATATTTTAACAAAGCAACAATGACAACTTTCAAAATATTAATTTTTTGTTTTTTTTTTTTTATAATTTTGTTGTCAATTCAAATGAAATCATCTTCTTGTTATATTCCTCACAATTTTTCGATACATACTTACTTTCTAATCCTTCCCTGGACTTCCATAAATATTTCAAAACTAAAATTAGCCAGATCGGTTTGGCCCTTCTTGACTTTTTTCGAGACTAACGACACAAATTGTTTGTATGGGTGATTAGAAAATTGTGGATTTAAGACTTTTTGGGGCAATTTTTCTAATTTTTCTCCGTAAGAACCATCTCGGTACCTCTAAAAACATTCTAAACAAAGAATTTGCGAAATCGGTTCAGTGGTTCTCGAGTTATGCGCTTAGCAACACATTTTGCGATTCATTTTTATATTATAGATATTCCACCGGATGAATTTGAGTTACTTATAGCTTACTGTTACACCGGCAAACTTAACCCTAGAATGCCTAACGCCAATAGTCTTTTAAATGGAGCCGCGATTTTGAAGCTCGACGGCGCTGCCGCTATTTGCACTGCTTACCTGCACGGGTCGACAGAAGGAACGTGGCCACGGAGCAATCTGGGTTCACCATTTGATGGCAACTTTCCAATAGCAAGTTGTACTACAAATAAATCTATATTGGCAGTGCGACGATGTAGCGAAAAAAGGTAAATCTTTTCAAAATTGAGAATTTAGCCAAAGATGCCAAATAGATACATATTACCTCCGAACGATACACCGCCAGACCGAGATTCGTTAAAGTAAATTTCGATATTCATATAGAATACTAAGCTGACTACGACTCCGGTAACGGAAATCTGACTTTAAAGATGGCCGGTAAGCTCCTGAATAGAACTGTATCCCATAGACTATTATCTCCAAACAAAAAAGGGCTATTAATCAAATAGTTTGAATAAATTCATGTACATATTTTTTTAATGTTAGGTCCGACTTTAACTTCACATTTATTTCACAGGACACTGAGAGTTTTATTTACCGTTGTGACGAGATGGAGAAGGTATGGATACAGTGTGGTGTATTAAAATTTCCTAAACGATCCCCAAGTCTGGTGTACTCAGATAAACACCTAATATCTCTAGGCGGGTTTTCGGATGATGAAACGCCTTCAAATGGTGTATTCGCTTACAGTTTGCAGACTGAAGAATGGAAAACTCTGAAGCCGATGAGTGTTCCACGAGTTGATCTTTGTGTTGTGATAGTCAACAAATTCATTTACGTACTAGGTGAGAGTGGCTCAAATCCATGTGTTGCGCTCAAAACTGCAGAGAAGTAAGTGATTTCCAATATTATGTGTACTTTATAAGAAATATGCGTTGCAATAGATTTAATCATTGCACTCGACAATGGATTTCACTACCCGATATGTTTATGGCTCGAAGTCAAGCCACCGCCGTGGCTCTTGACGACCAAATTTATATAATGGGTGGTCTGGCAAGCAATGGAAGGCCATTAAAGTCGGTTGAATGCTTTAACACCATAACTGGGAAGTGGGATAGATGCGGAGACATGATTCAACCACGTTTTGATTTCGGCGTAAGTGTAGTATGACGTACATACATATGTATGCAAATGTGGCAGACACTAATGCTACGTATCTTTCTTTGCAGGCAGCCTTTTTTAAAGGTCTATTATATGTAATAGGTTCAGGGAATACAATGCACTCAATGCACTCACTAAGTTGCAGCGTCGAGTGTTACAATCCAAAAACGAATACGTGGTCGCAGGTGCATTTTCAAAATTTTATCAAAAAAAGAGAAATAACTACATATATACTATGTAGGCGGCATCAATCAATGTACCACGATATGGAATCTGTGGCATAACTCTAACTGACCGTTTAATGGCCATCGGCGGGACAACCTTAACTGATTTCAAAGGCATTATCGAAGTATACAAACCGACAAAAAATAGTTGGCTTCAAGGGAAGCCCTTGCCGATGGGGGGTAACTATAGGTGTTTTGTAGTGCCATCTAAAGAGCTTACTGAAATTCAGAGTAAACCCAATGAAATAGTCATTGCACCGAAAAGACTTTTACATACGAGTTTACTCCTTTTAATGCGTATGTACTTCTTTATCAGATGGTTGCTGTGTTTGGGAAAATGTATTATATTATGGACGATAAGAAATTAATTGCCAATTGATATGTAATATCCAAATGTAGTGTTTTGGTAAATAATTTTAAATAAACTGAGGAAATTAAACATATGAATTTTAATGGTTTCCTTATATGTTATAAGTATTTCTAGACATACAATATGGACGACTGTAGTACTAGATTTCAGCAAAAGAAAATTAATCAAGATACTTGGCTGTCCCCTGATCGATAAACCCAGAAGGGTCATGAATGCCCGACGATTGCAATCTCAATGTACTCTGCCCAATTCATAAAAAGAGAGACCCCACAATATCGCCTATAAGGTTCTATCGAATGTACTGTGTGAAAGACTAAAGCTCATTCAGTGTGGCTTTAGACTTTAAAAGAAAAGGACCGGGCTCTAGGCCGCTATGTCTTTATTTCGTATCCCCGCAAAACTAATACGACTGTGTAAACTGATATTGAGCAACACCAAAAGTTCCGTCAGGATCGGGAAGGACTATCAATGTATGTATGTATCCCTCAGACGGTCCACATTAAAGCTTCAACAATTGACTTTTTTATCTTGGGAAACCAATAGACCAAGTCCAAGTAGGGGCCAAGTAATATAATTCGACCAATTTGACCTCGGCGACGGCGACTCTTTGAGCTAGTGTGGAAGATCGCTCTTTTCGATTTAGCGACATTATTTCTATTCCCGCTAGTAAAATCGCCAGTTGATTTTCCAAATGATATCCAGCGCGAAACTGTTGGGGTAAGCGTCCCAACACTTCCTCCAAACACATTCCAGAATTGGCTGTTTGGTGGGAAGTGAAAGTAATTTTAGCCAGCTATCAACCACTGTACGTGTCTGTTGAAGTATGAGCCAATACCAAAAGATACGATAACGTGGGTTGTTGGCAGCGCATTGCCATGAATTTAGTTAATTTATTTGATCAGGTAATTTATGTGTGTACCCAAGTCGGGGCAACCACAACGCTACACTACACACATACATTTGTTGGCGGCAGCTTTGTGACGTATGTGGCTGCAATGAACGTTCTGCATTTTTGACATCAACAAGCTATGACGATGATTGTTGTCGAATTATGGAACGTAATGTTGCGTAAGTGAGAGTTGCTAGGGAAAATTGCGTGGTATCTCCATGTACTTTTATTTCAAACAGGTAGGTTATGCAGTGCAGTATTCACTTTATGTAGTAACTCTCAGACCGCAGATTCTCCGTTCAAACAAACACGCAACATAATTTGGTCAACAGTTGAAAGTTCTTGATAAAATGCCGATTCACCAAGCGTTGGAGAGGAGCGAATTGAACAAACTATATCATTTTAATGAGATAACCGTACACTCTATTGTACGAGTTTAACTATTTGACTTTTTTGTTGCTTTTATATGTATTTTTTAAAGAGACTAGCGAGCAGAGAAATGACGAATCGAAGACAGTAGTACACTTAGACTCGCATACAATTTTTTTGTATGTGGTGTAAGACCTCTTCTCAGTCCACGGAGTATTTTTTCATATATGTATACATTTAATACCTACGTTCAATAAAGTCACAATCTTTGCTGAAATTAATAAAATTCTACACAAAATAATCAGTTTCCAAAAAAGTACGCTGACATGCCAAGTCTCTATGTAAATTGGCATTATTTGAACGAATGGAATATTTGCGCTTAGCTCTTTTGTTTACTAAAAGGTTTTCACTACTTCAGCGAACACTCTTGCATATCCCTTTGTGCGGCTAAAATACATTTGAATTGAGTTGGTGTTTTTCCAGTATATAAACTTTTGTGTGTGATGACAACAAACACATGTTTTCGCTTTGATTAATACGGCGGACAATGCCGAGCGGCCAGTTCAGGCAGCTGCAAGTTTGGTCTACTGCACGCCACAGCACACACTGACAGACAGACATACACACACACAATGTAGTCAGTAGAAACGTAAGGTAACACAACGCACGGAAAGGACAAATTTTGTCTTTCACACCTTCGGTCCCATTCGTCCCTGTGTGCATTTGTTGTCATTGTTTTATTTGCGTAAATACCCTCGTATTTAGAGTTGTGTGTACATTCATAAATTTATTCTCTAGCTTCCGAGCATTTTTCACCGCTTTACGTCTTAGACCCAAAGATAATCCTCACTTGTGACATCTTAACTCTGCTCTTACTTCACATTTCATTTTAATTCTTTGCTCTTCACCATTTCAAACTTGTGCGACTTATTTGGAAAATTTGTCGGCTTTATTTGCAGATTTTGTCCAGCGATTGTACAAATAAAGGCCTGTTCAATGAGGCTCTTCAAATGCAAATTAGTTTAGTACAGAGGTTAAAAGAGTTTAGCAACAATGGCTGGGCAAATTGATAATGCATTTGACAGTTTTTGGAAGCAGCACTGGTGTGGAGTATTTAATAATTACACGTGAACGAGGATTACGTCATGCATGATAATTCACCAAAGGAGCGGGAAATCAGTTATAATCAACAATGGAATGTTATAAAGAGTGGACCATAGGACTAGATTAATGAGATAAAACAATATTGATGGTAAGTCATCAACGACTTAAGTCGTCGGGAGACATATCTATAATATAAAAATGAATCGCAAAATGTGTTGCTAAGCGCATAACTCGAGAATCGCTGGACCGATTACGCAAATTCTTTGTTTAGAATGTTTTTAGAGGTACGGGGATGGTTCTTACTTATTAATTAATTAGAAAAATTGCCTGGAAAAATCTTAAATCCACAATTTTCTAATCACCCCTATCACTAAAAACAATTTGTGTCGTTAGTCTCGAAAAAAGTCGAGAAGGGCCAAACAGAACTGGCTAATTTTAGTTTTGAAATATTTATGGAAGGTCAGGGAAGAATTAGAAAGCAAGTATACATACATATATCGAAAAATAGTGAGGAAGATAACAAGAAGATGATTTTATTTGAATTGACAACAAAATTATAAAAAAAAATCAAAACAAAAAATATTAATATTTTTAAAGTTGTCATTGTTGCTTTGTTAAAATATTTGTATCATTGTTCATTTGTATAAGGCTGTGTCGATAGCCCAAAACAATTTGTAACAAGTAGGTAAAGGCAACCGAACATTTTATACTCTCGCAATTTATTGATGTAATTTTATTAAACACAATTTGAAATAAAGTCCAATAGTACAACTAAAATCAGCATATATAGTACATGAGGGTTGAGGTAATTCCTAAACCGATTTCACTCATTTTTAACGCCCAGTAATAATGGGAATAGAGGCAACGTGGCACCTGTTGGTAGGCAGACAAACGGCAATTCGGCCTTGAAATTATTCCTAAATTACAAATCAACGAAACACCAGTCTGCAAAATCGCCAAAAAAATAGCTATAAAGAAGATTTTCCAGATATTCAAGTCGCTGGAGGTACTGCACAGGACTTTAAAAGATTTACGCGACAACGAAAATATTTTTGGTGAAGCCATTATTCTGTTGGCAGGTGATTTTCGCCAGACTATTCCTGGATCAACTGTTGCTGACGACCTAATCACATTCCTAAAATCATATAATTTGTGGCGACACATAAATAATCGCCAAATAACAAATAACATACGAGTGTTTTGAGAAATAGTTGAAAATGGTAGAGACGCAGTTGACACCTCGATGGATCAATAACATTTTTAACGGGTTTCTGTCACTTAGGAGCTTATTCATCGTGTTTTTCCTGACATGAAACCATAATATAATAAACATAAGTGGCTGATTGAATGACCTATATTGGTGGTAAAAAAACAAGGATCTCTTTGATCTTAATGCAACAATTTAGAATTTCGTTAAAGGAGAGTTGACACAGCTACAAACCAGGATGACGTATTCAATTATCACACAGACAATTTTAAATTGATGGACTATCCCCACTCACTTGCAATTAAAAGTAGTGTGAGTTGTTATCATGCTACGTAACATAAATGAACATCAAACTTTGCCAAAGCCAAGATAAAGCCAACTATGAAATTTGGTCATTTGTTACTTTCTCAACTTCTTCAAATTATGATGATTTACGCTTAACACAGATCTACAATAATGTCTATCAATCATTTTAAAATTTATCGGCTATAACGTTTTCGTCTTTATGCGTAAGCATTTTTTCTCTGGATTGAAAGATTTACTAATTTAATGTATACTTTAGCCACAAAAACGTGTGGCCGGGTCTGCTAGTAACTAATAAATAAAAAAGTGCTTTTGGGAAAGTATGAGCTACATATGAGGTGACTTTTTCATTAAAAACATCGTAAGTAACACCCGAGAGTCACGTTGTGGCGGATCTTGCGGATCTGGAGTATGCACTGTCTTCTTGCTGACAAGGTTGCTAATACAAATATATCCAGTAATATTTTTTGTCGCGTTAAATTCTTTCGTAAATGAGGAAATTTCTATTGTCTTTAGTCTTAATAATAGGTAAGTAAAGTGTGATCCATTTTGACGTTACCTACTTTTTTAAAGAAAAAACACAAAAAATACAAATTTAAAGGGGAACGTTTATTATCATTTGAAAGAACAGTCTTTGACAATATTTTTTTCTTTCAAATGTTGGCCGCGGCTACGTCTCAGATGGTCCATCCGTTGAGTCCAGTTTTCGATGACTCGTTCGAGTATTTCGACTGGTAACTGGCGAATGACACGCGTGATGTTTTGCTCCAATGCCTGAATCGAAGCGGGATTGTTCGCATATACTTTAGGCTTTACAAAGCAGCACAGGAAAAAGTATAATGTTGCGACGATCTTAATGGCCAATCGAAACCGAAGTTTTCTCTCAATAAATTTATTGATTGATGCGATGTGTGGAAAGTGAGGCGTCTTGTTGAAACCAAATGTCGCCGAGGTCACGAACTTCAATTTCAGGCGTCGAATAGTTGGTTATCATGGCGCAATAACGGTCGCGCTTAAGACATATGGACATACGGACGGACAGACATCATCGGATTTCAAATCTACTCGTCACACTGATCACTTTGATATATATGACTCTATATCTAACTCTTTTAGTTTACGGTGTTACAAACAACCGTTATGTGAACAAAACTATTATACAAAATTTCAGAATATACAGTGGAACTTCCATAACTCGAACTTCTATAACTCGAAGATCTCCATAACTCGAACACTTGAATTGGCAATAGAAGGAAAGTTTCATGGAAATTTCCTTGCATATATCGCACGCGGTTAGGGCATAATACAAAATTTAATCGAGATAGAAGAGTCCCTTTATATCTTATGGAGGCGAACAAGAAGTATGATATTACACTTATGAATTGCATAAATCATGTAACAAAGGCATGGAATACAAACGTCAAGAGCCAAACAATAGCAAACTGCAACAAGCAAAATTCAGAATACATGTTTTAACGTATGAACATAAAACTTTTTGCGAATTAAATAAATAACACTGGGTATTAATCTATATCTTACTGCTTTTTGAAAAATTTTATGTTTTAATGAAAATTCTATAACTCGAATTCTCTCTAACTCGAAGTTTTTTGTGGATTATGGTGATTCGAGTTAAAGAAGTTCTGCTGTATGTTTAAAGTATTTAAATAAATCGTTATGCGAAGTAAATAATTAAAACTGTGTATAAATCAATATTTTATAGTTTTTTGAAAAATTTATGTTTTAATGAAAATTTCGGTACCGCCTTTGGATTTAAGCAAAACCCAGCCATCCATTGGGAGTTTTTTATACTCTCGCAACAAAAGTTGCTAAGAGAGTATTATAGTTTTGTTCACATAACGGTTGTTTGTAAGTCATAAAACTAAACGAGTTAGATATAGGGTTATATATATCAAAATGATCAGGGTGACGAGACGAGTCAAAATCCGAATGCCTGTCTGTCCGTGCGAAAACCGAAAACACATAAATCGTCATAACTAAGCCATAAATAAAGTTATAAAGTTTAGTACAAAGGATCGTCCTAGTGAGGGCTATATTTGGATGTGATTCTTTTGGAGAAGCGGGTGTGGCCCCGCTCCCAAATAGGTTTTTTGTATATATCTCGCAAACCAATAAAGCTATATAAACCAAACTGTCTGCTGTCGGTTCCCTTACCTACACCACCATACGCTACCAAAATAGTTGAAATCGGATAATAACCACGCCCACCTCCCATACAAAGTTTAGGTTGAAAATTACTAAGTGCTTTAACTCACTAACGAAAAACGGCAGAAACACTAAATTTTGCAGTAAAAATAGCAGAAGCTGCACTCAGATTTTTTTACAAAATGTAAAATGGGCGTAGCATCGCCACATATGGGTCAAAAACCATATCTCAGGAACTACTCGACCAATTTCAATGAAATTCGGTATATCATATATATCGATATGAAGAATTCAGAGCCTTATGGTAATTTTTCACCGAAAATATCGGTAAATCTTTCAGATATCTTAATTTAGTTCAGAGGAAATCTTTTTCCTCTAATGGTGTGTCTCTGTACCAGAAATGGTTAAATGGTTAATTTCCCCTAGTTCTCATATAGCTAATAAAATACTTAGCCAAATTAAGTGAGCATATAATCTTAGAAATAATATATATATTGGTGATTTTCGTTTTTCTATTGGACTTTATGCCGAATATATGGGTCAAATTGTGTGTTATCTCAATAAAAATATAGCAATAAATTGCGTGAGTACAAAATGTTCGGTTGCAGCGGAAATTAGCCTTTCCTTACTTGTTATTATATTATTTTTATGAAGCGTCGGTAAGCTCAGCTTCAGTACTTTAGGTTTCCCAAAACACACAAAATAGGCTGTAAACCAACTCATTTAACAAACTGAGTTCAATTATTCAATTACAGCAAGAGCTAGTGGTTCCCCCACAATAAACGGAAATTGTTAGAGAGGAACTTGAGTTGGCATTGTCGACGTTTGTTTTATTACAAATTATGGCACAGTCGGTCATAACTTGCTGTAAATGGCAAACTGGTCCAACGGTCCAACTAACTACGAAGCACAAGCAAATAAGCCATATGTTTGTATGTCGTCGCGCGACTATTTATGCATCGTGACTACTTGTGTTTTTCACGCGTCTGCACGCAACGGACAACGCGCGAGCATCTACATATGCAGCACAACCCGCCATCTGCCGCCAGCAACTGCAGGGCGCACTCGGCGTAAGCGCGCTGTGGTAGCGCGTGCCAATGGCTTTTGGGCTGTGAAGTTCACATTTATGTTTCCAGTTGCACGTTGCGTTTTTATAGCCAATCTTTGTTTTTTATTATCCGCCTTCTTATTTCTTTTGGATTTTTAATGGTGCAATTTTCGCTCTCGTTATGGTCTAACGTCCCGGCCGTTTGTTGGCTGGCTGCCACGTCATTGCTTTATCGTTTACGACTGATCGCCGGTTGTTGCTATTAAAACAGAGCCAACCATTTAAGGATTGCGCATGCGTGGACACTCTTGCGTTTTTATTGCGAATTCTTGATGCAATTTGCTGCTGGCTCCTCGGGTTCCTCGAGCTCCGCGTTATGTTTTGAAGTTTTTGGTGCGTTGGGCGCGCTTGCGTGATATGTTCCTGTCAGCTTAGATTACGAACCCCCATATAGTTGATTACTACAAAGCTAGACAAGACTCATGATAGACAGGCGAACTATTCATTTCACCATATGATTATACACATAAGCGGTCTCACTAACCTGTCCAGCAGCGTGTTCTCTTCACTTACTACGTTTTGTTGCATTCCTAAATTGTGTTTTGCTAGAAATTGATTTCCTTTTTTACAGCATCTCATCTTATCTGCACATTGTAAACGTTTCACGCTAATTTAACACGTGGCAGAAATAAAGAGTTCCAAGTCATGGTTGCAACGGCGCAACAACAACGGGTTGCCATTGCAAAAATGAAGGAAAATTGCCATTCCCAGATTGTAAAAATGTGTTTATCGCATGAATTTAGACCTTCTCTGTCTCTGTTTTTTAAATTTCAGATATAGACGACTGTAAAAAGCACAAGAGCTGCTGAAATCACTCAAGGAAATACCAAATGTTATTTTAAAATACCTCAAATAAAATTTTTATAACCAGTTTTTTACTGTACCACAAATGATGGATGTTACCACTCTAAGTAACATAGAAAGGGTCATAAACTATCACTATTCACATAAAAAACATTGCGGGTTCGCATTATGTTTGTCCATGTTCGACTGTTTAAAAGAACTTATAGTTCTGATTGTTCTGTAGCCAATGCTCATGACAGAAACACTGTGAAGTAGTCCGCAAACAGGGTACACGGCAAAAAGGTTGCCAAAAATAAGCTATCATACTTAATCATAATAATCCGAACGATCTTTTTTTGCCATCATTTTCTACGTTCTCAATACCTACTGAATTATAATTTAAGCATAAGAACTTTAATTATGTGTTCAGTACTGCCTTGAGGCTTGTCGTTCGGGTAGTAACCCTGGTTCGAAACATAGTATGTACTCGTATGTGATTGCATATGATTCTATTCTCTCGAGCCATACCCATCTCTAGACGCATTCAACAAAGCCCTAGTCCAAATGCTATCCCTAGGATATTTAGATTATTCCAATGATATTTTTTTAAAGGCTTATGTGGATCCAGATATCTTAAAGCTAGATAAGGTTGCAAAAAAGACATTTCAGGAACTACATATCACTGTCGAGTTGTTATCGGGAATGTTTCAGATGCCAATTGTTAAAAGTGTCGAACGAAAAACCGTCATAGAATGCCAAAACAATTGAAACACTCAAGTTTAAGCTCCGTAATATTCTTTACGAGTGAATTATTTGTAAGGACCAAGTTTACAATGATATAGGTTTTGTTTGAAAGATGCTTCTGGAATTAATGTCTGTCAGGAAGTGTCAAGGAAAATCAACTTTAAGCAAAAAGAAGACAAAGTAATTTGTCGGTATGTAGAATCCGTTTTTTATAGGTGGCTAATGTTAAGAGGAAGATACGGAAGTTTAGTTTAAGAAAACCAGTGTATCAATTTCTTCAAATGATTCTTAATCAATGTATGGATATGCACTTTAAAACCACAAATCAATCAGTAAATAATGTTAACAGGCCTTATGTAAACCAAAAGATTATTGGAAGCATCTTCTTTTTATTCGAAGATTTTTGGGATTTATCGAAACATTACAATTCCTCAAGATATCCTCTGCAATATATTCTCATTCAAGCCTCTAAATTCCAACCGGTGGGGCTAACTGATTAAAACTGATGTTGACTTAGATACTCTCCTGCCACTATCTTTTTTTATGCGATCACAATTTGCAAATTCTTGGACCTCACAAGTGTTATACACTAATTATTGACTGGTAAGCAGTCAATGGTGAGCCAAATTCGCAATGGTAACTGGGTGTTCCATGACTGAACGCGTCCCAAAACTTCGAAATGTGCGATTTTTTGTACTCTTCCTCTTAATAGTTTCAGAAATGTATTTATATAGATATACATAAGTATCTGCGTAGTGTCACACTACAATTAGCACTAGGATAGCACCGTCAGGTAGGACCACCGGTAAGTCAATCAAAGTTATTTACGGCTATCGCACTCGCTCGCTAAGTTGTGTTGTTGTGCTGAAGTTGATTAGCGCGTCTAATTACTAAATCTAATGAACACATTTCGCCAAAGATTTAAAATGTCGGCTGCCGCACTTGCAATTGCACGCCGAGCTCCGCGTGCCAGTAGCCAATTGTTGGCTGCCAGGTAATCCGTGATTTACGATGACTTTGCCAAGTGTAGTTTTCAATATTTTTTACTAATTGGAAATCTTGCGCGCACAGTCAAAGCCAAATAACAATAGGAATGAAGTAACTCAGTGGTTGCATTCAAAGAAATGCAAAAAAATCGCGTATCGGCAAATAGTTGGTAAGCGAGTGTAATACATAAGTCATTTAAAACAGCTAATAATCTAACATTAAATGTAATTTCACAAATTAAGAAATGAAGGTTGATCTCTTGCCGATACGTGTTTAAATGGTACATACTTCTCTGTTATGATTCCGGACTTCATACTATCAACACGCTTGTTGCTATTAAATCCCCGCTCTCAAGAACTTTAGAGCTTTGGATTTTTCTCTGCATTCTGACACGGTAGCTTTTTTTTCATTATCATAAGGGATCGAGTTTATCGAATGTCTACACTACAATATATTAAACTTAAAATTCCAAAGTTTATTATAAGTGCTTTCTGGAATATAAGATACTACGGCTTGTCATATAGATCCACAGATCTCGAAACTAAAGTACCGTACCCAAAAGTAGGGTACGGTCGGGGATTTTCTTGGGACGCAGCAAGATATATAAAGACAAGACAAAGTAATATACAGTGACAGACATTCGTTTAAACGCATCCTTATTTAAAACAACTTGTTTAAAACAAATTCATTTATCAATTAAAATTATCATATTATTAAAAAATTGCATTAAATATAACAGCAACAACGAACCTAGATTTTTGCCCTACAGCAACTTCCCGTTAGCCTACCAAGCAATATAACACAGAATTTGTTTTAATCAAGTCATTGATAAAAGAGAGAGAATGAAGCAAAATGAAAAATAAGGCTGCGTTTAAACGAATGCCTGTCACTGTATAAACTGAAATAACCGAGTGCAACCGAATATTCATAATTACTTATTTGCCTCTTCGACTAGCGCAATAATAACAATGCCACTAAAAATTCAGTAGACGTTCATCACCTAGACTTAATGCAAAAACATTTGCATAACCACATTGCAACAACAATGATACAAACATTAAGTTGCAACGAACAAGTTTGCAATGAAGTCGAATAAGCAACTAAAAAGCGAAAATTACAATACAAGAACACTAACAACCAAACACCATTTAGACACAACACACGCCTAATGGATTGGTTGTTGGTCATCCGGATGGCGGGCTGGTTGGCTGACTGGCAAGTCAACAACAGTGATTCCGCTAATGCCTTGCCTCGTTTTATAGTGTGGTCGCTTTTTACGATTCCACTCCGCCGAAAGTATTGACGGTGTTGGCGTAAGCCGGCGCGTCAGCAGCCAAGCAGTGGCAATATTTATGGTAATGGTGTTATTGCTGTCGCCGCCTCGGTTGTTGCCACAACCGAAATAAATAAAAGTAATGAAAATCTACCGACTCACGTGCTGCGGCATTGACTTTTGATGCTCTCCGCTCAGCGTGTCCATCGACGCGTCTGCGCAATCCGACATGCGCACCAGCACACGCTACATACACATATGTATGTTCAAGGTGTTGGCACAAGCGCAGCTCAAACAGGTGTTGAAAGTCTCGCTGCGTCATGTCGACGTTTGCTTAATTTATAACCTTAACTAGAAAATTGGTCAATACAACACTCAGCTCAACGCTACGTTTCTGCAAGACGGCTTCGCGTGTTGCAACGGCAATCAGATCGAACAACGATGCTAATCATGTGGCTCGTCTTGTAAGCACTCATCACATATACGATACGTATACGTAACGACAAATGGAGTAATTATTTACCTTAAATATTGTTACAATTGGTTCTCCTTCTTATGCCTTCTTTCTTAGTCTTCTCGTCGATTTGATCAATCGAAATGTCCAGTAATTCTACATTAGACCAAATCAATACGTGTTCCAGACGCAAAAGTAATTAATTAGACGTAAACGTAGAAATCAACAGAACAATTTTTTTACGATTTAACTAAGGCTATCCTTAATTATTTTCATTTTCGAGACAAATACACATATCTCAGCCTTTCAGACCACTGCTGCTCCGGTCACTTAGGCTCGACTATGACGATGATACAGTTAGATCTCTTCGTTGGATACCCTGTAAGATCGTTGAATAGAAAGAGAAACCAGTAGGACTAGTCGAGGTGGAATGGCATAAAAACTAGCACTTAGGAGACTTAGCTTAATTTGGGGATCCACTGGCTCATTTACTTTATGAAAGGGTCTTACTTGAAAAGATTATAGTATAGGGTTTCTTCAGACTCATTGACTTTTACGGTATATTTAAGTAACAAAAATAACTGTGTAGTTACTCTTTCTTCTTTGGCAAATGACCAAATACCAAAAAGTAAACACAACCACAGTGGCTTATAATCATCAGATCAACGGTCACTAGTCAAACAGCATTATCGAACAATGCAAATGACACTGTCGGGAAATTCTACACACTCAATGAGTTTGTTGCCACATACCACACAGTCGTGCGGTGCGGCAAGGGATAACATTTGTCTTCCCCATTGGTTTTGGGTCGCCAGCAATTTCTTACTGCCATTCACTTATCACCCTTTTTCGTCTTTTTGCCTTATAAAACCACTCCGCCAACCAAGCAATAACAATGAGGTGTTGCATAATTTCACTTTTACTTGGCTGACACGGCGGTAGCGGTAATTGGATCGTGCCGACGCATCGCCGCGGCTAAAGCTGCCGCAGCAACCGTTAAAGCTGTGGTTTTGCTGTGCAAAAGCGTTTTCGAATTGGTAAAGTTAAAAACACAAAAACACCAACTAGCGGCATTCATTTTGGTTGCGAAACTTAGCGGCACACACGACGGTAATCTGTCACATTTGCACTTTAAAAATATGACAGAAATCAAAATTTGTACCTGAGGCCGTTTGAAAACAAGCGTTGACCTCAATCGCTCTTGATTGCTAATTAATAGCGCTAATCTTAAAACTCGGTCGAGGGACTTGCACTGTATATATTTTGGGTTCCTATTCTCGTAATAAAATAACCTATATTTGGAATATTTTTATGAAAAGGTGTCACTATAATTGGGTCCATTCGTTTTGTACTTTCTAATCTCCAAAGAAGCTCAATAAATACATAGTATATAGTATAGAAAAAGGCAAGAAGGCAGAGGAATTCAACATTATCCCATTCTGCTGTCGGTGAGACTAAGGCACCGCATTAACTTTACACATTTGGGATATACCTCGCAGTTGTTGTATTTAAACATGAAAGCTCAAAATGTATGTCAAAGGCGTGCGCTACCCCCCTGCTATACATTTGGACGAGCTTCTCTTAATAGAAACATAGCCAACGATCATCAAACGAGCTCGGAGACGAAACCTACAGAACAAGAACCAAGTTTTGAAAGCGAGATCAAAAACTGCTAGCTAAAAATAATTCAACAGGTGGGTTAAGATTACGTCTGCGGCGGAATGGTGTGTTTAGCTCAAAATTGGATTAACGTGATTTTGAAAATATTAGGCAAGGTCATAGGCTTGTTAAGAGAGCTCTGAATTCAAACTGACCAATTCGAAAGTTATACTAAAATCGTTATGCCGTCATTGGTATATGTATATAGATTTTAAATAGTATCCGAAGGCAGATAGAAACCCTTTGGAAACTCCGTTGGAGTTGAACTTTATTGGAGTGAATTTGGTAACTAGTGTTACATACTACCGAATTATATATTATATGTATAGTGCGGCATAAATTCGTAAAAAGGATTTTAGTAATATATGGTTATCTATATTCCCTAGAACATAGTTGCAAAATTATCTTTAGTTTTAACACCATCATGTGAATGTGAATGTAAACTCAAGCTTCAGGTCTTCAAATCTCCCAAATCACCAGAGTAGTCTTTAGACTATAATTTTATATACAATATAATTTTTGATCAAATTATTAAAAAATGAATCTGCATAAAACTGGATAAAGATATCTATTAAAGAAATCTTGGTTTAAAACCCAAAAGATCATGTTTCAAATTCAAGTTTTTTGCAAGAGAACTAAGCGATTTACTCCGTCGAATGCTCTACCTAAATAACGATAGTATGCTTATATACCCCAAATCTAGTGAAACATGTGTCACAATTTTTGGGGATATAAAAATTCTAATACAACTTGTAACGACTGACGATTTTTATGAGAAAACTCAAAGCTTCTTCTAGAAACTGAAAGTCTTATCAGCGATTTCAATCCACTAACTCATCAAGGTGACCGTACTACGATGTGCAAGTTTAAATTATATATACCGACTAGCCCACATACATATGTACATACTTATGTATATGTATATGTATGTATATATGAGAAACTGTTAATAACGCTCCGGCCAATAATTAATGCGAGTAATTAAAGACTAGGCAGCACTTCCCTGAACATCTATTAGTGTGTGTGCGCAAGCAGTAATGTAATTTTCAATTGCAAGGATTGCCAGCAAGTGAGGTCGATATTAGTAATTGAAAAGGTATTTTTCGCCCATTCAAGGGTAACGGAGCTGATTCCAACCTACAAACGTACAGCAAAGTCAATCTATGTATTTGCATAAATACGATTGTGTATGCAAATAAACATGTGCTCGTACTCAAATGAGTGTATGTATTTGTATTTATATACCGTTATTGGCTTGTGTGCTATACTGAAAAACAATTAACTGCACACTGTCATAACCATAATTGTGGCACATGCCATGCTTTGGCTTCCAGACGCCAACCGACTAACACATGTTGCAATATACGTATATTTATGTATATATGCACATAGTTTAACCAAAAGCGGCTACTCAAGTGGGGCGCCACTAAACTGGGGCGTGCACACGTTGCTTTCGTGGTAACAACAGCGTTAAGTACATATACAATATATACATATATGTATGTGTGCATATGCTCATAACTCTGGCGTTCCATACGCCAGCTGTCCGACCTCCCCAGTCGAACACACACTCCCACATACATATTGTGTGTGTATGTAAATACCTGCTCTGCTTGGCTTTGCGAATCGTGTGTGACTAAAAATAGACACTCGCCAGCTATTTTCATATCCAATCAGCTGCGTATGTGTATGTATAAAAATTATATGTATGCCGGTGTGTATCGCTGAAAGTGGCGTTCGCTGATGTGCAAACACAATTACCACAACGTTTGTTGTTGTTATAATTTTTCTATTTATTTGCTTCTTCATAGTTTTCACGTTGGAAAATAATCAATGCAACAGCAGCAAAAGCAAATTCTACTGTGGCTAAAATTAAATGCTGCCATAAGCCGATAATATCGAAAACTAAGCCACAAACTACAAGTATACAAACATAGGTTTGTAAATGGTGTGTGTGTTCAAAGGATTATTAGTGTGTGTATGAATAAGTTGACTTTGTTATTTAGTGTTGTTGATTCCTCAACTCCATCAACTTTGTTTGCGTAAATGAGTGCCGTGCCACATGCCACATGCACTGCTAACAAACATTTAAATGAAATGAAAATATAAGTAAATGCTCAATAAATGAAAGGTGCGAAATGAAGTTGGTTTCAAAAGTGGCAATTTGCCACAAGTGCGTCTCCATATTGCACCGTTGACATACAGAGAGCTCTAAGGAAGTCTACTTTGAAATAGGGAATAATTAAGGTATTATTCAGATGTATACTAAAACAAATTAGGCCAACTAATTATACTTATATATTAAGGTGGAGCGATAATAAGCGCCCACCTCCCATACAAAGGTTAGGTTGAAAATTACTAAAAGTGGGTTAACTCACTAACGAAAAACGTCAGAAACACTAAATTTCACATAAGAAATGGCAGATGAAAGCTGCACTCAGATCTTTTACAAAATGGAAAATGGGCGTGGCGTCACCCACTTATGGGTCAAAAACCATCTCTCAGGAACTACTCGACCGATTTCAATGAAACTTGGTTTGTAATAGTATCCTTACATCCCAATGATATATTGTCAAAATAGACCAAATCGCTTCACAACCACGCCTACTTCCTACATACCAGAACTTTGAAGACGATCTGAATCGTTTACTTTACAATATATAAAGTAAGCACTAGTGAAGATATCGGTGCAGAACTTTGCACAAATACTATGTTTATAGTGTGTCAGCCTCATTCCAAAAATCGCCGAAATCACACCAAAAACCTATGGCCCCATATATCGAACACGAGGACCTCGGTGCTTCTAGTCTAATATTATGGTTGCCAACTTTCAATGGACTTTTTACAATATATATGACGAATATGTGGATCAAATTGTGTATTATATAATATAAATAAAGTTAAATAAATAAATTGCGAGAGTATAAAATGTTCGGTTACACCCGAACTTAGCCCTTCCTTACCTGTTTAATAATGCATTCGTTGCATCATCTTAACTTCTTTGACAATGTCTTTCAAGGTTTTATCAGACATATTATAAGTTAGAGGTGGCTCAGTTTAGTTCAGTATCACACATAATAATGTCTGTGTAACCTTTGGCATCGAAGTTGAATGCAGATACCTTAAACGTTTGAATTTTTCGTGCATTCTCTGATTTTGCTTTAACAATTCATCGATATGCAATTATTATAACTTATCTGTCGTCATCAAGCATGACAATTAGAAAAATTTTTGTGTGACCAAAATATCCATTGATGTTGGAATACTTTGTAAACGATTCTTTTCATATCGGTTTAGCTCCGTTAATGGACGAGGAATTACATTTTATTGTAAACCACATTGTTTGATCAATTTTCATAATGTACGTGACTAATACAACTTGTTTTTCTTCTGGGTCAATCTAAGTGACATAAAATCACAGAATTCGATTAGCTATTGTTAGCCATCTAGAATATCAGCTAAATCAGAAGAAAATACACCAGTACTGTTAGCCGTCGTATAAATACTTTTGGACGGTACTAAGCTATTCCCTAGTTATTTTAGGTAATGTTGTAGCTATAACGTAAATTCGACTATCGGTATTGTTTGACCAATTTGTAATTGAGAACCGATGTCGCCAGAAAAGTATTAAGCCTGCAGTTTTTCCGTCTAAATGTAATCAAAAATGACGTAGTGGTAACTCATTTGAATGCAATTGACAGATAAACCACTGTGAGGGCTTATTGAATTCCTCCTCCATCAGACGAATAACACCACCATTGAAACCTGTATACACTACGGTTCTATCGCACCCAACAACAGCTAATTTAAATATTTTTAGATGTCTCCGACTCACAATTGGCATGGCCTAAATACTAGTTGCTTCTTTGATCCGTTAAAATGACATAATGATTTGTATCTGTCGTTTTCTGTAAAATTTCCATTGTTTATCAATACGAACCAAATTCTTATTATTCCTTCCATCAAAATACAAACCACGAAGTATTTTATTGCAGTCCTCTTCTTGTTAAGTTGATCTGACCTTAGTTTTTTCATGGCGCAAATTTGAACGATCAAAGACACAACTTGTATCGTTTTGTATTATCGGTCTTTAATTCATGTTTTATGAACAGATACTATTTCATGTAGGTATTTGAGAAACGAGTAACTTCTCCAGCAAACCAAAGACAGGACAGCTCGTCGTTTGTGATGTTTGAACTTGATAGATTTTTCTGCTATTAAGACAAGTAATAAGTACTAATTACAGTTATTAACCAAGCTACAAGCATCATATATACATGAATATATTACACATTTCAATTGAAGAGTTTCAAAATGAGAATGTATTAGCATTATAAATCCACCAGTTACCGTTATCATAACTCTAGATATTCAGTACTTTGTACTGGATTGATCGTTTCACCCTTACAAGCTACTGACTAAACTTTATAAAAGTAATATGGATCTCAATCTGAATATTCTGCTTTATTCGCGTGGGTCGTTAAATGTCTTAACTCTTAAAAAGACAGATTAAAGCTTTAAAACGAGTAGAAACGATTGTAATTGGGAACTGCCAGCATTGACATCAGAATTCGAAATATATTTGTATATTTCCGATAACTCCCAATATTTGACACGAATATTAGCTACAAGAGTTGTGGTTAAGTTCTTCCGCTTTTGAGAGAATCATTTCTTCTTCTCTGAATTAGTCTCGGATATTGCGTAATACAGTGGAAACCTCTTTCTTTCTCTGCCATTACCAGGAAATACCGATTTGAAAATCGTCGTGGTTAGTCGTTTGCACAATTTCTTCCGAAAGTCTTGAAGTCGATTCTTGTGAAATTGCAAACAATTAGGAAATATGTTCTTAGCCTGAAAAAAGTTCAGATAAGCTCATTCATAACTCAGAAACACTTTTCACATATTTTCAATTTCATAGATTAATCTACAACAAGAACTGTTTGCAGAAAAGGGGTATCGAACTTAATGAGAAGTCAAATGGTCTTCGAGAGTCTATAAGCGCATATAATTTAATAAGCGAATAATATAATGTTATACTCCCTCAAGTATTAATCCAAATTATCGGAGCAGATTCTATGTGAGAACGTGCGTATAAGAGTCGTATTTAGTATTTTGTATGAATAAGATTCGGAAATATAGCGACAGTATATGTATGTACATATATCAGACATTCTTTCGATAAATATAGTAAGAATTTAATAGCCTAATTTTTAGTAGATTTAGTAGATTTAAGAAAAGCCTCTCATTTTTGGTATAGGATCGGAAGAATCAAACCATATATATAATTGTTGCAATAATACTCGTATGATTAATACGATTTGACAAAATTTTTTACATATAAATTTACAACTATAATACATTTATTTTTAATAACTCACTGATTATGATTAATCCATGCTTGACTCAGCAAATGAATGTGGATGATGAGTCATACATATTTGTCAAGTTACCATCCAATTAATATATACGTACATTTATTTCTTTTGAATAATTAGCAAGTCCGATTTATTTTAAATTGATAGAGTTAATTCTAATGCAGTATATAAAAGTATGTATTCAATTCGAATTGACTTAGAATGACCGCTGCGTTATTGTGGTTCGGCTACTTCATTTAATTCCAACTTTCAAATATATAGTAAAACTCCTATAAATATCGATAAAATGTTTGCTTTTTTGGCATCATTTTCAAAATGACCACCTCCCATACAAAGGTTAGGTTGAAAATTACTAAAAGTGGGTTAACTCACTAAACAAAAACGTCAGAAACACTAAATTTTACATGAGAAATGGAAGCTGTACTCAGATTTTTTTACAAAATGGAAAATGGGCGTGGCGTCGTCCACTTATGGATCAAAAACCATATCTCAGGAACCACTCGACCGATTTCAATGAAACTTGATTTGTAATAGTTTCATTGCATCCCAATGATATGTTGTCAAAATAGGCCAAATCGCTTCACAACCACGCCTACTTCCTATATACCACAACTTTGAAGACGATCTGAATCCTTTACTTTACAATATATAAAGTAAGCACTAGTGAAGATATCGGTGCAGAACTTTGCACAAATACTATGTGTATAGTGTGTCAGCCCAATTCTAAAAATCGCCGAAATCGGACCATAGGTTTTTAAGGCCCCATATATCGAACACAAGGACCGCGGTGCTTCTAACCTAATATTATGGTTTCCAACTTTCAATGGACTTTATACAATAAATGTGACGAATATGTGGGTCAAATTGTGTATTATATAATATAAATAAATTGCGAGAGTATAAAATGTTCGGTTACACCCGAACTTAGCCCTTTCTTACTTGTTCATATTTATTTTATAAATGAATATTAAACGGAAAATGTATTTATTTAAATATTCCATTTGACTTGTGTTGTTCAAAATGTGACAACTTGTGACAAGGAGGGGGGGAGGGATTAAAAAGTCCTTAAATTCGTGTGACGTAATTTATGGATGGCCCCTAAGAATTAAAAATTATCGGAAAGCCGGAAAAGTAGGAAAACCTGAAAAATAGAAAATATACTCATTTTACTAGAGAATTTCACTAAGGACGTTATTCGATGGTCGGAAAATCGCTAAAAATTATGGGACGCCGGAAAAGTAGGAAACCCGAAAAATCGAGAATATACTCAATTTAGTAGAGAATTTCACTAGGGACCTGAATTGAAGGTCGGAAAATCGCTAAAAATTATGGGAAAGCCGGAAAAGTAGGAAAACACGAAAAATATATATGCTACGATTATAGCTTTAAAAAATCTACAATTTTATTTTTGATTAAAAGAAAAAAACTCGATAGATGACTCCACTTATGAGGATGAAGTAGAAAAAAAAAACAAAAAAGAAAAAAATATGATAATCGCTACAGAGAGAAACACCCACATAAGTCAGACTTGGCGAAACAAGCGAACAAAGATTATTGTAAACGATACATAGATATACGAAGAACGTTAAATTTATTATCAACTGATCAAACGTTTGTACAACAAAGTGTACTTCCTCAAATCGCTGGTCCAACTACCAGAGATGTGCCTTATATACATCAATTCTCATTGTAATTATGGATGAGAATTGATAAATTTTGTATTCACTATTTACTAATAATTACTCACTTCCTTCTATATAGTTTCTATATTATTATACTTCATGTCCATTCAAAAAGTGCCCACATTGCTTTGAAAAAATTGATTTTTTATGTACAATTTCTCATGTCGCGAGCGCACCTAAAAATGCTCACCCAAAAAAGTGCCCAACGCGCCATAAGTTCAAGTTTTCACTTCTGCCTGCACTCCTGGAGTGCAACCCCACTCGGTTTTTATTTGATCTTTCTTTTGTGAGAAATCTACTCAAATTGATTCAACACAGAGCCTTCGTTGATTGCTATTGTATTAAGATTAGAACAATTTATTAAAAAAATGGCATTGATAATAATATCTTGAAAACTGTACATGGATGAAAGATAGTTCAACTTCGCAGTGCAAACGGAAATCATCTGAGTGGACTGCACTTTTTGAACCCAATCCAAAGTGTGGATATATATCAGAACCACATATCACAAATTTCACGAGTATGAGAATTGAATTATTTTTATCGGCTGTTTTAGAAAGCCAGAAATAAGGGAACGTTTGATTGAAATACGGGAAAAATCGTTTGAGAATTGAAACAAGAGAGAGTGGTGCAAAGAAGAGCTAAGGAATTTAGCTTTAGGGGTTCGATTCCTGCACCATTACTCCGATGTGTTCTTAATGTACTTCTCAGCATGGTAGATATGTATGTAATTCTCGCTTATTTCCGCAACCGAATTTTAGCTGCAATTTTCTCACAGTATTCAATAAAGATTAGTTGCGTATTCTATCTGCACATCAGCTGTTATTTTTGCAAAATGCAATTCATTAAATTACTCCACACTTTCAAATGTTCATATGCTTTGTGTGTATATTTCTTTGGCTGCACACAGGTAGGCAATGCAAGTGCAAATCTACTTGAACGCACATTTATATTCGCATATTGTTGCATTATTATTGTTGTTATTACGTCTGATTGGTTCAGAATCTATCTTGACCCAGACAGTTATCACACATACATATGTATATGTACATACATACTTATACTCATTCACTTGCTGACTTGATTCATCCCGACCTCAGACAGTGTAGCTTGCCAAGTGGAGAGTTTTGTTTTGTATCAGATGCTGCTGTTTCTTTTCAGCATGAGTTGTTATTCGAGGTAGCATTTTAGCTACCTTTATACCAAGTCGAGGTAGAACAATAGCACAGACGGTCTTAAAGACACATACAAACAAATCGGAAAACCAATTCTTCCCTTTTAATTGTAAAAAGATTTGAAAATTGGTCTCTTTTTTATAAACTAAATACTCCTAATTGTTTAGGCTCTGTAACCCTACATCTAATTGACTTTATTAATTCCATGATTTATGTTTCTATTCGATTTTGTATTAATTTTAAATTCTAAGTATATATAATATTTACCCCTAATTTTACATCAAAATAAATACATTTATAGACAACTAAGCGACTATGAAATCACTAAAGTCTCTAGGGATCTCATCGAATATAGTAGAAAATAAAGCTTTCAGCTGTTGGTAGGGCTAACTAATTTCACGATAAACCTGAAAACCATTTCTCTGAAACTACTCGACAAATTTTAATGAAATTTGGTTTGTTATATTTTCCTAGCATGCCAATGATATTTTTTGTTGGTTCACAACCTCACCTACTTCCTATAACCAGAACTTTGAAGTTTCTAAAAATCGCCGAAATCGGACCATAGGTTTACAGGGCCCCATATATCGAACATGAAGACTTCAGTACTTTCAATCCTTTTTTACCAGAAATATAGGTAAATCTCTCAGATATTTTGAAGAAATTTGTAGGGAATATTTTTCTTATAATAATATGTATCCGTGCCAAAAATGGGTGAAATCGGGTCCTAACTTCATCTTGCTCCCATATAAATGACGAATATGTGGGTCAAATTGTGTATTATATTAATAAAATTAAATAAATTATTTGCGATAGTCACAACCGAAGGGCTAAGCCTTACTTGTTATTGTTCTTTTTATTAAGTGTATGAAAAATCACGCGATTGTTTTACTTTGCTTTCATTTACTATTATCTTTCGCCACCTACATTCTACATCAATCTTTGTGTAAAATAGAATATATAATATACTTTATGGTATATGTAGATACAGTACGTGCGCGCCCACACGTTCAACATTTAGTGGCATGTTCATGTTTTTCTACGCTACAATGAATCAGTGACTGATTGAGCAAATGAAACTGTACAAATCATTTGAAATTAATTTTGAAGTTTTCACTATTTGAAAGGAAACGGGTGTATTTGTTTAGCATAGCATTGATGATGCTATAGCATAGCATTGAGAATGATGTTTTCATATATGTTTATACAGGGTGCGCCTTCTAACCATTTGAGGCGGTGAGATATGTTCGGAAATCTCATTTTGGTACAACTCTAAGCATAAATAGCTTCTACCAGGAATCACGTGTCGAAAGTGAAGATCCAATCGAGATTCATAAAACAATATTATTTATATATTTCTTTTATTAACAAATTTATCAGCAAGAAGTCCGGAAGTAAAATGAGATTTTTTTCGAAACAGCGTTACTGAATTAACGAAGAATGTTTGTAGTCAGCAAATGGATCTACGTATAATAGGTACATCAAACAACTCTAGGAGCGGAAGCTCTCGAAATGATTGGTAAAACAAGTAAGGAAGGGCTAAGTTCGGGTGTAACCGAACAGTTTATACTCTCGCAATTTATTTATTTAACTTTATTTATATTATATAATACACAATTTGACCCACATATTCGTCCTATATATTGTATAGAGTCCATTGAAAGTTAGAAACCCTATTTTCACAACATATCATTGGGATGTAAGGAAACTATTACAAACCAAGTCTCATTGAAATCGGTCGAGTAGTTCGTGAGATATGGTTTTTGACCCATAAGTGGGCGACGCCAAGCCCATTTTCCATTTTGTAAAAAAATCTGAGTGTAGCTTCTATCTGCCATTTCCTATGTGAGATTTAGTGTTTCTGACGTTTTTGGTTAGTGAGCTAACCCACTTTCAGTAACCTTTGTATGGGAGGTGGGCGTGTTTATTATCCGATTTCTGTCATTTTTGGACTGTATAAGGAAATGGCTAAAAAAACGACTGCAGAAAGTTTGGTTTATATAGTTTCATTGGTTTGCGAGATATATACAAATAACCTATTTGGGGGCGGGGCCACGCCCACTTCCCCAAAAAAATTACATCCAAATATGCCTCTTCATAGTGCGATCCTTCATACCAAATTTTATTTCCATAGCTTTATTTATGGCTTAGTTATGGCACTTTATGTGTTTTCGGTTTTCGCCATTTTGTGGGCGTGGCAGTGGTCCGATTTTGCTGATTTTCGAACTTAACCTTCTTATGGTGCCAAGGAACACGTGTTCCAAGTTTCATTAAGATATCTAAATTTTTACTCAAGTTACAGCTTGCACGGACGGACGGACGGACGGACGGACAGACAGACATCCGGATTTGAACTTTTCTCGTCACCCTGATCATTTTGATATATATAACTCTATATCTAACTCGTTTAGTTTTAGGGCTTACAACCAACCGTTATGTGGACAAAACTATAATACTCTCTTAGCAACTTTGTTGCGAGAGTATAAAAATGATAATTAATAATTAATAATTAATTGGACTTCTTAGATATATCTTAACCTTTTCATGCCCAATATTGCCTATAGGCAACATTGTACTTACCGGCTTCTAATTCTCGTTATTTAAATTTTTTTGACCAGCGGTTTTTTCAATTATGTAGACTTGTGTGTTGTGCAAACTTACAGTTACATTTTTATACTCTCGCAACCTGTTGCACAGAGTATTATAGTTTTGTTCACATAACGGTTGTTTGTGTCACCAAGAAATAAAAGAGTTAGATATGGGGTTATATATATATGTATAAATGATCAGGATGACGAGTGGAGTTGAAATCCGGTTACACCCGAACTTAGCCCTTCCTTACTTGTTTGTTATAAGCTGTGCACGTATTCATTCAGTAGTCGTTCTTCGCTGAGTGGAATTTTCAAAATAGGTTTCGCAAAAAAGTTCAAAAACATAAAAATAATTGTTTTATTTTAAAACACAGTGAACTATATAAATAAGTGAAGATAAGAGAGTTATTTAAAAAAAATGTCATTAGAAAAGTGTTTAGTTTATTTATCATAATTTAATTTATTCCTATAAGCAGTATCCTGTAACTAATGAACCAGGATACATAGGACTTTAAAATTTTTATAACTTCATATTTGAGTTAAGACTAATATATATCTGTCCTAAAAAAATGTTAGCTCTGCCCATTTTAATTCGGGCATGGGAGGGTTAAAACTAAATTTTCAATAGAAACTCGGTATCTCCTGAGAAATCCTTGCGATACGACAAGTTCTGCATATAGAAATGTGGGGAGGATAGACAATGGCTTTAAAGTATGGGTCCGTGGTAGTAAACCCATTTAATTAAATGATCTAGGGATAAGACAAATGCACAAGATGGACATATTATAATCAGAATACTGTACCTACGGCTACATGGAAACATATTATCTGGAAATCCATATTTCAGCAGGGTGGTATCCAGCTAAATAAGAAGAGGAAAAGACAATAGAAAATAGGTCAAAGAACAAACCAATAGGTGAATTAAAGGGTTAAAGGATTCTCAGTGGAAGCACACATTTTTGCCAAGTTGAAAAACTTCAAAGAATATCTACCAGCTTCCAGGGAACTTACTATAACAATATTTCCGTATTACATTTCAGTATTTTCTCCCGGGCGCTCGCCAGTAACTTGTTTATAGCTTTCTCTGCTTTCTTATGACTCTCTCCTTGCCTAATCGAATTTAGCAAATGTTTGCAATTATTATATATACAATATATTTAGCATGTTTTGGCGGAAAACATTCCAAACCTGTTTATATTCACGCGCCCACAATCAGTGTTTATTAATTGTTTTTGTTTTTCAAAGTGTTGTGCATGTATTGGTAATCAACAAATTTCAAGTGAATTTGTCCGCCTTCTAAATATTTGTGCGCCAAAGATGTTTGTGTAGGCGTCGGGCTACACACCTCCGACACGGCTACCGGCGCCGCAGCGTGCCAATAATTCTGGCAGTAAACACATATGCATACATACATACAACCTAACGCAAGCATAGATAGACACAAATTATGTTCAACGCCTCCCTACGTTGACTCGTGATTGAAATTCGTGTGAATTTTTTTTATTATTTTTTTGCGGAAAATTCAAAGGTTCGCCTCCACGAGCA